>NC_080380.1:123585139-124785139 GCF_014773155.1 Arachis stenosperma | reverse complement strand
TGCAATAATCACACATGAGAGTACCTAATTATGCATTCTATCGTAAGATTATAGTTAGAATTTAAGAGTATCAAAAATTGTTGATGTTATCTATCTTCACATGTTCCCCTCCCATTCATTGTTATATTTTTACTGAGTATCCGCTTGCTATGATTTGAGCAGGGCCACCTTGGCTGTGTCAACGCTATGGCTTGGAATTCCAGAGGCTCATTATTGATATCTGGATCAAATGATACACAGGTATGGCAACTTTAATCTTAAAAAAATTTTAATCTATATTAGGAGCTAAGTGGTAGTTCTAACGCAAAAAACTATGAAGTAATACTCAATGTTATTATAAAGTATGTTTCTATACCAAGTGTAGAAACTCTCCCCATGTGAAGCAACATGTTCCAAATTTCTTAACTTCCTTCTTTTGTGTGCTTGAAATACTTTCAAAGCTCATAATAGCTACACCATTATTATAATTAATTCACCAACTGAACAAGAAAAAATACTTAATAATCTCACTAGGAATCATTAAGGTTTAATATAGAAATATGTTTAACCTACTTTTGAGATTTGAATAGCACCTTTCAAGATAAGACAAAATCTGCACAAACATTAAATCAAAATTTGACATTATTCCTAATTTCTACTCCAAATAAATTATTATGCTAGCTAGGGGGAAAAACCTTATAGATGGAATCTTTTTTTCTTGTACAAATGCTATTGAAACTTCAGCATGATTTATGATAAACTCCACTGCATTAGGACATGTTAGGCATTATAATTCCATGTTATATGTAAGAGAAACTAATTAACTATGTTACACAAAGTGTGTTGAGTAAAAGAAGCACCAAATTGATACATATTCTATATTTTAAGGAAGGAAAAATTATACTGAAGGTATCATATAATGGAACATATGTTACTGCATGAGTATTCCAAGCCTACAATGTAACACCCTAATATTCAAATCCTTATGCTCGAGTCATAAGTCAATGATATTACGGTGGTACGACTCTCAGGTGGATTTTTAATATATAAACATAGGTAATTCGAAAGGAGTATTAATCGAGAAGCCTGAAAAGAGTAGAAATAAAATCGCGAAGACGTATCACTCACGTTTCGACAACGAAAAGATAAGACGTGAAGCCGAAAGCGATATACGGACAAGGCATAAAGGAGATTAAGAGATAGATAACAGATAGATATATATAACATAAGTAAATAGCCACTAGTCGCGACCCGCGAAGTTTAGGTCGGCTAGGGTACAGTATGAAAGTAACTGACAACAGTACATCCTAATCTCTCCCAAAGGAAACATAAGAGCCTCTATAGGCAAATTCCAAAAGAGTTCAACACATAATATAATCTTTTCAAAACAAAGGTGGAGAGATTCTAAGGAAAACACAAAGTAGAGAAAATAAATAGCTTCGCCGTCTCTCAGACGAACCGCAGCTCACTTCTGAGCACCTGAACCTGTATCTGAAAAACAAGAGATATATACGGAATAAGAACCCCGGGCCCATGGGTTCCCAGTACGGTAAAAGTGTCAAATAAATACAATGCACTGCAATAAAAACTCACTAGCATCCTAAACTCCTTTTCACCCAGTATCCAGCCTAGATTCTCACTAATCCATAAATAGGCATCTGTCGTAAGGGGATACTAAATCTAGTTCATATCTCGTATGATTCCCAACTCGCTGACTCTCCCACGAATCAGATTCAGAATCATAAACAAAACCATCATCAGTCGTAATGTCTCAGCAATTCTATATCAATACATCATACCCTCACCTGGAGCTAGTGAAACCACATCACTGCGTCTACCCAGGGAGCTCAAATCATCTCAACCAATGATTATCATCATCATGCAATCATATCGTCAATTCATCTCATCAAGAATAGCCCTCAACCTCCACCGACACTAACATGAGGGGCCTCTCAGTTGTACAAACACAAGCAATACAGGCAAGTAATACACAATTAAGGTACAAGTAAAACAAGTAGCACATAATCAGGTAACATATCACATATAATGTAGAAATCCAAAACAAATAGGCAAACCCAAACAATTCAAACATATGCAAATGATGAATGCCTGCCCTATGGCTGATGATATCATCTGTCGGTTATCAAGCCAACCCGACGTGTCCGGTAGCTAACCCGGGCACAGTCTCTCTGTTGCGTATTAATATCATTAGAGGGAATATGTGCCCTGTCACCATTAGAAGGTATCTGCGCCCTATCGCCATTAGAGGGTATCTGCGCCCTGTCGCCATTAGAGGGTATCTGCGCCCTGTCGCCATTAGAGGGTATCGGTGCCCTGTCACCCTTACAACCAGAGAGAAAACACAAGCATGCTTACATTCAACATTTTTCATCATTATTCAATTATCATTATGCCTTTATACTCAGCCATAATCCATAATGGCTTTGCCGTAGCTCGGCAATAGCTCAGCCATTCGGCTCACAGTTCAATCCAGAACTAGCCAATTTATCAACATGGCTCCGCCGTATCTGGCAATAACTCAGCCATCCGGCTCATGGTTCAATCAAGAACTAACCATTTATCAATAATTATAGCCCTTCGGCTCATGGCATACACGGTACTTCTACTGCCATCCTTCATATCTCATATAATCATCTTTGATCATCATTGATCACAACTTTTCCCTTGCTTCATTCGCAAGTTACCACATCCCCTAACTCTTTCCTCTTTGCTAGGCATATCATAATGATTCAATACATAAGGGGTGAGATCGGAGGCTTAAAAGTATGGGATTTAGCTTTTAAAACTCACAAATCAACTTCGGGATGAAAACATGGCTACGCGCACGCGTACTTCACGCGCACGCGTGGATGGCCACAAGGCTCATCGACGCGTATGCGTCATACACGCGGACGCGTGGATTGAAACACAGCCAGACGACGCGTAAGCGTCAGCCACGCGTACGCGTGGGTGCATTTGCGCCCCAGGCACAAAACTGGCACCACTCTGGCACAACTCTCGGGAAAATGGCTGGGCATTGGGTGCAGCGCATCGACGCGCACGCGCACACCACGCGCTCGCGTGGATGGTGCCTTCTCGAAGAACGACGCGTACGCGCCAAGTGCGCCTACGCGTGGAGGGTCATTCTGCTAAAAGAATTTTTAAGTTAAAAGCTGCAGAATTCACAGATTCAACCCCCAATCTTTCGACGGACATAACTTCCTCATTTTAAATCGTTTTTCACCCGTTCTTCGAACGGCATGGACATCCCGGATCCAATTTCATTTCTAAAAAGATTTGGCACAAAACAAAGATCCGTAGTCCAAGTTATGTCCCGTCAAAGTATGCCCAAAAACCATATTTTTCATAAAAACCACAAAGTGCCATTTTCAAACAAGCCATTTTCAACCCTTTTTCAAAATCAACCAAAACATGCCAATTTCATCCCTTTTTTTTGAAATCGATCAAAGTATATCAAAATCGACAATAAGCCTCCTCAACTCATACACTAACACATTACCACAATTCACAAAACCGCCATATAACCATTTTACCCATTTCACACAATGGCTAAATTACAAACACATTAACATGTCATACATCCTTCCTCATCCCAATTTCTAACAATACTATTCCCAATCAATCCTCATTATACATAAACAATATCATACTCACTATCACATGGTTCCACCCACAAATCAACCTTAATCATTTCTCAAACATATATCACAACATACATATCTCTCATGCATCATCATACCATCAAGGCATCAATAGTCATGATCACATATATGACCACATAACATACCTCAACCAAAACCAAACATACCTCATCTACACAATTTCACCCAAAATTACCAAATTCCACACCTCAACCCCTCAAACCTTATTATTCAATAACCAACCCAATCATTCACATATTCATTATCTGAAATTCATCCAATCACTTATGTCATCATACAATGCACACATCAACTTACCTTTCTTACCTCTTTCCGGCCTCCGGCCCAAAATTTACGGCCTCCGGCCCAATTTCACAATTTGAATGCATAAACCACAAATCAATACTCATTACCCAATACATCAAATTTCCAATACACCAAGCATACAAGGCCACACAATTCAACCCAATCATTAATTCACATTACATATCAACTATGCATATTAGCACCAACCATTTGCACAATCCAAACTTAATCCTAGGGCATCTAGCCTAGGAATTCTCATCACATCACACGGTATTTAAATGAAACTTAAACCGTACCTCTTGTAGCCAAATCAATTGAGCCTCTTCTTTAGAAGTCTCTACCAATCTTAGTCCCAAGCCACACCAAAGCTCCTCAAGCAACACCAATCTCCCAATTGTGCACCAAGATCATCAAATACACTAACATAACCAATATCACATACATACATCAACCTAGAGCTCATAAAATGACAAATCACAAGGGTTTGAGCACTTCTTACCTCAGCCCATATGAAGTAGGGATAGAACCCACTTGGAATCCAGTTGGAGTATCCCTAAACACCCAAAATCACAAGATTTCACCACTAACTACCCAAAAACGTGTAACAGTAGAGAATTTCGAAAACTGGGCAGAGATGAATGGAATACTCACTACAAAACTCGGATAAAATTGTAGAGGATGAGAAGAGCGACGCGTGGCCGCAAACGGCTCGTCAATCGGAGCTCCGTAGCTCAAGTTATGGTGGTTTGAAGATCAAAGAGAGTTAGGTTTTCTCTCTTCTCTTCTCTCTTCTCAATTCAGCGCCCCACACACCTTCTTTAGGGCAAAATGAGCTGAAATGCTCATAACTAATGTTTATATGTTGGGTCTTGGGCCCACTTAGGCCCAGTTCACTTATTTTGTCCGTTGGCCCAATTTGGACCAAAACCTTTAAGATTAGCGCTCTAAATCGCACTTCAAAATTTCTACCTCCCCTAATTATAATTCCTCATTTCTTAATCCTATTTATCATAATCAATTTTCTCAGCTGCAGTACCAGACAGGTCTCAGCCGGTATTGCCGGTCAAAATTTCACTGCGCGCTTTTACGCAGAAAACTATGTCTTCCGACTCGGAAAAATTCACTGAATCCAAATATCATATTTAAATCATCAAATTCCAATTGCCAAATCTTCCAACCATATTCGCTCTACTTAACTATTATTTAATTAATTTCGGTTAGACGGGTATTACATTCTACCCCCCTAACAGAAATTTTCGTCCTCGAAAATTCTATCCATCACTACGAGTACGCGAGCATAGTCTGCCTTTATATCAAACGCATAACAGTTCCAAGGTCCTTTTTACTCTGCGCGCTTCCGTTGCTGCGCTCTGATTTCTCTATCCCTGAGGGTCTCGGTCGTTCGTTCAACGCCGACCAACAGCCTCGTTCCTTACTTTTACCGTCTCATCAACTTACATCTTATTAAATCTCAAATCATGTCATCAATAAGATTGCCATCATCGTTAATCATAGCCATTATCCCACATCACTATAATCAATCAACGATCATCACCACACCTTAATCATACTCCATCACTATCCTCTCTGCCAAACCAATTCCTCTAATCACAGTTCAACTCCAAGCATAATCTCCAAACTTACTTTCTTATTCTCAAACCCTCAAATTCCTTCATGACTTGCTGATATAAAGTCTCTGGCTTATCAATCAAAAACCCCTTTCATTTCTAGAAATCAAATGAGTTTGGAATAGTAAGTTAACAAAATCATAAGAGTTCGCATTTCCTTTAATAATCTATAAAAGCATTTGAAACACATTTCTTTTGTTAAAATTACTCATATCAAAACCAAAACCAACACTCTTTCAAATTCTTGGGAAAAAATTTTCAACAGTACCTCTCCAAAAATTGGAGTTTACCACCTGTCACGGGTTACCTCAAACCAATCTCAATACCGCATCGACATTTCGATTTAATGGTTTTCACATTCGTTCTTCAAAAATCAATCATTATAAATCTCAAACTAAAACCAAGGTCACTATGACCAAACATCACAGTACTCATCTCTCAACACCACGACTTGCACTCTCTCATCATCTAAATCCAATTGTGCATTAATGATAATTTCCTCATCCTCTTTAGAACCATCAAAGCTCGCAGCCGCAATCATTTCAAACTACTTGGGGATCATTACTTGCAGTAACCCGCTTAACCCTTCTAGTATTCAAACATAAGATACTATAGTAAACTTTGACAGCTCTCATTCGTAGCTATCCTGTGTTACTGCTTCCACAAGTTTCCGTTGCTTTATTCTGATCTCTCGTCTAGTACGAGCTCTATCACTTACTTCCTCAAGTGCTCAACCACAACTTAGCTTGACTGGTATTCACTAAATTTCTATCTATGATAGCCAAAACCACATACCAACTTAATCGTACTTTTAGCACGTTGTTACCAATCTTTCGCTTACCAATTCCCAAACTGTCGGATCTAACGGTATCCCCCGTTGTTGTAGTGAACACACGACCTTGTTGTTGGCTCTTGGTAGTATTCCGGTTGACCTTCTTAGGACATTTCTAGGACACATGTCCAACTCCTCTACAACCATGGCAAAGTCCCAATCTACCTCGACACGGAGTTCTCGAATGATGGCTTTAACATCGCCCACCAGTCATTCCATTCTGAGGTTGCTTTCCGTTAAAGGACTACCTAATCATTTATGCTCACCAAACCTTCTATTAAGATAACTTAGGGTTATCTAGAACAGATCATAATTTTTCATTCGACCATGTATTATGAGTGAATACCAGCCTTCAGCATTATCTAAAGTGGTAAAGAATTAAGTTATCAGTTTTCTTATTACCTCAGGTATGAAAATCGGACCTGGCAGTCTTTCGATCCTTCCGGTGTGGGCAATCTCTGACCAAATGTCCTAGCTTTCCGCAATTGTAACATAAACCCGAACCATAACGACACGGTCTATTTGGGTGATGACCTCCACATCTCTGACAGCTCAAAACATCTGAAGCAGCCACTATTTGTTTTTCCCTACCTTTTCCTTGGGAATTTTTATTCGTCGCAAGGTCATTTCGCCTTTGGAGAAAACGTTGTGGGTATCCTCTTCTCTTAAACTCTTGACCCCTTGTTGGGTACTCTTGATTGTGCTCCCTGCGGTGGGACTCCCGATGGTCATTCTTTGCCTCAACAGCCTTCCTCACACATTCTTCAGCAATACGGCTCTTGTTTACAAGTTCGGAGAAGACCCTAATCTCCATCGGTCCAACGGAGCTCAGGATTTCACTTCGAAGTCCTCCCTCATACTTAATACACTTCCATTCCTCGAAGTCTCCTGGGGTTCCTTGACACATACGAGAAAACCTGAATAACTCCTCAAATTTATCCGTATACTCAGATATGGACATTGTACCCTGCTTCAGTTGCAGTAATTCAAGTTCCTTGGCCGTTCTAGCAGAATTCGGGAAGTACTTCTTATAAAATTCCACTTGGAAGGCACCCCAGGTGATAGGATCATTCCCCTGCTGCAGGAGACGTCGAGCCCCTTGCCACCAATGTGATGCTTCCCCCGTGAGCAGATAGGTAGCAAATTCAACACACTGTTCTTCAGGCACCAACTGCGCTTGCAGTGCTCGCTCCATGGCCTGAAACCAGGTGTCAGCTTCAGTCGGATTAGTGGTTCCCTTGAACTTAGGTGGATTAACCTTTAAGAAAGTTGCCAGTGTCATCGGGCCCCAAGCTTCCCTTCCGCCACTGCCATTATTGTTTATCTGTTGCCCAAGAGCCTCCGCAGTGGCTTGCATAGCAGCAGCCATATTCTCCAACGCCGCCATAAGGTTTACCGGGTTATTCGGGTTGACTTCCGGTTCCTGCGTGCTAGTACGATCTCTCACATCCCGACCGGGTCCACGAGGCCATCTGGTTCCTATACACACCAAACAATCGATATCAAGTTGATCAGTCTAATATCGGTATAGTGCTTCAAAGTACCAAAGGTACACTCATGAACTTCATGCAAGATGTATCGTTAGATACCCTAACTAGCACAGGCACAGACTCAGAGTATGCATTGAAGCATAAGCAGTTCCATCCCTCAGGCTCACGAGGACGAACTGCTCTGATACCTAATGTAACACCCTAATATTCAAATCCTTATGCTCGAGTCATAAGTCAATGATATTATGGTGGTACGACTCTCAGGTGGATTTTTAATATAAACATAGGTAATTCGAAAGGAGTATTAATCGAGAAGCCTGAAAAGAGTAGAAATAAATCGCGAAGATATCACTCACGTTTCGACAACGAAAGATAAGACGTGAAGCCGAAAGCGATATACGGACAAGGCATAAAGGAGATTAAGAGATAGATAACAGATAGATATATATGACATAAGTAAATAGCCACTAGTCGCGACCGCGAAGTTTAGTCGGCTAGGGTACAGGTCGGCTAGGGTACAGTATGACAGTAACTGACAACAGTACATCCTAATCTCTCCCAAAGGAAACATAAGAGCCTCTATAGGCAAGTTCCAAAAGAGTTCAACACTAATATAATCTTTTCAAAACAAAGGTGGAGAAATTCTAAGGAACACAAAGTAGAGAAAATAAATAGCTTCGCCGTCTCTCAGACGAACCGCAGCTCACTTCTGAGCACCTGAACCTGTATCTGAAAAACAAGAGTATATACGGAATGAGAACCCCGGGCCATGGGTTCCCAGTACGGTAAAAGTGTCAAATAAATACAATGCACTGCAAAAAAACTCACTAGCATCCTAAACTCCTTTTCACCCAGTATCCAGCCTAGATTCTCACTAATCCATAAATAGGCATCTGTCGTAAGGGGATACTAAATCTAGTTCATCTCGTATGATTCCCAACTCGCTGACTCTCCCACGAATCAGATTCAGAATCATAAACAAAACCATCATCAGTCGTAATGTCTCAGCAATTCTATATCAATACATCATACCCTCACCTGGAGCTAGGTGAAACCACATCACTGCGTCTACCCAGGGAGCTCAAATCATCTCAACCAATGATTATCATCATCATGCAATCGTATCGTCAATTCATCTCATCAAGAACAGCCCTCAACCTCCACGACACTAACATGAGGGGCCTCTCAGTTGTACAAACACAAGCAATACAGGCAAGTAATACACAATTAAGGTACAAGTAGAACAAGTAGCACATAATCAGGTAACATATCACATATAATGTAGAAATCCAAAAAATAGGCAAACCCAAACAATTCAAACATATGCAAATGATGAATGCCTGCCCTATGGCTGATGACGTGTCCGGTATAACCCGGGCACATCTGTCGGTTATCAAGCCAACCCGACGTGTCCGGTAGCTAACCCGGGCCTGTCACCCTTACAACCAGAGAGAAAACACAAGCATGCTTACATTCAACATTTTTCATCATATTCAATTATCATTATGCCTTTATACTCAGCCTAATCCATAATGGCTTTGCCGTAGCTCGGCAATAGCTCAGCCATTCGGCTCACAGTTCAATCCAGAACTAGCCAATTTATCAACATGGCTCCACCGTATCCGGCAATAACTCATCCATCCGGCTCATGGTTCAATCAAGAACTAACCATTTATCAATAATTATAGCCCTTCGGCTCATGGCATACACGGTACTTCTACTGCCATCCTTCATATCTCATATAATCATCTTTGATCATCATTGATCACAACTTTTCCCTTGCTTCATTCGTAAGTTACCACATCCCCTAACTCTTTCCTCTTTGCTAGGCATATCATAATGATTCAATACATAAGGGGTGAGATCGGAGGCTTAAAAGTATGCGATTTAGCTTTTAAAACTCACAAATCAACTTCGGGATGAAAACATGGCTACGCGCACGCGTACTTCACGCGCACGCGTGGATGGCCACAAGGCTCATCGACGCGTATGTGTCATACACGTGGACGCGTGGATTGAAACACAGCCAGACGACGCGTAAGCGTCAGCCACGCGTACGCGTGGGTGCATTTGCGCCCCAGGCACAAAACTGGCACCACTCTGGCACAACTCTCGGGAAAATGGCTGGGCATTGGGTGCAGCGCATCGACGCGCACGCGCACACCACGCGCTCGCGTGGATGGTGCCTTCTCAAAGAACGACGCGTACGCGCCAAGTGCGCCTACGCGTGGAGGGTCATTCTGCTAAAAGAATTTTTAAGTTAAAAGCTGCAGAATTCACAGATTCAACCCCCAATCTTCCGACGGACATAACTTCCTCATTTTAAATCGTTTTTCACCCGTTCTTCGAACGGCATGGACATCCCGGATCCAATTTCATTTCTAAAAAGATTTGGCACAAAACAAAGATCCGTAGTCCAAGTTATGTCCCGTCAAAGTATGCCCAAAAACCATATTTTTCATAAAAACCACAAAGTGCCATTTTCAAACAAGCCATTTTCAACCCTTTTTCAAAATCAACCAAAACATGCCAATTTCATCCCTTTTTTTTTGAAATCGATCAAAGTATATCAAAATCGACAATAAGCCTCCTCAACTCATACACTAACACATTACCACAATTCACAAAACCGCCATATAACCATTTTTACCCATTTCACACAATGGCTAAATTACAAACACATTAACATGTCATACATCCTTCCTCATCCCAATTTCTAACAATACTATTCCCAATCAATCCTCATTATACATAAACAATATCATACTCACTATCACATGGTTCCACCCACAAATCAACCTTAATCATTTCTCAAACATATATCACAACATACATATCTCTCATGCATCATCATACCATCAAGGCATCAATAGTCATGATCACATATATGACCACATAACATACCTCAACCAAAACCAAACATACCCTCATCTACACAATTTCACCCAAAATTACCAAATTCCACACCTCAACCCCTCAAACCTTATTATTCAATAACCAACCCAATCATTCACATATTCATTATCTGAAATTCATCCAATCACTTATGTCATCATACAATGCACACATCAACTTACCTTTCTTACCTCTTTCCGGCCTCCGGCCCAAAATTTACGGCCTCCGGCCCAATTTCACAATTTGAATGCATAAACCACAAATCAATACTCATTACCCAATACATCAAATTTCCAATACACCAAGCATACAAGGCCACACAATTCTCAACCCAATCATTAATTCACATTACATATCAACTATGCATATTAGCACCAACCATTTGCACAATCCAAACTTAATCCTAGGGCATCTAGCCTAGGAATTCTCATCACATCACACGGTATTTAAATGAAACTTAAACCGTACCTCTTGTAGCCAAATCAATTGAGCCTCTTCTTTAGAAGTCTCTACCAATCTTAGTCCCAAGCCACACCAAAGCTCCTCAAGCAACACCAATCTCCCAATTGTGCACCAAGATCATCAAATACACTAACATAACCAATATCACATACATACATCAACCTAGGGCTCATAAAAATGACAAATCACAAGGGTTTGAGCACTTCTTACCTCAGCCCATATGAAGTAGGGATAGAACCCACTTGGAATCCATGTTGGAGTATCCCTAAACACCCAAAATCACAAGATTTCACCACTAACTACCCAAAAACGTGTAACAGTAGAGAATTTCGAAAACTGGGCAGAGATGAATGGAATACTCACTACAAAACTCGGATAAAATTGTAGAGGATGAGAAGAGCGACGCGTGGCCGCAAACGGCTCGTCAATCGGAGCTCCGTAGCTCAAGTTATGGTGGTTTGAAGATCAAAGAGAGTTAGGTTTTCTCTCTTCTCTTCTCTTCTCAATTCAGCGCCCCACACACCTTCTTTAGGGCAAAATGAGCTGAAATGCTCATAACTAATGTTTATATATGTTGGGTCTTGGGCCCACTTAGGCCCAGTTCACTTATTTTTGTCCGTTGGCCCAATTTTGGACCAAAACCTTTAAGATTAGCGCTCTAAATCGCACTTCAAATATTTCTACCTCCCCTAATTATAATTCCTCATTTCTTAATCCTATTTACTCATAATCAATTTTCTCAGCTGCAGTACCAAACAGGTCTCAGCCGGTACTGCCGGTCAAAATTTCACTGCGCGCTTTTACGCAGAAAACTATGTCTTCCGACTCGGAAAAATTCACTGAATCCAAATATCATATTTAAATCATCAAATTCCAATTGCCAAATCTTCCAACCATATTCGCTCCTACTTAACTTATTATTTAATTAATTTCGGTTAGACCGGGTATTACATACAAAACAAGGTGAAAATAAAATTGAATCAAGTTAAATATCTTGCTTGCGTGCGCTCTCTCCTTTTTTTTTAACTGCCACTTCATTCTATTGGTTTTTTTTTATGTGGCTTTGTTTTGTAGTATTCCCTTCCCACGGCCCACGGTATTGTATTAATTTTATGACGGAATATGTTTAATTTTCTATTTTTCTTCAGTTTCTTTTTTCAATTAAAAGAATACGACATTGTGGTAGGCATATTGTCTTTTTGGACATAGAGTGCTTGGAATGCATGATTAGGATTCATAATGATTAGACATGCTTTGGATCCCTAAATAATATTGAATTAACTAGTAGGAACATGTTATGGTGATTCGTTTAACTTACAAGTGGTCTAAATTAATTGCGTCTTAATCTTAAATCTTACTGTTCTTAAGAAGCTGCTTTGATAATTAATTAGATAACACTGGTTTTGTATTCTACCTTTATAAGTGCCAGCTTACACTTCACATTCTCTTTGATTGTCGTAGCCACTGGTCCTGTACTCTGCCCCCTTCATATTAGTTCAAATCTAAATCCAAATCCAATAGAAATTACTCAGATCTTTTCTTGTTTTCTTTTATTTGCTTGTTTATGTGTTGATTTGGAAAGAAATTGAGAATAGGCTTCGGGAAAGAAACTTGTGAATCCAATGAGAGAGATGAAGGTGCAGAAGCTCGTTCTCAATATCTCCATGGGTGAGAGTGGAGATTGTCTCACTAGAGCCACTAAGGTTCGCCTCGCATTGCTTCTTTTAATTTTTCTTTTTATTTATGATTAAAGTTATAGTCTATTTTTTTTGTCGGTGCTAGAGCAACTTAGTGGCCAAACCTCGTATTTTCCAAAGGTTAGTTATTATATTGATTAATGAATAGTTGAATAATTCTGGTCGTAATGAATTTGTGTGACACTCAGGTTCTATTGATTAGGGTTGTTTACAGAGTAATTTGCGTCATATTATGTATGTTGCAAGTGAAATGATTGTGGAAAAGGTTCTAACTTCAAACCTTAGTGTTGGTATTAAGTCTAAATTTTTATGGTTTTTATCCAGGGTTCTATTTTTTTTCCGACTTCTCTTACATTTTCAGCGATTTTCCAGCAGATAGAAGCCATAAGATGGGAATTTCTTTGGTGGTTCAAATTGGTTTAGAGGGAGTGATGATAGTGATACCACTGAGAAGCCCCAACAAGGTAATAGAACAAGTTTAGTGGATTTGAATTTCTATCATTGATTAATTGTTTTGTGTTAGTATTGGGAAGCTGTTAACTTTGTCATATCATCTCCCCTAAAATTTATGTATTTTTCATGTTCAAATGCCATATTTATTTTACTCCAAAGGGCAAACTCTTACATTTGTAAAAATTTTGCAACATGTTTTTGATAACCCCTTTTTCTCAAATTCTTGTAGCCAGAACCTGGAGACAATATTATGTAAAAATTCTTGCAAGTTTTTATGGGAATTGGAGTTTGGATGGGGATATAATGCCGCTAAAAGTTAATTTTCATACTATCAAAAATAAGATATTATATGTTAAATGATTGTTTGTATTTCAGCTTCTATGAATATCTACTCAAGGCTTGTATTTTAGGAAACAAGACTGAATCAGTAAAATACTATAGGTATTGAACTTGAAAATTCAATTTTCTTTTGAAAGTTGAGGCATAATATTACAAGTTTTGATTTAGTTGTATTTATACTGCACTTGTTTTGTTTGATGTTATGTTTTATTTGGATTGGAGTTTGAGTTAAGTTGCAAGGTTGTGTTTCAATGTGATTTTTATAGGTTCAGTAATAAATCTTTGAGTAGTGTAGGTCTTGATTTGAAATTAGTTGACTTGAATTATTTTGTCTTGATAACTCTGCTTACAAAGTGGCCTCTTAAGCTTCACTCCTAGGATTGCACTAGAGAGAATCTTTTCATACCAATTTCAGTTCAACACCCTGAGCTTGGAAACTATATTTTATTGACTATATACTCTTGCTTTGTTCAGGTTTATAAGAACATATGGAGCAACTTTCTATATCAATCAATCTCTCTTAAAACCACTGACTTTGTCAATTAAAGAATTTGATTCCGCTGCAAAGAAGCAAATAATCAATGGTAAGATAACGAAAGTATAATTGTTTCTGTGTTCATGTTATTTATTATTTGAATCTTATATAAAGCCTTCTACTTGTTCCTTGTCTCCGTCTAATTATACTTGTCTTTGTTTAACACATTACTGTGCATAGAATAACTGAATTGATTGCTGCTATTATAATGTTCTTGGATTTGATCTGAACTCTCCATTTGCCACAAAGTTGGTTGACATGACAGAAGAGGTATGCTCTTAGTCTTACTTACTGTTGATGTCTTCTATAATACATGGAATAACTCCTCACATAACTTTTTGATATTTTAAAGGATAAAAATGACTACTGTCTTGCTTTTCCAAATCCAAGCTGTTGATTTTGCTATAAATGTGAGGAGGCACAATCTTTGAAATGCACAACAAGCTGCAGCCTCTTTGGCAATGAACAAGTATGTACTTGAATTGGTTGTCCCTTGTGTCCTTTTTCTAATTTGTCCTGCTAATTACTTGAACATATGATTTGAAAATCTAACTCATACTTCAAGCTAAATCTTTATTATAGTATTATCATTGAAGTTTTCGACCCCTTTTTTTAGAAAAAAAGATGACGAAAAGGTTTGCAATTCTTGAAAATGCTAAAATGGATGTTTCCTGTGTCTGGCATTCCCTCAACTGATAAAATGGCATATTTGCTCGCAAAACCTGTCAAATTGTCTTTGTAAAATTTTAGTCTAAATACAGTCAAGGAGAGATGTTAGGAAAAAAGAGTTTGTTTGTTACCTCCTTTATGTATTATATAGTGTGAGATGCATGAATATTCAAAAATTCCAATACTTTTGGTTCTTTATTATAAATATATTTTATTACAGAATTTTTATTATTTAAAGAAATTATTTAGTATAATTTATTTTTATTATATTTAACTCATTTAATTAAAAATACAGAATTATATATGTAATCATATTACTAAATATTATGTTGTACAAAAAATTATTAGAAAATATATATTTATATATATACAAAAAATTAAAAAAAATAATGAGGGACCTAAGGCTACATTTATATAGAGTAACTATGGTATACAATGTGGTTACGCTTTACAAGTGATGCAGTAGCAAGGATAAGTGTAGCCTATTCTAGTAAGCATGGAAGCTGAAAAGCGTAGCCTTTAGTCCTGAACAGCATCACTTGAAAAGCGTACCTTATTCTCAAAAGCCAAAAGCATAACCTTTAATGCAGAAAAGTGTAGCCTTTGAGAATAAGCAACACTAGTATAGGCATCCCCCATAAAAGCGTCTCCGAAGCCTAAAAAGTGTAGGCTTTGCCTAAGGAATTTTTTTTTTCATTTTTGGCTATACTTTTCAAGTGTACTTGAATAGGTATTTTTTGTAGTGATTATTGTTTTTCTATTAGCTCTAGCTGATAATTTGAATCGGGTAACATAAATTTAGCATGATAGGACTTTGTTTTGACAGGAGATTATGAAGTACAAGTTAGGACATCCAAAAATATTTCAATATCTGAATCAATCAAATTGCTATGAGTTAGAAGGGATTGACGAACATAAAGAATATATAGCTATAAGGAGAGCAATGGATGTTGGAATGAATTCTGAGGAGCAGGTATTTTATAGGAAGTTTTTTTAAGTTCATGATTAGATTCTTAAATTTTGACCTGTGCTTCAATGCTTTGCCTTTCTATTTTTCTGTTATTCTTCAGGATGCAATATTCCGAGTTGTTGCTGCGATTTTGCATCTTGGCAACATTGAGTTCATGAAAGGGAAAGAGATAGATTCATCTGTTCCAAAAGATGAGAAATGCCATTGCTTGTGTTCACTCGTTACTACCAGTCAAGTTGCAGTTCTATCATTTGCAAATGTGGCATTGTTGATTTGGTATATTATATCGGTTGTTATGTGTACTTTACATTTTTGAGTAATTTTGTATTAATTTGACCAATAAAAAGCTTCAGCAACATTTTAATCAGGTTTGTTAGTTATAAAGATATTATTTTGTTTATAATTGCTGGTGTCTCTTGAGTGTATAGTTGAAAGATAAACACCATTACTTCTTTTTCAATTTAAACATGTACTCATGGTCTCAAAATATTTGTATTTAATCATGTAAACATGTTGAAGAAATAAGAAAATTGACTTATTGGATCAATTTTAATGTTTAAATATCTTGGGTATAATTTGTAAAGTGGGTGTAGAATATGTAATTGAAGAAAAAGATTTCAATTCAATAATTTGTGTATTTAAATGTTACTAAAGATCTATTTTAATATCTTTTTATTGTTAGCAAAGAAAATCTTTTGTAATATTTATTTAAGTATTGCTATAGAATATCTATAGTAATATTTTTTAAGTGTTATAAAAAATATTTATAGTAACATTTTTTAAATGTTACAAAAATTATCTATGATAATATTTTTTAAGTATTACAAAAATTATCTATTGTAACATTTTTTTAAATATTACCATGAATGGTCTATTATAATATTTTTCATAATATTATAATAGAATATTTTTTGTAATATTTTTACTAAATGTTATTAAATCTTTAAAAGAATGTTAGTAAAACTCTTTAGTAACATAGAGTATATTTAATATTTGTTAAAATATTACTAATATATATATAGATAATATTTTAATATAATTTAGTAATATTTTTTTAAATGTTAATAATAGTCAACTATATAGTAGTGTATTATGGTAATTAATATGGATGAATATCTCTTAGCACATAGTAGACTTTATTATAAGACTAACTAAATTGTAAATCTATAGATCAGTGGAACCCAATTTTGTAGAACATATTGTCTAGCTTTGTATATATAGTTCTTGCCCTCTTCCAATATCGACACATGTCTTTCTATAAGTGTAGAAAGAAGTAGAACTCGTCTTAGAGAATTTATTAAACAGCAAATGAATAAACATCTGGATAAGGTTATTTTACAGCTTTTAATGCCTAGTAAGACATGAGATCCATTATATTGCAATAATTGCCACCAGTATAAAATGTACATTAAATATTAAAATGTACATTAATTATTAAAATTATGATGTATTAGATATACTCCTTTAAAAAAATGAGAATGATTCTATAACAATTTTTTTTTGTAAGCATTAAATAATAAGAAAAAACTAATAATAGAAAAAAAATAAATATTACTCCTTCAGTAAATCATAGGAGTGTAATAAATTATAAACTGATATATGATGATAATTAAAGTAGTGTTTATTTTTTATTATATAAATAATAAACTAATACATAGTTATAATTAATAATAATCGAAGAAGAGTATGTGAAAAGAAAATAACGAGAGGAGGAAGGAAGAGAGCATAAGTTAATATACAATAGTAGTTGTGAGATAATAATAGATACGTGTATAGAGAATGATAAAAAAAATAATAAAAATAAAATTTAAAAATTAAAAAAAATAATGAAATTAAAGATAATTTAAGATGTTAAAAATAAAATTAAAAGAAATAAATAATTTTTTGTTATTAAATTTATGCAAGAGAAAAATGTGAAGAATACATTTTTTTATATTTGATTCGAATTGAATAATATTGAGAAAATAAATAGATTTATAAATATGTCAAAATTTTTATCTTGATTGTTACACATAATAATAATGTAATAATTTTAGTATTATACATAAATTAATTCAAATTAAATTATTCTATATATTAAAAAGCCTAAATACTTAATCAATGTTTTTATTATTTATTTATTAATAACTTATTATTTATTAATTTTTTTATTTATTTTCTTAAATTTATAATTTAAAAGATATCAAAAATAATTTCCTAAAACTATTAGAAAAAACCTAACAATATCGTAGTTGCTATTCTTTTTTAAAATCAAATAGAAACTTTAAAAACATTAACAATTTTATTATTTGGAAAAATAGAAGTTGATATATTAGATCTATAAAAAGATTAAAAAGAATCACAAATAGTGTTTATAGTACGGGAGTTACTCAACAATATTAACTCTTTTAGAGGACAATTGCAAATATTAAGGGTCGCTAAAATAGTTGTGTCCATATATTATTACTCTTTTAAGAAGATCTTTAATTATTTGATATTATTTTTTATAACTATTGGCAAATTTTGATTATTTGAACAAAAGTTTTCAATAAAATATGACCTAACAACCAAGTGAAAAAAAATAAGTATCTACATATATAAAGTAACATTTAGATATCCAAATAAAAATATTTCTTTTAGCAAATCTTCAATAACTCAAAAGTTAACACAACGAGTAGTTATGGATCGAATTGATAAACATATATAGTAGTAATTAATTGCAGTTGTGGTGAATAAAAGAAAAAAGTAAGGATGGAGAATAAAACAAGACAACATAATAGTGACCATTAGACAATAATAATTATACACGTATAAAGAATGATAAGAGAAAAGAACATGTACAGTATATAATATAATGATACAAGCAAAATAAAAATTAATAATTTTAAAAAAATAATAAAACAAAATATAATTAAAGACATAGTTGTCAAAATCGAACCTATGATCGAACCAATCAAAATATTAGTTTATTGGTTCATTAGTTCAACCAATGAATCACTGGTTGAACCATCTGAACCAGTCCCACGTAAATAAGAAATAGAAGACAGTCAAAACCCTAAAATTAAACTTTAAAATAATATCTTAACTAATATTTTAAAAACAATTGACATTCAACAAATTATAATTAACAAATTATAATCCGATTATTATTAAATAAGTATATAAAATTTTAATATTTTTCTATAATAAATATTTTTTAATTTTATTTTTAAAGTATTTTTATATTTATTATATTGTTATATACTATATGTATTTATTGAAAAACAATATTAATAAATATCATGTAATAATTATATTATAATTAATAAAAATATTTAATTTTTTATTTATACATATTTAATAATATTTATATTAATAATTATAAATCATGATAAATATAACTAATTTAAATATATCTTATTTCAATAAAATTTTAAAGATAACTGACACTAATAAACTAAATGAGGTTCAAAAATACGCAAATGTCCTAAATCAATTTTCGTTATAAACCTATCCTAGAATATCTCTATGTAATTTAGCTATAGTAGTAGTAAATCGAATCAGTTACATTCAATTTACTATATATATGCTGCAGAAGTAGTAAATTGAATCTAGTTAATTTGATTTACTATTTCTGCAGCATGTATTGTAAATCGAATTAGCCTAGTTCGATTTACTACTTATACAGTTGATTGCCAACAAATGTTTATAAGAAAATACCCTCATTTAAATTCAAATAAAATATCAAAACGAATAACTATAATAATCTATTTTTGTATTTTAGTTCAAATTTCAGAAAATTTATATTTTTTAAACTTGTGAATTTAAAACAGAATAATAAACTATGTCTAAAAGTTTATTAAAAATCATTATTTGATTTATTCTCCTCTAAAAAATTATTACTGGATCCAATTTTTGAATTTTTTTAATTTTTCAATTCAATAATATTTTAAAGTATTGTATTAGATTCTCTTTTATTCATATTATTTTTGGGGTGATTTTTATTTTTTGGTCATGAACATTTTATTTTTCTTAAGTTGTCATATTCATCTTGTGATATCTTTCTAGTTTTTTTTTTTAAAGAAAGGGGGCTTAATAGTCCCAAAGAGAAGAAAAAAAATTACAATTCATAAACAAAATGAAATAGGGTAGCTCCTGTGAAATCATCAGCCAGAATTTTTCTTAAGTCCATTGATGGGTTGTCAATGAAATGGTATCTCACTCTCTACTAGTGCTCTATTTTTTCAATCCAGTCCACCGCTCTATTTTTTTCTCTAAGAGTATGTTTAATTGTCACTTGCCACCGTTTATTATCCACACAAATATGCTTCTAAGGATAGGATTAGAATGCTCTTGATTATACTTCCTCTTTTAGTATGTCGAATGTAAAATTCTAAAAATTAATAAATAATTAACTAATAAATTAATTTTAAAAATAAAAAAAATTAAATTTTATAATTTAAAAAAGTAAAAATGTTTAAAATATGAATTTTAACATTAATTTAAAGATTTTGATAAAAAATTAGACCAATAAATCAAATCGATTAAACCGGACTACATTTGGGCTTAAGGCCCACTATATAAGACCAAGGATCAGCCATTCCACCTCCTTCATTTTACATTTCACGCTGATTGAAGAGAAGTAGAGCTACCAACGCAAGTTGACATATATGGATGAGGATTTGTGTCCCTTAACCATCTCTCTCGGATTTGATACTCATTGGAGGATAGGAATGGAGCTTACTTACTGCAGTACCCGAGAAATTAGTCATTGGGCTTTCGATCTGATAGATACCCTGGTGCAAACCAAAAAAAAAAAAAGAGAGAAGTAGAGCTTTAAACCCTAACCCATTTTCACTTCAATCTTCTATCGACCATAACTTTCAATCCGGAGCTCCGATTGATGAGCCGTTTGTTGTTATGCATTCGTCTTGTCGAACTCTTCGATTCTAACTAAACAAAGTGGTAAGGATCTCAAATTTTTGTGCCCAATTCTTCACCTCTTTGTTTTTTGCATTTTTGGTTTGATACTGAGAGATTTTGATAATTTTGGTGGTTTAGGTGCAATCTAACATTGGATAATTGTTGGTTTTATCCCAATCATCAATGGATAATGTAAGAAAACTCTAAACCCTTGTGGTGTGTCCAATTTATGAACCCTAGTGTTAATTATGGTAAATTGTATGGATTAGATTGAAATTGTGTTAAATTAGAGTTAAATCGGTGAATTGGAGTGCTTGGAACTTAGCTTTGGGTGGCTGAAATTTTATTGGGATTAATTTGGAGTCTTTGAAACTTGAAGTTCAGTGTTTTGAGCTTTGAAAAAAATTGGCCAAGGTATGATTTTGGTTTCTTGTAGTTAATATATAATATTGCATGAAAACTTAGGTTAGTAGCCCTAAAATAGGTTGGAATTGTATGTATTGATTGATTGAATGTGTGTATGTAATATGTGTGGTAGATTTGATTTAGAGGTTAAACTTGAGTATGTGTAAGAAGTTGATAATGATGATGTGATATGAGTTTTGATGATGGTTGGTGATATTGTGGTGAGTATGATGATGAGTATGAGAAATCTCGGGTCGAAGGCTGGGACCGGTAAATACGGGTAAGTATGGTAAATTGAGATTTATGTAGTTGGTGTTAAATATGAATTATATGTTGGGTTTGATAGTGAAGTGGTTGGAATATATGTAATTATTGTATATATGTATGTATGTAATGAAAATGATGTTAAATTGGTGATGAAGCATTTGTATTTTGAGTGACTTACTGATTTGATAAATAGTGGATTAGTGTTTGAAAGTCATGAGAATGCTTGAGATGGATTTGGCTAAGATTTGGTTGGTTTTTGAATTGAAAAGTTTGGAAAACTTGAGGTTTGAGTTTTTGGTAAAAACATAATTTTTTACCAATTTCAGTGGGTCATAACTTGGCTTCTGGACACTTAAATTTTGTGAAATCTATTTTGAATAAAAATTAGATCCGTGAAGTTTATAACGTTCAAAGAACGGACTAAAATTAAATTTTAACGAAAAAGTTATGCATGTTTGAAATTTAGATTTAAAAATACAATTTTGCAGAAAAGAAAAATTTCTAGTATGCGTGCGTACACACACTGTCATGCGCACGCACAGACCAGAGCGTTGGTGAGACTCGTGCGTACGCACGTGGGGGGTATTCATGCACACCCTGGGGATTTTACAAGTTGTGCGTATGCACACTATGGTGCATACGCACGGGTTGGGAAGTTCGTCTAGTGCATGCGTACGCAAGCAATGATGCGTACGCTGTAACACACTACCATACAGAGTCTTATGCTTAAGTCATAATTCAAAGATGGCAAGGTATTACAACCTCTAAAATAAAAATTTAGTACGTATAATAGTGTGAAAAATGATTATAGCTAGGAGCCTTTGAAGAAAAAGGGGTAAAACAAAATCGTAACTCGAAAGCGCAACACTCAGATCGATAACGTAACGAATAAAAGATAAACCAAAGCGAGATTATATATATATATACAAAGGAGTGCCAAAAATAAGAATATTAAAACTCAAATCCGGTTGCAAAGATAACTGGTCCGAGCATAGCAATATATACATGTAAATAAAGTAAGAAACCCCATGGAAACCTAAAGGGACAGAAATACAGAAAACCTATTCTCCAAAATCTCCTATAAAAGGAGTCATCACAGTTTGTATTATTTAGTGGAGATAAAAGTATCTAAACCAAACATATAAACCAAAATAGGGTCCCGAGAACAAAGGATCTTCGCTAATCCAGAAGTCTCCAGCATGCTTCAACGAGAAGTCTCACGTCCTGCATCTGAAAACCACAAAATCCACATGGGTGAGAACCGGAGGTTTTCAGTATGATAACAGTGCCCACAAATCTAACATGTGACGTCCTGGCAAAGCCAAATGCAATCCTAGAACTTTCACCAGATAAATTCAAAGCTTATAAACAGACTAAACCATAAATGGCAAATGACTAAGGATTCTTCAGTCTAACTAATACTTCCCTTTCTAATTCCTTCAGACCTCCCAACCACCAACAAGAGTATAAAAATGGCAAAATAAGTTATATCACACAAGAGTACAAATAGGAACAGATAAGATATTTAGACAATTAGCAAGTAATATGCAGTCAAATAGGCAATCTCAAATAATTCACATAGTATGCATATGATGAATGCCTGTTCCTAATGGCTGATGATATCATCTATCGATTATATAGCCAACCCGACAAGTCCTGGTAGCTAACCATTGGACTGTCCCTCTGTCGTGCATCCCCAACTCGAGTTATACTCAACATATCATGATCATAATCATAATCTATATCCAACACCCTCACTGGTGTATATTCACGGGGGTGAGCTCATCCAGAACTTTCACAGTGTCCGGCCACACTTACGACATAGGGTCAGCAGAGTATCGAGTCTCCACCTGGAGCACGTGGTGGCTAGCCACTGCTTTCACCCAGGGAAACTCGTATCTCAGATAGTGGAAGTGCAACATTCACATTTCATTCAATAGCATATATGCATTTATACTCGGCCATAAATCAATAATGGCCCCCGCCATAATTTGGCAATAACTCAGCCATCCGGCTCACAGTTCAATCCAGAACCAGCCAATTTATCAATAAATACAGCCCTTCAGTTCATGGCACACACAGCACCTCCATCGCCATTCTCCGTATCTCATATAATCATCTTTGATCATCATTGATCATAACTTTTCCCTTGCTTCATTCACAAGTTACTACATCCCCTAGCTCCTTTCTCATTGCTAGCCATATCATAATGATTTAAGACATAAGGGGTGAGATCGGAGGCTTAGAAGTATGAAATTTGGCTTTTAATTATCAAAAATCAACTTTGGGATGAAAACAGGGCCATGCATACGCGTCCTCCACAAGCACGCGTGGATGGAAAAACAGCCGAATGACGCGTATGCGTAAGCCACGTGTACGCGTGGGTGCGTTTGTGCCCTATACACAGAACTGGCACAATTCTGGCACAACTCTCGAGAAAATGGCTAGGCATCTGCTACAGCACACCGACACATACGCATCGGCCACGCGCACGCGTGGGCCACGAGCACGCGTGGGTAGTGAAAATGACGCGTACGGATCGGTCACACCTACGCGTGGGTGTGCGTTTTGCCAAAAAAATTTCTAAGTTAAAAGCTACAGAATTCACAGATTCAACCACCAATCTTCCGATGGACATAACTTCTTCATTTTAAATCATTTTTCGCCCGTTCTTCGAACGACATGGATATCCCAGATCCAATTTCATTTTTAAACAAGTTTGGTACAAAACGGGAATCCGGAGTCCAAGTTATGTCCCGTCAAAGTATGCCCAAAAGCCATATTTTCACATAAAACCACAAAATGCCATTTTCAAAACAAACCAATTTCATCCCTTTTCAAAATCAACTAAAACATACCAATTTCAATTCTTTTTGAAATCAATCAAAACATACCAAAATCAACCTCAAGCCTCCTCAACTCATACATTAATATTTTCCTCAAAATCACAAAAACACCACCAAACCATTTTAACCAATCACAATCAAATGGCTACCTTTCAAACACATTAACATGTCATGCATCCTTCCTTATCCCAATTCCAATAATACCATTTCCAATCAACCATCATTATACATAATCAATATCATACTCACCATCAACATGGTTTCACCCAAAAATTAACCTTAACCATTCATCAAGCGTATATCACAACATGCATTTTCTCATATATCACACCATCAAGGCATCAATTTTCATAATCACATATATGACCATATCATATATCTCAACTATTCAACAACATCAACAATTCAATACCTATTTTAGGGCATCTAGCCTAAATTTTCACACCACATTACATTTTAGATACAGAAAATCGAGACCATACCTTAGCCAATTTCCCAAGCTCAACCGGAGCACTTCCAAATTACTTGTCCACAAGCTCTCAAGGTCTCAACACCTCCAAGAACAGATTTTTGCACACCAAACCCTTCTCAAGCTTTTCCAAAATCTCAATCAAGCTCCAATATTCACATACACACTACCTAAGCCACAATCATCATACCCAAATACAACATCTCAATACCCAAATATCATAGAACAACAAATTATACTAGGATTGAGAATCTTACCACACCCAAAATTCAAGAAGACAATATTAACCTTCTCATTCAAGAGAGTTGGGTCCTATAACATCAAAGAGTCCGAAATCTCAACACATTTCACCATGAAATTCGAATTTAGGGGATGAGAAACTGAACCAAACTCGTGAATTACCTCAAGAATAAATTAGTGGTTTTGTAAAACTCTTCACGGTGAACGCGTGGCCGCAAACGGTGTGGCAATGGGAGCTCTAGATCAAAAGTTATGGTGGTTTGAAGATCAAACAAGGGTTAGAACTTGAGAGAGTGTTCTTCCCCCTTTTTCTTCCATTTTCAGCGTGAATTAGTGTATTGTGAAGAGATAGAGTATTAAAAATTGGGATTTTGGTTTAGTTAGGTTGGGCCAAGGGCCCAATATGGGCCCGGTTGATTCGGTTTAGTCCGTTCGGTCTAATCTTGGTCTGATTTTTATAAAATTTGTACCGAAATTCTCGTCTCAATCTTTTCTATCATATTTAGCCACAAAAATCACATTTTTGAATTTCTAGAATAAATTCTCATTTATGGGTTAATTAGTCATTAATTAACCGGGTTTTACATACCCACGATGTCCTGTTTTGCTCTAAAATCCTATTTTAACTATTTGACCTTCTCGACAAGCTTGTAAACTTTCTTTACCCATGTTTAAGGTTCGATAACTTATTTTAGACTTGAGAATGAGTGTAAGCATGATTATCGAGTGAAACTGATGTAGATGAATAAGATTTTGGATTGGATTGTTAAGGACTGTGATGGGTTAATGAAAGGTGTGATGAGAAGGATTATGATATCATGAGGAGATGATGAATGAGTTTGATTATGATATGATGTGAATGATTATGATAATGAGAGGTGAGGAAGATTTATGATGAATATGTCTATGATTTCTCTCTGGTTGCGTTACGACAGGCACATATTCCCTCTATCTCTAATGGTGACAGGGCACATATTCCCTCTAATGGTGACAGGATACATATTCCTTCTAATGGTGACAGGGCACTCTCCCTCTAACAGTTAGCCGATGTGCTGAGATATTTGTGCGTAACAGAGAGATGATGTCCGGGTTAGCTACTAGACATATCGGGTTTAGTTGTATAACCGACAGATTAGCTCATTGGCCATAGGACAGACATGCATCATATGCACTTGTATATTTTGTTTTGGCTTGCCTAATTGTTTAACTATAATCAACTACTACTTCTCCTATCTGCTGTACTTGCTATCTATATTTTGTGTCTTTCTTGATTGTATTGTATGTGTTTGCATCTGAGAGGCCCCTTATGTGGCGAAGGCGTAATGAGGGTTGTTCCACCCAGTGCTTAGGAGGTTTGAAGGAAACAGAAGGTGTAAAGTTATATTAGAATTAGAATCCCTTAGATAGATTACTGAAATTTCTGGTTTAATATGGACTTTAAGTTTGATTTTGGGTCGTCAGAGTTCTAGGATTGCCTTTGGCTTTCCCGAGACCTTATATATTATCTATGTGGGCACCTTAACCATACTGAGAATTCTCAATTCTCATTCCATACATATTCTACTGTTTTTCAGATGTAGGTCGAGAGGAACCTCACTGAGTATTCTGAAGACTCATTGGAAGCAAAGAACTAATTTTAGGACTTAGTGTTTTGTATTTTGCTTATGTATGTACATGTAAATAGATTCTCCTCTTTGTATATATTTTATTTTGTCCCTCTTAGAGGTTGAGTTGGAGAAACATGTTTTGTATTTTGTCTTTTGGAATGTCTGTTGGGTTATGTGTGTGTGTGTGTGTATATATATATATACTCTGGCTGGCTTTAAGTTCGCAGGTGGAGTTTAGAGCTTGATATTTATACTTTTTGAGACTCTGTTCTTTGTATATAGTTTATCTTTCATTTCGATCTTATTTATCCGTTTTACGCTTATCCGAACGAGTGTGATGCGATTTCTGTTACACTTTTATTCACCTTCTTTTTCAAGGCTCCTAGTTATAATTTCTTTCAACTATATCTATGTACGTATTTTTTTTTTTTTTTTAGAGGTCTTAGCACCTCACCACTTTTGATTTATGGCCTAGGCATAAAGTTGTATGTGGTAGAGTGTTATATCAAACACTGGCCTAAAATCAGTTTCCATTTCTATTTTATTAAAACCCAAATCCCAAGTAGTTTTCAAACCTTGATGTACTCCCCAAAATTCTGCTTAGTAAACTGTACAATTTCCCAAATTGACTGCAAAACCCGCAAAGCCATCTCCCGTTGCTGTTTTTCAAGGTTTCTCTACATCCCGCTGCTCCTGGTTTCCCCAATGAGGTTCCATCCTAGTCTGATCTATAATGGAACTCCTATCCTCCTTTCATATTTGATCCATTTCTTTCTTTGGCATGTAAAGTTATGCAATGCCAAAAACCAACAAGCCTAATCAGTAAAAAAAACACAAAAGATCCAACCACATCCCATTGTCAACACTAATCTCACAAAAACACAAGGTCCAACCACGACCCATCATCAACAATAATCATACTTTACTTCATTATCTTAATTACTATGTCTTATTCTAAAAACCATCACGTGAGGCATAGTAGACATAGTAAACTCGGGACAGATATTGTTTCTTTTAAGAGACACTTATCAAGCTCCTATTCTACCACGGATATTCTATACATGTAGAAGACAACCCCTCTTCTACATTGGAGAATTGGCCAATAGATTAATTAAGCCGGTTAATTATGTTTATTATGACTAATTACTGAGGATGATATTGGACCTGGTTGTGGTTGTATTTTTGGTCTAAATTATTTTCAAAAAGTGAAAATAAATTTTTATTGTGAACCGACCTTTTGACCTTATTCTTTACTCTATATCCCAATATTTTTTTTGCCCCATCGAATTTTGAACGTTTGTTTTTCTACTAAACTCACATAGAATGCACGCTCTCTTTTTCATGAATTAATTTCTTTTATTCACACATAAAAAATTAAACTTAATTTTCAAACATTTATTAATAACTACTTATTTTAATATGTATATATAATTATATATCCATATATAAATATATATTTAATTATTTATATATAAATAAATTAAATTTTGTATATAAATTAACATATATAAATAAGTTAATATATTTTGCAAAGTATATATTACTAATTAAAATTTTTATTATTAAGTAATTATTATTTTTTTAATCATATTTCCAATAAATTTCAACAATTATTTCAAAAAATTATTTAAATTAAAACTTTAAATACTAAATGCATATAAAGTATATGAATACTTCGTACATAGTTTAGTGCAAAACAAAAACATAACCACTTTGTGAATATGACATGACCCAAAATGGATAACATTTTATAAAAATAAAAAAAATCATCTAAACTAAGGTCATCATTATAATCACACTTGCCATACTTAATCAGTAACCCCTTCACGTGATTTAGGAGATAAAGCACATTGAAACTCATCTCAATATTATGGGACATTGTCCTCAACTATTTTCTAGAAAATTTTAAATTATATAGGTTTAATTATTCTGTTAGTCTCTATAGTTTTACAAAATTTTTAATTAGGTCATTATACTTTTTTTCTTTTAATTGAGTTCTTGCACCATTTTTTTTAATTGAATCCCTACACTTTTTTTTTCTTTTATTTGAGTCCTTGTACCAATTTCTTTTTTTTAGTTGGGTCCTTATACAATTAAGCCAATTACTACCAAAAGGGACCTAATTGAAAATTTCGCAAAACTATAGGGACCAACAGAGTAATTAAACCAATTATATATATAAATATATTTTTGTTAAATATAAAATAAAAAATAATAAATAGGTCATTAACTTTTTATGTCGAAGATAAATAAGTATTCGACTAATTAAAAATACAAAAATGTCCCCCACTTTCTAAAAAGCGAGATATCTAAGTCTTTCCAGGAGACTTATTTGTCCTTATATATTTTAGACGAAGATACTTAAATATCTCGCATTTTAGAAGATGAAAGATATTTTTAAATTTTCAATTAGTCAGGAATTTATGTATTTTCAAATTAAAAAGTCAAAGACCTATTTATTTCTTTCTTATATAAAATTTTATATTATTTTTATCGATATTTTAAAAATTAGGTGTCATTGTTAGAGTTTACTCTTACTTATTGTATACTATAGATCACATAGTCCATCTCTTCCCTTCTTATGGTTATTGTTCTGAGGATTACCTAAAACTGAGTTGTTTTTAGGCCTAGACGTGAGGTCTAGAATCCTTTTGAAGTAGCATCCGACATGTATTGATGCCAAGGTGCTACCGTCGAGTTCCTCGTGAGAAGGTGGGGGGTCGTACCTACAAGAGACTCCGATACTTAAGTTAGCAAGGACTTTAAGTAGGTTTTTTTAGTAGATTGGATTCTAAATATACCTGATGGTGTCAGCGTATTTATAATAGAAAAAATAATCACCTTTTAGAGTAGTTCCACTGTAAGTGGGGTATAACTAAGGTTTTGAGAACCAGACTGGTCATCGAACCACTTTAGTCACTGGTTTACTGGTCCAACCGGTCCAACCGTAGTTCAACGGAAAAAATTATTTTAAAATAAAATAATAAATAAATTATAAATAAACATCCTAAAATATAATTATAATCTAATATAACTCTGAAAATATCTTCTAAATTTAAAACCTACATGAAATATCATCAACCAAATATTAAAAAATAGCAGCAGTAGCAGCATAAGTGCATAACAATGTCAGGGACAAGCAAAGTAGACAGTATAACTTGTTAATTTCAAACACATTAATTTCAAAAATTATTAATATCATAGTTGATCAATCAACATTCATCAATCTCCAACAAATATTCCATCTTGTAGTAGTTAAAAATTACTAGTAGTAGATTGAATTTCCTATGCTTGGTCATAGGAAGGTACCTTCCATAGGAGAAAAGAATAGTCCTCTTGAACACTTCCTTTTGAATAATTGGAACATGGTGAAATTAGATACGAATATTATGTTAAAGTTCTTCCCTGGTAAAACAACCAGCAAACAATCTTCTTTTGCATCCTGAATATTATCCTCAAGAATTCACAATTTCACACCAAAGAAGCTCCAAATTTCAAATCCAATGAAGAAAGAGCAGAAATCACCAAGAAAGCTCCAAATTCACAATTAATTATCTTAAACCAGATATCAATAAATATATTAATTAAAATTTAAAAACAGGATACTCACTTTCTCAAAAATTAAAAAAAAGCATTAGCAGAGTAACAAAGCCATTTTTAACAACACAAAGTCAACAATTTAATTTCAATCCACATTCAGAAATCAATAAATCACTAAACAGAGAAATTAAACAAGACCTGAAGAAGCAAAAAACCTTGTAAGCCTGTAAGCAGTGCCACTAATCTTTGACAGAGTGCAGAGCGACAAACAGACGATGGCAAACGGCGAGCAGGGAGACGATAGTAACAAACAGACAGCAAGTAGCTCCAACCCTCAATCAGATGACGTGCCAAGCTACAAGAGAGTGGCTGGGTTTGAAACAGGAGGAAGGAGGAGGCAACAAAGGTGCCGACAACAATGGACAACGGCAGCGGAACCCTAATTTTTTGTTAGAACTTAGAACCCTAATTTCTGAACTTTCAAGCTTTGCTTTTCATTTCTAAATGTCACGAGGGGGGGTGTTGGGGGAAGGGGGTGGGTAAGGGTGACATGTTTACGTGTTGGTTTCTTTTTTTTTAAAAAGCTCAAAATGACGACGTTTATAAGAACCAGTTGGTTCCCGGTCCAGTCCAACCAGCCGATTTAGCAGTTTTTGATTGGGCAGTTTTATACACTGGATCGAATCATTTTCTTTGCCGGTTCCTGGTGGAATTGGTTCGACAGGCCAGTCCAGTCAGATTTTTAAAAATTGGGTATAATCGTTCTCTTTTTCTAAGAAAGTTGTTAAAATCACTCTTCTAGATAAGTGGGATATATCTTATGAGTCAGTTACTTATTCAGATAAGTAAGGCTAAACTGGTATCGTCGCGCCACCTTTATGAGGTCGGGTAGGAATGGACGAGGCCACCTTTGTTGGGTGGGCCTCTATTCTTTTTGAGCCTGGCTTCATTTTTTGGGGCAGGGTATAAACAGTGTCTCTGCTTGAGTCCAAACTTTTATGAGGTCGGGTGATGAGCGGATAATTTATACACTTTTTGGCATTATTTTTAGTATGTTTTTAGTATATTTGGTTTAGTTTTTAGTATATTTTTATTAGTTTTTAGTTAAAATTCACTTTTTTGGACTTTACTATGAGTTTGTGTGTTTTTCTGTGATTTCAGGTATTTTCTGGCTGAAATTGAGGGACCTGAGCAAAAATCTGATTCAGAGACTGAAAAGGACTGCAGATGCTGTTGGATTCTGACCTCCCTGCACTCGAAGTGGATTTTCTGGAGCTACAGAAGCCCAATTGGCGCGCTCTCAACGGCGTTGGAAAGTAGACATCCTGGGCTTTCCAGCAATATATGATAGTCCATACTTTGCCCAAGATTTGATGGCCCAAACCGGCGTTCAAAGTCACCCTCAGAAATCCCAGCGTTAAACGCCGGAACTGGCACCAAAATGGGAGTTAAACGCCCAAACTGGCATAAAAGCTGGCGTTTAACTCCAGGAAGAGTCTCTACACGAAAATGCTTCATTGCTCAGCCCAAGCACACACCAAGTGGGCCCGGAAGTGGATTTTTATGTCATTTACTCATCTCTGTACACTCTAGGCTACTAGTTTTCTATAAGTAGGACCTTTTACTATTGTATTGAGATATCTTGGTAGCTATCTTTGTTCTTATGCTATCTTAGATCATTGGGAGGCTGGCCTCACGGCCAAGCCTAGACCTTGTTCTTATGTATTTTCAACGGTGGAGTTTCTACACACCATAGATTAAGGTGTGGAGCTCTGCTGTACCTCGAGTATTAATGCAATTACTATTGTTCTTCTATTCAATTCCGCTTGTTCTTGTTCTAAGATATTCATTTGCACCCAAGAACATGATGAATGTGATGATTATGTGACACTCATCATCATTCTCACCTATGAACGAGTGCCTGACAACCACTTCTGTTCTACAAGCAAACAAGGCTCTAATGTTTATCTCTTGGATTTCTTAATCGGAATCTTCGTGGTATAGGCAAGAACTGATGGCGGCATTCAAGAGAATCCGGAAGGTCTAACCTTGTCTGTGGTATTCTGAGTAGGATTCAATGATTGAATGACTGTGACGTGCTTCAAACTCCTGAAGGCGGGGCGTTAGTGACAGACGCAAAAGAATCACTGGATTCTATTCCGGCCTGATCGAGAACCGACAGATGGATAGCCGTGCCGTGACAGGGTGCGTTGAACATTTCCACTGAGAGGATGGGAGGTAGCCACTGACAACGGTGAAACCCTTGCATAAGCTTGCCATGGAAAGGAGTAAGAAGGATTGGATGAAGACAGTAGGAAAGCAGAGAGACGGAAGGGAAGGCATCTTCATACGCTTATCTGAAGTTCCTACCAATGAATTACATAAGTATCTCTATCTTTATCTTTATGTTTTATTGGTTCATCACCATACCCATTTGAGTTTGCCTGACTAAGATTTACAAGGTGACCATAGCTTGCTTCATACCAACAATCTCCGTGGGATCGACCCTTACTCGCGTAAGGTTTATTACTTGGACGATCCAGTGCACTTGCTGGTTAGTTGTGCGAAGTTGTAGTGATCACAATTTCGTGCACCATCGGGCTCGAGCATTTTATGGCTTTGGGATGTTGACATGTCACGTCGGGGTAAACCGCCTTTCGGCATAGGTCGGGTACTCGATGTGCTTTTAAAATTCGAAATATAACGTCACACACATTCCTTCTTCGGTTACTTTGGGAACCGTGCACACTTTTAATTAGGGGTACAAAATGACACTTTTACCCCCCAGTATTTTATAAATACTCAATCCTTTTCTCTTCTTTTTTTGCTTTCTTCTTCTGAACTTGTTTCTTTTCATCTTGTCTCCGAAATTATTCACAACTCTTTTTCTTCTTCAAGATTTCTCCTTCAGTTTGCTCGTTTATTGGAGATTTTTGGAGCGTACATGCTTTTGTTGTTTGAAGTGCTCTTTTTTTCATTTCGCATCCTTTTTTTCAAGTTGATTTTTACCCCCTTCTTCCTACTCTATTTCTTGCATTTTGTTTTTTTTTTTTTGTTTTGCTTTGCCACTTTGATTACAATTTTGATTCTGAAAATTTGCTTGCTTTCTTTTGTTGTTGCTGTGATTCTGAATGTGAGATTTTATTATGTATTACCCCCAAATAGTGCGATTATCTTATGGAAGATGGTGTCATTTCCACATTTTGGAGATGTAGCATAACTGTTGTGTGTTGGAAGGGTTTTGCGACGTTCTTGGTTGTTGTTAACCCTACCTCTTTTGAATTTGTAAATGCTTGTGTTGTTTATTCTTTGCATTTAAGAGGTTGATGACAATCTTTGAAGATGACCTAACCTCCTAATCATTTGTCTTGATTTGTTGTTGTCCAAATCATGTTGATGAACCTCCTGATCGTCTATAATTCACAACATGTCATCTAAAGTTTCGTTCGACCTGACTTGGGTAGATATTTCTGTTCTTACTCATGTCCCTGTTATTTCAAATGAGTATGCTAAAACCTTTCGTAGACATCATAAGTTATGTTTGAATCGAGAGGATGATAGGAGTTATGATAGGTCGAAATGCCACTTCATCTATGTCTATGATTGCTTTTTTACCAAGTTATTGGTTAGCCTTCCTCTTTCCGACTTCGAAATTGAAGTCCTTAATATCTGTAGTGTTGTCCCTACCCAATTGCATCCTAATTCTTAGGGTTTCTTGATAATATACCAACTTCTTTGTCAAAAACTTGATGTCCAACCTTATCTTAAGGTCTTTTTTTATCTTTTTGTCTTAACCAAACCCTTTAGCTCCAAAAAATAAGGTTGGGTCTCTTTCCAAGCTGTTCAGGGGAGAAAAATCTTTGCCATTTTTGACAATTATTTCCACGATTTTAAAAATTACTTTTCAAAGTCCGTTCTATTGAGGGTGTCTGACCTTTCTTTCTTCGTGAGGGGGATGAGCCCATTTTCCCTCTATATTGGTAGGAATATCCTGTAATAGTTAAGTATAATGCAGACGACTTAGATGAGATTAAGGAGAGTGTAACCGGTCTATTTCAGGAGTGTTAGGGCTGAGCTCCTTATCTGGATACTAAAAAATTTGTAGGTAATCCCAACCAACTTCAATCCAAACTAGGTAGTATTCTTTTCATTTTTTAAATGTAGTTTTGTTTACTTCAATTTTATGGCTAACATGATGCGACCTTAATATTGTGCAGATAAAATATCCGCCAAGTCGGCCGCAATGAAAACACTTCAGATTGCAAGAAAAAATGTTGTTGCTCAGAACAAACAATTGAAAGAAGTCGTTGAAACTGCTGACTTCTCCTCACCCTCTAAGTTAGGCTCGGGCACCTTGGCCTCTTTAAAGATTACTTCTGACCCGGCTCCCCAACCGACCCCTCCTCCTTCTAGCTCAGTCAAACCAATAGCCTGTCCTCCGCCTTCCAATCTCGAGCCTAACCCTAAAAAACGTAAAACTTCAAACTCGGGGGTATATATGAGCAGGGCTTTGATGCCATTTCTTAGAGTGAGAAACACATCCTTCCTCACAGCTTTATTAGTACGGACAACGTTGCCATAAAATCCCATCTCCAGCTGATGGCCCGAGGTGGAGTCCGGATGGCTGGAATTTGCATAGCTCTGTTAAGGAAATTGGAGAAGACTCCCCTTGGTGCTACTCAGCGCACAGTGTCTGACTTGCAAGCTGAAGTGGCATCCTTGAGGAAATCTAAGAAGGAGTGAAAAAAAGATAAAGAATCTCTGCTTTCCAACCTTGGCAAAGCTCGGGCTAAAACAAAGTAGGTAGAAGCCGCTTTAACCATGTTGGAAGAGTTAAAGAAGAAGGCCGAGAAGAGTTACACCAGGTCCTCTGGGGAGAAGTTCGACTTGGTGGATGATATCACTAAATCCCAAGATAAATACGTGGAGCTTGAGAAGATCATAGCCGAATGTATGGACGAGATGGTGGTGAACCTGAAGGCTTAGTTTCGAGTTGTTACTCCCGAGGCAGACCTCTCCCTCATCAGTCCCGAAAATATTGTGGTGGAAAATTTATGTGTGATATTGATGAATAGTTTGTACCAAAAGTTGGGATGATTTTTAACACACTTGAAGAAGTTGAAAATTTCTAAAAAAAATATTCTAAACTTGTAGATTTTTCTACCAAAATTAGGAATACAAATAGGAAGAAAAATGAAATTAAGAACTAATTGATTACATGTAATAGAGAGAAAAAATGGAAATCGAGCATATCTCTAATTGAGAAGACAAACTCCTCAGCTGGATTAAATTGTCCTGTGTAAAACCTATAAAATTAGTAAATAATTAGTCAATAAATTAATTATTAATAAAATAAATTAAAAAATAAAATTTTACGGTTTAATGTGATAAATCTAATTAAAATAATAATTTTGACACTAATTTTAAAGAATTTGGCCTAAGATTGGGCCAAACGGGCTGAACCGGACGAACTGGACCCGTATTGGGACCAAGGCCCAACCCACCATTGATTAAGTGAAAGGCAACAGCCTTCTTTCTTCCCTCATTATGTTTCACATTGGAAACTTGAGGAGGGGGAAGAACACCATTAGCAAACCCTTCTTCTTCATTCAATTGGACATTGATGAGTGGATAATTTATACGCTTTTTGGCATTGTTTTTAGTATGTTTTAGTTAGTTTTTATTATATTTTTATTAGTTTTTAGTTAAAATTTACTTTTCTGGACTTTACTATGAGTTTGTATATTTTTCTGTGATTTCAGGTATTTTCTGGCTGAAATTGAAGGACCTGAGCAAAAATCTGATTCAGAGGCTGAAAAGAACTGCAGATGCTGTTGGATTCTGACCTCCCTGCACTCGAAGTGGATTTTCTAGAGCTACAGAAGCCCAATTGGCGCGCTCTCAATTGCGTTGGAAAGTCGACGTCCTGGGCTTTCCAGCAATGTATAATAGTTTATACTTTGCCCGAGATTTGATGGTCCAAACAGGTGTTCCAAGTCAGCTCAAGAATTCTGGCGTTAAACGCCGGAACTGGCATAAGAATGGGAGTTAAACGCCCAAACTGGCACAAAAGCTGGCGTTTAACTCCAAGAAAAGTCTCTACACATGAAAGATTCAATGCTCAGCCCAAGCACACACCAAGTGGGCCCGGAAGTGAATTTTTATGTCATTTACTCATATTTGTAAACCCTAAGCTACTAGTTCTCTACAAATAGGACCTTTTGCTATTGTATTAGGGGAGCTTTTGATCATGTTTTATGATTGAACCCTCTTTGGGAGGCTGGCCATTCGGCCATGCCTAGACCTTGTTCTTATGTATTTTCAACGGTGGAGTTTCTACACACCATAGATTAAGGTGTGGAACTCTGCTGTACCTCGAGTATCAATGCAATTACTATTGTTCTTCTATTCAATTCGGCTTATTCTTGTTCTAAGATATTTATTCGTACCCAAGAACATGATGAATGTGATGATTATGTGACGCTCATCATCATTCTCACTTATGAACGCGTGCCTGACAACCACTTCCGTTCTACAAGCAAACAAGGCTTGAATGTTTATCTCTTGGATTCCTTAATCAGAATCTTCGTGGTATAAGCTAGAATTGATGGTGGCATTCAAGAGAATTCGGAAGGTCTAAACCTTGTCTGTGGTATTTTGAGTAGGATTCAAGGATTGAATGACTGTGACGAGCTTCAAACTCGCAATTGTGGGGCGTTAGTGATAGACACAAAAGAATCACTAGATTCTATTCCGACATGATCGAGAACCGACAGCTGAATAGCCGTGCTGTGACAGAGCGCGTTGAACATTTTCACTGAGAGGACGGGACTGTAGCCATTGACAACGGTGATGCCCAACATACAGCTTGCCATGGAAAGGAGTAAGAAGGATTGGATGAAGACAGTAGGAAAGCAGAGAGACGGAAGGGACAAAGCATCTCCATACGCTTATCTGAAATTCTCACCAATGAATTACATAAGTATCTCTATCTTTATTTTATGTTTTATTCATATTTTAGTTATTAATCCTCCATAACCATTTGAATCCGCCTGACTGAGATTTACAAGATGACCATAGCTTGCTTCATACCAACAATCTCCGTGGGATCGACCCTTACTCGCGTAAGGTTTATTACTTGGACGACCCAGTGCACTTGCTGGTTAGTTGTGCGAAGTTGTGATAAAGAGTTGAGATTGCAATTGAGCGTACCATGTTGATGGCGCCATTGATGATCACAATTTCATGCACCAGACATATATCCCAATCTAGAGCTCCGATTGATGCACCGTTTGCAACCACGCGACTGCAGTGTCAAGCTCTACAAAGCCCAGTCATTGATTAGGTATGAAAACCACATTTCTAGCTTCTGCCCTCTCCTTAAATTTAAAAAGTTAGTGTTTGGGGTTTTAAGATTTTGAAGTTTTGATGTGTTTGGGATCAATCTAACTTGAGGAGATTATTGGGTTGTGATCCTATGATATTGGGAGAAGGTAAGAACCCTAACCCTCTTGTGAATTTTTGAGATTTTGAGTTTAGGGATTAATTATAGTGATATATGTGGTTTAAATTGAATATTGTGGGTGTAAAATCAAATTGGAGGTCGATCATGTGAAATTGGAACTCATTTGAAGAGAACAGAAGCTTGGAATCAATCTTGGAAGCTGTAATTCATTGGTGAGGGGCAGTGGTTGATAGCTTGTGGTGTGGATAATGCTTGAGGTGTTCCGGGTTTATCAGGGAATCGGCCAAGGTATGATTTCGGTTTCTCATAACTAAAATATAATGTGTTGTGAAAACTTAGGCTAGTTAATTGTAAGATAGGATTGAAATGTTGTTATTGTTGATGATTGTGATGAACTGATATCGATAAGGATTTGTGACTTTGAGGTTGTTGTTGGTGCCATATTGGTTGTGGTGTGGGTATTGTGTTTGATAGAGATAATTGAATGATGATTATGTATATTGAACTTGAATGGTTGGATATGATAATGATGATGTATATTGTTGTATATTATGTTAAATTGAGTGTGGAATGATTGAGAATGGGTTGATAGTGTTGGAAACTTGTGAATTGTTAATAATGATGAACCATGATGATGATAGTGAATGTATGATTGTGAATCTTGTATGAACTATGAAGTTGAATTGATTAATTGTGTGTTGGAGATGTTAAGTTTATTGGAGTTGTGTATTGGGGTATTATGAAATAAATTGAGCAATGATATATGAATTGATGTGTTTAGATATTGGCAAAAAGCTTAGAGTTTTTGTATTGAGATATGAGATTGGTGAAAATAGAGGTTTGATAAACTTTGTAAAAATCATATTTTTGGCCGAATTTCGGCGAGCCATAACTCAACTTCTAGGTCCCCTAAATCTTTTCAAATTTATTTCATATGAAAATTGGGTTTGTGAAGTTTACACAGTTCAAAGAATGGATGAAAAATATTTTAAAACGAAAAGGTTATGCTCGATCAAAGTTTGGTGTACAAAGTTGAAAATTCTGGACTTAGCAGCTTTTTGGGGCTTCTGCGTTACGTGCGTACGCAGACCTACCATACGCGGCCATTCATTTCTGTTTAGCACGCGTGCGTATGCCGGAAGGTGCTGCGTACGTGACATGGGCCAAAATGCGCGCTCACATGTACACGTGGCCTACGCATATGCGTGACCCCTGAAATCAGCAAAATGAGTTTTGTATTTTAAAATATAATTTTGAACATTTAAACCTCTATTTTCACCCTTTTAGCCCCTAAACCTTAGTTGTATGTTGAGTGGGGAGAAGAAAGTAGGGAGGAGTAGTAACTTGGAGATGAAGAAAGTTTGAGAAATGGTGAATTATGAATGAGAAGGGTAAAAGTATGATATGTATATGAATGAATGATTTATAATGAAAATGTTTTGAACTTTGACCTGGCAAGGTTCGTGGTGGTTTACCGCTTGCCTAGTATCGAGAATGTTATGTGGAGTTCGTGATGGTGTACCGCCCACAGGTTTTTAAAAGAGAATGTTATGTGGGATTCGTGGTGGTGTACCGCCCACATGTTTTTAAAAAGAAAATGTTATGTGGGTTCGTGATGGTTTACCGCCCACGTGTGTATGTTATTTTCCAATTGAAGATCTTACGAGATTTGTGGTGGTGTACTGCCCACCAGTTTTCAAAAAGATGATATCCGGGTTAGCTACTGTATGTGTCGGGTTCTGGAAAAGTAACCGATACGTGAGCTCATGGCCAATAGGAAAGGCATGCATCATATGCATTTATGTGACTTGTTTGGTTTTGCATTACTTGGGTTTGCTTCCTTGAATATCTATGCTTATTTGCTATGTTTGCTATATTTGAATATCTTCTTGTATCTGCCTTGTTTGCTTTATTTGTTTGTGCATCGATGTTTCGGAGGATTGGAGAAAACGTGATGAGCTTAAGGGTTAAGTTAGGAATTGAGATAGAACCAAGAATCCTTATATACCTCACCCTATTTATGGTTTACAACGTTAATTTTAAGTTTGAATCTATTGTCGGAAGCTCTAGGATCACCTTTGGCTTTTCCGAGACCTTATATGTTAGTTATGTGGGCACTGTTACCATGCTGAGAACCTCCAATTCTCATCCCATACATATTTTGTGGTTTTCAGATGCAGGACATGAGGTACCTCGCTGAGGCATGCTAGAAGCTTCTGATAGCAGAGATCTTTGTTTTTGGGGCTTTATTTTGGATATATGTATATATGTAGATACTTTTATCTCCACTGCTTATGTATTTAATGTACTAACTTCCTTCTTAGAGGTTATTTTGGAGAAATAGGTTCTGTAACTTAGTATTTTGGGCTTATTTTTGGGTTCTCTTATATATATGTATATATACTTATGTGCTCAGGCCGGTTTATCTTCGCGAGCTGAGTCCTGAACTTTGATATTTGTACCTTGGAACTTTCTTTCGGTTATATCCATGTTAGCTTCTCTTATCCCTTCCCGTTGATCGTTTACGTGTCATGAGTGTTGCGCTCTTCGTTTTACTGTTTTCGATTTTAACTTTTCTTCAAAGGCTCCTAAAATAAATCTTCTTCAACTATATTAAATATATAAGTTTTTATTTTTAGATGTCGTAGCACCTCATCACCTCTGCTTTACATCCTAGGTGTAAAGCTCCGTGTGGTAGGGTGTTACATCCTGCAAGAATTTATATACATATATTGATAACGATACACAAAAAAGCAAAGTGCACTTGATTTCACACAGAATTGCACCGATATTAATTAATGATTACGACGCATATACTCAGTTTAAAACAAGCACACAAACAAGAGAATTGATAAAGAAAAAAGAAATATATATTATGTAAATAACTTACAAAAAATTTATTCATTAGTGTCCTTTCATCAGAGGGAGATTCTTTGTAAATAGGGTCAAGCACATAAAAGATTTTTTTTGCACATCTGCAATCCATAGCCACCAATGTTCTTCATGGTAATTGGGACAAATAGCTAAAGTTTGGGAAAATAGGATAATATTTTAGTCTAAATGACACCGAATGAAAAACTGAGAGGGAGGCCGCCGAGCGTGCATCTTGTCCACTGAGTGTGGGTCTTTGGATGCCTCGGGCGCTGATTTTTTGTGTTCCAAAGATGACGGTGGTGCGCAACTCAAACTAAATGTCCACTATAGACATATGCATATCGTTTTGAAGCTCTGGACATTAGCTTTCTAATACAACTAAAACCCCCTCATTTGGAATTCTATAGCTCAAGTTATGACCACTTGAATGTGAAGCGGTTAGGGTTGAGAACTTGTGCGCCGAGCTTGTAATCATGCACGCCAGGCATATGTGGTCAAGGCCAGCGGGCGTGCATGTTTTTCTTCCATTTTGTGCACGCTTTTGCTCCTTAGGGCCACGCTTTTGCTGTCCTTATATTTTCCTTATGAAAAAGCTTTTATTCTTATTAGTTTTTTAGTCAAAAACTCCTGAATCACACAAAAACGTTATCCCAACTCCAAACATTTGATTATTTATTAAATTCTATTTGAAAACATAAAAAATTTAATTAAAATCTAAGAAACTGAATGAAAAAGAATTTTAAAAATTACTTAAGATGAGATGTCATCAGATATATCCACCTATACTGAGCTAGTCCAAAAACATGTGCCTCATATACCAAGTGAATCGGTAGATACTCCATTACATTGAAAAAAGCAGGTGAAAAAATTCTTTTTAACTTACATAAAATAACAAGAATATTAGCTTCCATTTGTACAATATCGCTAAATCGAAGAGTAGATAAACAAAGGTCCCTAAAATATTGACTTATTTCAGTCAACGGTTTTCACACATGGTCTGGCAACTCTTTGAAGGCTAATAGAAGCAAATACTCCATAAATACATGATAATCATGGCTTTTCATCCTAAACAATTTTTTTCCTTTGACGTCGACACCCCTTTGTAAATTTAAAACATATCCATCTGGCATTTTCAATTCCTGTACCCATTTACAAACACTTTTCTTAGTTGGAGTGTCAAGACATAGTTTCTCTTAGACTTTTTCTAATGACTTTCGTATACCTGCACCAAATTCAAATTTGGTCGACTATAAAGCACAGTCATATCTAATCTTGCCTTTTTCATTATCCTTTCAGTATCCATAGTTTATTTATAATTCTCTTTTTAAATTAATATCGACAACAAACCATAAAAAATATCGATGGTAATAGTGGTTATCAATTTTTTACGTCAAAAAATATACTGTTTCTTGTAGTGTCCAAACATAAAATTATTTTTTTTATAAGATCTTTTAAAAAAGATAACTCGAAAAAATATATTTTCTTAAAACTCACCCAAACAAGTCCTAAATTATAAATTATCAAAAAAAAATATATTTTTATTTTTTTAATACTTTTACTTTTTCTATTAAAAATTTACCAAACATATTAAAAAATAATAAAAAAATTTTATTAAAAAAGATATTTTTTATATCAAATTAATGACACTCAAACAAACATTAAATCTAAAATATATTATCATAAATGATGTTGCATTTTATTATTAAAATAAAACATTTTATTACCTTTTATTTTCCAAACATGAATGATAAAAAAAAATTTTTAATCTTTGTAATTTAATATAAGTCCTTCATCTCAATTAGTAAATCCTAAAATTAGATGATTAAGTTAATTACCAAAAATACTAACTATAAAGAGACTTTTTTATTTCTTGTCTATGATTCATTGCTTACATTCTATAGATATTATAAGAATTGGTGAACCTTAAAAATTTACATGATTAAATTAACTACTATAAACATTAACTATAGAGCGACTCTTTTATTTCTTTATCCAGAATTCATCATCATAAATATAAATTTAAATACTCTTACATATCTTTAAGTGTTTATATTTTAAATATGAATTCATAAATATTTGTGAGTTACATCATGAAATTACATGACTTAGTTAAAATCATATTGACACACTCAGTCACACCTCATCTTCTTTCGCCGACTCTTCTTTTTTGACACTTGCATGTCACCCATTCTTTTCCATATTTGTAGTTTTTCTCATATGTTGCTCTCTTTTCACTCTCTATTTCTCCTATTGAGTTTCTTGAGTTCTAATTTGTCATTTTTTAAAAATAGGTTATTATAAAAATTATTCAAATTATTTCAGTTTAATATCTTAATTTTATTTGTTTAAATTTTAGATGTCTAGTATGGTTAAAAAATTTGAATATAAAACTTTTTTAGTGTTATTTTTTAAGATGGAGATGTATAATATTAAATATAAAAGAGTAAAAAAAGAAAAAAGTACAGAACAAATGATGCAGAGAAAGCAATGTATTGCCAATTGAATTGAACTAAAATATGTCTTTTTAATAAATTACTAAAAATAAGTTTTGATACCCCTTACTGTTACATTCCACTCAAAAGACTTATATAGAGTGGTAAAGTCTTGTCATAACAGCAATACACACAATACAATTAGTTATTAATTTTTAACAATTTTTTAGTCTTTTTTGATCAGTCCCTAACCGTGTGCTTCTTTACCTGGCTCAACAGTCCTCCCTCAAACTTGAGTGAGGTCTCTGAATCACTCAAAGTTTGTCCTTTAATCTCTGAAAGGCAATTATCGAAAGAGACTTGGTTAGTATATCAGCTACCTGTTCATGTCCTGGGATGTGTACTACATGCATAAAATTTGTCTTAACCTTTTCTCTAATAATTTGAACAACAAGTTGAAAGTGTTTAGTTCGATTGTGGTGAACAAGGTTGGCAATGAGAAGAATTGTACTGAGATTGTCACAAAAAATGGTAGGAATTATTTTCATAGGTATCCTCAATTCAGTCAGCAGATTTGTGAGCCACACCAACTCTCCTTCACAGGAAGCTAAGCTTCGGAATTCTACCTCAGCTGAGCTCCTACTTAAGGTAGTTTGTTTCCTGCAACACCAAGTAATCAAGTTAGGCGCGAGGAATACACAATAACCGGAGATAGAATGCATGTCCTCTAAGTCTATTGCCGAGTCCGCGTCTGCAAATCCATAGAGCCTGTAATCACTATTAGGATGTATCAACAATCCATGCTCTTTAGTGCCCTGTAGGTATTCGAGGATTCTCTTTACTGCCTTCCAGTGAGAAAGCAAAGGAGAATGCATAAACTGACTCACTTTGCTCACTGCAAAGGATATATCTGGCCGGGTTATGCACAAGTATTGTAATGTACCTACCACACTACGATATAACTTAGCATCATCAAAATATTTAGACCCACTGGACAACAACTATAATGGTGAAATCATAGGTGTAGGCATTTTGCTTGCTTCACTCATTCCTAGTTTAGAGAGCAAGTCACTAATATATTTTGTTTGGGACAAATGAAGCTGCCCTTGAGTTATCTTTTGAACTTCAATTCCCAAAAAATAACTTAGTCCACCTAAATCTTTTAAGAAAAATACTTTATCCAATTGAATAATCATATTACTAATATCATTTGAACGATTACCAGTGATAATAATATCATCCACATAACACAAAATATACATAACAGAATCTGACCTAAATCTAATAAACAGAGAAGAATCAGAGTTAGAGCTATAGAAGCCAAAGGAGTTTAACATATTACTCAGTTTGTCAAACCACTCCCTTCGTGCTTGCTTTAATCCATATAGAGACTTATTTAATTTACAAACATACTGAGCAGCTTGTATCTCAAAACCAGCTGGTTGATGCATATAAATGGTTTGATGCAAATCACCATTTAAGAATGCATTATTAAAATCAAATTGACGAATTACCTAGTTTTTGGACACTGCAATGCTCAATATAAGTTTCATAGTTGCAGACTTTAGCACAGGGCTAAACACCTGGTCAAAATCAAAGCCTTCTGATTGGTGAAAACCCTGGGCTACCAATCTAGTTTTGTATTTTTTGGCAGTCCCATCTGCATGTCTTTTAATAGCAAATACCCATTTACTCCCAATAACCTTAGCATTAGAAGGTGTTGGTACCAAGGTCCAAGTGTTATTCTTCATCAAGGCTTTAAATTCATCATTCGTAGCGTGATGCCAATGAGGAATTTTTAGAGTAGCAGCAGTTGATTTTGGAGGTTGTTCAAAAAAATTGTTAGAAAAAATGGTGGCTGTTAATGCTCTTGGCCTTGATGAGCGAGTTTTGGACCTTGTCAACATTTGGTGAGTATTTGGATTGTGAGAGGAAGAGATGAAAGTGGGATTTTGAGTTTGTTGAGACTCATCTTCCACATGCAGAAGCTAAATTTCGATACCTGTTATAGGTTGCAAGGCAGAAGCTGGAATTGATGTATATGCCGGCTCTTCTACAGTCTCTATATGTGTAGGAAGTGACTGAGAGGGAGGATCATCAACCTGAAGACAAGATGTTGAGTTTGACATTGGATTACACTTGGCAGTGGAAGTAGCCTTTGGAAACAGGGCAGGATCATCACCAGACTGTGGTGCAAGGGGTGGAGAGGAATAGGCTGTAGGCATCTTTAGGAACAATTTTGCATATGGAAACTCAGATTCATCAAATTTTACATGTTGAGTAATATAAATCTTGCCACTTTTGGACAAACATTTATATCCTTTAAAGTTAGTAGCATAGCCAATAAAAACACACTTTATTGATCTATTTTCAAGTTTATTTTTATTGTAAGACCTAATATAAAGGTAGCAGGTGCTTCCAAAAATCCAAAAGAGAATATAGTCTGGTTTCTCATTAAACAGTTTTTTATATGGAGATAAATTAGAAAGAACCTGAGTTGGAATATGATTGATTAAGTAAGTCGAAGTAAGAACTACTTCATCCCAATAGAGCAATGGCATAGAGGCAGTGGAAAGCATAGCTAGACTCATCTCTATGAGATGTCGATGTTTTCATTCTGCAGTTTCATTGGATGTTGAGATGAATGAGTGGTCATACGCGATTGGATGGAATAAAGAAGAAATATATAAGAGAGAAAGTTGGAGTATCGCCTATTGTGAAAAAGATGGTAGAATCGCATCTCAAATGGTTTGGACATATGAGAAGAAGAACGACAGAGCACCCAGTCAGGAGGGTAGATGAGATGGAAGATGGACAATGGGTGAAAGGTAGAGGAAGACCTAGGAAAATCATTCATGAGATGATCAAATGAAATCTACATGTAAACGGTCTCTCTGTAAACATGATACATGATAGAGTTCAATGACGTCGTTTGATCCATATAGTCGACTCCACCTAGTAGGACAAGGCTTTGTTGTTGTTGTTGTTGTTGTTGTTGTTGACCTTATGTTGCATAAATAATGGCACCGTCTTAGTTACAATATATTTAATTACCGCATCAAAATAGGAGTTAATAGTCAAATTAGTCCCTAAAAAATATGGCATTATTCAAATTCGTCCTGAAAGATTTTTTCAATTAAATTGGTCCTTCAAAGATTACGAATTAATCATATCTGTCCTTCAGTTACTCCACTCATAATTTTCGTCAACGATTGATGATGTGAAATGTTAACTGATAGCATACATGACCCATAACATGTCTAATTAGACGTTGACTAAATATGTTTACGAAAATCTATCAATTTAATCAATAGGTCATATTAGGAATAGGATTTCTGTAGTCGGGAAAAATGACTAAATCAATAAATTTTCATAAACATATTTGGCTAATATCCAATTAGACATATCACGTATTATATATGTTATCAATCAACGTTTTACAACATCAATCTTTGATGAAAATTATTAATGGAGTGACTGCAAGACAAATATAATCAATTCGCAATATTTGAAGGACCAATTTAATTGAAAAAATCTTTTAGGAATGAATTTAAAGAATGTCTCATCTTTCAGGACTAATTTAATTATTAACCCATCAAAATAATTTATGTGAATTAGATTCCTTTGATTGGATTTAAAAATGTTAGATTTTCAAAATAATACTTAAAAAAATTAAAATTACAATTAACTATCTTCTATTCTTCTTCTTCTTTGTTTTTTTTTTTTTTTCTTTTCTTGTTGAGAGAACTAACAATCTTCTTCTACACAGATCCAGAACGGCAGAAATTCCAATCCCCGAAAATAGTGGTGTCAAACTGTCAATTGAGTCCAAGATCCTAAAACTACAGAAACACACATTTTAAAAGGCCTGATTCTGATAAGCCCCCTAAAAAACAATTGAGATAGGGCTGGTCCTAGAAGCCCTAAACAAAAATTGGAAGTTGCTGCGCTGTGCATCATCTTCGACTCTTCGTCTGATTCGTTGAAGACTCGAAGTCGCTGTGCATCCGTTCACTCTCGTCGGAGTTGCTGTGCCTGTGCATTGGAGTTGTTGTGCATTCTCGATTTGTCGCCAACTCGCCATTTCTGCCGGAGAAGACATAATCAGTGGACGACGCGGTGGTGGTGCTGATTCTGATTCTGGAGACACAGATTACCAGTCTCTGAGGTCAGTCACTTCCACTCACCTTCAATTTTCTCCATTGCTCACTTCACGATTCGAATCTGCTTCGTTACTTGCTTTGCCTCTCTTCTGTTTCTTGCATTCACGAATTTTTACTTTTTTAATAAGCAATGGTGTTTGCTTTGTTTCGATGTATTTTTTTCTGTTTTATAGATACACTTTACGATCCCTCTGGTGGTTTAGTTTATAATTCATGTTTAGTTTTATTGCTTAATCCCCAATTCCCCATGATGGTTTGTGTTGAATGTTGAATGGAAGGATCGAGATTGAAACTTTACTCCAAAGTTTGGTTCTTTTCGGTGATCAAAATTGTGGGTCTTATTCATCTCTTGAAGATTCCTCTTATCAGATAATAATTCTTTTCATGCTTGTTGTAGTTTGAACTGGTAATCTAGTATAATGTAATGTATCCTTTCTAGTTCTAGTTATTAACGAATCAAGAACCTTGTAGAATTTTAATACATATTATTGGAAGTTTTTATGCTTTGTTTTTATTGCTTAATCCCCAATTCCCGATTATGGTTTTGTTGAATGTAGATGACCTCTTTTGCGTTTGTTTGTTTGTTTATTTTTGTTTCTTTATTATGAAAGTAGCAGCAGTTCAAAATATTTATAAATGGTGTTTTGATGAGATTATCTAAATATGATTAGGAAATTTATAAACATGAATGATGAGATTGTTTCTAGCAAAAATTCTAATGTTTGGAGGTTTTTTAAGAAGATTGGAAAAGATAGAGATGGTATTGAAAGGGCTGCATGCAACTTTTGTAATCATGAATACGAAATTGGGAGGAACCCGAAAACCAGGAATAGTTACGGGACTTCTCATTTGAATCGTCATATAGTTTCTTGTAAATCCATATCTCTCGGTATTAGATTTGATGATGACATTGGTGAAATTCATGAAGAAGTGTCAATGGAATTGATGCATCCCCCTCTACATTCATGATTTTAGACGATGAATTTTTGTGAACTTTATTTTGATTTTCTACTAGAGACATTATTGATGGTGGATACTAAGGAGAAGGGTGATGAGATGGTGAATGTCATGTTTAATTTCTTATTAGGTGGCCCACAGAACATTTGTTTTGGGGCTCTCTGCTAATTCCTTGTATATGGGTTAGTTCATTACTTCATTTCTCATTTTGATTCTGTTTTTTCCTTTTTGGTTTTCGATTTCTCCACTGTCTGCGCAAACAGAAAGAAGAAGAAGAGAAACGATGTCTTCAGAGGCGGGGAGGTAGGAGCCGCTGACACAGGTGCGAGCAACTGAATAATTCCGATCATGAAGGCACTCAGAGCTGAATATTCTTGATTGGGTATGTTAAGAATATGGGTTAGTTCTGGTTTTGCTTCTTTGTGAGGTGTGAAACAGTGTGTGATTAACCATTATTCAATTCAGCAGGACGTGATTAATATTTGTGATCTGTGCTGCTCAAATAGGGCCTTAATTTGTTTGTGCATGATTAGACTTTGCTGATACTTGATAGTTTTATTCAATTCCATTGCCCTATGATATTAGTTGTCCCTGGTTTTTGGCATTCTCGTGAATATCATATTGCTTACTACTCTCCCTGCCCTGCCTCACAAGTCATCAATCAATTTAACCTCACAGCTTGGCAAAGAAATTTTCTGTTGGGAAATTAGCACAAGTGTCTTAGTTATTTAGCAATTAGCATAAAGCTCTATCTAAGTTATTGAGTAATTATATTTATTATTGTATAATTTTTTTCAAGTACTGCTATTTATTCCCTTTTAACTTTTTAATAAGCTTCTAGCATTGTAAAATAATGAGTACTATGGAGTGATCGATGCATTTTCTTTAAATGTCTCAGAAGAATAGCCTTATTATGTAATTGATTGTTTCCTGTTCTTGAATCCATCTTGTTTGCTGTTCTTGTTTGCAGCCGTGAGTCAAGCGGTCAAAACTGTGGTCATATATTCAACATGTTATACATGCTAGTTCCACAATAGGCATAAATGCGCACAAAGCAAGCCATGTGAGCTATATGAATATAAATATATCCTAAATGGGACAGGTAGCTGAATGGAGGAATAAGGAAGGATGGAGGGAATATGAGATACCCTTTGCCTTAGGAGAGGACACGTCATCCATGTTCTGCTACGATCTTCGTTCTATTAAGTTATATAGTAGATTGCTAAAAAAGTCAACACATTAGTTAATAATGGAACAAAACATTTGAACGCCACTGAATTCGGAGCCTTCTTCCTTCTACAACTTCTGTTTCTCCAATCAAATTCAAGAAAATGGTAAGAAACCATTTATCCAAGCGTGCAAACAAGTACCTCAGAAAGTTCAGAAAATGGCCACATTCTCCTTACAAAACTTCATGGCACCACAATTTTGCTGAAGAACAAGCCATGGAAACTCTCAAAAGAGCAACACTTGAATTGGGTTCCAACAACAACCACCCATTTCTTCTTTCTACCCTTATTGACTCTTTCAAGTCTTATAGCTGTGACCCAACGCCAAAAGCTTACTTTTTTCTCATCAAAACCTTAACACAATACTCCCATTTTCAAGATATTCCACCTGTTCTTGACCACATTGAGAATATGGAGAGTTTTGAAACACCCGAGTTTATGTTAATGCACCTTATTGGATTCTATTGTCATGTTGGTATGGTCCAATATGCTCTTGATTTGTTTTACAGGATCCCAAGGTTCAGGTGCACACCAACTGTTCGATCATTGAACCTGTTGCTTTCATTGCTCTGTAGGAGGCCCAAGTGGATTGGGATGGTGCCGAATGTACTGCTGAAGAGCCAGCACATGAGCGTTCGCTTCGAGGAATCCACGTTTCGGGTTTTGATTAAGGCACTGTGTGGGATGAAGATGGTGGGTTATGCTGTTAAGATGATGAAAATTTTGATTGATGATGGGTTTAGTTTGGATGCGGAGATATGTTCTTCGATAATATCTTCAATGTGCAAACAAAGTGATTTGACTGGCACAGATGCTTTGGTTGTTTGGGGTGATATGAAGAAACTAGGATTTTCACCTGGTGTAATGGATTATACAAATTTGATGAGGTTCTTGGTGAAGGAAGGGAAGGTTATGGATGCTTTTGAGATTCTGAATCAGATGAAAAAAGATGGAATCAAGCCGGACAGTGTTTGTTACACCATTGTTATGAATGGAACTGTAAAAGAAGGTGATTATGTGAAGCTAGATGAACTCTTTGAAGAAATGCTGATACTGGGGATAATCCCTGATGTTTATACTTATAATGTGTATATAAATGGTTTATGTAAGCAGAATAATTTAGACGACGCACTTAAGATTGTTGCTTCTATGGAAGACTTAGGTTGCGAACCAAATGTTGTTACTTACAATACTTTATTGGGTGCATTATTTATGGCTGATGATTTAAGTAAGGTTAGAGGATTAGTGAAAGAGATGAGAATGAAGGGTATTGAGATGAACTTGCATACATATAGGATCATTCTTGATGGTTTTGTTGGTAAAGATGAGATTCAAGAAGCTTGTGTTTTGCTTGAGGAAATGTTGGAGAAGTGTTTTTATCCAAGATCTTCTGCATTTGATGATATCATAGTTCAGATGTGCCAAAAAGGTTTGATTACTGAAGCACTTGAACTGATGAAGAAAATTGCTGCAAAAAAATTTATTCCTGGTGCTAGAGCTTGGGAAGCATTGATTAATTCAACTTCTGAGCTTTCATATTCACAAGCATCATTTTCTGGCTTGTTGAGAACGCAATAATCTGTTATATGATAAAAATGTTCAATGATATTTATCATATATATTGACCTGAGATTTCAAGTCCATAATCTAATTAGGTTTGATTTAATGGTTTGTGTGTCTTCTCAAATCAAATCTTTTTTATGCTGGTGGTGTTATGATTGTTGAAGTTTATAGTTACACGTATAGGTTTTCATTTGTGTAATGTAAATTAGATTAAATGCATGAAAACCTTATTTAAAACATGTAGGTTAATACTGAAAGGATGTAACTCACTTGAATTAGTAAATAACAGACTATAGGGTAAGACATGAAAAATTATTTTTTGTGTATTGTATTGGATATGATGGATTATTTTTTGTGTATTGTGTTGGATACGATGGACAAGATACTACTGTAATGTCCTGTATTATGTTTGGATAGACATAGACAAAACTAAGATATTATGTGAAATGACTAAAATAGCCACGTGATTCTAAATTTTTTACATAAGTACAAACTAATTTAATAAAAAATAAGAGCATGTAGGAGTACAGAACATTACAAGAAGAATTAGTTTATGAACTAATAAGATAAAAATGATATTAAAGTAATAATTAAAAATAAATAAAGTAACATAAAGTAGAAAAGTGAATTAAGTTTCTATTAATACATCATGCCTACAAAAAAAAAGAGTATCTGAAAAAAGAACGCAGAGAAAGAAGAATTATGATGTAGAGAAGAAGCTAAAATTAGAAAAAATAAGAAGAGATAATAATAGAATAATAAAAAATATCTATGGATAGAAAGGAAAAAAATTTTGATAAAAAAATCTGTGTCCATTTTTTTAAATTTCGTGTCTATTATTGTCTTTCGTTAAAAAGTGAATACAAAAATATAAAATAGTGTCCTATAGACAATATATCTACGTTTTAAACATTCGTTGTCTATATCTCTATGTCCTGTCTCGGAAAACAAACGCTACCTTTAATTCAATTCATTTCACAAAAGAAAAACTTACAGCCAGAGGTGCAACTGTAGTTAAGTTTTTGGTTGGTAAGATTTAAATGGCTATTTGGATAAATATTAGGTTTTAAATTTAGCATTTCCCTAAATATAAATGGCTATTTGTTAATAAAATTAATATAATTATTATATACTTCTACGATTATGATCGGCACAAAATATAGGTTTGCTCTGATCTAAGGAGATGTAGACCTTCTTAGTGTTTTGTAAGTTAATTTGTTTTTAAAGCATTCACAATGGCCTTTTGACAACACGCCGAGAAGCACCATTGCGCGGTTAAGTATTGGCTATGATCTCAAGAAAGGTGAACATTTCCAACAATAATATTAATATTATATAGGGAGAACAATACCCAAAATATATATATGGAGGTATCTCCATATAAAACTTTAAATGTCTCAATAATATTACGATATGTGAACAAATCATATTTGGGAAATTATAGCGTACAGATTTATCTATACAGATTAATGGATTATGTGACAAGTGGCACTATGATGTTTGAAAAGAAATAGGCTTAGCAGAGACATTTGTCGGACTTGCAAGAAGAGCCACGGCTTAAAGGAGAATAACCAGCTACTTGTAAAGGAGGTGACCAATTGCTTTAATATTTGGTCATGAACCGTTCTTTTTGGTTATAGAATTTCTTCTTTTTGTTTTTTTTTTGTTTTTTTTTTTTTTTGTCATGTAGTGGGTACTTAATTAGATAGGCTTTTTTCTTGATTTTTTTTATTTGGTTAGATTGAACTTTATTTTGAAAAAAAATATTATATTAAATGTGTATTAATTTTTTGTTATTTTTTATGAAATTCTAAAAATGCATATAAATATTTAAAATAAAATGATAACAAATTATTTTATTTTAAATTAAAAATGTTAAGTTTAAGAAATTAAAAAAACTTTAACGAATTCTCTTTTAAATATATATATATATATATTTCATATTAGATATTCAATATAAAATAAGTATTTTTATAAAAAATAAATCAATCACAATTAATTTTATGCTGAATAAATAATTTTTACTAAAGTAAAATATCTTAAAATATTGACTTTCTTCATTTATATTTTATTTTGATTTAATAATGATAATAATAATATAAATAATAATAACAATAAAAAACAGATAGTAATAGTGTTAAGAAACAAAAAATAATAAGATAGTAAAATTATATTTTTAGAAGAGCATAAATGAAAGAATAATAAATTATTTTTAAAAAAATAATATAATTAAATTCTTATGTTGTCTCGTTCAAAGGAACAAATATAATCTAATAACTATATGAAAATATTTTATACTATTACTATCTCGAAATTAAATTATAATTTGTATCTTAAAATATAAGTAAAAATACATATTAAACCAAATTTAATAAAAAAATTAAAACATTATTATAAAATAATGAACTTATTCAGTTGAAGTTTATATGAATGAGTTTTTTTGCTCAAATTTATTATTATGCTTTCTCTAATTATAGTTTGAAGTATAAATTATCATCGTCGTCTTTCTCCGTATCGGAGGAAGTGTAACTACATATTTTTTCTAAACTCTTTGAACCATACTCCTACCTTTTCACCGCTAATCAAAACTAAAGTCCATCTTCAATAATACAGCAACTCAGTCACCTGTCACGGTATAAAGAAAGCAAATCAATATGATACACCACTAAATAAACCCAACTGCAGGCACGATTCCAAAATTCAGATCAGAGCATCAACGATGACACACCAGATTACAATACATCACACCACAAGCGATCACACCTACTCAACAATCATATCATATACTATCCTTTTTTCTACTCCTTTTCTGTTTCTGCCGCACAGGAGATAAAACTGTAAAATATCTCGTGCCAAGTGACGAGACAAAAAGAAAAAGTCTCGTGGCTAGGGATGAGACAAAAATAAAAAAGTCTCCAAAAGTTGTTTCAAAGACCAGCAAGTGTTCAGAAGTGAAAAAGGGGCTAAGATTCAACTCCTCCTTCTCTTAGCCACTGAAAACCATCAGAACAAAATTACTTTTGCGTTTGTAGAGAAGAAAATTAGTCAAACAAAAAATATTACAAGAGAAATGGAAAAAAAATTGAACAACAATTTCAGAACTTCAAACGAAGAAGAAGATCGAACATTCAGAAAGTAAAAAGGAAGAAGCGGAGGCGAAGAATTGAAAGCAGGGCCACTAACCTGGGTTCTGTGTCGAGAAGCCAGCGAAGAAAAAAATGACGTGCCGAGCTACCTGGGGAAGAGGAAGATGAAAACGGCATGCCAGCGAAGATGAAAACGACATGGGGAAGAGGAAGCAGCGGCGGCGCTGAGGACCTGGGGACAGCGGCGACGATGAAGGGCTAGGGTTTTTCTTTGCTACCAGAGTTGTCCAGTACAGGTGTTAGTAGTGACAAATGAATGAATGATTGGGGGAAGAGGGGGGTTGGTTCAGGAGTGGATACGTTCCCCTTGTTTTTTTTCCTACAAATTAAAAATAGACGTCGTTTTATCCTAACTGGCAGGCTACTGGTCCGGCTCAACCGGCCAATTCTTGGCTAGTTCGGCAATTTTCTAGCAGTTTTCCGTCGAGCGATTATGGGAAGAGGACCAGACTGCTTGCATTGTTGGTACCCGGTTGAGAACCACCGATACCGCTTGGTCGCAGTCTCGTATTAAGTTCTATTGCGTCTACCAACTACTCTGTCAGTGTTCTTTCTTGGTTCTGCCTTGTCGTGTTTCGTCTGTCTCTTGATGTTTGTGGGGGGTGGTGTTTTACTTTTAATTTATTCTGTCGTGATTATTGTATGTGAATCTATTTGTCAGTTTGTGGGCATTGCTGCTAATAATCTGTATGAATTGTGAAGCAATCTCACAATTTTGGAAAAATTCAGGGTTGAGAAAGTGAGAGTGTGATGGGAAGGGAGGATATTTTGCTGGATCAGGGTTCACGAGGATTTACTGGGTTAGAGTAAGTCATGAGTGAGAAGGTGCGTTGGACGGCTTGGTGGTTTAGGGCTAAGAGGAGGAACGCAGAGGATTAGGGTTCCAGGTTGGACGGGTTGAACAAGTAATTACAAATTCCATCTTGAACTTTTCGGTGGCCATGTCAGCATTGTCGTCGTCTTAATTGTGCTGCAACGAGCTTAGGGATACGTTGGTCAAATGTTTAAATCACTTGGACGGACTATGCGGTTAAATGGAAATGTCAGAAACTACTATATCAGCGACAAAAGAATTCATAAATCGATTTAGTTTTTACCTCTAAACTGGTATAACAAAGATACAGTGGCCGGTCATATTTATTGAACAAGTAATAAATTACCTTTTAATCGTATTTGCATGAAAATATTATTTAAAAACTTCAAGAATAAAATTATTTTTTTAAGATCTCCTTGAATAATTTTTTAACTATTAAATTATTACGTTAATTTTTTTTGTTAAAAATTTTTTTATACTTTATTATTAATTTTTTGATACCAAAATATATTAATTTAATACTAAAAAAACTGTTAGTAAAATTTTTTTTAATATAGATATATTTTTATTCTTGTGCGTATTAGTAATGGTAATATTTTTTATTTAATATAAGAAGAATATAAATTAATATCGCAAAACTAATAGTAAAATATAAAGAAAATATTAACCAAAATTGTGAAAAAATAATCATTTATTAATTAAAAAATTATTGAAGGATACTTTAAAAAAAATTAATTTAATGATTAAATAATATTTGTAATTATTAATTCTTTATGTTTATGCCCGTAAAATAATTCGTTATAATTGTTTTTAGGATTACTCAGACGGGATTGAATTTTTAATAGTTACCTATGTTAGTTATTTATTTGCAATTAGTTTTTTTTAAATAATTTCCACAAATAATGCCGAAGATGTTTTATTAGGTTACTTTAATTATTAATTCTTCAGAAAGTAAGCCTTGATTACCAGCAGCATGCATGGTAAGGAATCGTCCCCCGTATTAACCCAATTGCTGGCTTTCCTGTATTTTTTTTTTCTGAAACCCCCAACATGGCCCACGTTCTAAGCTTCCAATAAACGGAACGCGAAATTTTCAAAACTCCGTTCTATTTCACCAAACAAAGCCGGCTCAGTTGCTTATTCCATCAGCGCCTTCAAATTTTTCAGAGCCAGCTGCTTCCTAATCATAAGAACAACACGTGTCAAATGCTTAAATAAAATAATTATAGATCTGTATATCTGTACAGAATTACATCTGTACACTAGTGTGACCCATCATATTTTACCAAGTGGCACCACTGTACATGTGATATATCGACATGCTACGTGTAATTAGCGGATAAATTATTGTCTCATTATATGTGATCGAACTATGTTTTGACATGTAATATTAACAGTTTATATCAGTATGTCAAGTAAATATGCTGTTAACAGAAAATAGTTGAAAAAAAAAAATATAAGTCACCGATGTTAACTTTGAGGATTAAATTAAGTTAAAATTTTGAATTCCAGTTTGAGGCACATATACAATTTCACAAACTAATTTAAGTATTTATTCAATGTTGACTACTTAAAAATTAAAGAAATGAGTTTATATATTTAAAAGAATCCAAAAAAAACGACATTCCATCGACCAATATTTTTTGAAATATTTTTTATTTTTAATTTCATAATCTTCTTTTTTACTTCTTTTTTTTCTCTTCTTTCAAACACACCTTTCAATGCCAAACACTCATTTGTGCTTTTAAATTAGTCATCTTAAATCTTAAAACCCTAAATTTTGATCTCTAAATTATAACCCTAGATTCTAAACCTCCAAAGATTGGGGAATAACATACATTTTTACAATAAAAAATTAATTAATATTAACTTATTAATTTTTTTATATTTATTTTATTTAAAAATGTTTAAATGGTTAATTCATTCGCACATTTTCAAAGAGTGTAGCTAACCCTAGAATATATAAGTAGACAATAACCAATTAACCACGTTAACTCAGTCATTTGGAATGAGTTAGCACCGGAGAAAGATTTTTATAAATTTCACAAAGTATCATCACATCAATGTAAAAGTCGCAAGTTCTTGTCTAATAACACTTTTTTTTTAAAGAAAAAATATATATAGCTTTTATTTTTTAAGTCCGTTAAAAAATTATGTATGTAGATAACTTATTTTATTTAAATATAAGTACATTAATGTTTCAAGGAATAAAAAAAATGGGTGAATGAGATACTGATAAAAAAAATTGACCAAATAATTTATCTAACACTATTTTAGATGCAGATAGAGTGCAAGAAAAGCGAAAAGTGTAGGAGAGACGAAAATGATAGAAAGTGGAGGGGACGACAGATGGATGAAAACAGAGAGACTGGACAGAACACCAAGGCGCTGTGAACGCTGAACGTGGTTGACGGTTGGTGTTGACGGGTGGTGAAAATGAGGGTTGAGAGAGAAAAACAGAGGCGTGATGAGTGAGGAAGAGGGAGACGGCGGCAAGACAACTTCAGAAAGGGAGACAGCAATGCAAAGACTGACGGAGAGGAAGACGACAACGCAAGGGAGGGTTGGACGGAGGTGTTGCGACAGGTTGGAGGGAGGGGATATGACGGGTTGAGAGAGGTAGATAGGGCGTTGTTGGGAGAGAGCGAGTTATGATTGTGTTAGGGTTAAATGTGTTTTTGCTGTGAGTTGAGTGAAGAGATGAGAAGAGTGAGATCATAGGGAGTGACGGCAAAAGGTTAGGGAATTAGGGTTTCTGAACATACATACGTACATACATACATACATACATACATACATATGATAGGAAATGGGTACGCTTTTAAAAAGTGACGAAAAAAAAAAGTCACGCTTTAAAAGCGTGATTATTGATCCCTTTAAACCACTTTTGAAGGGTGGCAATAAAAAGCATGGTGACAAGATTTTAAGAATGTTACTGTAATGTAACTCTATTGGCACGTTTTAAAAGCGTGTCTGTTATTCTTTATGGCCACACTTTTGAAGCATGGCAAAAAAGCTCATTTCTCTTTTTTCTTTTTCGCCTTTCTTTTAAAATGTTTGCGCTCATACCTTTCTTTTCTTCAACTTCTTTTTCTACAACCATTTTTCCTTCAATATTTTCTCTATCTTGAGGCATAGGAGGCTTTACCTGTAGCTTTTTGTTATTGTGCACCATTTCTACTTCACATTCTCTTCAAGGTTGATTTTTTAACCTTTTTGAGCTTCTTTTATTTATTTCAGCATTCTGGGTAGTAATCTTTCTCCTTTATGATCTGGTAATGAATCTGTGTTTGTCTGGAAAGAATGGTAGTTTTGAAATGTTGCTAGTTTTGAAATTTTGCCTCTTTCTTGGTTTTGAACTTGTTATCATCACTGCGAATCTGAGTGGGATTTTTGCACTGTGTGCCCCTAAATGGTGGCACTTTATCTGTTGAAGATGGCACCATTTCTGTATCTGATAATGTGGTGGTGGTTGCTGTGTTTATTAGAATTTTCAAGAACGATATCGTTTGTTGGTGTGGTTGATGATGACCCGACTTCTTATGATTTTGTAGATACTTTGCTCCATCCAAATTATTTCTAACTTTTTGTGACGATTTTTCTTTGTTTATTGTATTGTAGGTATAGCTTTTATGTCTTGTCCAGTAATTCACAACATGTCTTCTAAAGTCCCGTCCGACCTGACATGGGTAGATATATCTGTTCTTACTCCTGTCCCTGTTATTAATAATGAGTATGCTGAAACCTTTGATAGGCATCATAGGTTATGTTTGAATCGGGAGGATGAGAGAAGATACGAAATTGTGGTTGTTGACGCTGAGAATATGGTTTGTTTTTCCCGACTTGATAAGTCAGAGCATCATTTCATCTACATGTATGATTGCTTTTTCACAAAATTAGAAGTTAGCCTTCCATTTTTCGATTTTTAATCTGAGGTCTTTAAGGTCTTTAATGTTGTCCCTTTCCAGCTTCATCCTAATTCATGGGTTTCTTAAAAATATATCAACTTATTTGTCGGGAACTTGATGTCCTTCCTTCTCTTAAGGTTTTCTTTTATCTTTTTGTCCTAACCAAACTTTTCAGCTCTGAGAAACAATGCTGGATCTCTTTCTGAGCTGTTTAGAGGAGGAAGATTTTTGTCATTTTTGATGATTCTTTCTACGACTTTAAAAATTACTTTTTTAAGATTTGTTCTGTTGAAGGTGTCCGACCTTTCTTCTTGGGTGAGGGAGATGAGCCCTTTTTTCCTTTGTATTGGGAAGAATATCCCGTAATAGTTAAGTATAATTTGGATGACTTAGATGAAGTTGAGAAGAGCGTAGTTGGTTTGTTCCAGGAGTGTTGGCGCCGAGCTCCTTATCTGGATACCAAAAAATTTTTAGGAAATTTAAGCCAACTTCAGTCTGAACTAGGTAGCCTTTTTTTGTACTTTTGTAGATATAGTTTTGTTAATTTGTTTTTGTGGCAAATATAACTTGACTTTAATGTCGTACAGAAGAGATGGCTCCCAAGTCGGCTGCTAAGAAAACTCTTCAAACTGCCAGAAAAAATGTTGTTGCTCGAAACATACAGCTAAAAGAGGTTGGTGAATCTGGCGACCTCTCCTCTCCTTCTAAATTGGACTCAGGCGCCTCAGCTTCGGTAAGAATTATTGCTGACGCGACTCCCCCCTTCTAGCTCGGGGAAGCAAAGAATTCCTTTTCCACTTCCCAATCCAGAGCTGAACCTTAAACAACGTAAGACTACAGAATCGGTGGGCATTTATGAGCAAGGCTTTGATGCAGTACCTTGGTGCGAGAAACACATCCTTTCAAATAGCTTTATTAGCCTGGATAATGTTTCCGTAAAAAGTAGTCTTCAAGTGCTTTCCTGAGGTAGAATTCTGACGATCGGGGTGTGTGCAGCTTTGTTGAGAGAATTAGAGAAGACCCCCCTTGGCGCCACTCAACGTACTTTGATTGATCTTCATGCGGATATGACATTTTTAAGGGATTAAAAAAGGAGTTGGAGGGCAAGAAGGAGTCACTTATTTCTGACCTTGGCAAGGCTCGGGAAAGGGTAAAACAATTTAAGGCCTCCTTAGCTATGGCGGAGGGCTTAAAAAAGAAGGCTGATAAACGGATAACTTATATGCTTTTTGGCATTGTTTTTAGGTAGTTTTTAGTATGATTTAGTTAGTTTTTAGTATATAATTATTAGTTTTTATGAAAAAATTACATTTCTGGACTTTACTATGAGTTTGTGAGTTTTTTTGTGATTTCAGGTACTTTCTGGCTGAAATTGAGGGACCTAAGCAAAAAATCTGATTCAGAGGCTGAAAAAGGACTGCAGATGCTGTTGGATTCTAACCTCCCTGCACTCGAAATGGAATTTTTAGAGCTACAGAAGCCCAATTTGCGCGTTCTTAATTGCTTTGGAAAATAGACATCTTGGGATTTCCAGCAATGTATAATAGTCCATACTTTGCCCGAGATTGGATGGCCCAAACTGGCGTTCCAAGTCACCATAAAAATTCTGACGTAAAACGCTCAAACTGGCACCATAATTGGAGTTAAACGCCCAAACTAGCACCAAAGCTGGCGTTTAACTCCAAGAGAAGCCTATGCATGTGAAAGCTTCAATTCTCAGCCCAAGCACACACCAAATGGGCTCCGAAAGTGGATTTCTGCATCATTTACTTATTTCTGTAAACCATAGGTTACTAGTTCTCTATAAATAGGACCTTTTACTATTGTATTTTCATCTTTTTGATCATCGGTGATCTTTTGATCATCTTTGATCTTGGGATCAGGTCTTTGAACCCTTTTTCATTTTTTTCATGCTATTTGGGAGGCATGGCCATTCGACCATGCCTAAACCTTGTTCTTATGTATTTTCAACGGTGGAGTTTTTACACATTATAGATTAAGGTGTGGAGCTCTGCTGTTCCTCATGAATTAATGCAAAGTACTATTACTCTTCTATTCAATTCATGCTTATTCTTGTTCTAAGATATTCACTCGTACTTCAACTTGATGGATGTGATGATCCGTGACACTCATCATCATCCTCCCTTATGAACGCGTGCCTGACAACCACCTCCGATCTATCTGCGAGAGCTTGAGTGTGTATCTCTTGGCCTCCTGGTTCACGATGCATGGTTGCCTCTCCTGACAACAGAGCTTCCATTCTGTGCAATCAGAGTCTTCGTGGTATAAGATAGAATCCAATGGGTGGCATTTTTGAGATGTAGAAAGTCTAAACATTGTCTGTGGTATTCCGAGTAGGATCTGGGATGGGATGACTGTGACGAGCTTCAAACTCGCGACTGTGGGGCGCAGTGACAGTGCGCAAAAGGATCAATGGATCTTATTCCGACATGATCGAGAACCGACAGCTGATTAGCCATGCGGGAAACCGTAGAGGACCATTTTTACTGAGAGGATGGATGGTAGCCATTGACAACAGTGATCCACCTACATACAGCTTGCCATGGAAAGGAGTATGAATGATTGGATGAAGGCAATAGGAAAGCAGAGGCTCAGAGGAAACAAAGTATCTTCATATGCTTATCTAAAATTCCCACCAATGAATTGCATAAGTATTCCTATCCTATTTTATGTTCTATTTCGTTCTTTTAATTATCAAAACCCCATAACCATTTGAATCCGCCTGACTGAGATTTACAAGATGACCATAGCTTGCTTCAAGCCGACAATCTCCGTGGGATCGACCTTTACTCACGTAAGGTATTACTTGGACGACCCAATGCACTTGCTGGTCAGCTGCACGGAGTTGTTAAAAGTGTGAATCACGATTTCGTGTACCAAGTTTTTGGCGCCATTGCCGGGGATTGTTCGAGTTTGGACAACTGACGGTTCATCTTATTGCTTAGATTAGGTCTTTTCCTTTTATTTTCTTCTTCAGAATTTTTAAGAATGAATTCTAGAGTTTCAGATGATGCTTTTATCATCACAGGGGCCATGATTCCTGGAATTCTTATTAAAAATTTTTTGAGTTTCTTATTTTCTTTTTTTAAAAATAATTTTCGAAAAAATACAAAAAAATTATAAAATCATAAAATCATAAAATCAAAAATATTTTTGTGTTTCTTGTTTGAGTCCAGAGTTAAATTTTAATTTTGGTGTCAATTGCATGTTTTTAATTTTTCTTAAAAAATTTTTCGAAAACTCATGCATTGTGGTCTTCATAATCTTTAAGTTGTTCTTGATGATTTTCTTTGTCTGATCTTTAAATTCTCTATTTTCTGTCTTTTGTTGTTTATCATATGCATTCTCAAATTGTTAGTGTCTCTAGTATGAAAATTTCTAAGTTTAGTGTCTTGCATGTATTTCTTTTCTTAAAAATTTTCAAAAATTATGCCTTTTCAAGTCAATAATACAGAGAATTGAAGATTCAGAACATACAGCAGAAGAATCACAGAGAAAAAGCTGGGCGTTCAAAACACCCAGTGAAGAAGAAATTCTGGCGTTTAAACCAAAAAGGTAGACAAGTGGGCGTTAAACGCCAGAATGGATGCCATTCTGGGCGTTTAACACTAGGATAGCACCAAGGAGGTAGTTTTGTTTTCAATTCAAATCTTTTTCAATTTTTCAAGTTTCAAAACTAATTTTTCAAAATCTTATCTTTTTCATATCCTCTCTTATCAATCATATCTTTTTCAAATCATATCTTTTTCATTTTTCTTTTAATATTTTCGAAAATCCTTGCTAACAATTAATGTTGTGATTCAAAAAATTTCAAGTTTGTTACTTTCTTGTTAAGAAAGGTTCAATATTTGAATTTTAGAATCATATCGTTTAATTTTTTGTTAGTCAAGTCATCAATTTTAAAAATCAAATCTTTTTCAACCATATCTTTTCAATCATATCTTTTTAAAAATCAAAATTTCTTTAATCATATCTTTTCAATCATAGCTTTTTAAAATCAATTTTTTTCAATCATATCTCTTTTAATTTGATTTCAAACTCTTTTTTCTAACTTCTTATCTTTTCAAAATTATTTCCAAATCTTTTTCAACTAATCACTATTTCTTATCTTTTTCAAAATCATCTAACCACTTTTTCAAAAATCTTTTTAATTAACCAATAATTTTAATTTTAAAATTTTCGAAAATTTCCTCTCTCATCTCCTTCTATTTAATCACTAACACTCCTCCTCTCTTAATAATTCGAACACTCTTCCCTCTTTATATGTTCGAATTCTTCTTTATCTACCTCATCCTTCTATTCTTCTTTTTCTCTGACACATCAAGGAATCTCTATACTGTGACATAGAGGATTCTATACTTTCTTTGTTTTCTTCTCTTTCATATGAGTAGGAACAAAGATAAAGGCATTCTTGTTGAAGATGATCCTGAACTTGAAAGGACTTTGAAGAGGAAGATAAGAGAAGCTAAAGCACAACTCTCCGGAGAGGATCTGACAGAAATTTTTGAAAAAGAAGAAGACATGGCAGCCGAAAATAACAACAATGCCAACAATGCAAGGAAAGTGCTTGGTGACTTCACTACACCAACTCCCGATTTCTATGGGAGAAGCATCTCTATTCCTGCCATTGGAGCAAACAACTTTGAGCTTAAGCCTCAATTAGTTTCTCTGATGCAATAGAATTGCAAGTTCCATGGACTTCCATTGGAAGATTCTCATCAGTTCTTGGCTGAATTTTTGCAAATCTGTGACACTGTTAAGACCAATGGAGTTGATCATAAGGTCTATAGACTTATGCTTTTCCCTTTTACTGTAAGAGACAGAGCTAGTATATGGTTGAACTCACAACCTAGAGACAGCCTGAACTCTTGGAAAAAGCTAGTCAATGCCTTCTTAGCTAAATTCTTTCCACCTCAAAAGATGAGTAAGCTTAGAGTGGAAGTTCAAACCTTCAAACAGAAGGAAGGTGAATCCCTCTATGAAGCTTGGGAAAGATACAAGCAGTTGATCAGAAGTTGTCCATCTGACATGCTTTCAGAATGGAGCATCATAGGTATCTTCTATGATGGTCTGTCTGAGTTATCCAAGATGTCATTGGACCATTCTGCAGGCGGATCTATTCATATGAAGAAAACACCTGCAGAAGCCCAGGAACTCATTGAAATGGTTGCAAATAACCAGTTCATGTACACTTTTGAAAGAAATCCTGTGAACAATGGGACAACTCAGAAGAAATGAGTTCTTGAGATTGATAATTTGAATGCCATATTGGCTCAGAGCAAGATATTGACTCAGCAAGTCAATATAATTTCTCAGAATCTGACTGGATTGCAAGCTGCATCTGGCAGTGCTAAAGAAGCCTCATCTGAAGGAGAAGCTTATGACCCTGAAAATCTTGAAATGGAAGAGGTGAATTACATGGGAGAATCCTATGAAAACACCTACAATTCTTCATGGAAAAATCACCCAAATTTCTCATGGAAGGATCAACAGAAGCCTCAACAAGGCTTCAACAACAATAATGGTGGAAGAAATAGGTTTAGCAATAGCAAGCCTTTTCCATCATCTTCTTAGCAACAAACAGAGAACTCTGAACAGAATCGCTCTGGCTTAGCAATCATAGTCTTTGATCTATCTAAGACCATACTAAGTTTCATGAATGAAACAAGATCCTCCATTAGAAATTTGGAGGCACAAGTGGGTCAGCTGAGTAAGAGAGTTACTGAAACTCCTCCTAGCACTCTCCTAAGTAATACAGAAGAAAATCCCAAGAGAGAGTGCAAGGCCATAACCACGTCCAACATGGCCGAACCTGTGGAGGAGGGAAAGGCAGTGATTCCCAGTGAGAAAGACCTCATAGGACGTCCACTGACCACTATGGAGTTCCCCTCTGAGAAACTAAGGGAATCTGAGGCTCATACAGAGACAATAGAGATTCCATTGAACCTACTTTTTCCATTCATGAGCTCTGATGAGTATTATTCCTCTGAAGAGGATGAAGATATTACTAAAGAGCAAGTTGCTAAGTACCTTGGAGCGATCATGAAGCTGAATGCCAAGTTATTTGATAATGAGACTTGGGAGGATGAACCTCCATTGCTCATTAATGAACTAAACACCTTGGCTCAGCTAAAGATACCTCAAAAGAAACCGGACCCTGGAAGGTTCTTAATACCTTGCACCATTGGCACCATGACCTCCACTATCTGTAATGGAGAAACTAGGGATCTTTGAGGTACAAGCTGCAAAAATCTCACTGAAGATAGTAGACAATTCAAGGAAACAGGCTTATGGACTTGTAGAGGATGTCTTAGTGAAGGTTGAAGGCCTTTACATCCCTGCTGACTTCATAATCCTCGACACTGGAAAGAATAAGGATGAATCCATCATCCTTGGCAGACCCTTCCTAGCCACAGCAAAAGTTGTGATTGATGTTGACAGAGGAGAATTGGTCCTTCAAGTGAATGAGGACTACCTTGTGTTTAAAGCTCAAGGATCTCCTTCTGTACACATGGAGAAGAAGCATGAAAAGCCTCTCTCAATACAGAGTCAAACGGAGCCCCCACATTCAAACTCTAAGTTTGGTGTTGGGAGGCCCCAACTATGCTCTGAATATCTGTGAAGCTCCATGAGAGCTCACTGTCAAGCTATTGACATTAAAGAAGCGCTTATTGGAAGGCAACCTAATTTTTATTTATCTATGTTAAATTTCCATTTTCTATTGTTATTTTATGTTTTCTTTAGGTTGATGATCAAGTGGAGTAAAAAAAACAACTACAAAAATCAAAGCAAACTCAAAAACAGCATTAAAAATAGCACACCCTGGAGGAGGAGCTTACTGGCGTTTAAACGCCAGTAAGGGTAGCAGAATGCGCGTTAAACGCCCAGTCTGGCACCATTCTGGGCGTTTAACGCCAGAAAAGGGCACCAGACTGGCGTTTAATGCCAGAAAAGGGCACCAAGTTGGCGTTCAACGCCAGAAAGGGAAGAAAAGTTGGCGTTAAACGCCAGAAATGGGCAGCGACCTGGCGTTTAACGCCAGGATTGGCACTGGGAGGGCATTTACACACCAAAATGGTGCAAGAATGAGAAATCTTTGACACCTCAAGATCTGTGGACCCTATAGGATTCCCACCTACTTCAACTCACTCTCTCTCTTCTTCACACCTCCCCATACCACCCTTCCCCAAATACCCCTCACCAATCACCTCCATCTCTCTTCCTCATCACCTCTTCACCACTCACATCTACCCACTCTTTCCCAAAAACCCCACCTACCCCACCTTTCAAAATTAAAAAACTTTCCCTTCCAAACCCAACCCTCACACATGAACCCTACCCCTCTCTCCACTCCAATATAAACCCCTCTTTCCTCCTTCATTTTCAGGCAAGGAAGAGACATAGAGGAGCTCAGGCGTTCTATTGGATCTTCTAGAGGAAGAACTAGCCGCCATCACTGAGGTGGAACCGTTCTTTGATTTCCTTGTTCTTAATTTTCTATTTTTCGATTTTATGCTTTATGTGTTATCTATGTTTGTGTCTTCATTACATGATCATTAGTGTCTAGTATCTATGTCTTAAAGCTATGAATAATTCCATGAATCCTTCACCTTTCTTAAATGAAAAATGTTCCTAATTACAAAAGAACAAGAAGTACTTGAATTTCAAATTTTATCTTGAAATTAGTTTAATTATTTTGATGTGGTGGCAATGCTTTTTGTTTTTCTGAATGAATGCTTGAACAGTGCATTTTTTTATAGTGAAGTTTATGAATGTTAAAATTGTTGGCTCTTGAAAGAATGATGAACAAGGAGAAATATTATTGATAATCTAAAAAATTATGAAATTAATTCTTGAAGCAAGAAAAAGCAGTGAAAAAGAAAAAAAGTAGCGAAAAAAAAGAAAAGAAAAAAATGGCGAAAAAGAAAAAGAAAGAAAAAGAAAAAGCAAGCAGATAAAGCCAATAGCCCTTTAAACCAAAAGGCAAGGGTAAAAAGGATCCAATGCTTTGAGCATCAATGGATAGGAGGGCCCAAAGGAATAAAATTCTGGCCGAAGCGGCTAAACCAAGCTGTCCCTAACCATGTGCTTGTGTCATGAAGGTCCAAGTGAAAAGCTTGAGACTGAGTGGTTAAATTCGTGATCCAAAGAAAAAGAGTGTGCTTAAGAACTCTGGACACCTCTAACTGGGGACTTTAACAAAGCTGAGTCACAATCTGAAAAGGTTCACCCAGTTATGTGTCTATGGCATTTATGTATCCGATGGTAATACTGGAAAATAAAGTGCTTAGGGTCACGGCCAAGACTCATAAAGTAGCTGTGTTCAAGAATCAACATACTGAACTAGGAGAATCAATAACACTATCTAAATTCTGAATTCTTATAGATGCCAATCATTTTGAATTTCAAAGGATAAAGTGAGATGCCAAAACTGTTCAGAAGCAAAAAGCTACTAGCCCCGCTCATCTAATTGGGACTAAGTTTCATTGATATTGTGAGAATTGTATATTCTCTTCTTTTTATTCTATTTTGTTTTCAGTTGCTTGGGGATAAGCAACAATTTAAGTTTGGTGTTGTGATGAGCGGATAATTTATACGCTTTTTGGCATTATTTTTAGATAGTTTTTAGTATGATTTAGTTAGTTTTTAGTATATAATTATTAGTTTTTATGCAAAAATCACATTTCTGGACTTTACTATGAGTTTGTATGTTTTTCTGTGATTTCAGGTATTTTCTGGCTGAAATTGAGGGACCTAAGCAAAAATCTGATTCAGAGGCTGAAAAAGGACTGCAGATGCTGTTGGATTCTGACCTCCCTGGACTCGAAATGGATTTTCTGGAGCTAAAGAAATCCAATTGGTGCGTTCTCAATTGCGTTGAAAAGTAGACATTTTGGGCTTTCCAGCAATGTGTAATAGTTCATACTTTATCTGATATTTGATGGCCCAAACTGACATTCCAAGTCAACATAAAAATTTTGGCATAAAACGCCCAAACTGGCACCAGAATTGGAGTTAAACGCCAAAACTGGCACCAAAGTTGGCGTTTAACTCCAAGAGAAGCCTATGCACGTGAAAACTTCAATGCTCAGTCCAAGCACACACCAAATGGGCCCCGGAAGTGGATTTCTGAATCGTTTACTTATTTCTGTAACCCTAGGTTACTAGTTCTCTATAAATAGGACCTTTTACTATTGTATTTTCATCTTTTTGATCATCGGTGATCTTTTGATCATCTTTGATCTTGGGATCAGGTCTTTGAATCCTTTTTCGTTTGTTTCATGCTATTTGGGAGGCATGGCTGAATTGTTCTTATGTATTTTCAACGGTGGAGTTTCTACACATCATAGATTAAGGTGTGGAGCTCTGCTGTTCCTCATGAATTAATGCAAAGTACTATTGTTCTTCTATTCAATTCACACTTATTCTTGTTCTAAGATATTCACTCGTACTTCAACCTGATGGATGTGATGATCCGTGACACTCACCATCATCCTCCCTTATGAATGCGTGCCTGACAACCACCTCCGTTCTATGTGTGAGAGCTTGAGTGTGTATCTCTTGGCCTCCTGGTTCATGACACATGGTTGCCTCTCCTGACAACAGAGCTTCCATTCCGTGCAGTCAGAGTCTTCGTGGTATAAGCTAGAATCAAATAGGTGGCATTCTTGAGATCCGAAAAGTCTAAACCTTGTCTGTGGTATTCCGAGTAGGATCTGGGATGGGATGACTGTGACGAGCTTCAAACTCACGATTGTGGGGTGCAGTGACAGTGCGCAAAAGGATCAATGGATCTTATTCCGACACGATTGAGAACTAACAACTGATTAGCCATGCGGGAAATCGTAGAGGACCATTTTGACTGAGAGGATGGATGGTAGCCATTGACAACGGTGTTCCAGCTACATACAGCTTGCCATGGAAAGGAGTATGAATGATTGGATGAAGGCAATAGAAAAGCAGAGGCTCAGAGGGAACAAAGTATCTTCATACGCTTATATGAAATTCTCACCAATGAATTGCATAAGTATTCCTATCCTATTTTATGTTCTATTTCGTTCTTTTAATTATCCAAACCCCATAACCATTTGAATTCGCATGACAGAGATTTACAAGATGACCATAGCTTGCTTCAAGCCGACAATCTCCGTGGGAACGACCCTTACTCACGTAAGGTATTACTTGGACGACCCAGTGCACTTGCTGGTCAGCTGCACGGAGTTGTAAAAAGTGTGAATCACGATTTCGTGTACCAAAGGCTAAAGAGAGTTACACTAGGGTCTTTAGGGAAAAACTTGATTTGGTGGACAAAGTCGTCAAGTCTAGGGAGAAATATGCGGAGCTGGAGGGGACTATCGCGGAAGGAATGGAGGAGTTGGTAGAAAAATTGAAGGCCTAGTTCCGAGTTATAGCTCCTAAGGTGGACCTCTCCCTCATTAGCTCTGACAATGTTGTAGTGAATGGGAAGATAGTCCCTACGCCTAAGGATGAGGAGGACATCCCTATGCCCGACTTGAAGGCTCCTGAAGTCTGAGCTGAAGGGGCTCCTCGGATGGACGACAGGCCTACTCCTTCTCAGCTAAAAATTCTTCCGACCTCTTCCGCACAACCCGAAGACATGACTTCCAGTGAATACATCCCTCTTCCTTAGCTTTTTAATTTCTAAGTACTTGGATGGCTTGGCTTATGGGTTTTTATGAACAGTCTGGCTTTGTAATATTTATAGTTTGGAACAATTTCCTCTTTGTTTTGTTATTCTTACAAAACTTTTTCTCTCTTTCTTAGTATGGATGAATGTTACTTTAACGTTGCTTGGTGTTGTTTCTTTAGCTTTTTGTGACTTAAAACCGAAGTTGCTTAATAGCTTTTAATGATAATTTTGTTAAGTTGCTAAAGATGTTGGTTGAAGTAAGTCATTCCTTATTAATCTTTGCATAAGATCAGGACTATGTACTTTCCTTAGTTTTATTTCGACTTTAAGTAGTTGGTGTTAACAAGTTACTTTTGCGATTCATTTTAGATCCACCCATTTTGTACTATTATGTTTTGAATGAGGTCGGACCGATATGCTTATATAACTTCTTATACAAATTTGTACCTCGTCGTTTCATCTTGCCAACCATGTAGGTCGGACAATGATTTTCGCAGTTTTTCGAGCTTAAATTAGTGCGTTTGAAATGAAAAACTTTATGAGAAGACGAGTTATCATTAATAAAAAATGATTTACATAAGTTTTGTTGCTATTAAGAGTTTTTTTTACTCTTAGCTCTTGCTATGGTGCCACGTTAAAACCCCTTCAGAAAAATCGTTTCTCGAAAAAAAAAATCATGAAATCAGAAAAAAGAGTACACTAGGGAACCAGGTGTGCTTTCTAATTGTAGTGCCTCTTTAGGTTACATGTGTGCCACGACCTTAGGAACCTGTTCCCTTTTAGGTCGGACACTTTGTAATAACCTTCTCCTAGGACTTCAATGATCTTGTAAGGTCCTTTCTAATTCGTAGCCAGTTTTTCATCACCCGATTTCTGTATTTCGATGTCGTTTCGAGTTAGTACAAGGTTTTTTTGTGTGAAAGCTTCATTTGATGACCTTCTTTTTGTACCTTATGGCCATTCTCTATTTTAGTGATTTTTCTTTTATCCGAGTGCATTCTCGGATTTCTGGGAGGAGGTCTAGTTCTTTCTTTTGAGCTCAGATATTTTCTATTTCGTCATAGAATCTAACCTTGGACATTCTTCGGAGACTTCTATAGGGATCATAACTTCTATGCCATAAGCAAGTCAGAAAGGAGATTCCTCTCTTGTTGAGTGGGGGTTTGTTTAATATGCCCACAAGACTTGAGAAAGCTCGTCTGCCCATGCTCCATTTGCCTCTTGTAGTCGGTGTTTTAACTCAACCAACACGACTTTGTTCATAGCTTCTGCTTGTCCAATGGCTTAAGGGTGTTCTATTGATGTGAACTGGTGCTTAATCTTGAGGCTTGCAACCAAGCTTCTGAAGGCTGAGTCGAAGAACTGAGTTTCATTGTCCGTGGTAATGGAGTGTGGAACTCCAAACTGGATAACAATGTTCTTGTAAAGGAATTTTCGACTTCTTTGAGCTGTGATGGTTGCCAAAGGTTCTACCTCAATTCACTTAGTGAAATAATTGATACCTATTATGAGGTACTTTACTTGTCCGGGGACTTGTGGAAATGGTCCGAGGAGGTCTAAGCCCCATTTTGTAAATGGCCAGGGTGAAGTGATGCTGATGAGATCTTCTGGAGGTGTCATGTGGAAGTTAGCATGTTTCTGGCAAAGTGCACATTTTTTGACAAATTCGGCTGCCTCCCTTTGCAAGGTTAGCCAAAAAAAAAAGCCGGCTCGAATAACTTTTTTAGCTAGTGAATGTGCTTTTAAGTGGTTTTCGCATATGCCGCTATAGACTTCCTCTAGAACATCATTAGTTTTGGAGGTCGGGATGTATTTTAGTAGAGGTGTTGATATTCCACTTCTATAGAGGATGTTGTGAACCAAGGTGTACTCTTGTGCTTCCTTTATAAGCCTCCTTGCTTCCCTTTCTTCTTTAGGGATAATATCAAACTTGAGATATTCGATGATGGAAGTTATCCAGTCTAAACTTAGATTGGATATGGCCATTATGCCCGACTTGTTTCCTTAATTACTGATGGTGTGTGGAGAGTTTTCTGGATCAAGCTTCTATTGTTTCCCCCTGTTTTGGTGCTAGCCAACTTGAAAAGGGCATCAATCGGTTATTTTCTTCCTGAGCTATATGTTGGATTTCTGCTTCGTAAAACTAAGCTAATTATTTTCATGTTTCTTCTAAGTACTTCTTCATGTTGGGATCTTTAGCCTGATAACTCCCATTAACTTGAGATGTTATTACTTGAGAATCACTAAACACAATTAACTTTACTGCCCCCGACTTCTTTGGCTAACCTCAAGCTAGCAAGTAAGGCTTCGTACTCGGCTTGATTGTTGGAGGTTGGAAACTTGGATTTCAATGAAAGTTCTATCTGAGTTCCCTCTTTGTTCTCTAGAATAACTCTTTCTCCACTTTCATCTTTGTTGGATAATTCGTCTACATATAAGTTCTAAGCTGTAGGGCTTTCCTTGGCTTCAGTGTATTTGGCCACAAAGTCAGCTAAATATTGAGATTTGATTACTGTCCAACTTTTATACCTTAAGTCAAACTTGGATAGCTCTATTTCCCATTGTAGCATCTGGTCTATAGTATCCGTCTTTTGTAAGATGTGCTTCATAGGTTGATTAATTCGGACCTTTATAGTATGAGCTTGAAAATAAGGTCGTAGCCTTCTAGAAGTGATAACAAGGCCATATGCGAACTTTTTCATCTTCCCAGACTAAGACTGAGGCTATGGCTCTGTTTGCCACTATTAGGTACAATACGAGCTTTTCCCCTAGAACAAGTTGGGTGAGTATTGGTGGTTGACTTAGAAAATTTTTGAAGTCTTGCAAAGCTTGTTCACATTCCTGAGTCCATTCAAATCGGCTCCCTTTCTTAATTATTGAGAACATGGGTAGAGACTTTTGAGCTGGTCTTGCCAAGAATCTAGATAAGGCTGCCAACCTTCCATTCAGTTGTTGGACATCTTTGAGACAAGTCGGGCTTTTAATCTCCAATATTGCCTTGCATTTTTCATGGTTGACTTCAATACCCCTTCAGGTGAGCATAAAGGCTAAGAACTTTTTGGCTTCCACTGCGAAAGTAGATTTTGAAGGATTTAGTCTCATTCTGTGCTTTCTGATTGTGTTAAATACTTTAGTTAAGTCGAATAGGAGGTTGACATCTTCTTTGGTCTTGAAAAGCATGTCGTCCACATACACTTCCATTAATTTTCCAAGGTGAGGTGATAATACCTTGTTCATTAATCGTTGATATGTGGCTCCAGCATTTTTCAATCCAAAAGGTATTACTACATAACAATAGTTAGATTTTAGAGTGACAAAAGAGGTATTCTCTTAGTCCGGCTTGTATATCAGGATTTGGTTATAATCCAAGTATGCATCCATAAAGAAAAGATACCTATATCTTGAAGCTGAATCTACCAAGGAATTAATGCTAGGAAGACGATTTGGATCTTTGGGAAAAGCTTTATTGAAGTAAGTATAATCAACACATATTCTCCATTTTCTGTTCTATTTCTTCACCAAGACTACATTAGCTAGCCACAAAGAATATTTTACTTCCTTTATAAACCTGGCTTCTAATAAGGCTTGTACTTGTTCTTCTACGACTTATGCTCTTTTAGGCCCGTGCTTTCGTCGCTTTTGTTGAACACGTCGTGATCCTGGGTAGATAGCGAGCTTATGACACATGAGGTTAGGATTTATCCCAGGCATATCAAAGCTTTCCAAGTGAAGAGGTCGGAGTTTTATTATAAGAGCTTAATGAGGTCTGCTTTTAACTCTTTCCGGATGTTGGCTCCAATAGTCATTATTTTCTCTGCCTGGTCTCCAATTTGTACCTCTACAATTTTTTTGCCAGGTTGGGGTCGTAGCTCTTCTCATGCTCGGACACTACTGAGCTCAATAGTGTTGACTTCTTTATTGTTTATGCTTTACCGTAGATTTAGGCTCTTATTATAGAATTTTCATGCCAACCTCTAGTCTCCTCTTGTGGTGGCAATTCCCTCTGAAGTCAGAAATTTCATGTAGAGATGAGGAGTGGAAACAACTGCAGCTAGTCAGTTCAAAGTTGTCCGACCTATCAGTGCATTGTAAGTTGATGTTACGTCGACTACAATGTAGTCTATACTCAAAGTTCTGGACTTCAACCCCTTACCAAAAGTGGTATGCAAGGAGATGAAGTCGAGGGGTTGGATGGATGTGTCTCCTAACCTGAAAAGATTATTGGGAAAGGCTTTTAGTTCTTTCTCTTCTAGTCTAAGCTTGTCAAAAGCAGGCTTGAATAAGATGTCGAATGAGCTCCCGTGATCTACCAGAGTTCTGGGGAGATTCGCATTGGCAAGTATCATTATAATTACAACAGGATCATCATGCCCTAGGGTTATTCCTTGGGTATCTTCTTTAGTGAATGAAATTGTGGGTAAGTCGGGAACTTCGCTTTCTTCACCGACTTAGTAGACTTTTTTTAGATGTCTTTTGCAAGAAGACTTAGTTACCCCTCCTCCTGCAAATCCTCCAACTATCATGTGGATGTGCCTATCAGGCGTCTGTGATGGCCAATCTCGTCGTCCCCTATCTTCATCACCTTTCTTCCTTTTTTCCCAGATCGTCTGACCTTTTGGCGATGTATCTTTTTAACCGACCTTCTCTGGCCAGTTTCTCTATCACATTTTTCATATCATAGCAATCATTGGTAGAATGCCCATATAGTTTATAATATTCATAATATTCCTTCCGACTGCTGACTTTCTTGCTTAATAGGACAAAAAGGTGGAAGTTTTTCAGTGTGGCAGATTTTTTGTAGATGTCGACAAGAGAAACTCGGATTATGATATCTTTGAGGCTTCTCCGAGCTATATTCCACTTTTTTCTTTGCTTCTTTATTTTTGACCTGAACTTGGTAGGGAAGGTTTGAACTTGGAACTGATTCTCTAAATCGGTAATTCTCCTCCATGTCAATATATTTTTCTGCCCGTTCTTGTACTTCATACAGAGAGGTCGGATGTTGCTTGGATATAGATTGAGAAAACGACCATTCTCTAAGACCGTTAACCAACCCCATTATTACTGCTTCTGTGGATAAATTTTAGATCTCCAAACAGGCTTTGATGAATCGCTCCATGTAAACTTAGAGAGTTTCTCTGACTTTTTGTTTGACCCCCAGTAGGCTAGGGGCATATTTGACTTTACCTTTCTGGATCGAAGAGCAGGTGAGGAACTTTCTTGCTAGGTCGTCGAAACAAGTTACCAACCTAAGTGGTAGACTATCAAACCACTTCATCGTTGCTTTGGTTAACGTCGTCGGAAAAGCTTTGTAGCGAGTTGCATCGGACGCGTCAGCCAGGTACATCCGACTTTTAAAATTGCTAAGGTAGTGTCTTGGATCGGTCGTTCCATCATAGAGATCTATGTTGGGACTTTTGAAGTTCCTAGGAACCCTAGCTCACATGAACTCTTCAATGAATGGAGACTCTCCGATTACTCCAACTTCAAAGGTCGGCTTGTAATTTTGAGAGCTTTTCTTCCAGCTATCTTCGTCGTCATACCTCTTTTTGCAAATCTCTTTTCGCCTCTCTTTGTCACTCAATCTCCTGCTCAAGTTGCTCTAATCGATCATGGTGTCCGTGTACAAGTTCCATGATCTCTGTTGGATGAGGGGGGCTCCTCATCCTCGGGTGGATGAACTTTCAAATAGATTTACTATGGTGGAGAATTTTCCGATATACCCTTTCCGTGGGGGCCACTCGTTCTTTTATGTCGTATAGGTATCATGAGTGCTCAGTCATCGTTGTGAGGTTCTGGTTCTGACTGAGACACCGTGTGACCGTCCTTGAACTGATTGTCCACCATGGTTGGGTATAAACTTCCAGTTCTCCGACAACGGCACTAATGTTCTAGGAGTTACCTAAAACGGAGTTGCTTTTGGGTTTGAATGTGAGGTCCAGACTCCTTTTAGAGCAGCGCCCGGTTTCTGCTGATGTCGAGGTACCGCGGTTCGAGTTCCTTGTGAGGAGGTGAGAGTGGTACTTGCAAGGGACTCCGATACTTAAGTTAGCAAGGGTCTAAAGCAGATTTTTTAATAGATTGAGTTTTGAATATACCTGAGTGTGTCAGTATATTTATAGTAGAAAAGAAAATCACCTTTTAGAGTAGTTTCACTTTTAATGGTAGATAACTGTTTTCTTTTTCTATGGAACTGCCGCCGCCGCGTCCGGTGTAGAGGAGGCTTGATCTCTTGTGTGGGCCTTTATTCTTTTTGGGTCTGGTTATGTCTTTGCGCCAGTGTATGAATAATATATTATTATTTATTAAAATAAAAAATATTTTAAAGAGTTTATTTAATGAAAAATATTGAAAATAGTAAAAAAATTAATTTATATTTTAATATAAAAAATATCAAAATATCATTATAATTTATCTAAAAAATAATTTATATTTAATATATATCTCATGTTCCTATATATTATAAGACTTTTAAAATTCATGTATATATATACAATATAAAAGTGGTGGGAAGTCTTTAATTATTCTTCAAATTTTTAATTAAAGAAAATTTTGGAATTTTTAAATTTTTTAAATATTTTCAAAATATATATAAAATTTTACTTATTTAATGAATTATTAGAAGAATAAATTTTATTCTTATGCCATTAATATGTGCTGTTTTTTGGATGCATTCTTGTTTTAGCCTCATGTATCTTACGAAAACATCACTTTCAATTATTATTGTCCGAAAACGAATGGCTTGCCATGCTTAATATAAATTTTTCTTAGGGAAAACAAGAATAATAATGGCATGTTTGACCTTTTATTTAAAAAATATTAATTTATGAATTTATTAAGGGGAAAAAACAAAATCTCTCTCTGAGATACATTTAACCTTGGCTCAAACTATCATAATTTACGAATAAAAGTACAGAAATACATAAATATTATGAAGAAAACGTCACCTTTTAATTTTAATATTAGACTAACAATAGTGTTTTCCAGTATTATTGAGACTTGATGCATTTTGCTATGATATAAAGTTAGATATCAACAAATCTAACAATCAAATATTTGGTTACACAAATTTTATCAGTAAATTTTAATACAAAATCAAGTTGTCATCAAAGTATATTACACACAATGTTCTTCCGTTTCTAACAAAATCAATCGGAAAATGTAATATAGACTTCAACCGTGAAAGAGCATCATATATACCACACGTCACTACCTACCTAAACACTTAGCATAAGCGAATAATTATTATTCTTGATCCGACATTCTAAACGTAAACATAGATGGATAATATTGTATCCTATGTAAGGTTAGAAGTAAGAGTTTAATTGAGTTAGGCCAAGCATAAGATTAACTCACGAAAATAAAGTTGTTAAATAACTTTATCTCTAACAAAGAGTATATCAAGTTCGAAACGTTTTGATCTTTTGTTATGGAGGACTACGTTGACAGCCAACAGATAAGCACTTTGATTAACGCAGTTGAAGATAGGAGGAATAGTGGTGAGGTTTTGAAGTTCCTTCAACAGATTTTGAAACAAAGTAATTTCTGCTTAGGCTGCCACAAGTGCTCTGAATTCAGCTTTTGTACTTGATCAATCATAGCTTGTTAATTATTATTGCACTTCCATGCCACAAAGTTCTGCCTTAGAAATACACAATTGCCGGTCATGGAGCGTCTGTTATCAAGATCCAATCCTCAATCGATATCTAAAAATGCAATTAGATTAAAGTTAGGATGTATTTGACAGTTTTTCAATGATTGAGAGTTTGTAATTATAATACTCAATTATATTGGTCCTAAAATTACTTACTTACATAAATGATATTGTTATATTTTTCATCACTTCTTTTGAACAATCATAAGAATATAAGGGAGAATTTTTGAAACAAACACTAAATATTTTAATTCATGGAGAGATAATTAATATATATAAAACTTTTATATAGACAAACCTTTATAATAAGATAATAATTCTTATAACAACTAAATACTAGTTGTAATAATTCAAGAAACAAATAAAAATTTTGACTAGTCAAATTCTTTGTTCAGTTTTGTTTCAAATTCTTTAGTCATAAACTTGAAACTTTCAATCCGTGATTCTTCATTCTTCATGAATGTTGTGTTGTCTTCCACTAGAAAAACAACTTGCATTCTTGTAGTTTCTACCACCTTCTAATTTATTGTGCAACTTGATTTTCAATTCCAATTCAATTTGATTTTAAATTTTTTCAATGTTCTAATATGCTGTATTTATACTATTCTTGAATGTTCTTGATTTAATTATCTAACATTGCCTTCCTTAAATCAAGCTTGTAGAATTTATCATTTCAAACATCTTCTCCAACTTGTAAAATAACTCGGTCTTCAATGGCTTTGTAAATATATCTGCAACTTGTTCTTCAGTTGGACAGTACTGGATCACAACTTTTTTTTCATTTACCAACTCTCTTATTTTATAAACTCGAATATCAATATGCTTCGATCTTCCATAGAATACTGGATTTTTGTAAAGTACAATAGCTGACTTGTTTCGCAAAATATTGCTGTTAGAGTACTTTGTTTCTCATTCAATTCCTCAAGAATTCTTCTTAGCCAAACTGCTTGCGTTGCACAACTTGCTGCTGCTATATATTCTGCTTCTGCTGTAGAAAATGCTACTACTGGTTGTTTCTTTGATGACCATGAAATTGCACCAGAACCAATATGAAATGCAAATCCCGAAGTACTTTTTCTTGTTTTTATATCTCCAACCCATTCACTATCAGTGTGATCGATAAGGTTCACTTCATTAGTATTTTCATAATAAATATCATCATTTAAAGTACCTTTGATATATCGAAGAATTCGTTTTGCCGCTTGCAAATGGTTGGTACAAGACTCCTCCATAAATCTGCTAAGCAAATCAACTCCAAACACAATATCTGGTCTGATTGCAGTTAAGTACCTCAAACTTCCAATCAAGTTTTTGTAATATGTAAGATTTACTGCTCTTCCTTTATCTTCTCTCAGCAACTTGAGCTTCTCTTTAACTGGAGTAGAAACTGGCTTTGAATGTTCTATCTGAAATTTCTTCAAAATATCATTTGCATATTTTCTTTGAGAAATGAAAATTCCATCATCTTTTTGAAGAACTACGATGCGAAGGAAATAAGACATCAAGCTCAAATCCGTCATTTTAAAGTGATTTATCATAACCTCCCTAAATTTTGCAATTATCTTCAAATTGTTACCAGTAAAGATTAAATCATCAACATAAAGACACACAATCATGATATATCCAAGTTCAACGAACTTGATATAAAGTGTATGCTCAAATGGACATCTTTTGAAACCATTCTAAGTGAAATAAGAATCAATCTTCTTGTACCACGCTCTTGGTGCTTGCTTTAACCCGTACAAAACTTTCTTCAACTTGTAAACTTTATCTTCTTCTCCAGAAACTTCATATCCTGTATGTTGCTCAACATACACTTCTTCTAAAGTGCCATTTAAAAATGTAGACTTAACATCCATTTGATGTATCTTCCACTTATTTTGAGTCGAGAGTGAAATAATCATACGAATAATGTCTAATCCAGTAATAGGATCAAATACTTTAAAATAATCGATACCTGACTTTTGTTTGTATCCCTTAGAAACTAATCTTGCTTTGAAATGATCAACTTCACCGTTGGGTTTGTACTTAGTTTTGTAAACCCACTTTACTCGAATCGGCTTCTTATTTGCAGGTAAATCTGTCAGCTCCCATGTGTCATTCTTCTCAATGGCATGAATCTCCTCATCTATTGCATTCTTCTAATTGTTGTCTCTTGAGGCTTCTTCAAAGTTTAACGGCTCACAATATGAAAATAGAGCAAAATTTATGATTTCTTCATCGGACGAATCGTCGTCATTGCCAACTTCATAACCTGCTAATCTAGCAGGTAGTCTCCGCTCTCTTTGAGGTCTTCTAGATGATTCTGGTTGTTTGGTTGTGTCCGGTTGTCTTTCTTATTCATCATCACATGTATTTGAAATTACAATCGGCTACTTTTTTGTCTTTGTGTCCCAGTCCCACATGCCTTTCTCGTCAAACGTCATGTCTCTACTAATGATTACTTTCTTTGTTTCTGGATTGTACAGATTGTATGCTTTTGAGTCTGTGCTATAGTCGATAAAGATACACTTCTCGCCTTTATCATTTAACTTCTTCTTTAATTGATCTCGTACATGGACATAAGCGATACACCTAAAGCATTTGAAATAATGAATGGAAGGCCACTTTCCACTCCAAGCTTCTTTTGGATTTTTATCATGAACATTTTTTGTTAGACACGTGTTAAAAATATGAACTGTTGTTGTGACTTCTTTTGCCCAAAACTCTTTAGGCATTTGTTTTCACTTGAGGATACATCTGACTATATCCATAATGGTTCTATTCTTTCTTTCAGCAACTCTATTTTGTTGAGGAGTGACAAACCCCAATTTGACGGTTTATCTTGTATTGAATTTAGGGTATTTTGATAACCTTTTCTCGCATTTAGCCTATGAATTAGCATGGTTTTGTTATCTCTCCCATATTTGTGCTTAAGTGTAAAAACATGCTTTTTAAGCCTTATTTTGATGAATTCTAGTCTCTCTTTGAGTCCATAAGATGCCTTGATGTGTTTGCTAGTAATTCCAGGATTGGAATGGGCTAGGCATGGATCAAAGGAAGCAAGGAAGGAAGCATGCAAGGGGAGAGAAGCATAAAAAAGTCAAAGAAGCAAAGTCAGCCATGCACACGCACGCGCACAAGGCGCTCGCGCGCACATTGCGATACAGGCCAAGGACGCGCACGCGTACCGTGCGCGCACGCGTCGATGATGGCACATGACCTTACTAATGCAACACGTGCCTGGCGATTTGAGGGGGTTTCTGAACCCATTTTGGCGCCAAATGCTAAGGGAAAGGAATAGAAGGATGAAGGATTAAGGGGAAGGCATCACAATCATCATAGAGAGTTAGTTACCATTAGATGAGGATTAGTTTTAGAGTTTTAGAGAGAGAAGCTCTCACTTCTCTCTAAAAATTAGGATTAGGGTTTAGTTCTTAGATCTAGATTTAGATTGATGTTCTTCTACTTCTACACCTCAATTCCTTGTAGCTACATTCATTCTTTTTTCTATTCTTTTGTTATAATCTCTCTTATGTTGTTCTTGTATTTTGTTATAGATCTAGTATTGTTCCTTTTACTCTCTTCCAATTCAATAAAGGTAATTCATAATAAATGTGTTTCTTTTGATTGTTGTTGTTAATCCCTTTCAACAATTGTTGTTAGATTTCATTCTTGTCGTTGATTTGCTATGTTTTCCTTTTATGCCTTCCAAGTGTTTGATGAAATGCTTGGGTGGATTTTAGTGTAGATTTTGTTCCTCTTGGCCTAGGTAGAGTAATTAGTGACTCTTGAGTTATCCATTTCTTTTGTTGATTGATAATTAGAAGTTGCTAATTGATTTGAATGCCTCTAAAGCTAGTCATTCCTTAGGAGTTGATTAGGACTTGAGAAATCAAATTGATTCATCCACTTGACTTTCCTCCATGGTTAGAGGTTAACTAAGTGGGAGCAATGAACAATTCTCATCACAATTGAGAAAGGTAACTAGGATAGGATTTCTAGTTCTCACACCTTGCCAAGAGCTTTGTTAGTTGTTAGTTTATTTTCATTACCATTTACTTTTTATGCTTCTTATCCAAAACCCCAAAATAACTCACAACAATAACAAGACACTTTATTGTAAATCCTAGGGAGAACGACCCGAGGTTTCAATACTTCGGTTTATAAATTTAGGGGTTTGTTACTTGTGACAAACAATCTTTTGTATGAAAGGATTATTGTTTGGTTTAGAGATTATACTTTACAACGAGATTTCATTTGGGAAATTCTAAACCGTCAAAAATCCAATCATCAAAATGGCGCCGTTGCCGGGGATTTGCAATGGTGTTATGTTATTGGTTATTGTACATATGTGAATATTGCAAATAGCTTGTCTTTTGCTTGTTTTCTAGTTTTTGTTAGTTTTATTCTTGCTTTTCCACCATGAATTCTCACTTTGGCTATGAGTTTGGTTTCAACTATGTTGTAGGAAATGAGAACTTCAATGAGGATGTGTATCAAGGATGGGACAACCAAAGGTGGAAGGAGCCATATGCATATGATCGATCCTCATGGCAACAACCTCCACCAATGCATTATGAAGAAGAGCCATTCTATGATGCATATCAATCCAATGGCTATGGTGAATCACCTTGTGACTTCCAAGCACCACCACCATATGCCTATGAATCTCATCCTCAACATGAACCTCAACCATACTCACAAGCCTCTCCATACCAAGCACCTTCCTATGATCCATATCCATCATATGACCAATCATCCATACCATATTTTTATGACCATTATGAGCAAGAACTCTTAGAACCACCACAACCCTATCAAGATTACCACCACGAACCACCTCAATACACACAATCTCCACAACCTTACCAAGAGAAACCACCTTCCTATTATGAACCCTCTCTCCAAAATGATGAACTTTCCTACCCACCACAAGCCCCAATAGACGATTCTCTCACTTTGTTACTTCAAGGACAAGAGGCCATGAAGCGGGATACACTTGAGTTTGTGACCAACTTGACCAAGGTAGTGTCTATCTTAGCCTACCAATGCTTGAATACTTAAGGTACTTCCGTGACCACATGTGAAAGGTCAAAAGAAGAGCAAAGTATGAAGGAGAAATTGGAAAATTCGGTGGAAAAGGAGGAGTCAAATTTTGTATTGGAACAATTGGAAGAGCCGATGATCATTAAAGAAAAGGAAGAGGTGGTTGAAGATTTAGGAGATGTTGAAAGTCCATGGTAATGTAGCATCATGGAGCACTTTTCCAAGAAGCTTGATATTGATGTTGAGGAGGGTGCGCAACCTCCAAGGCATACCATCGATGGAGATTTGGAAGAAGCTTATCAAGAGATGGATTCCATCATGGATGAACTTCTCTCTACAATGGAATCCCATCCCATTGGACATGAAGCTGAAATTATGAAAGAGTGTGTACAACCTCCCAAGGAAGACGGAAATGGCATGGTGTATATTGAAATTGAAGAATATGAAGAGGTTGATCAAGAGATGAACTCATTCATCAATGAATTTCTATCCAAAATTGAATCACCTCTCATTAGACAAGATGAAGTTCTTGAAGATAACACCAAGCCACGTAACAAAGAGGATGAGGTTGAAATTGAAGAAGCTTGTGAAAAGGTGGAAATAACTAAAGAAGAGCACGAGGAAGTGGACCTTGCTTTGTCTAAGTGTGGGGAAGCCTCCCTTCCCAAGTTATCATCCAACACAACATTTAAGTGGGTAAAATCTCTGTCTCTAAGCTTTAATTTCTCACTTGAATATGGTTTAATTGAAAATGATGGTCAACTTAGAGCTCTTTGTGGAGTTAGGAATAAAAGAGAGTTGTGTAGTGGTTGGAAATTCGATGTAAAAATCATAAAGGCCAAGATTCTAAGGTATAGGAATGGGGATGGAACGGAAATCACCGTATATGGGTCTAGAAGGAAGCATTGGTGGAATAAAGAGAATTCTATGTGTCAATCACATTTATGTCAACCGCCCATCCGACAAAATCATGAAACTCAACTAACGGATGGATGTGAAGACAAGATATGGGATCCCGGTTCGCTATGTGAAGACCAACTATGGGGACTCATATCTTGGGTGGAATTTTGCCCAAGCTTAATAAAAATGGTTGGAAATTCTGTCAACTGATTGAGGAGCAAAGATCCTTGGAGATTCAAGGATGAGTACAAACGTAAGCCACCATGACAACAAGCATCTCAAAATGTCCAACTTAAGGACTTAAACTAAAAGTGCTAGGTGGGAGACACCCCACCATGGTAAACTCTTTCCACTCTCTTTAAATTTGCTCAATAAGTGATTTGAGTTACCATTGTAGGTAGATGTTTCATACAAATTTGTTTGTACAACTTAATTGTTAGCTTAGTCACATGCATGTTGTGTTTAGTAGTAGATGAATAATATCAAAATTGCATTCTTTGTGAATTGTATGATGGTTGAGTAAATAAGAGTTGTGAACACTAAGGGGAGCACCCAGCAAAATTTTTCTGAAAAAAAAAGGGGTGGACGCGCGCGCACCATGGACGCGCACGCGTCCCTGTGCGAATGCAACATCGCCCATATACCCGAGAGTTGGGCCTCTCTTGGGCAAACATTATGCCCTGAGCCCAACCTAACCCACGCGGACGCGCACTACCTGCGTGCACGCCGACTATTAGAACATGGAAGTTCGCGCGGACGCGCACCTGCCGCGTCCGCGCCGATTTGCTGCTGCAAATGATTGAGCCAAACCCCAGAGAGTTGAGCCAGGTCTGGGCCATTTTTAGGCCCCTGGCCCAACTCCACTCGCGCAGACGCGCACTCGCCGCGTGCGCACCCATATGCCCAAGAAAGAATGGACGCAAGCGCACGCATTGCGCTAGCGCACCCTATCCCAAATCGTTAAACGTACGCGGACGCGCACTTGCCGCGCGCGCGTCCTTACGTGCTGCCACCGATCTAGGCTTCTAACCCGAGAGTTAGGCGTGCCTCAAGCCCACTCTAAGCTTCAGGCCCAATCTCATGTATGCGTGCGCGCACTATACGCACACGCGCCCTTACCTAATCTGCCTTACCACGCTAGAGCGCACTGCACGCTCGCGCATGATTCTCCATTTTCCCCAATGCGCGCGGACGCGTACATGCCGCGTGCGCACCGGTCTGGTAGCGCGACTTCCAGGCCGTTCTCCAGAGAGTTAGGCCTGAGTTGGGCCAACTCTAAGCCTCTAGCCCAACTCCATGCACGCGTGCGCGCACTATACGCACACGCGCCCTTTCCTGGTTTGACTCATCCACGCTTAAGCGCGTTGTACGTGCACGCGTAGTTCCCAAGTTTCCTCCGTGGACACAGACGCGCAAAGTGCGCGCGCGCGTCGATTCAAAAATTGGGATAACCCTAGCACGCGAAGCACACTGCGCAGTCACGCACCCCTTTCCCCAACCTCCACCTTCTTCTTCCTCTTCTCTCCCCCAATTGCCGTCGCAGCAGCAGCGCCGGCCACCGCCGCACGGCCAACTCATTACCTCTCTCGACCATCAACCCCACTCGTCCTCTCTCTCTTCCACCCGCTCTCTCCTCCTCCCTTCTTCCCACATAACAGCGGCGGCAGCAGCATCGCCGCCCGTCTCTGCTCCACCGCCGTCCCACCCTCACCACCGGCGACGTTCTCATTCCCCATCTCACACTCTCCCATCACGTTCCTTCTGTCACACTGCCAGCTGTCCGCAGCCCCCACCGCCGCCACTCTTCCGCCACAACCGCCGCAGTTCACGGCGGCGCAGCTCCTGGCCCTATTGCTCCCCCATTTTCCCTTCCATTATTCGTTCCCCAGCTCCCAGGTTCCTGCTCCATTTCTGTTATATCTTTTTCTGTTTTTTCCTTTTTATTATTCGTTTATGTTAGTTACTGTAATTGCATGTTAGTTAGTTTGGATTCAGATTTTATATGTTAGGTTAGATAGATATACTTGCTGTTAGGTAGCTAGGGCTGGATAGAGGATTCTAGGCCTGATAATTGCTCCGTATGTGCATATTCGCTGCTGGCTTCCTTGGGTACTGTATGTTGGTTTTGGGTTGTTATTTCATGCGATATGTGTTGCTAAATAATATCTGTTTACTGCTGTGCGTAATTGATGTTGTTTTCTGTGCTAATTGTGCTATTTTGCTATCCGGGAACGTTCAATTTTAAGCCGGAATGCTGCCCGATTTTCAAGGAAATTAGTTTCATTTTGATCTTTATTTCAGTTTTGGGCAAATTCCCATTTCCTTTTGACTTCCCGGATTTGCACAATCATTGTGAACATGAATCGCAACTTCTCGTTTAATTGAGCCTATATATCATCATATCGCTAATCCACTTTTCTAACTCACTAATTTCTTTAACCATTTAACTTCCACTCACCTTTAACCCTCTTTAACAATTCTTTCAACAATATGATGATATTATTACCTTTTGAAGATGAGTTGTTGACTTTAATGAAGCTTGCATTCTTGGTTTACTTGTTCACCTTTGCGTATTCTTTGCAACATCAAGTTTGTTATTGCCAACTGTATCCTGAACATGCCTTCTTTGTTACATGCTAAATGTTTTATATACTCAATCATATTTTTCAGGATGTCAGATAAGGGCAAAGCCATAGCCACTGCCTCCAAGAAAAGAAAACACTCTACCCCTTCTATTCCTTCCATCTACAAGCATTATGCTAAGAATCCATTGAATGATGAGGAAAAAGAAAATCAGCAGTTGCCTTCTACCAATCCAGACAAATTCCCCAATCTCTACTGTGAGCTTCGGTTTTCTAGATATCGAACAACAAAGCTGAATACTGAGAAGAAGTTGCTCCTACCTAATGATGTGAGACGTTCCGTTACCGGTCGGATCCTTGAGTTGGGTATCGACTTTGTTGACCGGGATTTGGGGGATATCAATATATCGTGGGTGAAGGAATTCTACTGCAACTTTTTCCGTCCGACATTGGATTCGGTTCAGGTGCGGGGTAGAGAGATTATGATCACTGAGACTGCCATTGGGGAGGCATTACATTGCCGACACATTCTGGATGACCTGTGTGCCCATCAGCAGGCTGAGATAGCCATCCATACCATGACCTTTGACTATGAGGCGCTTCGGCGCGTGATTGGGATACCGGATGCTGCATGGGTTATGGATGCGGGCAACACCAAGCCTAAGGGGATGCTATTTGCTCACTTGACCAGAGAGGCCAGGACTTGGCAGATGATCTTCGCCCACTACGTCCTGCCTACCACCCACTTCTCTGAGATCCCCATGGAGATGCTCCTGCTGATTGGATGTGTCATGGAAGGGAAGGATGTCTCTTTCCCTAGACTTATCAGACAGTGCATGTGGCGGGCGCATATTCGTGGCCTACTTCCATTTCCTACATTGGTCACGAGTATGGCGGCCCTAGCTGAGGTCCCATGGCTGGACGATGATGTGCGACCACCACCCCCCTGATGCTGATGACAGGGAGGTTACTATCCCCTGGGGTGGTTGGGTGCATGAGAGACCACCTGCTAGACACCGCTCTCGGGCTAGAGCTGTCGTGGGGACACCTTCACCATCAGCCCCTACAGCTGCCCCATCATCCTCTACAGCCGCAGCTCCTTCATCATCTACAGATCCACCAGTAGCACCTGAGCCGACCTATCTCCTGGTCCAGCATCTTTTCCGGTTCTTAGAGCGCAAGAGACGCCATGTCAGATGCCGTTTAGACCGGATGGACCAGGCACTTATTTCTTTGGGTGCTGAGTTACCTCCGCTTCCCAACTCTCCGGCCTCCGATGAGCAGAATCATCAGGAGAAAGATGCGGAGGCACCAGTTCAGCAGGATGCCCCTGACACTACAGAGCCACCACAGACTCATGAGGAGCCGGTCCCACAGCCAGAGCCAGAGCCTATCGTTGTACCTCCCACTGATCCTCCGGTTTAGCATCGAGGACGATGCTTGATTTTAAGTGTGGGGAGGGCATCGGTAGCATTATTTGGGAACCGGTGAACTTTTCGGCCTAGTTATCTTATTTTGCACATCTTTGTATATATTTTGATGCATTCCTAGTTGCTTTGGATACTTTTATTACTTATTTTGGATTTTAGATATTTTGATGCTTTTGGATATTTCTAGATGTTTTGGATGATAGATTCCATATTTTTAGTTGGATTTTTCTTTATACATTTTGCCTATCTTTATTTTTTTTAGTTGTGGTTGTGATTAGAAATCATACTTTGAATTGTAAATACTTAGTCACCCTTTTTGTATAAGAAATTGGTTTTAAGTGAAAAAGGAAAGGGTGAACTAAGAAAATTTTTGAATTTTTCAATCACAACAATGCTTAGTCAAACATTGAAACTTTGCAAGAATTTTAAACATGAGGCATCACCCAATTGATTGAAAGAAAATTTTTGGTGAAACTTGCTTGAATTTCATACCTTGTGAAGCATGTATTGAACTAAGAACATAAGCTTGTGAGACTTGAGCCTATTGATGTGGTTACATTTTATAACCACTTATTTTCCATTTCTTGTGTGAAATTGCTCTCTCTATGATTATGATCCTTGATTTGCTTGATTCTATATGTCCATTTATCTCTTGTATTTATGCATTTACATGATTGAGGCCATCATTTCATTAGCTCACTTATCCAAATGACCTTACCTTTTATATTCCTTTGTTAGCCAATTTGAGCCTACAATTAACCCACTTGTTCTTAATTTTAGCACATTACAAGCCTTAAAGCGAAAAACAATAAATGTCCTTATTTGGATCTTTGATTAGCTTAGGCTAGAGTGTGTGAGTATCATTCAAGTGTGGGAACCTTGGGACATTGGGTGAATAAAAGGGTAATTTTGTATTGTTATTGAAAATATCGGGAATCGGGTACATACTCATGTATTGATCAAATGTAAAACCTTATGCATTGAGATTCTTGTATATAAAAAGAAAAATGAGAAAAACAAAAGAAAAAGAAAAAAATGATATGGAAAAGAAAATATATATATATATAGAAAAAAGAAAGAAAAAAGAAGAAAAAAAAAGAAAGGAATAAAAAGGGGACAAAATGCTCCAAATCAAAGTATAGTCCAATAAAATCAATGCATAGGTGTTGTGAAATTAAAAAGGAATACATGAGTATGTAAGAAAAAGTGAAGAATGGGTAGTTAGAATAGCTTGCATTTGTATAGGTCATTAAATAGGTTAGGTGGGAAAGTCTATGTTAATCAAAGATTCAAATCCTAGTCCTACCTTGACCCTAACTCCATTACAACCTAAATGAAAGACCTCATGATGAATGTATGCATGCATGGAATAAGTGTAGATTGCTAGAAGGAAATCAAATTTTGGAAACCATGATTAGAAGAGAATTGAGTGAATTAACCCTTAAACACTTGAGAGAATAGAGCGGATACACATCCGGTGAGGGTTCAAAGTTCAATTATATGCATTCACCCATATTGTCTATATTCTTGCAAGTTTGAACTCTTTTTGATAATTCAATGCAATTGTGGTTTGGACTTAATCCTTATTGCCTAGTTCTTGTGCTTATGCATGTCTCTTGGAAATTGATTTGTTTGAACTAAGCATTTCCATTTGCTTAGATAATTGCATTTAGATAGGATTCATATAGTTTAGTTGCATTCAATAAATGTCATAACCCTTAGTTCCCTCTTAATTTAGCATGAGGACATGCTAAGGTTTAAGTGTGGGGAGGTTGACAAACCCCAATTTGACGGTTTATCTTGTATTGAATTTAGGGTATTTTGATAACCTTTTCTCGCATTTAGCCTATGAATTAGCATGGTTTTGTTATCTCTCCCATATTTGTGCTTAAGTGTAAAAACATGCTTTTTAAGCCTTATTTTGATGAATTCTAGTCTCTCTTTGAGTCCATAAGATGCCTTGATGTGTTTGCTAGTAATTCCAGGATTGGAATGGGCTAGGCATGGATCAAAGGAAGCAAGGAAGGAAGCATGCAAGGGGAGAGAAGCATAAAAAAGTCAAAGAAGCAAAGTCAGCCATGCACACGCACGCGTACAAGGCGCTCGCGCGCACATTGCGATACAAGCCAAGGACGCGCACGCGTACCGTGCGCGCATGCGTCGATGATGGCACATGACCTTACTAATGCAACACGTGCCTGGCGATTTGAGGGGGTTTCTGAACCCATTTTGGCGCCAAATGCTAAGGGAAAGGAATAGAAGGATGAAGGATTAAGGGGAAGGCATCACAATCATCATAGAGTTAGTTACCATTAGATGAGGATTTTTTAGAGTTAGAGAGAGAAGCTCTCACTTCTCTCTAAAAATTAGGATTAGGGTTTAGTTCTTAGATCTAGATTTAGATTGATGTTCTTCTACTTCTACACCTCAATTCCTTGTAGCTACATTCATTCTTTTTTCTATTCTTTTATTATAATCTCTCTTATGTTGTTCTTGTATTTTGTTATAGATCTAGTATTGTTCCTTCTACTCTCTTCCAATTCAATAAAGGTAATTCATAATAAATGTGTTTCTTTTGATTGTTGTTGTTAATCCCTTTCAACAATTGTTGTTAGATTTCATTCTTGTCGTTGATTTGTTATGTTTTCCTTTTATGCCTTCCAAGTGTTTGATGAAATGCTTGGGTGGATTTTAGTGTAGATTTTGTTCCTCTTGGCCTAGGTAGAGTAATTAGTGACTCTTGAGTTATCCATTTCTTTTGTTGATTGATAATTAGAAGTTGCTAATTGATTTGAATGCCTCTAAAGCTAGTCATTCCTTAGGAGTTGATTAGGACTTGAGAAATCAAATTGATTCATCCACTTGACTTTCCTCCATGGTTAGAGGTTAACTAAGTGGGAGCAATGAACAATTCTCATCACAATTGAGAAAGGTAACTAGGATAGGATTTCTAGTTCTCACACCTTGCCAAGAGCTTTGTTAGTTGTTAGTTTATTTTCATTACCATTTACTTTTTATGCTTCTTATCCAAAACCCCAAAATAACTCACAACCAATAACAAGACACTTTATTGTAAATCCTAGGGAGAACGACACGAGGTTTTAATACTTCGGTTTATAAATTTAGGGGTTTGTTACTTGTGACAAATAATCTTTTGTATGAAAGGATTATTGTTTGGTTTAGAGACTATACTTTACAACGAGATTTCATTTGGGAAATTCTAAACTGTCAAAAATCCAATCATCAAGGAGCATATCTAGTTGATAGTTGGTGTTGAATTTCGTGTTGCTTAAAGTATTCTGAATATGCAAGATATTCTTTCCTCTGTCTGTTTGAGGATTTTGATTTTACAGGCACTTTGTTTTTTGACAAACACCTTAAATGTCTTAAAGACATCACATGCTTCTGATTTCTGCTTCGGAAAGTATACCCATGTATATCTACTAAAATCATAAATAAAAGTGATAAAGTACCTGCTACCCTCGTTGCTTGAAATTTCTACAGAATAGAGATCTGAATGCATAATTTCAAGTAATCTTCTGGCTCTCTATGACTTTCCTATAGGGAATAAATCTCTGTGATTCTTTTTCAATTGACAAATCTCACAATATATTTGGGAATAGACCCGTGGTAGAAAGAAACAAGTCATTTTCTTGACAGATAGTTTAAGTCAGAAAAATAAAAATGCTCGAACCGCATGTGCCACAACCAGTTATGATCAAGTATCACAGAACTCAAGCAAGAGGGATTAACATGTTGAATTTTTAATGGAAACATTCTATTTGAAGTCATCTTTACTTTATCTATGAACCTTCTACTGTTGTCAAATATAGTGCAATATCCACGATAATTTATCATCTTATATCCCTTCTCAGATAATTGTCCCATACTCAAAAAATTGTAATCAAGTTCAGGAGTATAGAAAATATCAGAAATATAACTCAGAGAACCATCCTTCAATCTAATTGGTGTGTGCCCTTTTTCTTCAATAGGGATCTTTGTACTATTACGAAACTTCAATAATAGTTTAACTGAATCATCTAATAAAAAAAACTCCTTTCTACCAGACATATTATTACTATAGGCATTATCCAAGTACCATATATTTTCATCTTCAGCAGATGAATTACTTGTAAAAAATAAAATCTGAGTACCCAAATTATCATTAGTATTTTAATATTGATTTTCTACAACGTGTGCTTGATTATTATTCATCATTTTGAATCTGCAATCTACTGCTTTGTATCTATACTTTCCACAATGAAAGCAGTTAAAATTGGTTCTTTCTTGATAAAAATTGCCTCGACCTCTTCCTCGGTTGACAAGCCTGAAATTCGTTCCACTTCTTCCTTGATTAGGTGGTGTAAAATTATTATAACTTTTTTTTGTTGTAATTGACAGGACCTCTACCTCTGAAACTTTCTCTACCTCTATTTTGAGGATTCAAACCACGACCTTGTCCTTCTTGCATATGTTGATTCTGCAACATTGTTTAAATTCGTTAAGCTTTTTAGAACTTTTTCGGTTGATTTTTTTGATTTCTCAAGTATTCTACTGACATGGCTTTCCATGGTTCCTTGTAACTCTACAATTATCATGGTATCCATATTGTGGGACTCCAGTAACATAGTCACCATATGATCATACTTCATCGACATGGTGCAAAGAATTTCCTTCACTACTTTGCTATCGAGTATATCTTCTCCATAGACTCTCATCTTATTGACAAGATCTATAACACGAGTAAGATATTGCTCAATAGTTTTTGAGCTAGACATCTCATTCTTTTCACATTCTCTTCTGAAAGATTATAGCTTTGCTTTCTGAGCCTATCGACATCTTTATATAATAGCTTCAAAGTGTTCCATACTTCTTTTGCACTTTTGACATTTGCTATTTTGCCAAACACAGTATAATCTATACCTTGATAAATTTAAAATAGCGTTAATCGATATCTCCTTTATTGGGCAGCATCTTCTCCTTCTTGCAAACTCGGTTCAATAAAATTTCACAGATTTTGAGCTTTCAAATGGGTAGACATCAATCTCCCAGTAACTATAATCAAGTTTCTCATCTAACTTGGGACCGGATCACACAATATTGAATATGTTTATCGTACTGACTCTATGAATAAGTAACTATGTGAGAACTCTCTCACACCTCACAAATTCTCAAATACTTGGTGTTGGATTAACCAGCTCTGATACCAAATGTAAGTATAATACCCATAGTATATTAGTTCTAGGATTACTCACTCACATAAATGGCACTACCATATTTTTCATCACTCAAACTTTTTAAATCAAAAGAATATAAGGGAAAATTTTTGAAACAAGCACTAAATATTTTGATTCATGAAGATATAATTAACAACATACAATTGAAGCCTTTATATAGGCAAATCTTTTTAATAAAATAATAATTCTTATAACAACTAAGCACTAGTTGTAATAATTCAAGAAACAAGTAGAAATTTTGACTAGTCTAATTCCTTGTTCAATTTTATTTCAAATTCTTTAGTCATCAACTTGAAACTTCCAATTCATAATTCTTCATTTTTCATGAATGTTATGTTGTCTTCCACTAGAAAAACAACTTGCATTCTTATAGTTTCTACCACCTTTTAATTTATAGTGCAACTTGATTTTTAATTCCAATTCAAATTGATTTCAAATTTCTTCAATATTTTAATATGTTATATTTGTACTATTCTTAAATGTTCTTGATTTAATTATCTAACAGAATTGGTTGATGCATGAATTAACAAACCTTATTCATAGAAAAAAATCAGCTCAGGTCTAGTTAAAGTATGATATTGATGAAGTGGACCTAAATATGTTGAATTGTGTAGAATTCTCATATTGTTCTAATGAGTCATTAGTATATATTTTGTAGTAGTTACCAAAGGTGTTGGGATAGGATCAGAGTGTGACATATTAGTCTTGGTTAATAATTCGGTAACATATTTAGTTTGTGTGAGTAAGATACTTTGGTCACCAAGATAAGTAACCTCCAAATCAAGGAAGTAATTAAATCTTCCAAGGTCTTTTAAGAGAGAATATGAAGTTCATCGTTTAACATTAATGTTAGAAAGATAAATCTAAAATTATTTTGTATAATATAATATTTATAATTTTATACAAATAATATTTGTAATTATATAATTATTTTAACAATAATTAATTAATATTAAATAAAACAATTTTAAACTATTTAGACTATTTTTTATTATTTCCCAAATATTATTGATCATTTAAATAAAGAAATTTATCTTGTTTGAATCATAACTCGTAATTAAAATATCATCTACATAAAAAAGTAAGAAAGTAATTTTAGTTTTCTTAGCGAACAAAAATTGATTTAACTTAATACAATATAAACCAAATGCTTAAAGAAAAGGAGAGGGTAAAACACTAGGCCCTTGAAGCTTGGTTAAGACCATGCAGCTTTATTCAAGCTGCACATAAGGGACTTATTTGTATGAGAGAATCTGGGACTTATTCGTATGAGAGAATCCATGAGGTTACTCCATAACGAATTTTCCATGTATTTTGCCAATTAGAAAGACATTATCAAAGTTGAAATGAAGCTGCCAGCATTTTGATAGAGTAATGGTGAGAATAATTTTGATAGTTAAGTCAACTCCTTTTCGTTAATGAAAACCATCGATAACTAAGTTTGCATTATAACATAAGATGTCTTTTTGTTGATTTTGTTTAAGGAAAGTTTCATTTACATCCAACAATAGTAGCTCATAGAAGTTCCTCAACAAGGGTCCAAGTTTTACAATTTTATAAAACTCTAAATTCAGACTCCATATATAACATGAGTACATGACCCCATGATCACTTTGGAGAGCTCACATTTTTGGCAATTGACTCCATGTCTCCATCTATCTTGAGATTAGAGGCACTAAAATGTGTCACTAAAAAAGTGTGTGTGCGTGCGCGTACGTCTGTTCATTCATGTGTGCACGTGTGTGTAGATATAGTAGATTGAGAGGATACTTTATGTGTGTGTAGATGCAACATATTGAGAGGATACTCTGTGTGAGTATGTGGGTATATATAGTGCATGGATGCGTTGTGTGTGCGCGTGTTCTGTGTGTAGATACATCAAATTGAGAGGATACTATATGCGTATGTGTGTGCACCTTGTATGTGTTCATGTGTGGACGTGTGTGCACATGCATGTGTGTACCTATAGATACAGCAGAATGAAAGGATACTCTGTGTGTGTGGTTATCACGGAATAAAGTCTAAATGGTAGCCACAACCTTTTTTTTATGATAAACATACTAATGCCTGAAGATTAGAAAGCATATTTAGCATCTACAATATTCTTTTGTTTTTTAAAATTATATTGTATATTTTATTTAAGATGCACTACAAGAAACATCGTTAAAATTGACGGCTAAATCGACGGCTAAGCCGTTGATAATTTTAAAAATTGACGGCAAAATGAACGGCAGTGGTGATCGCTATTAAGCTTGCCAATTTTTAAAAATTCGAATAAAATCGATGGCTTGCCTAGCCGTAGATAATAATTTAATAAAATCGACATTATTTTCGTCTATAATATGAGTTTAAGAATTTTATCCTCTTGCTAAAATTGACAACATTACCGTCGATATTATTATATAAAATATAATCGACATCATTTTTGTCGATATTTGATTCTATAAAATCGACAACATTGCTGTCGATATTATTATATAAAATCGACGCCGTTTCTGTCGATATTTGATTCAATAAAATCGACATGGCTGCTGTCGATTTAATTATTTAAATACTGACAAAAAAAATAGCTCTATCGTCGATTTTAATAGCTATATTATTTTAATTATTCTTTTTATTTGAAAAATAATAAATAATTAGTGCAAACAAACTTTTAAATATAGAAATAAAATTCTAAGTAATAAACATTGAATGTACAATGGAACTTAAAATTATGAGGAGAAATTATGACAAACAATCAGGGTGTTATATTATCAAGATAATAAAAAAATAAAATTAAAAAACAAAAAAAAAAGAAAACAAGACATTGAAGTGCATCAAAGTTAGAGGTAAGAAACAAAAAACATATCTGCATGTATTCTCTCGGCATCTGTAAGCTGACTCACCAAATATGTGAAATGGAACAGAAAAGAATTCATTGTAGATTAATCCATAATAGATTGAGAATAGTGACATCAAAAGAAGTACATAGCGTCCACCAAATAGCATCTCCATAAAACTTCAAAGCTTCTGCAGAAAATAAATAGAACTATTAGAGTATTAGGTAATTAATTGCCATGCCAAGTACACCAAAAGTAAAAGGACATGCTTTATCCCTCTAAACTTCTACGTACTACAATAGATTTTTTTCAATAAAACACTTAAAAATTTTCAAATATTTTTCTAACACAAAATAATCAGGTTTTTCTGGTACAAAGTCTACAAAATACTAAAGAAAAAAAATTGTAGTTCCAAAACAGTGCTGTATTTATGAGCAAAATAATGTTAAACACAGGACACGCCACATCTAACAATAAAATGCTTAGACAACATCATTTTTTTAGCACCAACAACGAAAAGGAAGAAAAATTAAATTGGCACATCTCAATAATAAGATTATCCATTCATCAACTATATAGGTCACAGGCCATTACATATATTTGGCATAATCATTAAGTTTCTAATTGGTTTTATAAAATAGCTAAAACAAAATTACCTGGGTACTGAGCTTGCTTTCACACGCTATAAAAATCAATGCTCCGAGCAACAGGCAAATTTCAGGACCCTAATCCCCAAACATCACAGCAAATAGGAAGGGGAATATAATAGTTGTCTAAACAGCAGGATTTGCTTCTTGGTATCTCGCAACACTGCCAAGTTGAAGGGCTAATCAGGAATCTTGCAAGTCTTCATTAATTATAAACAGAGAAGTAATAGCTAATGTACTAGAAAAAAGTTTTCTCAAGCCACTATATATTCCTAGAATAACAATGCAGAGTCAAAAAGCTCAAACAATACCAAGGAATTGTATCATGATTCATAACTTCTAAAGAAGTTTTACATTCTCTTATACAGGTTGAGATTAACAAACAAGTTTAGAAAGAGGTGGGAAAGGGACAACTCGCCCAATTTTTCTATCCATAAAGATTTATGCACCCAGGTTGAAAATCAAAACTTCAGTCTTTTTCCCTACTCTTCCCAGTATACAAAGCTTTGTTATCCTTCTCTAATTATCTATTTAGTCAAATGGTTTTCCATGGACAAGTAAGAAACTTTCTATGAAACATTTTATCACGAATTTACAAACTCAATGACATCTTAGTGCAAGTTTAACAATAAAAAAGAAATAGCTATACATGTTGAGGTTAGAACCTACAAAAACCAAGCAAGATCATGTCATCCTAAATTATCTTTCTAAAATTCTACATATACTATGTTACCATGGTACAAAGAGTTTAAGAAAGAAACGAAGAATTATTTAAAAAAGTATTATTTTTATTATTCATATTTCTCATCTGTGATTACAAGGTTCTTATCAATATATAGACCAAGAGTACGCTAAAAGTACCCTCGTTATAGAATAATATCCTAATAAATTACATTGATTTTTTTCTAATCCTTTTTGATATTTTTCTGATTTTGTTCCCTAATAATTATGATATTCTAATACTCCCCTCAATAATAAGATTATTGATAATGGCAGGAAGATTTTCAACCGGACGCCTGATCTATATAGATTGTGCAGCTATAAATAGCCGGCTTGAGGGGAGAGGAGTTTTCCTGACGTTAAACCGGGTGATAGATGAAAGTGCCCAGAGGGAGTTTCAGAAAGATCTGAAATGTCATATGGATATACTTCGAGCTGATATGGAGCTGGCCAACAAAGCATTGAAGGTTGAATTAGAAAAGGTAACAGCTAATTCCAAAGTGGAACTAGAAGCCACAAAATCAAATTTGATCATGATTTGCGTGGGAACTATCTTGGAAAAAAGACTAGATGTAGGGAGTGTTAGATAGTATTGAACTGTATAGGATGTTTCAGTCTCAGTTTGAGTTCAAATGATTCCCTTTCTACATTGGAAGGTGGAAATAATACTCTAACATGACTCACTCTTTCATATGCAAATGACTCACTCACTTCCTATAAAAAAAAAGTTATCGTGATACAAAGAGTAAAAAAGAAACGAAGAATTATTTAAAAAAAAAGTATTATTTTTATTATTCATATTTCTCATTTGTGATTATAAGGTTCTTACCAACATATAAATCAAGAGTACGCTAGTCACAAAAAAAAATCAAGAGTACGCTAAGAGTACACTTGTTATGGAATAATATCCTAATAAATTACATTGATTTTTTTCTAATCTTTTTTGATATTTTCCTAATTTTATTCCCAAATTATGATATTCTAATATACCAATCATATATTTACCATCTATTAACTGAAGTATATGGACAAATAATACAATAGAAAGCACTCCAAACAATAATTAAGAGATTAAACTATTCACAGAAACACAAAATATAAGGCTCTCACCCATATGCATCAACAATCTCCTGATATGGACTTGTAAAATTGTGGGTCCTAAAATATGTAGGTGTGAAATTGTGGGTCCTAAAATATGTAGGTGGTGATTCCACTGCATCCATTGGATGGCAGATTATGTCTACTTGTGAACTGCTATGGAAACTGTTGCAATCCCTCTTGAATCTGAAAAATCATTAAGTGCAAGCTCTCTATTAGAGAATGTACATTAAACATGTTTTTAACTCCTGAAACATTAAAAGAATAATAATTAATAAGTGAATGGTAAGTGTGCAACCAACTTAAAGGATTCAGAAATCACCTATGTTTTTGCAAATATAGAGCAGAGGCACCAAAGTCGGACCAGTTTGTTCAATGTTCTAAAATCAAATTATGATAATTAGGGTGAGTATTACCTGACATGCACAAATATTTTTATACTAATTATTTTCAAGACTTTCTTCTGCCTTTCTATGAACTTCATACTTCATACTATTATATATATAATATGCATATTTAATTCTAGTGTAATCTATGACTTTTAGCCACCGTGGCTGCGCTGTAAAACAAAATATTATTATCATCATTACATTATATATATACTAATATGCAATTAATTACCTACAACCTTCTATGCGGATTCTTACCCTACTTTTATATAACTATTATCATGCAAATTGATTAACTAAAAAAACCTCTTACTTCACTGTTTTCTCCTCTGTCTGATAATTGTTTTAATTAACTATTTCATCAATATTGCAGTGCAATTCAGTCTGGTAAGTCAGTATTAAAAGGGATTTAAATTTCAAAATATAATTTAGTTTTTCCAAGCTAGATTTCACATTAACAAAAGCAAAATAAACAAACGCAATTAGGTTTAACAAACTAGTTGAGCTGAAGTAATGTGATCGATTGATTATGCTAATTAGGTTTAACAAACGCAAATTCAGAATTTCATGATGAAAATAGTAGATACAAAAATTACAAAAATAAATATAATAATCAGAGAGAGACAGAGAGAAATTTACAAGAACCTGCCACGGCGACGTGCTCTGGCTACAGGCTCATAGCGACAGTGATCGGCAAAGATGTTGCAACGACGAATCTGTGGAAGAAGAAGAACTTACATGCAGATTCACAAACAACAATGAGAGAGAGAGAGAGAGAGAGAGAGAGAGAGAGAGAGAAGAACTTACATGAAGAGGATGGCGGCGGCGGGCTCAAAGGAGGAGGAGAAGGAGAAGAAGAAGGATGGTGCGGTAGGCGGGCTCGGGGGAGGAGGAGGAAGCTCTGCTCTCTGCCTCTCTCCGTGACCGTGACTCCATCTCTGGTGTCTACTCTCAGGCATTGGAGGAGAAGAAGCCTCACCTGAACCCTGATTGTGTAAAGGATTGGGGTTAAATTTTGGGGAAATGAGTGAAACAAGGGACGTGGGAAGTAAACGCGGGAGTGATGTTCTTTTGGATAAAAATCAACGGCTATTTCATCAATTTTAGTTAAAATAAAAATCAACACTTTAGCCATCTATTTTATATAATAAATCTACACTGTCCATTTAATCTACAGAAGAAATCTCTATCGTCTAAATTTATCGACGACCAGTCTGTCGATTTTAAAAGAAAAAAAATTCAACTACTGTTTCGTTGTTAATGTGACGATAGTAGTAAGGGGTTAGAAGGTTGCCGAAAAATAGACGACATCACCATCGATTTTAATATTTTATTTCAAATCATCTCTTTTTTATTTTATCGACGGTAAGCCATCGAAAAATATCGATGAAAAACTTGACCGTAGATTTTTGGCGTCGATAATTACACTATTTCTTGTAGTGATGTAAGAATTTGACATTTGTTATTTTTATAATATGATACAATTGAAGAATATTAAATTCATCGTATCTTATTATGGTAGAATTAATACATGTTTTATTAACATAATTAATCCTTGTAGAGACCCCGTGGGACCATATTTTCTAGCGAAAAATGGAAATGGAGAGAAATTTCAAGTTGTGACCTCGTGCGGTGGGAAGTAGGAGGTTGTCTCCTCTCTTAGGTGTTTTTTAACTCAATTATCTTATTTAATTTACATTAATAATTTTATGTATATATAATATCCATAATTATTCACTACAACACATTTTGATATTACTGACGGTGCCAATGGCAAAACCATCATTATTAATTTTACCAATGGCCTAACCATTGGTAAAAGTACGTATAAATGGCTCGTGGAAAAAATTCGATCTAATTTGACCGATGATTCGACCGTCAGTAAAATTAAATTAATAATACCGACGAAGAAGCTGCAGGTAATATTATAATTAGCATTAATAAAATAATAGGAAAAAATAATATTTACCGAATTAATTGGAAAAATTAAGCTATTGGCTCTGCAAAAATTGCAAAAATAATTGAACAATCCCCTCAGTTGTAGTAGTGGCAATGACAACATCCTTAAAGACACCAAGAATCTGAAAAAAATCACATTTGGATCAGAGTTCAAAACTCAAAGTATCAATAAATAGGGACACTAAAAAACAAATAGAAAAACTCAACTAATAAAAAAAACTAAACCGGTTAAATTTAAGAAGAACTCACCACAGTCACAATGGCGGTGATGGAATGTTGATCAAAACTCCAAGGAGAGAAAATATATATATATGAGATTCTGAAATGAGAGGGGAAAGAGAGAACACTACAAGAAATTACTGGAATAGCGGCCGATTTAGCAACCAACTTCGGTCACTAACCGTTAGCGACCGATTTTCAACCAATGCTACCAAACTAGTACCAAACGATATTAGTCGCTAAATCGGTCGCTAAATGGCGACCACTTTTTTGGTCGCTAAATTGGTCGTTGAGAAAATTGGTCGCTAAATAGCGACCAACTTTTCGATCGCCGATAAAATCGGTTGCTAAATCGGTCGCTGATGTCTGATCTAAAAATCTAAAATCTGTAGCTAAATCGATCATTGTTACTGATTTCCTAATTATAGATTTTTACTAATTTCACATTTACCACTATTAAAAAAACTTGCTTTTTATAAATAATTATATTTCAACAAAATATAAAAAGAATCAAACATAGATCAATTTTTCAAATAAATACCAAAAATATTCACAACATCTATGTCGAAATATAGAAATTAAAAGAGACAAAATTCATAAGTACATCAAATTTATGATTCACAATCCAAATGTACATAGATGGCTTTATAGCCAATGACCCCGAATGTATACAAAAAACAAGCAAAGAAAAAAAATTCTATTTACATAAAGTGAAAAAAACCCTTGAGAAAATTAAGGTTGACCCTCTTCCGTGCCTCCTTGGCTGGCTCAATCATCATTTTCTCAATAGGAATATCCCTCACAACATCAAGGTTCTCAGTTGTCTTGAGAGAGCACCCATTTATGCTTGTTAGAGTGCCAAACAAAAGAAATAGATATTGAATCAAACCAAGAGCAAGAAGGGAAACACGACGTTCATATTTTCTACTTTTTAGATAAAAAGTTATGAGAAAGCACAGCTTTTCCAAAGTACATATATCATTTTTACCCCGAAGAGCTTGTAATCAGCACCGAAAAATTAGTTGTGGTTATATTTACAGGTAGGTAACATTTAAATTAGACATACCTAGGTCTAGGTGACTTCAAATGGTTAAAAGTGTAATAAAGCTCAACTATGGATCACCTAGGTACATGTTATCAAAGGAAAGAAGCTTATTGCAATCATCCGTGCTACCAGTAAAAGAATGTGCAACTCCGGCAGTGAACCTGACATATAAGTAAAAGAATGAACCATAAGTATCTCCAAGCAACCACACCCTATATAATTTCTAAAGCAGAAACAACATAGCAAGGATGGTAACAACATTTTCTAATCCTTAGAACTAATTTCTCAAATCAGATAGACTCATAAACCAAACAAAGCAGATATTAAAGCAGCCCTATATGAATATTAATAATTTCAAAATATGAGGTCTAACAACCACACCTGTACTTATTTTTCTCAACCATTTCACAAAAGTCTGCAGCAGCTGCTCGCATGTGTAAAAACATAGGTAGTTTTGTGATATGTGCTAATTCAAACTGCTTTTCAAAATACCTTGCTTTCAGTCAAAAAATAAAACAAAAAATTCACATAATCAAAAATATCAGGGAAACAATTACAAGAAGAGGGGAAAAAGAGATCTAATGTGACATGTTTTATGAATAGATATCTTGCAAATGCATACTTCTTTTGAATCTCTACAGGGCAAAAATGAAGTTTGTCATAGTCTAACCCACATTCTTCAACTGCCATGACCTACCATATAAAGAAGAGAAAGCAGAATATAACTATTATTTTCAAATGGTTACTTATGCAGGATTTTTTTTTTTACTTTTTGAACTAGAGCAAAATTTCAGCCACCATATAAAATAACAACATACAAGATGAAAACATTTTGGGACTAGCATTTATTAGAAATGAGGCAACTACTATTTTACCTTAAATACTAAATACCAACTACCTACTGAATAAGTCACTTAAGATTCAAAGCCACGCAAATTAGCATTTAGAAATAATTAATTAAACTTAAGAATACCTTTCCTTTTTGAATTCCCTCTTTAGCTAACGACACAAGAGCCTAGAAATGATTTTCTGGATCTCTACTCTCCTCGAATTCCTGAACCAATACACTAATGATGGTTATATATACTTCAATCTAAACTACTTCTCCAAAGAAGAGCTTTCACAGAGAAAAGCAACCTTGCAACGTGTCGAATGCACACCGACTGTGCAGAACAGTCGTCCTATGACGCACAAAATACAACAAAATTATCCACATTTGGAATCCGAGATTCATAAAGAGAAAATGATGGTAATGTAACAAACCATCACTTTCAACTATTGCAAGTGCTTCCCTCGATTCCTCCAAGGATCCACCAGTTATCTGCAACACAAAAAGTAAGTCCTTCTAACCAGGAAAGTTTCAAAAATTTTATTCACAAATCACAATGAAATTGAAGCTTATGCTTTGATTGAGGGAACCAGAAGTCAGCTATTTTAACATTAGAATTCACATTTTATGGTAGTTGATGAAGTAATAGATAATTGAAGTTGGAGTAAACGCTATATGAATCAAAGCATTCTTGAGAAATAGAAAAGTAACATGTAAAAATTGTCTCTGGTACAGTTGATGGTAGATAAGAAATAAACTAAAACTAATATAGAGACTCAACCCCCAGAAATCCTCGAAGCTAAAGCTAAGTTGTCCTCAATAAAAAAAACACCCAACACTATACCTTAACTCAGTTTGAAGGTCTCTAGCGAGAGCCACCACTTCATCCAAGTTTTCATTAGCTTCCTATGACAAACTCAACAGGTGCAATAATCAGAAGCAGAGCATCAATTAAGAAAACACTATAAAACGCATTAATTAGTTAATTTGAGACATAAAACTAATCTAGGTCATGAACAATTTCCGTTTTAGAGTGGATCCAACTATAAAACTAACTCAGAATCAAGCTAAAATTAATCAAGCTGAACTCATCTGAACATTGAAGAATAAAGATTCTTACCTCAGGTCATTGTTCTACATAAAACAAATATTTTTCTATATAGATTTCTTGGCAAATGACCTGAAATGTAACCAAATAATCATTAACATGTTATAACAACCATCTCTAATTAACAGAAGAGTTTTCTAATGAAATTGAATAGCAAACCTTGTTAATTTCATGGCGTGGGATATCATGAAGATCCTTCTTAACATTAATTTCCTCAGAGTTTTATGAAAACAAAACAATACGCCACATTTTCTGCAAAAACAAAAGGATCATGAATTAAAAAATAAATAAATAAATAATTAACACACCTTAGGCAATGCCTACAATCAAAAACTTCATCACAACATGGTGCTCTAATAAAAAACCTCAACACAAATACAGAGATTCAATTTCTCAAGTTTTGCTACTAGACAGAAATGAACAGAGCCAAAAGCAAAGAACAACGAAAATAATACAAAGTCAATAATAATATACATGTCAGCTTTACTATAAAACCCCGAGAAATTAATAAATAATTAGCCAACAAATTAATTATTATTCAAAAAAATTAGAAAATTAAATTTTATAGTTTAGAATGGAAGAAATAATTAAAATACAAAATTTGACACTAATTTTAAAATTTTTGGCCCAAAATCTGGCCAACAGGCCAAACCGGTTGGACCGGGCCCAAACCGGCCCAAGGCCCACCTATAAACTAAGCCACGAGCAAGCTTTCCTCATTTTTCACTCCTAGGAATGCTTCGAAGAGAGATTCACATCTTGAAAACCTAAACCCCTTCCAAAAATTCAATCGTCCGTAACTTTCAATTTAGAACTCCGATTGACGAGCCATCAGCGGCCACGCGTTTGTCTTGGAATTCTCTACAAAACCTACAAATCAATTTGATAAGAATCTAGAAATTTCTTACTTAGACAATCCTCCCTAATTTCGCAATTTAAGATTTTGAGTTTGATAGATTATGTGATTTTGATGTTCTAGGCCTGAGTTAGCTTGAGAAAACTATTAGGTTTTGTTCATTTGAGCCATGGGTAAGGTAAGAAACTCCTATTTCTTGGTGAATTTCCAATTTAGTGAACTCTATGTTGATTATAGTGATATTGTATAAATTAGATTGTGTTCTTGTTGATTTGGAGTTCAATTAGGCTGTGTGAAACAAAATTCGGGGTGATTAAGCTTGTTGAATAGACATTTGGAAGTTTAGAGCTTGTGAAAGGAGAGGTTTTTGAGGAGTTTTGAGCTTAGGGAGGAATCGGCCACGGTATGGTTTTTGTTTCTCGTAGATAATATATAATGTTTCGTGAAAATATAGGCTAGATGACCATATGATAAGTTGTATGATATGGAAGGTTGAGGTTTAGTGACTCGCTATAGAAAATTATTGAGTGGGTGGTTGAAATGCATGATGATTGATTATTAATGTTTGTGAATAATGATGATGTGAATGATTGATGACTGATGAACGATATTGAATTATAACGATGAGCTTTGAAATGAATAATGAATGTGATAAATAATATTGATAGTAAATGATGATGAGGATAGGTTGTGGAGATTTGTTGAATATATATATATATATATATATATATATATATATATATATATATATATATATGTGTGTGTGTGTGTGTGTGTGTGTGTGTGTGTGTGTGTGTGTGTGTGTGTGTGTGTGTGTGTGTGTGTGTGTGTGTGTGTGTGTGTGTGTGTGTGTGTTTGTGGATTATTGAGTGGTTTGGATGGGATCTGAGAAGAGTGGCAAAGTCCGAGTTTTAGGGGAGGTGCTGCCGAAATTTTATGAAAATTTTAGGAAGTTTTGTATTGGTTAATTTGGGAAGAATAGTTTATTTGATTAAGATTGAATGAATGTATGTTTGTGATACCTAGGTAGTAGCAAGGATTGTGGTTTGTCCCGCTTGCTCCAGGTTGAGCTTTTAAACACCCGCATGGGTAGTAGCGATAGTAGTAGTTCTTCCACTCGCTCTGGGTTAAGCAGGTAGTAACAAGGGGGTTGTAGCTCAAACCCTCTTGCTCTGCGAAGGGTGTTTCTGTCCACGCTTAGCTAACAGGACATGTCGGGATTGGCTATATAACCGACAGATGATATCATCAGCTATAGGGCAGGCATACATCATATGCATATGTGTGTTTTATTTGATTGTACATTAATTGGGCTTGCCTATGTGATTACTATGCTTACCTACTATACCTGCTACCTGATGTATCTATATCCTACTTGTGTTTGTTTTGTCTGTATTGCTTATCTGTGCACTGGAGTTTTGGAGGATTGAAGGAAGGCGAAAATTAGTGCTTAAGTTAGAAAGGAATTAGAAATAAGAATTTTAGATAACCTACCCTGTTTATGGCTTTCAAATTATAAACTTTAAGATTTAAATCTGAGTGTCAGAGTTCTAGGATCGCCTTTGGCTTTCCCGAGACCTTATATATTATATATGTGAGCAATATTACCCTGCTGAGAACCTCTGATTCTCATTCCATACATATGTTGTTTTTAGATGCAGGTCGAGAGGCACCTCGTTGAGCGTCTGGAGACCTTCCTTGCAAGCGAAGAACTATCTTTTGGGCTGTTATATTTTGTTTTAGGCTATGTATATATGTTTATAGAATCTCCGCATGTATATTTTGTATTTTGTCCCTCCTAGAGGTTGACTTGGAGAAACAAGTGTTTATTTTGTAGTTTGAATTTTATTTTGGGTTGTGTGTGTATGTGTGTGTATGTGTTGTGTGTGTGTGTGTGTGTGTGTGTGTCTATATATATATATATATATATATATATATATATATATATATATTCAACACTATACTTCGATTCTGCTCTTCGAAAAGGAACATCGGCTCTAACAATTCCGTCTCCGTCTATCAAAACAACTGGAAATGTCTCAAAAAAAGTAGGCATACGCCTTACAAAAAGTTCACGCCCCTCTTTATCTCTAAAGATAGGATGTCCTAACCAACCGACGGCTATTCCATCTCCATTATCCATTGAGCCCGCTCTAAATAAGCCCCCTTTTGCCGGATTATTGCCGATGTAATCATAAAAAGCTAATTTTTCGGGAATGACCTTAGTTCGGCAGGTCGAGTTTGGAGCTTGATATATTTTTTTGGTACTTTGATATATATATATATATATATATATATATATGTTTTCAGCCTTCTTTTGATCTTGTCCATTCTGTTTTACGCTTATTCGTACGAGTGTGACATGATTTTCTGTTTTCGCTTTTGTTTAGCTTATTCTTCAAGGCTCCTCATTATAAAATTCTTTTCAACTATATTTATATAAGTCTTTTTTTTTTAGAGGTCGTAATACCTCGCCACTTCTGCTTTACGACTTAAGCATAAGGCTCCGTGTGATAGGGTGTTACATTCATCGGAAGACTATTGTTGTTGTTGTTGCTGGAGAAGTTACCAGTGGAGGCGGCGGTGAGAAAAGAACGGCGCGATGACAAGCAATGGCGGATCTGGACGGCGATGCGATGATCTGTGACAAAAGAGTGAGCAGAGGAGCCGGCGAGACCAAAGGAGGCAATAATGAGAAAAGAACGACGCGACGATGAGCAACAACGGATTTGGAAGCGGATCTGGACGGCGATGCAACAATCAGAGGAGGCGGTGTGACCAGAGGAGGTGATGGTGAAAATATAATGGCGCTATTTGAGAAGACGACGATGGTAACTCCGTAACTGGGGAAGAGGAGAATGGTGTGGGTGAGTTAGGGTTAGTGAGAGTAACGCGGTAGCTATCTTACTTTATTTAAATTAGCGACCGATCAGTTTATTTAAATTAGTAATCAATTTAGTGACTAATTTAGTGGTTTTTACCCTCTTTTTCTATCGGTTGCAAAATCGGTCGCTAAATTAAAAAATAGCAACCGATTTTGTGACTAAAAGTTCCAAAGACATTACTTTTTTATTTTGGTTGCTAATTTGATTGCTAAATTAAACATAGCGACCGATTTTAGTGACCAACTTTATTCTGGTTGTATTAAAACTTATTGGTCGCTAATTCGGTTGTTATTAGTGACCGATTTTATTGGTTGCTAAAATCGGTCACTATCTTAACAATTAGCAACTGATTTAGTGACCAGCGCATTAGCAACCGAATTAGCGACCAAACAATTGTTCACCCTATTTCACTATCAGTTGCAAAATCGGTCGCTAAAATAAAAAATAGCTACCGATTTTAGCGACCAACTTTATTCTAGTTGTATTAAAACTTATCGGTTGCTAATTCGGTCGCTATAGCGACCGATTTAGCGACCAATATTTTTTTGGTCCTGGAAATTCTATATCCATCACTAAATCGGGTTCTATTAGCAACCAGTTTTTTCGGTCACTAAAATCGGTCACTATTCTAGTAATTTTTTGTAATGGAAGGGCCGGGTATGAATTTAAAATAATGATTCGCCTTTTACTAATGGTTAAACAGTAAGTAAAATACACTTGCAACGGTAGCAAAATGTTGCATTTCATTAAATCAATTTTATTGATGGCTTAGCTGTCGGTAATATATAGATAGGCACAAAAAGTTGAAAAGTTTCACTCATTTATTTTAGTGACAGCATATTTATTTTATTCAAATTACCGATGGCCAAATCGTCGATAACTAATAAATAAATTAAATTTAATAAATATTTTATTAAATTAAACTTATGTCATCGGTAAATATAATATTTCGATAAAACTACATGTATATTTACTCACAGTTAAACTGTCAGTAAAATAAATTCTCGATAAAAAAATAAAATCTACAATATTTATTGATGTCTTTGAAATTTACCAACAGCCCTTGGTAACTTTTGTCATTGAAATGCTTTTTGGAGGTTCTGTTGGTAATCACGACCAGTAGTGTAGTAGTGATTACACTTATTACACATGAAATTATTCAATTATGCTAACAATAATTAATAAATATAAAATAAAATAAACTTTAATTAAAAATATAAAATATGAAGATTTTAAATATTTTTAATTTATTTTTTATTTTCTATAAAATATTTTTGTTTTTAATAATACCAACAAAGAAAAGAAGTAGGAAGTTGCTTCTTTATTTCTCATCATAACTAGAGGGAAAAGAAAAGGGGTAAATGAACAATATAATAACAAACAGAAGCTTGACAAATCTAGAACCAACGTGGCTTGCATTTATGTAATAGTATAATGGAAATAGAAATCATCAATGACTCCTAGTGGGGAATGGAACACCTCCATTTTATTCATTTCCATCTTTCTCCATATATATATATATATATATATATATATATATATATATATATATATATATATATATATATATATATATATATAAAATAAAACGACAAAAATCCTTCTCAATCTTGGTCTTTTTGAATGGTTTAATTGATATCACCATGACACCATATGATCCATTTCGCATCAATAAACAATAATCAGAGGTAATTATTCAGTGAACACATAAATTTAACTTACAAATTGAGTAAATATTTTACTATGTCAGCCAACTAACAACATAAATAAGTTAATTACAAGGTTTTTTTTTTTATTTTTATAGAAGGATAAATAAACCAGCTACAAATGACTCATAATACCACTTTGGTCATTTTCAATAATAAAAAACCCATATGCAATTGAATGTGAGGCAAGGAAGGTCATTGATTAGATAGTGCCTCACTGAGAATGACATATTATTCCTTTTTATTGAGAATTAGTATTAAAATAAATAAATAAATAATAAAAACTGATCCTAAAAAAATAACTTTTTTTCGTTTTTTTCTATCAAGTGATGATAGCATGAACTTGATATGATATGTCTCAACTAATATGGTTCTTTCATTCATATAGTGATAATCACATTTATGCAACAATTGGCTCAAATTTCGTTTCAACATCAAATTAAAGCAACATATATCCACTAAATTAATAATAATAATTGAGACCAATTTTTTTGCTTTGAGTGAGTGAATGGGGGCAAAAGAGAGAATGGAAACCTACGAGTTGGAATAAGACTGAGTACTACTTAGTTATTATTAGACAATTCTTCATCAAAAATAAAAAATAAAAAATTGTTTATAATGGATGATTAATTATTATTGCTCTCTTTAACATGCATGTCAGTGTTTTCTGATTATGACACAATCAAGTTGTTCAGTCCAATTATGTTTATCACCATAATATTTTCCAAACACACACCGACATTCTTCCAAAGCCACTCATATCGCTAAATATCCTTAAAGATTTTCAAGATTTGTTTTTGACTTCATGATATGATTTGAAATATTATTGTTCCCCCAAAATCTCATCATGTACAATATATGATAATGTTATATATATCTTGAATAATAATACATAATAATGATAATGATAATTAAAAAAGTTAGATGGAAAAAAATAATATTATACTACTCACCTTCAATGTGTGGAAACATAGAAGCCAATCAAAAATTTCTCCATGAGATCCTTAGCTTTCAGCAGATTTCCCATTTCCAAATGCTATAATATTTCAGGTGCTGTCATCATGATGGGGAAGAGGGGCACATGAAGAACTAACTCCTCCATTAGCGAGAAAATAGTATAGAGAACATTACAGTGTACCAGGCAAATGTAAGCAATTTTATGAAGCAAAAGAAGCCACCCATGCCCTGATATATTAAGAACACTAGTGTTCCAGTCATAATGTATATATTTTATGATCAGAATCATCTGCAAAAACTACTAGAACACCAATATTTGATTTCTAATATATGCTGATATACTTGAAACTCTTCCATATGAAATCAAGCATAGTAATAATAATGTGAATTCTATGGTAAGTTAGTATTGCACGTGCCCTGCTTCTCCATCATGCTCAACATGCACCTTCTCATGTGAATATAGTAATATACTACATGTCACTAGCTATAGAAGTTATAGGAACTTGTTCAAACAAACAAAAGTATAGGAGCTAGGTAGATAGAAAGGTTTGAATTTCAAGATAGAAGAAGTAGTGGTGGATTTTTAGGTGCGTTTAATGACAAAAGGGGCAAAATGGAGTGTGTTTTTAAAGGTGGTGGTGTGGGTAGCATAGTGATATGGCAACAATTAAGGAAATTACAAAAAGAGACTTAGTTGTTGGGTGTGGGGGCCTATGGAGTTTTTAAACCAAACAACAGCATGTCATATTTCACATTACTATTTAGGACCACTTACTCTTCTCTAGAAACTAGAGCATTTATATATACTTGAAATTACATGTATACCCTCTACTTGTGTGAATTAGGTGAGCAATTAAGATTTGCATGTACACTCCTATATACCAAATGAAGAAAATCTAATTTGTCTTGATAACCTTGAACTGAATTAATTCAGTTACATGGCTTCTATATAATTGGGCTAAATTTGTTATATAGGAGGGGGAGGAGGGAGGACGAGGTTTGAAATTCAAATATATGGACTAATTTGATATTTTATATAGATATGAGACGAATTAAAAATATGCAATATATTACATACGAATTGCAATTATTTTTTATTTTTCGAAAACACAAAACCATTTCAACAAATTGTGTTCATTTCTAATTTGTAATTAATTTTCTCTTTATTTTTTGTAAACACAAAATAGACTTGGCGTATTATTGTAGTGAGAAGAATTTTCTTATAATTAAAAAGAAAAAAAAAAGTCCGGAACGAATTTCCAGTACGGGAGGACCGTTTTGCCATTTTCAGTGGAGGTGTTTTGTAATTCTTTGATTAAAAAATATAAAGCAAAGTCAAAAAGGGGGCAAAGAGGGTCTTCTTCCTCAATATTCTTTGTTGAGTTTTTCCTTCCTCGTTTGCAAGTTTTTCGATGAGTTTTTTCTTCTTTCTAGGAGAGATAATGTAAATACTACAAATTTTTTGTTTATTTACAACAGTTTTTTTTTATTTGTAGAAATTTATAACTTCTATTAAATGATTTGTGAAGATTTGGAGATTTTTTTTGAGAATTTTGTGTGTATTTAGTGGAGGTTTTATATTGAACTTTTGTAGCAGTTTAAAATTCTCACAAATTAATTTTTTAATTTAACAAAATTAATTATTTTGTGAGATTTTTAAACTTCCACAAATCTTATAATTATTTATTTATTTTTAATTTCAAATCATTAACTAATCTCATCTCATTTATATACTCTCAAATTAAAATTTTATTTTTTAATATCAAAATTTAAAAACTAAATCTTTTATAACACAATTACTCAATATAAGACATAATTCTATATATATAAAAAAAATTCTCAATGTCAATAATTCTAAACATAATTGCATATAGTATTGTTCTACATAACTATTACTGTTTTTCTTTAAAAAATAAAATAAAATAATAACTTCAATATTCAATACCATCTAATTACATAAAAGTCTCAAATATTTCAGAATGTACTAACAATCTTTGGCACGATAGCATATTTCATCATCAATGACTTGCATTGTCTCCGTCAATCTGCAAAATACAATAAAATTATTTTCAGTTATCATCCCTTTTGAAAAAAGAAACATGGATAAAGTATGGATGCTTCTGCATAGTTCAGGAATGAAGAGTAGAGTAACATTTCTGGATGTCAAACTCAAAGCATTCGTCCTAATAAATACCTTTCAGGAAAGTTGCAACTTAGGCCACAAGCACGACAATCACGAACAATGTACTCAAACCTGAAAATCATGAATTTTATAGTATTATTATAAAAAGCACACATATCAATAGCAGTCATACAAGACGAGGAAGAAAGGCAGAAAAGTATGTACTTATCAACATTAATTTCATTGCGACCATTTGCCACAATATCATACAAGAACTGGTTTCCCTTTACCTAAGAAACTCAAAAAGGAAATTTTAGGAGTAGTAAGATGGTAGAAAGCAAATAAATAATATCCACAAGAGAAACAATTAGAATTAGGTAGACCTACATTTTGTGTAGGACTGCCACAGCTTGAAGTGATCAATTTTTGTCACAATTTAAACACTACAAGAGAAAGTGTATTTTTTGATGCAAAAAATCGACGGCTATCTCTCCCGTCGATATTTTTCGACGACTTGCTGTCGATATTTTTAAAAGAAGATAATTAAAAATAAAATAATAAAATTGATAGCCTGGCCGTCGATTTTTTTATGATGCATTAAACTTGTCTTAACTATCGTCATATTGTCGACGAATCAGGGGTTGAAAATACTTTTATTTTAAAATCGACGGACATGGCGTCTATTTTTATATTTAAAAGATCGACAATGTTTTCATCGATAAATTTGAACGGTCTAAATTGCTTTCTAAAATCAAATAAATGGTGTGGATTTAATGTATAAAATAGATACTTAATGTGTTGTTTTTTTTTTCAAATTAAAATCGACAAATATGCTGTCGATTTTTATTAATAAAATAAATTTTTCCCCACTCACTCCCCGCGTTTCCTTCATTTTCCCAAATTCACCGTTTTATTTCACCAACCCTTATTTTACCCTAAATTCACCTCGCATACTTCAACCCTCCTTCTCCACTGTCGCCGCGCCGCCGTCGCTTCGCTGCTACCATGCAGCTGTCGCTCCACTGTTCTATCGCTTCGTCTCTCTGCACTGTTGTTGTTGCTGTTCAATCAAAAATAGTTACTCACTTACTCTCTTTTTCTCTCTCTTTTGTTCTTCATTGATTTTTCATCAATTATTTGGATAAAAATTTGCTCAGCATTGTTACAGAATAGGTCTTCAAAGATTAATTTGGTACTAATCATTAATCAAATTTGGATCCTAAAGCAACTTAAAAAGTACAGAAGAACCTAGTATCTAATTTTTTCAATCCCTAATTTCTCAGATTCACTTCAATTATTCTATAGCATAAACTCAAATTTTTTTTATTCACTACTTTTTCAATGATTCTATTTATATTGAGCGACTTTAATTTGTTTTCTTTTGTTTTAGATTGAATCTTAACTCTATAATTTATTTTCTTTTTAGTGGTGCAAGACCAGGTTAAACCAAGCCATGTTGATGCCATTTTGCTACAAGAAAGCTCTTCTATTTTGTGATCTATAGCCTACCTCAAAATATTCCAATAAGCAAGGTACTAAGTATTCATTATGCTTTATTTCTTATATTTATTTTGTTAGATTTTGTTAATTAACAAAATTGCATAAGTGTAGATATGAAAGCTGGTAAGAGCCATTTTGCTCTAAGTGTCCTATTCTATTAATGATCTCTTTTGGCTGGACCTGTATTAGACTGCAACTAGCTGTACTACATTAGTTATTGACTTATATTAGCAATATTAAGTGTATCATTTGACTTATATTAATAATATAAAAATTGAACATCACATCGTTAGTTATTATCAGTTGAAACTGCTTTCTTTTCTTAGTTTTGTTGCAATTTTACTTAATATAAAGCCATTAGATGATATCAATTAGAGTCTCTTGTTGAAAATAGGCTATGAATTGCTTGTAAATATTTGTAACCATCAAATTTGGTTAACTTGGTTCTGTTATGCTTGAGGAAGTTACCAAATACTATTAGAAGTTAAACATGTTTTGTCTCTAGAGTGGACAGTTCTTCCTTGCTCCTGTTTTACTCAATAAATATTTATTTTTGTTGATTCCATTATAAAATAGTTTAGTACCTCTGATTAACATTACTATGCAGGTGCTATAGCAATGCATGACATTTTATCAATTACTATCGTGCATCAATATGCAGGAGCTATCCAAGTAGTTTTTCACTATAACTAAAATATTTCAATTGAAGTAGGCAATCCTATTTATTATGATACATGTAATTGGAATTTATTTACGGAAGCTAACATAGCTTTCATGGTATAATATATAGTAGGTAGATCCTGTTTAATTGGAAGGGATAAGCCTAAGTGTTGATTTCCATTAGAAGTAGCTAGTGCCTACACTACACTAGCATGTTCCAATTAATGTGGTGAGTATATATATTTTGTGTTTAAGTGAATGATGATGATACATACCTGGCAGATATATTTTAGAACCACCAAATAAGTTTCAATGTCATGGTTGTAGTGTAGATTATTTTTTCCTTGAATATAGGAGTCATATTAGTGTCTTAGTTGAATCATTGTTAACATACTTTAGCACAAATGTAGAAAGTCCTAGTTACTATAATGATATCATTTTTGTATACTCAGTTTAATGGCAGTAGATTAAATGCTTCTCTTAATTACAATATAGATTAAATGTTAGAGCTGGGTATAGCTAAAATTTTTATTTGTTTAATGACTTAATTTCAGGGCAAAATTCTCTTATATTAGCATTCTATCAGGTTTTCAGTTTGATAATCTTCTTTTACTGATGATAAACTAATTATGTATCTTAATTATACATATTAGTTAAACTCTAATAATAATATACTGTACACAGACTTAATGACATTTCAAATTAGTAAAAACAAACACCCTTTTTGTAAACTTTTGTTTTGTTGTACAACATGATTCTGTTAGCTAGTTTGAATTTATAATAAACGTCACTCTTATACTATATGTAATTCTTAAAAATTATAACAAAAGGGTAAACAAATTTAAAAATATTAGAAAGAGTCCTAGTAATTTTGTGAAAATTTGTTATAAAGAAATAGTGATGATAATGAAGGGTTAGTTGATGTATTATATTGATTCCTATTCCAAGTCACATTTTATTTGATGTGTGGCATGTGTAAGGATGCAAGATTTCAATGACACCAAATTAAAGTGAAGGGCTGTGCCTATAGCAATTGGGAAGACTACTAAGCTGTGGGAAATCAAATGGAAAACTAGTGAAAAATATGAAACTACATAAGAAACACCTAACTTGGCTGAGGGCAAGGTAAAACAGAAGAAAGTTCACCAAATTTGAGGTTTAAATTTAGCTGAAGAGAGGGAAATACTGGATCCTAGAGGTGGCAATTGAAAAATGGTGAAGATTTGAAGTAACATATCTTTGTACAACATTGTTACATTGTTGCTATGTATAGCAAATGATCAATCATCACACATATCTCCCACTTATCCTGCAGCCACCAGGATAACTGCAGGATTCTCAGATAGAGGATAATTTTGACGATCTCAATAACTCAGATGAAGACTATTTAGACAAGTACGAGTATGGTTATTTAATTTGTTTTGAATATTTTGTATCATTAGTGGATTGCAATTTAGAAGAATATAAGTCTGAGTTTAGTTATTTATATTGTCTTGAATATTTATGTTAGAAGATTATTTATTATTCTGATAAGTTTGTAAATTTATTGTCTAATATTTAGTATAAATTTTATTTTTATATCTAAAAGTTTAGTTGCCTCGTTATCTAATATTTAGTATAAATTTTATTTTTATATTTAAAAGTTTATTTGCATTAAATGTCTACTATTTTTCAAATGAAAAAGAAATAAAAAAATATGACTATTAAAATCGACGGCACTCTTGTCGCTTTTTAAATTTAAAATAGACAAAAGAAAATAAACAATTGACGATATGTTTGTCGGTATCTTAATAATTAAATAGACGGCTACTTTGTCGATTTTATTGAATATGTAAAAATCGTAGACTCATATTATCGATGAAAATGGTGTCAATTTTATTGAAAACTTATCGACGGACTAGCAAGCCATCGATTTTATTAGAATTTCAAAAAATTGACAAGATAAAAAGCGATAACTTATGCCGTTGATTTTTAATATTATCGACGGCAAAGCCGTCGATTTGGCCGTCGATTTTAATGGTGTTTCTTGTAGTGAAGATTGCATCAGAGCTCCTTGTCTATAAATTAGAATTTTCTAACTATAGATGTATTATATCTACAGAAAGAGATACAAAAAAATCTCAACAAGTAAAATAGTTCATAGAGCCAAAACATATTAGATTACAAAGTAGCAGAAATGTAATGAAGTTTATATGGTCCTAAAAATAGAGTATCATTGACTCCAAGAATTTTTTGTAACATCATGCAGTAAGCCTTCAAGTTTCCAAGGTATACTTCTTTGTGATGTCGGTCTGAAACATAAAAAACATTCAACATTAAATTGTATATGAATTGAAGGATCTATTATAGTACTCAATTAAAGAAGAAGAAAAAAATGCTAGCTATGATGCTAATTGGAAAGTACATTTAACATCAATAATGAATGCTTGTTGATTGTGCTTGTGCCTCTACCAAAAAACAAGGCCGAAACAAGGCAGAGACATCCAAGACTCAAGCCAAAAGCAACTGCCATTTTATGAGATTTTGGTTTGCTTGATGGTAACGCATCTAAGGAAGAAGCAAATTATTGATGTCAGCATGAAAACGATGACACAATTTCACAATTAATTCGAAAAAAGTTGAAACTCTTGAGAGATTTTATTCTTCCCTTCAGTGCCATTTAAGTTCATGGACATTGGCATCAGTGTCATGCCACGATAGTTTGGATCTTTTCCAGTTGCACAAACAAGGGTATTTCCAACAATGCTGAAAAAGTATTAACAAAAAAAATAAGAACATTCTCTTGTGTTAGTACTGAATTTTTGGTTTCTAGCTTGAAGCCTATTAGAAACAAATGCACAATATAATCTAGGAAAAGAGATTTACCGGACACATTAGGATCAGCTCTAGCTTTCAATAAGCAATTTATAATTTTCAGACTATCATTATTAGCTGTAATATGTAAAGGAGTTGCTCCATCGGCACTAATATTCACTTTCGCACCCTCCTACATACAATAAAATTCAAATATTAGAATATAGAAATAAGCACAAGATAAAAATCATAGGGAAGAAAGTAACATGTTACCAATAAAGATATACCAAATAGGAAGTAATCAAGGCTTTTATTGGGAAAAAATTCATAGATAAGTAACCTTTCACTTAATTTCAAGCAAAAACCAAGAAGCTTAACTAAATTTTGGTGTTGAAGCTCAGCTAATAACTACACTTTATTCCTGAATTCCATATCTCCTTGGCCTGAGTCCTTTGATAACCTCTTCACAGCAATCATTTGTCCATTGAAGAGCTTACCCTGAGAATATATCATACAATGTTTTGACCAAATAAAAAATAAAATAAAAAGAAATGATATCTATTGGAGTGAAATAGCACTATTTTACCTTATAAACAGATCCAAATCCACCTTTTCCTAGTTTATTAGAATATGAGAAATCCTCTGTAGAAACTCATATGGTATCAAAGGTGAACTGTAATGATTCATCAACTATGATTTTTTCATCCGAATCATCAGCATCACAATTGAAATAAGGATAACTAGTGAGTTAGTAGTTTAGTACACTTACATCTCTTAAGGTAGAACTAGAATAGAAAGGCTATTGAATTCTCCTATTTTTTCTTTTCTTCCCTTACAATAAATAATGATTGAGTAATTAATGCGTGGAATCATTCTAAGATTTGATGGAAACAATTCAGTTGGCACAATGTTGCCACTTCAAATTTTAGGAGCATATGCATCACAAAATTAAGCAAAGTAGTCAACATTCAACACTTACTTTAAAAATTCTTTCTTGAATAGACGTACACAAAACTGAACACCAAAATAGCAGCAGCAACAGCAACAACAACTATGATGGCAATGGTTTGTGATGTATTGCTACCATTTCCTGCAGAAATCACCTTCCTCGGTTAGATATTCCATTACTTAAATACACAGAGAAGAAATAGTAACTAAATTCCTCGGTGATGTATTCAAATCCATGTATACCCTTTACTGGTTTATCAGCATAAGCTTTTTATTTATTTCTGAAATAGAATGAGACAATGGATTGATATAGAAGCTTGATGGCAACAACAATGAGGACATGAATGGCAGCAACGACGAGGTTACTCTCCCTCTAATCTCAGACGCTACGACGAACTTGATGGTGACAATGATGAAGAGATGAATACGGTGGTGGCGAGTAGATATAAAGTTTTATTCTCACTCTTTTTCCTCTTCTAATTTTTTGGACAAATTTTTGTTTGGAGTTAAATTTGTTTGGCTTTAATCAGAGTAGATTAGGGACTGGCTATTTGTTTGGGCAATTGGACTTAGGAATTTAAACTAGCATTAATTAATGGAGGTCATATTTTGCCATAAATAAAATATGTTATGGAGGTTTTTTAAAACTTCCACAAAAAAATTTCCATAAACAAGCAGAAATCTTGTAGTGAAATTTGCTTGAGTGAATTTAATAAGAATATAAAATGGAGGACGGTATTAGTTTGAGAATATATTACAATGGTCAGATTTTATTTTAAACATTTAAGGGTGCGAGTTTTGTTTGTAAGGATCTATGTATTATTGTTCCTTTCGCAATATCATTTGAGGAACTTAAAGAGTATACTTTGTCAAAGCATAGAACACAAAATATTAAAGAGAGTGACAAATATTCAGTATAAATAGCCTGTGTTAGTATTTGGTGATTTCATTCAATTTCAAACAAGGTATTTGATTGATAAAATAAGTATGCAAGTGATGTTTTCGATCTACTATCATACTAGCACAAGTGTTTGTCATCGTATCATATGTTGAATTTAAATATTTGATTGTTGGAGTTAATTTACCTGAACCAAACATAAATTGACCTGATTATAACAGTGATAGCAAGAAGATTTTGAAAGTAATTATCAAATTATTGGTCCAACTGAAAAGGACATCAAGCTGATATAATGGCATTGGTAAATATGGCAAACGCAATACCAAACTAACATGTATTTAGAGAGTTACCTTTCATGTGTGTTGGATTTTGATGCTATGTATACACTAGAGTTTTTTTTAAGTGTGTGAATGCAGGTATATGAACTTGTTATTTATATTGTAGACTTATATCATGTGTAAACTATTGTTGGTAATTTTAGATTTATAAAGCAATTGCAACATAATATGACGAAGTTGTAAGTTGCATATTTTGTGTTGAACAATGAATTATTTTTTAAAGTGTTTTTAACTTTCAAATTTTTTTAATCTTATGTAGTAAATTATAGCAGTTTTAAACCGTTATTTTTTTTTTGAGAGGTAAATACTAAATTGGTACTTAAAAGATTCTAGCGCTGACAAAATGCACTACAAAAAAGCAATATTTGTAACAAGAAAAAATGTTATAAAAATATGAATTTCGAAACAAAAGAATTTATAAAAAAAAGGATTATTGCAGTATGTTCCGTTACAAAAAGTTTTTGTAATAAAAAATAAAATGGTTACAATACAAAGTAATATTTTGTAACAAATTTTTTTAATACAAAAACCAAAATTTGTTACAAAAGTGATAACAATTTTTTACCTTTAAAATATTTTTTAACAATATATTTTTTTCTATCATAAAATTTGGTTACAAAATATAACTTGATTTTGTAACATTTTTTTTCTTTAGTTTCAAAAACACAACATTTATTTTGTAACATTTTTTTAATACATACATAATTTACTGTTTATACCCTTGGTCGAGCTGTCCGACCAGGGATGTTCGACAGACAAACAACTGACCTCTTCAGTTCAGGACAACCTGACCTCTTTCCAAAGAGCTCGGCCAAGTCATCAGAAAAGCCCAAAGAAGGGCCCAAATAGAGGAACACGCCCCAAAACCTAAGGCAGCCCAAGCCTACAGAGGGAAGGGCGGTTCCCATGAAAGATAAGCTGACCTCACCTAGAAGATAAGATAAGATAAGATAACTAACTTATCTTATCTAAAAAGGTCACTTTACACCATTATAAATACACTGGAGCACCTAGGTATAACTCATACTCTGATTCTACTCAATAACTGTTTAATACCCTTGCTAACTTAAGCATCGGAGTCCCTTGCAGGTACCTCCCACCCTTCGGTGACAAGGGATCAGCAGTGCAGTCAGTCCAACAAGTTGGACACGACCGCTCCGGCCGTCTTCCACCAGCCGGACACGTTAGCACCGACTAGTACAGAAGATCTCGTCCGAGATCGACCTCCAGTTTCAGGTAACCCTTAGAACATTGGCGTCGTTGCCGGGAAACCTGGAAGTCATCTCATCACCATGGCGGACGACCATGACAACGACCACGATTCAGATTTGGAAGATAGAACGCCGCACAAGAACGCGGATGTTACACTCAAAGATACTCCGGAGCCCAACGGGGACAAAAATTCATCAAATCCAGGAGTGATAGAGGCGCTTCAAGATCGATTAAAGCAACTTGAGAAAGAAGCCCAACATCAACGCGAAAAAAAGAGGATCTGCATCGGGAGATAAGGCGACGCCGAGAATTAGAAGATAAACTTCTAAAACTCGAAGCCGATCTCAAAACTAAAGCTACTCAATCCACTCCAGAGGATAGCTCTCGCAAGGATCAAGATCCTTTCACCAGGGAAATTATGAAGACCAAAATCCCAAAGGACTTCAAACTTCCGGATATGACTCTGTATGACAGCACTTCAGACCCCAACCATCATCTCAGCAATTTCAGAAGTAGAATGTACCTCATTGACGCCTCAGATGCAGTTCGTTGCAAGGCCTTTCCAACAACTCTTACCAAGACATCCATTAGATGGTTCGACAGCCTACCCCCGAAGTCCATCTCAAGCTTCGATGACCTGGCCAAAAAGTTCCTGGCCAGATTTTTCATACAAAAAGATAAGGCTAAACACGCACCCAGCCTACTAGGAATCAAGCAAGGAGATCGGGAGAGTCTTCGTAACTACATGGAAAGATTCAACAAAACATGCATGGACATACAAAGTCTACCAACAGAAGCTGCCATTATGGGTCTCATAAATGGCCTACGAGAAGGACCGTTTAGCCAATCTATATCAAAGAAGTACCCTGCATCCCTGGATGAAGTACAAGAACGGGCGCAGAAATACATCAACATGGAGGAGAATTCTCGACTTGGGGAAGCCTCGAGGTTAGGTTCTGCCTACCGAGATAAAGATAAAGAATCCAAGAAAAAGGAAGATCGCTCCGGAGAGAAAATAAAAAATATCGTAACTACACCCCTCTCAGGGTATCCTTGGTAGATGTTTACAAAGAAGTCTGCCATACGGAAAAAATACCCCAGCTCGGCCACTCAAAGGCAAAAGAGGAGGAAGGAATCGGAACGAATACTGTGAGTATCATCGAGTTCGAGGACATTCTACCAATGAATGCTTCGACTCAAAAAACGTCATAGAAAAATTAGTAAGAGAAGGAAAACTAGATCGATTTTTGGCCAACCGGGACGAAGAGTCAAGAAAAAGAAGAAGGGATGAAGATATCGGACGGTCTGAACGATCACCTCGCACACCAGAGAGACACGTCCACGTGATACACGGCGGATTTGCGGGAGGAGGAATCTCCAAGTCATCTCGCAAGCGACACCTCAAAGAAGTATACAATGTCGAAGGAAAAAAGGAGGCGCCAGACATCCCAGCAATCACGTTTACCAAAGAAGACGCATCTGGAATCATCTCGGGACACGACGACCCCATGGTCATCACTATCATACTGGCAAACGCCAACCTCCACCGTAGATTAATTGACCAAGGAAGCTCCGCCGATATCTTATTCAAAACTACCTTCGACAAGCTCAGCCTAGAAGAAAAAGAGCTAAGAGCATATCCGAACAGCCTATTCGGACTTGGGGATACCCCAGTACAACCACTGGGATACGTATCGCTACATACAACCTTTGGAAAGGGAAATCAGTCCAGAACACTTAAGATAGACTACATCGTGGTTGACATAAGCTCAGCCTACAACGCCTTAATAGGTCGGACGACGTTAAATCAACTCGGCGCAATAGTTTCAACTCCACATCTATGTATAAAATTCCCAACTGCAGAAGGGATAGCTACAATAAAAGCAGATCAAAAGATGGTGCGTCCCTGTTATAACGAAAGTTTAAACCTCAGAGGCGAAGGAGGAGAGTTCCACACAATCGAACTTGGCGGAGTTCAGAGACGAGAAGAACTCCGTCCACAGCCCGAAGGTGAAGTAGAGAAAGTTCAGATCGGAGACACCTCGGATAAGACAACTAATATTGGCACGATCCTGAAAGGAGACGCAAAGGAATCACTCATACAGTTCCTACGAGATAATGTTGATCTCTTCGCATGGAAAGCTGCCGACATGCCAGGCATAGATCCCGAATTGATGAACTACAAGTTGGCAGTCTATTCGGGATCCCGGCCGGTACAACAAAGACGAAGAAAACTCGGGCCGGAATGATCTCAGGCTGTAGCAGAACAAGTGCAAGCACTACTAGAGGCAGGGTTCATAAGAGAAGTTAAGTACCCACTATGGCTAGCAAACATCGTCTTGGTGAGAAAGTCAAATGGGAAGTGGCGAATGTGCACCGACTACACCGACCTCAACAAAGCCTGCCCAAAAGACCCTTATCCACTACAAGCATCGACGCTCTAGTAGATGCCTCATCGGGATATAAGTATCTCTCGTTTATGGACGCATACTCGGGGTACAACCAGATCCCAATGTATCCACCAGATCAAGAAAAAACCTCATTTCTAACACCCAAAGCAAACTATTGTTACATCGTAATACCTTTCGGCCTTAAGAACGTGGGAGATACTTATCAGAGGCTAATGAATAAGGTCTTCTCAGATCACATCGGAAAAATCATGGAGGTCTACGTGGATGACATGTTGATAAAGACACAAAGTGAAGAAACATTACTGTCCGACTTGGTTCAAGTATTCGCACCATACGAAAGCATGGCATGCGACTTAACCCGGCTAAATGCACCTTCGCAGTGGAAGCCGGTAAGTTCTTGGGCTTTATGCTCACACAAAGAGGAATCGAGGCAAATCCAGATAAATGCCGGGCCATACTCAACATGAAGAGCCCAACCTACGTCAAAGAGGTACAACAACTCAATGGGAGACTGGCAGCCTTATCCAGATTCCTAGCAGGGTCAGCGATAAGATCCCTCCCTTTCTACGCTATTTTAAGGAAGGGAAAGAACTTTGAGTGGACAACGGAATGTGAACAAGCCTTCCAAGACTTCAAAGAATTCTTGGGACGGCCACCTATCCTATCTCGACCACGAGAAGGGGAACCGCTCATATTGTACCTCACAGTAGGAAGTCGAGCAATAGCCTCAGCACTAATTAGAGAAGATGAGGGTGGGCAACAACCCGTCTACTTCATTAGTAAAGCACTGCAGGGGCCAGAGCTGAACTACCAGAAAATAGAGAAGTTTGCCTACGCTCTCATACTCACATCCCGACGACTTCGCCCGTACTTCCAAGCGCATACCATTAAGGTTCGGACCAACCAGTCCATAAAGGGGATATTGCAGAAAACAGATCTAGCAGGAAGAATCCTACAATGGGCAATTGAGTTGTCCGAGTTCGACCTCCAATACGAAGCAGGACAGCCATCAAATCACAATACCTAGCCGACTTCATTGTAGAATTCACAGACGCCCTGGAGATCCCCATAGAGTGGAATATATACGTGGACGGTTCCTCAAATAAAGCCGGAAGTGGTGCAGGTGTGATAATTGAAAGCAACCAAGGAAGCCAACTCAAGCTTTCCCTCAAATTCGGATTCCCGGCCTCAAACAACCAGGCGGAATACAAAGCGTTATTAGCTGGCTTCAAGCTGGCTAGAGAAGTGGGAGCTCGGAAACTCAATATCTACAGCGACTCATAAGTAGTTACTTCACAAATAACAGAGAGCTACCAAGCCAAAGATCCTACTATGAAAAAATATTTGGATAAAACCAAAGAACAGCTCGGACAACTCGGCGAATATAGGATTTGCCACATACCCCTCGAGCAAAACGCCCGAGCTGACGCACTCTCAAAACTAGCCAGCACCAAACCAGGGGGCAACAATAGAAGCCTCATCCAGGAAATACTACAGAACCCGTCAATATCAGAAGAAGAAAAAGTCCTAGCCATAACAGGTCGGAATCAAGGATGGATGACCCCCATAATTAACTACCTCAAAATAGATGCGCTCCCTACAGATGAAAAGGAGGCAAAGAGGTTAAAAAGGGAAGCACAGTACTACACTATCATAAACAACACCCTATACAAAAGAGGGATCTCAGCACCATTGTTAAAATGCGTACCGACCTCCAAAACAAAGGAAGTCTTGGAGGAAGTACACCGCGACATTTGTGGCAATCATCTCGGATCGCAAGCTCTCACCAAAAAGGTACTCCGGACGGGATTCTATTGGCCTACTCTATGGAAGGAAGCTACCAAATTTGTAAAGACTTGCCCACCATGCCAGAAGCATGCCAACTTTCACATCGCTCTGCCGGAAAAGCTCATCAGCGTGACCTCACCCTGGCCATTTGCAAAGTGGGGACTCGATCTTCTCGGACCCTTTTCCTAGGGATCGGGACAAGTCAAGTTCCTCATAGTGGGGGTAGACTATTTCACAAAATAGATCGAGGCAGAACCCCTAGCCAACGCCACTGCTCAAAGAAGTCAGAAATTCCTATATAGGAACATCATTACAAAGTTCGGGGTCCTATACTCCATCACCACAGATAATGGCACCCAATTCACAGATGCAGGCTTCAGAAAACTAGTGGCCGACTTGAATATAAAACACCAGTTCACCTCCGTCGAACATCCCCAAGCCAATGGACAAGCTGAAGCGGCCAACAAAGTCATATTGGCCGGGCTGAAACAGAGACTGCAAGAAGCAAAGGGAGCTTGGGCCGAGGAACTTCCACAAGTCCTATGGGCGTATCGAACAACCCCCATTCTACTACGAACGAATCACCATTTCGATTAGCATACGAAGTGGAGGAAATGATTCCAATAGAAGTAGAGGAAGGGTCTCCCGGAGTAGTCCACTACAATGAACAAACCAACTCTCAACTTCAAAGAGAAGAGCTCGACCTACTTTCGGAAATCCAAGAAAGTGCTCGGATCATAGAAGAAGCACTAAAGCGGCGAATGGCTTCCAGGTATAATCAAAAGGTAGTGCCAAGAGGTTTTGCTGAGAATGATCTCATCTTAATCCGAAATGATATTGGAACAACTCGACCCGAAGAAGAAAAGCTGGCAGCCAACTGGAAAGGACCCTACCGAGTCACAGAAGTACTTGGGAGGGGCTACTACAGACTGTCCGAACTCGAGGGACGAGAACTCCCCAGATCATGGCACGCCTGTAACCTAAGAAGGTACTATAGTTAGGAAAGATAAAAGGTCTCATCACAAGATGCACTCTTTTTCCTGAAAAGGTTTTTTAATGAGGCGTCAAGATTAAGTTTTAATCCGACTTAAGGGTATGAAAAACTTCCGCCTGTATATATTTGCACTTTCTTTAAATAAAATACATTTCAGATATTCTACAAATTCCCAAGACGCATTAATCTGAAGCATTCATCGTCCGATTATAAAGCAACGGATCGAACAGAAAGTGAAAGACAGATTCACTATACGATCTCGACAGGAATGATCAACCGACAAAGGTGAAAACGCGATTCACCTAAAGGTCGATTAAACCAGGACAGAAATAACTGTCTACAAATCGGCAAAGATGAACACAGAATAATGCAAGAAGTTATCGAAAGTGATCCCAAAAAGAACCTGACGAGGTCTTATGGATTGCTATATAATAACTTAAAGAGACTGGCTGACACTAAAAAGTCGGACCAAGTCAACCCAAGTTATCAGCAAATCCCTGAAAAGAGGTCTGGCCAACCCTATTAAAGAGGAATTGCTATAACTTAGAAGAGATCGACCTAACGAAGTCGGTCTCCTACAAGACAAGTTGTAAAAGTAATCCCTGAAAGTGACCTAACAAAGGTCCAAGAAAGAGGATTACAAAAACAACTTAGAAGAGATCGACCTAACAAAGTCGGTCTCCTACAAGACAAGTTGTAAAAGTAATCCCTAAAAGAGACCTAACAAAGGTCCAAGAAAGAGGATTACAAAAGCAACTTAGAAGAGATCGACCTAACAAAGTCGGTCTCCTACAAAACAAGATAATCCCTGAAAGAGACCTGAACAAGGTCCAAAAAAGAGGATTATCAAATAACTTGATAGAGTCTGGCATGACGAAGTCGGCCCGAAAAAATAACGTTACAAAAGGTAAAACCTCAAAAGATATCTGAATAAGATCTAAGAAAAAGGATCACCTAGTAGCGAAACGGGGACTGACATGAAGAAGTCGGACTAAAGCTACAAAAAGTTACAAAAAGTAATCCCAAGGGGTTGCTCAAAAAGATCAATTGAGAAGATCAACCAACAGAGGGGAGATAACTCGACCCGATAGACCTTGACCTCGCCACAAAAGCAATCAAAAGAGGATGGATAAAAAACAACTCTGAAAATTCCAGGTAAATGATAAAGAAAGCTGCAAGCAAGCATATCGCAATTACCATAAAACAAAGACTCAACAGGCTGCTTGAAGCCAACCCCAAGAGCCAGAGAAACCATTTTGTTTTTCAAAAAAATTGCTAAAAATAGCAACTGGAGTATCAACAGTCAACAAAACCTCATTTACAAAAAGAGTTCAAAGCCCACAAACCGGGCTATTTACACAAATACTTAAAAAAGGAGGTCAACCAAGATCTGGAGCCTTCCCGACAGCATCAATACGGGGAGAAGGAGGGAAAGTCTGAATAGGCACAGCATCTACAGTTCCATCATCCCGGTTCAGAATCTGGCAATCCGGATCAGACGTAACGGGAGGAACCGAGGAGGTCGACACTTTAAGAGAAGGCACTGGGGGAGGGTCAGCATCATCATCATCCTGGTCATCAGGGACAATTTTACCATCCCTCACAACATTGTCCAGGCCGACGAGAGTCAAGTCAGCATCAGGAGCAACAATCCGGAACTGCTCCATCAGATTCTCGGAGGCGGCAATTACGCTGCCCACAAGGTGACCTTGAAGCTCGGCATAATTAACCCGAGCAGTTTCCAAATCATCCCGGAGATGCATTAATTCCCTATAAGCCGAGACATAGCTATCCTTGTGCTTCAGTGCTATGTCCTCATCCAACTTCAAAGAAGCAGCCAAAGCAATAGAGCTGGCCTTCTCACCCTCCAGTTCCTTCTCTACCTTCGCCAACTTCACCTCCAGCTCATCCTTCAGACCCTTGATCCGATCAAATTCTGATTTGGCCTCCTCCATGAAGGATTTTGTGGCATGAATCGGGATCCCCTGAACTGTTCGGAAAATAGCCGCACCCATATGTGCCATTTTCACACTACTTTTGGTGATAAATTCTAGATGTTGAAGAAGAGATACGTTGTCCAAGGAGAGCCCACCATAGGGGGCAATTTGCTGGTCAACAAACTCGACAGCATCAAAATCCGGGGTATCCAGGTTAAAGGGCTCGAATGTTTTTTACTTTTTTAAAAGAGGAGCACCAGAAGCAGCGACAGAAATCTGTGGAGGATCGACCCGACAAAACCGAGGAGTAGGAATTGCTTTTCTCGGCCCGGGAGAACTCGGCACAGGAGGTTTCACGAGGGCCTGAGAAGATCCCTCTCCGGCCACCTTGGCCGAGATGTTCAGAGCAGCAGTTGCCTTCTTCACCTTTTTAAAGGCCTCATAGGGTCATTGTTCTTTGACATCTCTGCAAATACAGAATCATCCACAGCAAAGAGTTACAATCTCAATAAGATGAAGAAAAAATTAAGAAACAAGTATAAGAGACAAGTCAGACAAGTACCCAAAACGGTCCGAACCAAGGACAGGTCATTCAAAAACCTTTTTGTATCAAGATGGGGTGGTTTCCCCCATAGATCCTCAGGAACAACAACAAAGGCACGCTCAACATCATCAAGCATCTCCCAAGTATAGCGAGACAGTCTCACATCCCTCTGCCACTCTAGAGGGAAAGAAGGCTCATCATTTTCATCTAGAAAAAAGGGGCGGGCCCCCTCGACAGCATGAATGATGAGCGGATAATTTGTACGCTTTTTGGCATTATTTTTAGTATGTTTTTAGTATATTTGGTTTAGTTTTTAGTATATTTTTATTAGTTTTTAGTTAAAATTCACTTTTCTGGACTTTACTATGAGTTTGTGTGTTTTTCTGTGATTTCAGGTATTTTCTGGCTGAAATTGAGGGACCTGAGCAAAAATCTGATTCAGAGACTGAAAAGGACTGCAGATGCTGTTGGATTCTGACCTCCCTGCACTCGAAGAAGATTTTCTGGAGCTACAGAAGCCCAATTGGCGCGCTCTCAATGGCGTTGAAAAGTAGATATCCTGGGCTTTCCAGCAATATATAATAGTCCATACTTTGCCTGAGATTTGATGGCCCAAACCGGCGTTCAAAGTCACCTTCAGAATTTCCAGCGTTAAACGCCGGAACTGGCATCAAAATGGGAGTTAAACGCCCAAACTGGCACAAAAGCTGGCGTTTAACTCCAAGAAGAGTCTCTACACGAAAATGCTTCATTGCTCAGCCCAAGCACACACCAAGTGGGCCCGGAAGTGGATTTTTATGTCATTTACTCATCTCTGTAAACCTTAAGCTACTAGTTCTCTATAAGTAGGACCTTTTACTATTGTATTTAGGGATCTGGGTAGCTATCTTTGTTCTGAGGCTATCTTAGATCATTGAGAGGCTGGCCATTCGGCCATGCCTAGACCTTGTTCTTATGTATTTTCAACGGTGGAGTTTCTACACACCATAGATTAAGGTGTGGAGCTCTGCTGTACCTCGAGTATTAATGCAATTACTATTGTTCCTCTATTCAATTCCGCTTGTTCTTGTTCTAAGATATCACTTGTTCTTCAACTTGATGAATGTGATGATCTGTGACACTCATCATCATTCTCACCTATGAACGTGTGCCTGACAACCACCTCCGTTCTACCTTAGATTGGGTGAATATCTCTTGGATTCCTGATACACGATGCATGGTTGATCGCCTGACAACTGAGCCAGCCATTCCGTGAGATCAGAGTCTTCGTGGTATAGGCTAGAACTGATGGCGGCATTCAAGAGAATCCGGAAGGTCTAACCTTGTCTGTGGTATTCTGAGTAGGATTCAATGATTGAATGACTGTGACGTGCTTCAAACTCCTGAAGGCGGGGCGTTAGTGACAGACGCAAAAGAATCACTGGATTCTATTCCGGCCTGATTGAGAACCGACAGATGGATAGCCGTGCCGTGACAGGGTGCGTTGAACATTTGCACTGAGAGGATGGGAGGTAGCCACTGACAACGGTGAAACCCTTGCATAAGCTTGCCATGGAAAGGAGTAAGAAGGATTGGATGAAGACAGTAGGAAAGCAGAGAGACGGAAGGGACACAGCATCTTCATGCGCTTATCTGAAATTCCCACCAATGAATTACATAAGTATCTCTATCTTTATCTTTATGTTTTATTCGTATATCACCATATCCATTTGAGTTTGCCTGACTAAGATTTACAAGATGACCATAGCTTGCTTCATACCAACAATCTCCGTGGGATCGACCCTTACTCGCGTAAGGTTTATTACTTGGACGACCCAGTGCACTTGCTGGTTAGTTGTGCGAAGTTGTGTTTATGCCATGGTATTGAACACCAAGTTTTTGGGGTTCATTACCGGGGATTATGAGAGTTGTGAAAAGTATTGTTCACAATTTCGTGCACCAAGTTTTTGGCGCCGTTGCCGGGGATTGTTTCGTGTATGGACAACTGACGGTTCATCTTGTTGCTTAGATTAGGTATTTTTCAGAATTCTTAAGAATGAGTTCTAGAGTTTCATGATGACCTGTTGAAATCTGGCTGGCTGAGAAGCCATGTCTAATCTTGTTGGACCGAGGTTTCAATTGATCATCACAAGAGCTTATTGATCTCTATCAATCTTGCTATTGGAGCAATGATCTGCTAAGGCTTGGCTGGCCATTGGCCATGTCTAGTGTTTTGGACCGAAGCTTTCTTTGAAAGCTTGGCTGGCTGTGAAGCCATGTCTAATTCCTGGACCGGAGTCTTAGACTAGCATTGCAATGATTCCTGGAATCCAAATTAAGAATTCTGAAACCTTTATTTTCTATTTCCATATAATTTTCGAAAAATCCAAAAAAATTTCAAAATCATAAAAACCAAAAATATTTTATGTTTCTTGTTTGAGTCTAGTGTCTAATTTTAAGTTTGGTGTCTTGCATGCATTGTTTATTTGATCTTGGTTCTATTTTCAAGTCAATAGTACAGGGAACTGAAGATTCAGAACATGCAGCAGAGGAATTACACAGAAAAAGCTGGGCGTTCAAAACGCCCAGTGAAGAAGGACAGACTGGCGTTTAAACGCCAGCCAGGGTGCCTGGTTGGGCGTTTAACGCCCAAAAAGGTAGTGCATTGGGCGTTAAACGCCAGAATGTGCACCATTCTGGGCGTTTAACGCCAGGATGGCACAAGGGGGAGGATTTTGTTTTCAAATCAATTTTTTTTCAAGTTTTCAAAGTTTTTCAAAATCAAATCTTTTTCAAATCATATCTTTTCAATCAAATGTTTTCAAAATTAATTTCTTTCCTTTTTCAAAGATACTTGCTAACAATTAATGATTTGATTGAACATTTCAAGTATGTTGCCTTTTCTGTTGAGAAAGGTTTAATGTTTGAATCATATCTTTTCTTGTTAGGCAAGTCATTAATTTTTAAAATCAAATCTTTTTAAAATTGTTTACAAATCATATCTTCTCAATCATATCTTTTTAATCACATCTTTTTCAAAGAAGTTTTCAATCATACCGTTTTGAATGCTAATTTCAAAATCTTTTTCAAAAATTATTTGATTTCTTTCCCACTCTTGGTTTTCGAAAATCAATTAAAGTTTTTCAAAATGTTTTTAAAACCCTTTTAATTAATTTTCGAAAAACCTCTCCCCCTCTTCTCACATCCTTCTATTTATGGAGTATCACTCCTCCTCAATGCACAATTCGAACTCTATCTCACTAAGTTCGAATTCTTCTACCTCTTTCTTCTATTTTTCTTTTACTCTGACACCTCAAGGAATCTCTATACTGTGACATAGAGGATTCCATATTTTCTTGTTCTCTTCTCTTTCATATGAACAGGAACAAAGACAAAGGCATTCTTGTTGAAGCTGATCCTGAACCTGAAAGGACCTTGAAGCGAAAGCTAAGAGAAGCTAAGGCACAACTCTCTGCAGAGGACCTAACAGAAATCTTCAAAGAAGAAGAACCCATGGCAGCCGAAAACAACAACAATGCCAACAATGCAAGGAAGGTGCTTGGTGACTTTACTGCACCTACTCCCGACTTCTATGGGAGAAGCATCTCTATCCCTGCCATTGGAGCAAACAACTTTGAGCTTAAGCCTCAATTAGTTTCTCTAATGCAACAGAATTGCAAGTTCCATGGACTTCCATTAGAAGATCCTCATCAGTTCTTAGCTGAATTCTTGCAAATCTGTGACACTGTCAAGACTAATGGGGTTAACCCTGAGGTCTACAGACTTATGCTATTCCCTTTTGCTGTAAGAGACAGAGCTAGGACATGGTTGGACTCACAACCTAAAGAAAGCCTGGACTCATGGGAAAAGCTAGTCAATGCCTTCTTGGCAAAGTTCTTTCCACCTCAAAAATTGAGTAAGCTTAGAGTGGAAGTCCAAACCTTCAGACAGAAGGATGGAGAGTCCCTCTATGAAGCTTGGGAAAGATACAAACAATTGATCAGAAAATGTCCTTCTGACATGCTTTTTGAATGGAGCATCATAGGTATTTTCTATGATGGTCTCTCTGAACTATCCAAGATGTCTTTGGATAACTCTGCTGGAGGATCTCTTCATCTGAAGAAGACGCCTACAGAAGCTCAAGAACTAATTGAAATGGTTTGCAAATAACCAATTCATGTACACTTCTGAAAGGAATCCTGTGAACAATGGGACTAATCAGAAGAAAGGAGTTCTTGAGATTGATACTCTGAATGCCATTCTGGCTCAGAACAAGATATTGACTCAACAAGTCAATTTGATTTCTCAAAGTCTGTCTAGAATGCAAAATGCACCAAGCAGTACTAAGGATGCTTCATCTGAAGAAGAAGCTTATGATCCTGAGAACCCTTCAATGGAAGAGGTGAATTACATGGGAGAACCCTATGGAAACACATATAATTCTTCATGGAGAAATCACCCAAATCTCTCATGGAAGGATCAACAGAGACCTCAACAAGGTTTCAACAACAATAATGGTGGAAGAAACAGGTTTAGCAATGGCAAGCTTTTTCCATCATCTTCTTAGCAACAGACAGAGAATTCTAAGCAGAACCACTCTGACTTAGCAACCATGGTCTCTGATCTAATCAAAACCACTCAAAGTTTCATGACTGAAACAAGGTCCTCCATTAGGAATTTGGAGGCACAAGTGGGACAGCTGAGCAAGAAAATTACTGAACTCCCTCCTAGTACTCTTTCAAGCAATACAGAAGAAAATCCAAAAGGAGAGTGCAAGGCCATCAACATGGCCGAATTTGGAGAGGAAGGAGAGGAAGTGAACGCCACTGAGGAAGACCTTAATGGGCGTGCACTAGCCTCCAATGAGTTCCCTAATGAGGAACCATGGGAATCTGAGGCTCAAAATGAGACCATAGAGATTCCATTGGACTTACTTCTGCCTTTCATGAGCTTTGATGAGTATTCCTCCTCTGAAGAGGATGAGTATGTCACTGAAGAGCAAGTTGCTAAATACCTTGGAGCAATCATGAAGCTAAATAACAAGTTATTTGGAAATGAGACTTGGGAGAACGAACCTCCTTTGCTCACCAAAGAATTGGATGACTTGTCTAGGCAGAGATTACCTCAAAAGAGACAAGATCCTGGAAAGTTCTCCATACCTTGTACCATAGGCACATTGACCTTCAAGAAGGCTCTGTGTGACTTAAGGTCAAGTGTAAACCTCATGCCTCTCTCTGTAATGGAGAGGCTAGGGATCTTTGAGGTGCAAGCTGCAAAAATCTCACTAGAGATGGCAGACAATTCAAGAAAACAAGCTTATGGACTTGTAGAGGATGTTCTGGTAAAGATTGAAGACCATTACATCCCTGCTAACTTCATAGTCCTAGAGACTGGAAAGTGCATGGATGAATCTATCATCCTTGGCAGACCTTTCCTAGCCACAGCAAAGGCTGTGATTGATATTGATGGAGGTTAACTGATCATTCAAGTGAATGAAGAATCCTTTGTGTTTAAGGCTCAAGGATATCCCTCTGTCATCATGGAGAGGAAGCATGAAGAGCTTCTCTCAAATCAGAGTCAAACAGAGCCCCCACAGTCAAACTCTAAGTTTGGTGTTGGGAGGCCACAACCAAACTCTAAGTTTGGTGTTGAACCCCCACATTCAAACTCTAAGTTTGGTGTTGGGAGGTTCCAACATTGCTCTGAGAAAATGTAAGGCTCCATGAGAGCCCTCTGTCAAGCTACTGACATTAAAGAAGCGCTTGTTGGGAGGCAACCCAATGTCATATTTTATCTATTTTTCTTTGTTATTTTATGTTTTCTGTAGGTTGATGATCATGAGAAGTCACAAAATCAATTGAAAAAGCAAAAACAGAATGAAAAACAGGAAGAAAAATAGCACACCCTGGAGGAGAGCGTGCTGGCGTTTAAACGCCAGTAAGGCTAGCTGTTGGGCGTTTAACGCCCAGTCTGGCACCATTCTGGGCGTTTAACGCCAGAAAGGGGCACCAGACTGGCGTTAAATGCCAGGAAAGGGCAAGACCCTGGCGTTAAACGCCAGAAATGGGCACCAGCCCGGCGTTTAACGCCAGAATTGGCTCAAAATGCATTTTTACATGCCATTTGGTGCAGGAATGACTTTTCCTTGACACCTCAGGATCTGTGGACCCCACAGGATCCCCACCAACCCCACCACTCTCTCTCTTCTTCACCCATTCACCAATCACCTCAACACCTCTTCCCCAAAAACCCTTCACCTATCAAATCCCATCTTTCTCTTCACCACTCACATCCATCCTTCATAAAACCCCACCTACCTCACCTTCAAATTCAAACCACTTTCCCTCCCAAACTCACCCTCCCATAGCCGAACCATGACCCTTCCCCTCACACCTATTTGAACCCATCTTCACTCCTTCATTTTCACACACCCTAAACACCACTTCTCCCCCTTTTTGGCCGAACACAAAGCCATTCCCTTCTTCCTCATTTCTTCTTCTTCTACTCTCTTCTTTCTTCTTTTGCTCGAGGACGAGCAAACCTTTTAAGTTTGGTGTGGTAAAAGCAGTGCTTTTTATTTTTCCATAACCATTTATGGCATCCAAGGCCGGAAAAACCTCTAGAAAGAGGAAAGGGAAGGCAAAAGCTTCCACCTCCGAGTCATGGGAGATGGAGAGATTCATCTCAAGGGTGCATCAGGACCACTTCTATGAAGTTGTGGCCTTGAAGAAGGTGATCCCCGAGGTCCCTTTTTCACTCAAAAAGAGTGAATATCCGGAAATCCGACATGAGATCCGAAGAAGAGGTTGGGAAGTTCTTACCAACCCCATTCAACAAGTTGGAATCTTAATGGTTCAAGAGTTCTATGCCAATGCATGGATCACTAAGAACCATGATCAAAGTGTGAACCCGGATCCAAAGAATTGGCTTACTATGGTTCGCGGAAAATGCTTGGATTTTAGTCCGGAAAATGTAAGGTTGGCATTCAACTTGCCTATAATGCAAGGAGATGAACATCCTTACACTAGAAAGGTCAACTTTGATCAAAGGTTGGACCAAGTCCTCACTGACATTTGTGAAGAGGGCGCCCAATGGAAGAGAGATTCAAGAGGGAAGCCGGTTCAACTAAGAAGGCATGACCTCAAGCCCGTGGCTAGAGGATGGTTGGAGTTTATCCAACGCTCAATCATTCCCACTAGCAACCGGTCCGAAGTTGCTCTAGACCGGGCCATCATGATTCATAGCATCATGATTGGAGAAGAAGTGGAAGTTCATGAGGTTATAGCCCAAGAACTCTATAAGGTGGCGGACAAGTCCTCCACCTTGGCAAGGTTAGCCTTTCCTCACCTCATTTGTCACCTCTGTTATTCAGTTGGAGTTGACATAGAAGGAGACACCCCCATTGATGAGGATAAGCCCATCACTAAGAAAAGGATGGAGCAAATAAGAGACCCCTCTCATCATGAGATCCTTGAGATGCCTCAAGGGATGCACTTTCCTCCACAAGACTATTGGGAGCAACTGAACACCTCCCTAGGAGAATTGAGTTCTAACATGGGACAACTAAGGGTGGAGCACCAAGAACATTCCATCCTCCTCCATGAAATTAGAGAAGATCAAAGAATCATGAGAGAGGAGCAACAAAGACAAGGAAGAGACATTGAGGAGCTCAAGCACTCCATAAGATCTTCAAGAGGAAGAACAAGCCGCCATCACTAAGGTGGACCCGTTCTTTAATCTCCTTGTTCTTTATTTTCTTGTTTTTCGAATTTTCATGCTTATGTTTATCCATGTTTGTGTCTTATGATCATTAGTGTCTTAAGTGTCTATGCCTTAAAGTTATGAATGTCCTATGAATCCATCACCTTTCTTGAATAAAAAAATGTTCTTAATTGAAAAAGAAAAAGAATTGCATGAATTTTGAATTTTATAACAGTTTAATTATTTTGATGTGGTGGCAACACTTTTGTTTTCTGAATGCATGCTTAAACAGTGCATATGTCTTTTGAATTTGTGATTCATGAATGTTGGCTCTTGAAAGAATGATGAAAAAGGAGACCTGTTACTGAGGATATGAAAAATCATAAAAATGATTCTTGAAGCAAGAAAAAGCAGTGAATACAAAAAAAAAGAGAAAGACGAAAAAAGAAAAAAAAAGAGAGAAAGAAAAAGAAAAGAAAAAGAAAGAAATAAAGTTGTGATCCAAGGCAAAAAGAGTGTGCTTAAGAACCCTGGACACCTCTAATTGGGGACTTTAGCAAAGCTAAGTCACAATCTGAAAAGGTTCACCCAATTATGTGTCTGTGGCATGTATGTATCCGGTGGTAATACTGGAAGACAGAGTGCTTTGGGCCACAGCCAAGACTCAATAAGTAGCTGTGTTCAAGAATCATTATACTTAGCTAGGAGAATCAATAACACTATCTGGATTCTGAGTTCCTAAAGAAGCCAATCATTCTGAGTTTCAAAGGATAGAGTGAGATGCCAAAACTGTTCAGAGGTAAAAAGCTAAAAGCCCCGCTCATCTAATTAATACTGATCTTCATAGATGTTTTTGGAATTCATTGCATATTCTCTTCTTTTTATCTTATTTGATTTTCAGTTGCTTGAGGACAAGCAACAATTTAAGTTTGGTGTTGTGATGAGCGGATAATTTGTATGCTTTTTTGCATTGTTTTTAGTATGTTTTTAGTATATTTGGTTTAGTTTTTAGTATATTTTTATTAGTTTTTAGTTAAAATTCACTTTTCTGGACTTTACTATGAGTTTGTGTATTTTTCTGTGATTTCAGGTATCTTCTGGCTGAAATTGAGGGACCTGAGCAAAAATCTGATTCAGAGACTGAAAAGGACTGCAGATGCTGTTGGATTCTGACCTCCCTACACTCGAAGTGGATTTTCTAGAGCTACCGAAGCCCAATTGGCGCGCTCTCAACGGCGTTGGAAAGTAGACATCCTGGGCTTTCCAGCAATATATAATAGTCCATACTTTGCCCGAGATTTGATGGCCCAAACCGGCGTTCAAAGTCACCTTCAGAATTTCCAGCGTTAAACGCCGGAACTGGCATCAAAATGGGAGTTAAACGCCCAAACTGGCACAAAAGCTGGTGTTTAACTCCAAGAAGAGTCTCTACACGAAAATGCTTCATTGCTCAGCCCAAGCACACACCAAGTGGGCCCGGAAGTGGATTTTTATGTCATTTACTCATCTCTGTAAACCTTAAGCTACTAGTTCTCTATAAGTAGGACCTTTTACTATTGTATTTAGGGATCTGGGTAGCTATCTTTGTTCTGAGGCTATCTTAGATCATTGAGAGGCTGGCCATTCGGCCATGCCTAGACCTTGTTCTTATGTATTTTCAACGGTGGAGTTTCTACACACCATAGATTAAGGTGTGAAGCTCTGCTGTACCTCAAGTATTAATGCAATTACTATTGTTCCTCTATTCAATTCCGCTTGTTCTTGTTCTAAGATATCACTTGTTCTTCAACTTGATGAATGTGATGATCCGTGACACTCATCATCATTCTCACCTATGAACGTGTGCCTGACAACCACCTCCGTTCTACCTTAGATTGGGTGAATATCTCTTGGGTTCCTGATACACGATGCATGGTTGATCGCCTGACAACCGAGCCAGCCATTCCGTGAGATCAGAGTCTTCGTGGTATAGGCTAGAACTGATGGCGGCATTCAAGAGAATCCGGAAGGTCTAACCTTGTCTGTGGTATTCTGAGTAGAATTCAATGATTGAATGACTGTGACGTGCTTCAAACTCCTGAAGGCGAGGCGTTAGTGACAGACGCAAAAGAATCACTGGATTCTATTCCGGCCTGATTGAGAACCGACAGATGGATAGCCGTGCCGTGACAGGGTGCGTTGAACATTTCCACTGAGAGGATGGGAGGTAGCCACTGAAAACGGTGAAACCCTTGCATAAGCTTGCCATGGAAAGGAGTAAGAAGGATTGGATGAAGACAGTAGGAAAGCAGAGAGACGGAAGGGACACAGCATCTTCATGCGCTTATCTGAAATTCCCACCAATGAATTACATAAGTATCTCTATCTTTATCTTTATGTTTTATTCGTATATCACCATATCCATTTGAGTTTGCCTGACTAAGATTTACAAGATGACCATAGCTTGCTTCATACCAACAATCTCCGTGGGATCGACCCTTACTCGCGTAAGGTTTATTACTTGGACGACCCAGTGCACTTGCTGGTTAGTTGTGCGAAGTTGTGTTTATGCCATGGTATTGAACACCAAGTTTTTGGGGTTCATTACCGGGGATTATGAGAGTTGTGAAAAGTATTGTTCACAATTTCGCGCACCAATGAACCTTAAAGAAGTAATTCTTGAAGTCTTTAAAGGACTCATCATACATAGCAAAAACTTTGTGGCCCTGGGCGGACCTGAAGGAAACCCAAGAAGCTTTCTTTTTTGAAGAACTGTCAGGCTTGGCGGAAACAAACAAATAAAGAAAAAGAGTCTAGGAGGGTGTTACATCTAATTCTCGGCAGAGAAGTTGAAAAATTTTAATAAAATCCTAGGAATTTGGGTGAAGCTGGGATGGGGCAATATTACACGACCACAACAGGTCGGTGTCGAAAACAGTAAAAGGAAAAGTAACGTTCAACTGGCTGAAGAAGTATTCATAGGCATAGAAGAAGGGACGCTCCCTCTCAATGGAAGTCGGAAAACAAACTCTCTCATCAGAATCAGGAGCAACAAGGTCGTAATCCTCCTCACGGGCATTGTTACCACAAATCCTGTGGCGCTTCCTCAGCTCTGTGCAAAATTCAGCATCCACAATAGAAACACACAACAAAACAAGGGAGTCCAGCCAATCGGACATCCCCTCCGGAACTCTGGAAGACATCTCTACAATGTTATTGCGAGAAGACATGAGGCCAACTAATCCTACAAGTAAAAAAAGAAGATGGGGTTACTAAAAACATCCCGAACAAAGGGACAAACAACTCAGTCAATACGATACACGCGAAGAAACAAGAAAAGGAAAACCCCAAGACTCAAACCAAAAGTCCTGGGGCATCCTTTGGAGGCAGTAACAAAGCAAGGTTTCCAGGCAAGATCTACAGCTCGCACCCCAGCATTTCTCAGAAAGAATTCAAAACAGCAAACCAAGCATCATTACAGTCTACCAAGTAAAAAGCATTCCCAAAAATCAAAGCACGCCAAGTAGAAATCATCAAAGGTGCAAACTTTTTTCAGAATCAGACAAAAAATAATCTCCAAACAAAGCGAAGAACAGATGCAGATTTTCTATCGGTATCAGACAGGAAACAACCAGAAGCAACAATAAAATCCTAGAAAGCCTCGACGAAAATGCCAAGAGAATGCATAAAAGAAAGACAGGAAAAACATGTTACAGTGACAAGCAAATACAAGACCACGAAAAGATTCAAACTTTCAAACATGCAAAATCAAAGCTTCACCTGAAAAATGAAGACGAAGCTACGAAAGAAGCAAGAAAGCTAGTACCAACCTGAAAGAGCGGCAAGCTTCAAAGAAATTGAAGATGGAAGACGAAATCTGAAAATGCCCTCTCACAAGCAAAAAAAAAGAACGTGAACAAGAGCAATGTCGCGGGGAGAAACGCGAAACTGCAAAACTCCGGGCAAAAACAGAAGCTCCAGAAAAAACGCCAAGCGACGCCACAACACGAGAAAGTAAAAACGCAAACGAAAAACAGAGAGCGAAGGGAGCGGAAAAAAGAAGTTACGAAAAGGGCGAAGGAGAGAAACCGTTTCTGGGTTTTCAAAATCAAAGTAAAGAGCCAAAGGGAAACGGGACAATTAATGCTAAAATTAATGAAAGCATTAAACCCCCGCACGTTCCCAAAAAGCGCCGATATAAAAGCGCGCGCTTTTAGAGGAAACGTTCTACATTCAAAAACTACTACAAAGGAATCGACAAGATGCTTGAGTTCGGCTTCACCAAAAGAAGGACCGAAGTCAAGGACTCGACCTCAAAAAAGAAGACCGAGCTCAAGCAGGGGCACTGTTCATACCCTGGGTCGAGCTGTCTGACCCGGGATGTTCGACAGACAAAGCGACCAACCTCTTCAGGTCAGGACAACCCGACCTCTTTCCAAAGAGCTCGGCCAAGTCATCAGAAAAGCCCAAAGAAGGGCCCAAATAGAGGAACACGCCCCAAATCCTAAGGCAGCCCAAGCCTACAGAGGGAAGGGCGGTTCCCATGAAAGATAAGCTAACCTCACCTAGAAGATAAGATAAGATAAGATAACTAACTTATCTTATCTAAAAAGGTCACTCTACACCATTATAAATAAACTGGAGCACCCAGGTATAACTCATACTCTGATTCTACTCAATACCTGTTTAATACCCTTGCTAACTTAAGCATCGGAGTCCCTTGCAGGTACCCCCCACCCTTCGGTGACAAGGGTTCAGCAGTGCAGTCAGTCCAACAAGTCGGACACGACCGCTCCGGCCGTCTTCCACCAGCCGGACACGTTAGCACCGACCAGTACAGAAGATCTCGTCCGAGATCAACCTCCAGTTTCAGGTAACCCTCGAAACATTTACCAAATTATTTTTTTTAATAAACTAATATATTAACTAAATTACTGAGCAAGTCAACATTTAAATAGTATGTAATAACATAGATAATTCAAACATGTTTCATTTAACTAAGATTATTTTGAAACAAAATAACATTAGTATCTCAATTGATTAGTTCCACAAGTTATATTTCTTCCGCAAATTCAACCAAAAGTTAAAGTCTAACACAAATTAATGTCTCTATGAATCAAAATATTCTTGAGTGCTTTAGGTAGCATGTTGTCACCATTTTAACACTCCTGTAAATAGGAAAAACCAAAACAAAAATAAAAAACAAGATATAACACTAGTTACAATTTTTTTTCATTCTTTTATTCAAAATATTTAGAAAAATTTTGACAAAACCTCTCCTAAAACTTGGATTCACCGTCTACGGTTCCATAAAAAATAACCAATCCATCACTTATTCCTCTTCCAATACACAACCAAATTTATCAAATCAAGTAATAGGACATTTGTTATTTCTCAACCACGACATAACAAAAATGTAATAAATAGATCCATATACAATTAAACTAGACTAATAATATATCAATATATATATATATATATATATATATATATATATATATATATTAAAATCATAAGTAATTTTACATCACTACAAGAAATACTGTTAAAATTGATGGTCAAATCAACGGCAAAGTTGTCTAAAACAAAGTAAGAAGTAATATCGAACACCAGCTTTAATTTCCCAGCTTCTTTAATAACTGTCAGTGGCCCTATATTGATCACGAAATGTGTGTCTTCCAATGCATATTGGCTTTTTTCAGCCTGATAATACTTAGATCATTACAATTTACAAAATGCGTGTCTTCCAATGGGTTTTCTAAAGATAGTTCCTGAAATTTTTTCAAGAGCAACCAGTAAGAACAAAATATATTGTTAGACTCAGCTATCATTTAGTAGCCACCAATTTCCTGACCAAAAACCTATGAAGTGATCAGTAATTCATATTTCATAAACAATAATCAACGAAAAATAAGTTGAGTTACCATTCAAAATGTTCTTAATTGTCCTATTTGGACTCTTCCATATTTGCTTGAGGTCATATTCCTTCACTCGAGCCTCATTTGTCAATATAACAGTACAATACTAATATAAGTTCTGCAAACATGAACCTCAACATGTAGCAATTCATGCAATAAAATTCTTAATCAACTAATGCATAATAGTATGTTCTCATACTTCTCAATTATCAAATGTATATATATTCAAACAAGCACAGATGAGTATTCTAGAAGGAACATACTACTATATATAAAGAAAATATTAATATATCATTAAGGGTGCATGATGGATAAAAGTAGTTGCAGAGTAGCAGTGCCTAGAATACTCAATTTTATTCTGATCATAGTGCTTTAATACTATATATACATGTATATATCAACACCGATAAAACATTTTTATTTTCCTTTTAGTTCCATAGTGCTTTCAATTAAACTTTTCAATACTATATATACATGTATATATCAACATTGATAAAAGCACCATATATGTTTTCAATATCTTTAAAACTGTATTCTATATAAACATCTACTCCATATTATTATTGGATTTTGGTACAATAACTCTCCACTTCAATTTTTTTTTGCATGCATCCACGTACACATTAATATTACACACATGTACCAACATAACATGCATGAGGAATACGTACAGTAAGACACTGGTAAAATATCAGTCAATTGAATATCAGAGAGATAATAGCAATGAGTTTTATCATAATTCACAACAACATGAAATGCTGCTATGAAATCGTATTTGTATAGGTAATTTTTCATTGTTATGCAGTTGGGTTAATTATTAGCATCATGATAACATGTATCTAGGAATAGAAAATAGTTAAGAAAGGTTTAGAAATAACTTTAGTTTCTTTTTTATTTACTTTGAAATTTGTAGGTACTTGCTTTGTAAGTTTGAGAGAATACACAGAGTTTTAAATTCTGAACTCAAGCTGTAGCAAGTGGGTCATGAAATCATGTATAGTTTCTAATACTACTATAATTTTGTTATGGTATTTTAGTTAAGATGACAATTAATTTTACAGAAACCAGTTTTAATATTATGGACTAGTTCTCTAATTTTGAATAAGCTCTAAATTGGTTCAGAACCAGTCCATCTAATTTTTAACCAGTTAAGAATTGGTTATCCATTTTTCTAAACTTGCATCCAAGTATAAGGAATTCATTATGTTAATGTTAGTTGTGCTTATTTGTGCAAAATAAAGCAATTCATAAATTTAGGCATGCAGAGATTGGAAGAACTAAAAAATAGATTAGCAAACAAATTATAGAACAATATGTTCATAAACAACAACAATATCAAAAAACAAAACTTGCTCAAATAAGAGTATTGTCAAACTTGCTCAATGTATCTACTATTCAAATCATCATATTATTGGTCCAAACATGAAAAAAATATCAAGCAAAATATATAAGAACACACAGGTGAACAATATCATCTGCAGATATAGCTATTAGATTTTTAAGAAAACCAACCTTCTTATGATTTTCTATAGTCAGCACCATCTGCTCAATCTGATTTGTCATGACTTAAACAGTGAAAAATGACAATTTTATGAGCAATCATTTTATCATATGAATACAAATTATGGGAAACCAACCTTATTAACCATCAAAGATCATAGGTTGGGCCAAATCAATATTCAGATCAAAAGAAAAACAAATCAATTATACCTAATCAATATTCAAATCAAAACAGAAACCAAATTAATTAAAATCATAAAACAAAAGACACTTGAGTTACCTAATTAGAGGTTGGGCCACAACGAGGAGGCAAAGAATTAGTGATAGGGCGTAATTTAAAAGGAGCGACATCAAGAGGGGCAAACGACGGCGTGACAGTTGAAGCAGAAAAGTGACACCCACAAACGACGAGGAAAAGTATCGATGGTGACGATGGCGACAACGGCTTTGCGCAGCTTCAATAGTGGCGGCAGCTTTACTTCCTCTCTCCCTTGCGAGTTTGTCTCTCTCTCTCCTCGCATTATGACTCTCCCGATGGCAAAACAACAGCGGCAACGGTGGCAGTGACATCCACTGGCACTGTCTCCCCTTTTCCCCTCTCCTTCCTTCTCCTTCTTCCCCCCTCAACCTCCCCCCTCTCTCTTTTCTTTCCTTTTTTTTTCCGTGTGTGTATGGTGAAGGGCTGAGTGTGTGTGTAGGGGGGAGGCTGGGGAAAAAGGTGAAGGTTAGCGTTAGGGTTTGAAAATGTGTGTAAATTAGGTTTCTATTTGGGAATTTTAATAAAATTAGGATATAAAGTAGGTATTTTTAATAAAACTAGGAATAATCAAATTACTAAATTTTTAAATTCTAAATAAGAAAATATCCAAATATTTATGAAACTTATGAGTTCTAATTAATTTTAAACTCAAAATCTCATAACTTTGATTCAATTTTTTTTTTGGTAAATAATTTTTTGAAAATATAACTATGAATAACTATAATAAATCACAAATAATTTATTATTTAACTTTTAACAATCGGGAATTTTACAGGCTTAATGATAAGTGTCGGGTTATGGTGGGTTTAGGATTAATAGAGAGAGAAAAAAAACCAAAGCTCTATATTTTGTTCTTAAGAGAGTTTTTTTAAAAAAATTTTAAGTGTAAAAATATGTTAAATTTTAGAGAGGTAACGAAACAAAAAATAATATTTGTTATAAATTTATTTTAAATAAGAGAAGGAAGGTGACCCAGCAAGACAGTGATGACGGTTCTACCTTCTACAATGAGACAATGACCTTGAGTGTGAGAGATGGAGCCGTGGAGACAGTGAGAGTGGACGAGGACAGCGAACAACAAAATGAAGTGTGAAAGTGAGGATTAGAATTAGAGTTTTTACTTTTTATATTTGTTTTTATTTTTAAATTTTAACTACTTTTATCTATGTTTAACAAAGAAATTTTTTTGTTTAAAAAATTAATTTTTAGTTAAATACTTAATTATTAGTAAAAATTATATATTAATTTTATAAAAAATATAAAATAATATATACTATTTTCAAAAATTAATCGTTTAATCTTTAATTTTTCATAAAAAATAATTAATTAATACAAATAATATTTTAAAGAATTAAATTTTTGAAACAAAAATAGAATTATCTTAAAGATTTTTAAAATAATTTCTTTTAGTTACAAAAATTCTTGTATTTTGTGACAAACAAATAATTTGTTATAAATAATATTGAATTTTGTGATAAATTAATTTTTTGTTACAAATTATTTTGAACTTTTACAACAACTTCATTTTTTGTTACAAAATATTATAAAATTTTACAACAAAATACGGATTCATTACAAGAGTCAATATAATTTGTAACAAAAAATCAAGTCGTTACAAAATATTAAAACGTTTTGTAACAAATTGTATTGTTGTTACAAAACATTATTATTATGTAACAATCACTAATTTTTGTTAAAAATAATTAATTTTTTGTAACAATTTTAAATTTGTTACAATGTTTTTGTTACAAATGTTCTATTTTCTTGTAGTGATGGTATCTAACTTTTGTTATTGACAAAATAACCTTTGAAAGATTTTAAAATTTGACAAAAACACCCAAACGTGAAAGCATGACGTCACATTGAACAAAACACTAATCTGACAATGAGAAGAGCTTTAGTGATGGTGGCAGAGAGTTCCGATGGCATTTCCGGCAAGGAAGGGAGCTTGCAGCTACGACAATGGCGTTTTCGCATCTCATTCTCTCAATCTTGCATCCTACCTTTCGTTCGTCTTTCTCTCTTCCTCTCTAACTTGAAGAAGAAGAGAAGACCGAGAGAGAAATAGAATAGAGAAGAAGAAAAAGGAGAGAAGCGAAAGAAGAGGACGCCGGTAGAGGAAGGACTGTTGATGCTCGCCATCAACGTCATTGTCGCTGTTGCAGGGGGAGGAAGCCCAAAGAGTATAGAGAGACATAACTTGTGAGAGAGAGAGATGCTGAGAGGGCACGAACACAAGGGAGAAGAGGAAGGAATGACCTGTCTTGTCGTTGCCGTCGTGCACTGCCACCACCCCTGGAGTCGATTGGAGCTGTCAACTTCGACGCAACGAACAGAACGTGAGGAGAGAGAGTGGGATGCAAGAATGAGAGAGAGCGAGATGCAGAAATGCCATTGTTTCAGCTGCAAGTTCCCTTCCTTGCCGAAAATGCCATCGGAGCTCTCTGGCGTCATTATTGAATCTCTTTCGATTGCCAAATCAGCGTTTTCCGTTCAATGTGACGTCATTCTTTCACATTTGGATATTTTTGTCAAATTTTAAAATCTTTCGGGATTTATTTTTTTCAATAATAAAAGTTAATTACCATTTTATTAATGTCAGACTCTTTTGAATACCAATTTAATATTTACATTTTTTAAAAACAAAAAACGAAATAATGGTCGTGAAAAATTGCCACGAATTTTTTTAACCTATTTAATAAAAGCCAAGTCTCTGGTGGCTATGTCTATGGTAACTAGTGGTGGCTAAAGCTACACTTTTAACTTAAAAGTGTAGCTCTTCACAAAGAAAAGCGTCACCTAATGGAAAAAAGTAAATTAGAAGATTTAAGAGAAGAAATAATTAAGTTATCAAAATTAATAGATCAAAATTAATGATTTTAACTAATGTTAACTGTAATGACACCGAATTCTTAAAATCAATACAAAATGATTTTTCTCAAAATCTTTATTTTACTATAAGTTTTATTGAAAGACTTCAAAAACCTGAAAAAACTTATTTTTCACACGGAATTTCTAAAAAATATTACCATGGAAATGATTCCCCACATCTATATCATACTTTTAACCCACAATTAAATTCTATAGTAGATATGCTTGAAGAAATATTAACATCCATAAAATTTCAAAGAAATAAGGAAAAAGAGAATCCCAAGGAAGAAAAATTTCAAAACATAATTAACATAACAGATTTAAAAGTAAAACCACCACTAAAATTATGAATATTGAAGAAAAATTAGAAGAAGTTACAATGCTTTTAAACAATTAAAAATGGCTCAAGAAAATAATATAGAACAGGAATTTCAAATAGAAGAAGAATTAGTAAATTCTGAAAATATAGAAAATGAAGAACATATCTTAGATTATTCAAGTGACGAAGAACCAGCAATTCCAATACAAGTTAAAAATGAAGCTGGAACATCTAAGGATAATCAATCTCAATTTAAATGGGAAACAGGTTTTGATAATTATGCTTTTAAAAAGGGTTTATAAATAAAGATTCAAATATAAAAATACCATCAAAATACGTCCCTAAAATCCAGGAAATGGAAGGAGAAAGAATGCTTGACTTAGACTGTAAAAAGAATGAAAAAGGAATTTTCGAAAATTGGTTGAATTCCTTTTTATTAGAAGCTTTTACTAATCCAAAGCTTAGTGAATTGTCTGGAAGAGATATTTGGAACTACATAGGGTTTCATACTAAAGGAACTATAAGAGATTATATGACATCAATAGAAAACCAAATAATAGAAGAATTAGCAACAAAAGCAACAGCTTATGATAAGATATTATATATAATGATGATTCTATATAAAGAATTTTTTGGAAAAAATATTATAGATCATAAACAAGAAGTCTATAATAAAGAATATCAAGAAGCAAAAAACCATTTAGCTAATATTCAGATATATGATCTATGTAATGTGGAATCTTATATATGCGAATATAGAATACATTATTACAAATTAAAAGAAGAAGATAAAAATCATTATCTTAGTATGTATATAACAAAACTTCCATATCCTGCTAATGAATTTATAATGGGAAGATTTATAAGAGAAATAAATAGAGGGACAATTGAAAATAATTTTGGTAGAGCAACCTCTGCAATAATAGAGGAAATAAAAGAACGTTGTATGCAAGAAGCAACTCAAAAAAGATTTGCAAATATAATTAGAATTTGCTGTCAGGATAATGAAGAGATACCTCAAAAATATGGTCTTAATAAAAATTTTCAAAGAAAAAAAGAATATCAATTTAGAAGAAGAAAATACTATCCAAACTGGAGAAAAAAGAGATATTTTAGAAAAGAAAATAACAATAAAAACAAAAGACAAAGAAATAACTATTGCCCAAATAAAAAAGAAAATTGTAAATGTTGCTATTGTCAAGAAGAAGGACACTACGCAAATGAATGCCCAAAAAAGAAGGATAAAAAAGATCTTACTAAACAAATAGAAATTGCTAAATCTTGTTTCATGGAACCATTAGAAGAATCTGATGATAACTTAGACTATATTTTTGAATATGTCTCAGAAACAGACTCAGAGACTGAGTAATAATGCTACATTTATTACTATAAAAATAACAAAAAAGTTTATAAATGCTTTCATAGATTCTGGAGCAACACAATGCTTTGCTAGTTCAAATATAAAACTTGATTGGAAAAAATTAAAGAAACCATTAAGAGTTAGAATAGCTGACAAATCAATACATAAAATTGACCAAAAAGCAGAGATGGTTGAAATTTTTATTCAAAATTATAGGTTCATTGTTCCATCTATATATATGTTAGATTCTGGAATGGATTTTATCATAGGAAATAACTTTTTAAAGCTATATCATCCATTCATTCAAGAATTAACATATATAGTTTTAAAAGCTCCACACGATTCTTCAATAAATCAAAAATCAAAACGTATAAAAATACCAACTACTACTATAGATAAGATCTTAAAATTTAAAATATTTTCTATATTAGAAACATGTTATTTAGATCTATACTTTCAGATAAATATTCCAAAAAATAATCTTGAAATAAAGATAGAAGAACTTTTGGATGAAATTTGTGCTGAAAATCCTTTAGATATTAAAATACAAATAATGAATTAGTAAGCATTAAATTAAAAGATCCCACAAAGAGATAAATGTTCCAAATAAAATTCCTTATTCCGCAAGAGATAGAGAAGAGTTCTTATTAGAATGTAAAGATCTTTTGGAAAAAGGAATTATAAGATTAAGTAAAAGTCCTCATGCAGCTCCAGCTTTTTACGTTGAAAACAATAATGAAATTAAAAGGGGAAAACGAAGAATGGTAATAAACTATAAGAAAATGAATGAAGCAACTATTGGTGATGCTCATAAACTTCCAAGAAAAGATTCTATTTTAGAAAAAATTAAAGGAGCAACTTGGTTTTCATCTCTTGATGCAAAATCGGGATATTGGCAACTTCGTTTAGACGAAGAAACAAAGAAATTAACTGCTTTTACTTGCCCAATGAAAGAATCAACAAGTGTATTGCTCTATGAATGGAATGTATTACCATTCGGATTAAAACAAGCCCCAGGTATTTATCAAAGATTTATGGAAGAAAATCTAAAAGAGTTAAATAAATTCGCTTTAGTGTACATTGATGATATACTAATTTTTACAAAACAGGATAAAGAAGATCATCTTCAAAAATTATTAATAGTTTTAGAAAAGTGTAAACAGAAAGGATTAGTTCTTAGCAAAAAGAAAGCAAGAATAGCAAAACAAGAAATAGAGTTTCTTGGATTAATTCTATCCACTCAGGGAAAGCTAAAACTTCAACCAAATGTTTTAGAAAAGGTAAATTTATTTCCTAATAAAATAGAAGATAGAAAACAATTACAAAGATTTTTAGGGTGTATAAATTATATTTCGGATCAGGGATTTCTAAAGAATATAACATAATATACTAAAAGCTTATTTCCAAAAATAAGTACTAAAAAAGAATGGAAATGGGATGAAAAAGATAGTATGCAAATTCAAAGAATTAAGGAATTATGTGAAAAACTTCCAGAACTTTATATTCCAGAAGAAAATGACTACTTAATAGTAGAAACAGATGCTTCAGACATAACCTGGTCAGGATGTCTAAAAGCTAAGAAAATTATAAAAAGTTTGGAACAAGAAAAAGAATCACTAGATTCTAAATATTCCATAAAGGAATTACTTTGCAGGTATATTTCAGGAACTTTTACTCCAACAGAACAGAGATATACCACTCATGAAAAGGAAACTCTAGCAGCAATTAAATCTCTTAAGAAATGGAAAATTGATTTACTACCCAGAGAATTTACATTAAGGACAGATTCAAGTTACTTAACAGGTTTCATACGATATAATTTAAAAGTTGATTATAATCATGGACGATTGGTAAGATGGCAATTATTTTTGTTACAATATCCAATAAAAATTGAATATATTAAGGGTGACAAAAATGTTATTGCAGATACATTAACAAGAGAATGGAGTTCGTCTACAACGCATTAGATCAAGAAATCCAGAAATACGAACAAGAGCTCGAAAAATGCAAGCATTGTCAGCAAATAAGGACACAGATCCAATCCCTCAAGAAGGCCATCGAAGCAATGAAATCAACACAATAACCAAAACCATCAGAGTTCAGCCAGCTAAGCGTGATGGACAAATCAGGTGAAGAAAAAATTCCAGAAAATAAAACAATTGCTGAAATTATCAAAAAATCCACCCAAGATAAAAAATATTATGTAATTTATAATGGCCCCATGAAAGGAGTATATGATGCTTGGGAAAAAGCAGCATCATTTACACATCAATCAAGGATAATTCATAAAGGAGGGTTTTTAACACTGGAAGAAGCAAAGGAATCTTTCAGGGAATATGAAGCTCTTCATCCGGAGCAAACCCTAAAAAGAGCAGATAAAGCTCCAATTCAAACCCAGAGAACAGGAATAATAAGAAACATTCCTACAAGGGCTGAAATCAAGGAAAAGAAAAGGGTCTGTAGATCAAATCTCAGAGAAACCCTTAACATAGTCCTGAATTGGACTGAAGAAAAAAGGACAATCTTGGGATATTATCCTATTGCCAAAGAACAGCTAACAAAGCTGGTTATATTTCCAGATGCTTCCCCATCTGACACCTATCAGTTTTTCCAGTATGGATTAATTGATACAATTTTAATTTTTAATGATTTGAAAATTATTAGTGAGTTTCCTGCAGGATTCATTGATGCAGTAAAGAGATTCAAAAATATGATTGACAACGTAAATCCAAGGGATATATCCCTAAAATTTACGAATAGTCAACCTATTTTTAATGAAGAAGAAGAATGCTTAGTTCCAGCACATCAAGTAATCTTCATGTCCGTCTTCCCAGGAAATTTTCAACCAATTGATCAAGTTCAAGATTTAACAATTTACAGTCATGAAGGAAGACTAGCCAGCACACTAGCAAGGGTCTTCGAAAGAACTCAAAAGATAACAAGGGAATCTCACACAAGAATCAATTATAAAAGCAGAAATACTTTGCTTGTGTCCAGTAAAAGAAATGAAATTGAAGAAAGAGAGATGAGACTCTTAGTGGAATTTGAATCAACATTCTACAACTTATCTGGACTCTTAGAAAAGCTCCCCGAAGGGATAAAGAGGAATCTCTGCTATTTGATAAAAGACAGAGAAGACCACAAGTGCCAGCTATGTGTCTCAGAGTTATCTGAAGAAAGCAATAATGAAACGGAATCAACCCACATGATAAAGGAAGAAGACAACACATCTGAAGGTCACATAATGAAAGAGGAGGACAGCACATCTGAAGCATCTCTCAACATTATTGCATAGTGACGTAAGCGCTTAGGTCATAGAGCACCAACAATGTAGCTGGTGCAAGATAATAAACAATGACGTAAGCAATGACGTCATAAGAAGGGTAAGGATGGGAATTGTCCATCAGACCCAACCATTATAAATAGGTTGCTTAGGCAATTGTAGAAGGCATCAAACCATAGAAAGCAGGAGGCTACGAGTACTCATATGCTAGGAGAGCAAGGAGGAAGCTGCCGAGGCGATTCTATAGTTTGAAGAAGAATTCCTTTAGGAAAAACCAATTCTAAACTCCCCTCTGGAGTTAGTATCTACAATCTCCCCTCTGGAGATAAAAACATCTTATGTAAAATATACTAAATAAAGGAAGTTTTTCTCCAGAAAGGTACGCCTTTATCCTAATTCCTTAGTTATGAATTATTTAGAAAGCTTAGAATTAACAGAAGAATCTGATTATTATAGATTAACTGCTTTATTAGATAATGAAAAATAGGCTGTTCTAAAAACAGAATTAAATCTCAAATCAAATGAAAATTTCAATAAACAAAATCTTTTAAAAGAAGTTTTTAATAGAAAAAATATAATATACTATGGAAAAATTCAACTTGAAGCCCCTATAAAGATAAAATCTGCCAATGGAAAACTTGAAATAGCTCTGATAAATGATGAAGAATTGAGTAAACAGATTGAGAAAATTAAGGATCAACAAAAAAGATCTAAAATTGGATGGATTCATATTAGTACTATACAAATCTTAATCAAATCTACATATATGAAAGGAATTAATTCACCAATAAGCTTAGCAATCTGTGATAAAAGAATTATTGATGACCCAATAGATCAAATAATTGGAATTGTTCATGGAAACTTGGCAAATGTAAATGTTAAATTCAATGCCCATCTTGGATATGCTATACCTTTATCAACTGAAAACCTTGGAAGATCTATAAGGTTGGCTTATAAATTTCATAGAAAGAATCTAATGGAACAAGACGATGAACCTTTTTCAATTACATATGCAATAAATTATGCTTTAACAAACAACCATCATAGTATAATATTTAAAAACAGAGAAAGGATTTATGTTGATGAATTATTTCAGAAAATTGTAAAAACAGAAATACCAAAATATAAAGCTATTGAAAACCTAGTTCTATTACTAAAAGAACCATCGGAAAAATTAGTTTCATCGAATTTTCAAATAAGAGAATCTAAAATTAATAGCCCTTTAAGTTTATCTAAGTTAAAAATTAAAGAAGAAAGTTCTGAAATAAAAGAACTAACAAAAAAGGTCGAAAAATTAAATGAAACCCTAAACACTAAACTATGACAATAAATAAAGAAGAAATATATGTAACTTATCAAGACAAAAAACAAGAGCTCTTTGAAAGAGAAAATCGTTTGAATTATTTACAGTTTTCTGAAATAAATCAAAGAGCATTTGAAACCCTAAAAATAATTTATGACAAGTTAAAAAGAGAAGTTGAAGAGCTAGAAAAATTAATAGAATCTCTAGAAAATAGTGATGAATCGATGATAGAGTTTGCGAAATTTTAAATAATGAAGCATAAAAAGATTGAAAAACCAGAAAATAAAATAAGAAGAAATAGAACGAAAAAATTAAAAAGTAAAATAAAGGAGTATAAAAGGGAATTAAATAATCTTCAGATTGAAATTGAAGATCTTATAATAAAAATGATAGAAATAAGAATAAATATAAACAAGTTGGAATTAAACTTAAAAATTTTATAAATGCCTGAAAAACCATATTATGACTTAAAAGAATTAAAGCTGCTGAAAGAAAAAATGGAAAATGAAATTGAAAAATTAAACAGATATTTAGAAACAAGAGAAAGTGTAGAAATAAAAGAAGTAATTGAGGATTTGAGAAATTATATTAAAGAAAAAGACAAACAGATAAAAGATTTTATATACAGTAATCCATGCAAAAAAGAATATTATAAACTAAAACAAGATTAAAAAGTTATAAATATACATCAAAGTGGTAGAAATGGTCAATACTATAGAATTTACAAATTATTTTTATTCAAAGTTAAAAATTTGGTATCAGAGCCAAGTTAACAATTAAGGGTAACACTTTTTCTTTAAGCAACATTTTTAGTGACACGCTTTAAAATTACCAGATGTCCACAATTAATTGGAAAACCTCTTTGTAGTCACCATAGCTACAATAAAACAATAGGTACCATAGAAGGCACCTTTAATAAATACAATCACCGCAAATAGATTTATCCATTTTTCGACAATTATTCTAATAATTGCTGAAAATCGCCGCAAATATATTTGTCGACATTCCACCAATGACCGCAAATTCATTTAGCAACTTTAAATCTCGGAAAAAAATCGCCGCTAAATCAAATTTTCCTTATAGTGAATAATATGGGACAAGAACCTTTCTGATACGCTATATGGAACCAAACAAATGGGTTTCAAGTAGTAGTTGATATGGGAAATGAACACTTTCCCGTTCTCCCTCTCTATTGCTTTATATCTTGATGATCATTTTCATAATTCAATATTTTGCAATGAAATTATTTTTGTTAAAAACATTAGCTAATATATGTCTTAATAATATGTTAAAGTTATTGTTGTTTGTAGAAAATTTTAAATTTTTTATATTATTAAATATACAACTAATAATTAAAAATTAAATTTTGTAATTTTTTATGAAAACTTTTTTAATTAATAACTTTAAGAATAAAGTATCTTTTTTGTCCCTAATATTTGGGGTAAGTTTTAAAGTTGTCCCTAACGTTTCAATTATTCTATTTAAGTCCCTAACGTTTTAAAATTGGCTCAATGTTGTCCTACCGTTAGGGATATATTAACATAATTGACGGCAGGACAAAATTGAGATGATTTTAAAACGTTAAGAACTTAAATAGAACAAAAACGTTGAGGACAAAAACGATACATAGAAATAAATTTTAATTTTATCCTTCAATAATATCAATTTTTTACGGTACTTAATTATTCAATTATTTTTTAATTACATCTAAACAAATTACACTTAATCACATTACTTGCATTCTAAAAAAATTAAAATTATTGAACAAAAGTTTTTTTAACTTTTTAATAAATTTTAATCTTTTCTTCAATAATTCTAATTTTTTACGACAAATAATTACTTAATTTATTTTTTAATTTTCTATTCATAAAAAATAAATTCACTTAAAAAAATAATGTAATTAAGAATAAAAGTAAAAAAAATAATTGAATAATAATTTACCATAAAAATTTGATATTATTAAAGAATAAAATTAAAAATAAAGTTTATATTAAAGAATTTTGATACATTAGAGACAAAAGGTACAATTTATACTTTATTGTATATGTTATCATTTTTTTTCTTTTCCGCAAGTTTATGCACTAGTCATTCTACAAATATTTCATGATGAGTAAAATCTTTAAGAATAAAATTATAAAAAAATAAATTTATCTAGAATGAAAGTAATGTGATTAAGTGTAATTTACTTAGATGTGATTAAAAATTAATTAAATAACTATGCACCGTAAAAAAATTGATATTATTGAAAGATAAAATTAAAACTTATTTCTATGTATCGTTTTTATCCCCAACGTTTTCATCCTATTTAAGTTCCTAACGTTTCAAAATCATCTCAATTTTGTCCCGCCATTAATTTTGTTAACAGATCCCTAACGGTAGGACAACATTGAGCCAATTTTGAAACGTTATGGATTTAAATAGGACGATTTAAATATTAGAAACAACTTTAGAACTTATCCCAAACGTTGGGGACAAGAACGATACTTTACTCTAACTTTAATATATGTTCTAAATTCTAAAAATATGTGGAGGCAAAATAAATAAATAAATACAGTAACCTTTTTTGTATATACACATATAATATAACTTACAGTATTGTTATACGTACAAACATTTTTAGTAATTAACAAAGTTGCCACAAGCTCACAAAAATTAATGTATGCGTGCATCACGCGTTTTTTCTTTTTTGCAGTTCTTTTTATCGATATAGCACATAAATTTTTGTTAGAGTGCACAAAAATTTATTGACATAACACAAAAATTTTGCATATATCACATAAATTTATCGATATAATATAGAATTGGTATATAGCATAAAATTTTTTGTATATAACACAAAAATTTATTGATGAAGCACATAAATGTTTGGACATAGCATAAAATTTTTTATATATGATACATAAATTTACTGATATAGTATAGAAATTTTCGGATATGACACAGAAAGTTTTACACATAGCGAAAAAACTACTTATTGATATAGTACAGAAATTTTTTGCATATAGCTTAGAATTTTTTGCTACACAACTCTAAAATTACTCGTATTGCTACTATTTTTATCCTCTTTTATACTAATTTTCTATTTTTATTTACTAATTTTATGTTAAGATTTAATGATACTTGATGTCTTAAATGCATTTTATTAATTGGATGAATCAATGTTTTAGTATGTGGCCTTTTAAAATTTTTTATGCTGGTCACTATAAAATTTTTGTATTGTGTACTAAAATTTATGTTCTCAATATATGTAAGAAGATGACGATGATGATTATGATAATGAAAGAAAAGGAAAAAAAGAAAGAATAGAAGAAATTAGACGATAAAAGAAAAAGAAAAAAAGGAAAAAGAATAAGAAGGAGAAAGAGGAGGTGGCGATGACTATGACAGTAATAATAACAATAATGATGATTGTAACACCCTACCACACAAAGTTTTACACTTAAGCTGTAAAACAGAGGTGGTGTGGTATTACGACCTCTAAAGTAAAATATATACATAATAATATTAGAAAGAATATAGCATACGAGGAGCCTTGAAAAATGGTAAAATAAAAATCCCAAAATAAAAAGCACAACACTCAGAAAACAGGGTTACTTGCGTGCGAAGAAATCTAAAACTCACTAATTACACAAAAGATAAGAGGAGAGGATCAAGGACACAGAATAACAAGCTCCTAACTCAGCCTGCGAAGCTAAAGTTGGCCGGAGAATATTAGTTACATATATACATACCCCAAAAATAAAAAATACGAAGATAAACCCTAATTCTCCATAAAACCTCTAAGAGGTACCAAAATAAAGTAGTTGTTCGGAGAATTAAATACATATATAAACATGAACTATACATCAAAATAAAACCCAAAAAACTGCTCCGCTGCAGAAGTCCAGATGCCTACCGAGGAGCCTCTCGACTTGCATCTGAAAAAAAATAACACAGTATGGGGTGAGAACCAGAGGTTCTCAGCATGGTAAAGGTGTCACGCATATAAGATATAAAGTCCTGAGAATGCCAGAGACAATCCTAGAACGCCAACACTCAGATTATAAAACTTAAATAACTAAAACAGAAACCATGAATCAGGGTGGTTCTCTAAGGCTTTCTAAACTTAACCATTTCCTTAAATCTAACTAAAACCCAATTAGAACCCCAAATCTCTTTGTCTTTCCTCTGTTCCTCCGTCTCCGATAAAATAACAAGGACAAACAGGCAACAAAGGCAACCACAGGTAGAATACAAATAATACAAATAGCAAGTATAACAATTAGCATGTTATAATCATTTAGGCAATCCCATTTAAGGCACAATAAACAAAATCATACAAGTGCATATGATGAATGTCTATCCTACTGGCCGTGAGCTCACGCGTCCGTTACTTTGCCAGAACCCGAAACATCTGGTAGCTAACCCAGACATTTGTCTCCAGGTTATACATCTCCAAGAGGATCATAAAAAAAGGAGAGTGCCTTTCCACCTTCTCTTCAAGGTTTTACGAAAGAGAGTGCCTTTCCATATCAAAGGAGTGTGCCTTTCCACCTTGCAACCAGAGAAGAATATGGGGAAAACAATACGAAGGAGAGTGCCTTTTCACCTTCCCCACATCCACATCACAACAAGAGAGGGAACTTTCGTCCTCAACTTGCCATCCGAACATATTTTCAAGTTAACACGCAAGCGGGATTGTACCTAGACCTTGCCATCTCGACCATTTTGACCACATACACATCTCGACCATTCCGGCCACACACAATCATCCTAAATCTTATCATTTTCAACCTTTACTTTATCTCCAAGTTTCTTTAATTTCCTAACTTCATCCCATTACTAGACTTACTAACAATATCTAGAGCTAAAGGAATGAAAATAGAAGATTAGAGGTTTGAATTTGAGCTTTAAATCACAATATCTATTTTTGCTGAAACCGAGGCCACGCATACGCGTGGATACGCATTTGGGCCAAGACGCGTACGCATGCTCCATCTCGCGTACGCATGCAAACCAGGAAGTAGCTACCATATGCGAATGGATGGTATGCGTACACAAGAATCCCGCGTCACGCGTACGCGTGGGCGTACGTTTTGTCAAAATTTTTACTTAAGTCTGAAAAGTTGCAGAATTGCAATTTAAATCCCAAACTTTCGATGCGCATAACTTTTTCATTTTAAATCATTTTTCATCCATTTTTCGAACGGTGTAAACTTCACGGACTCAATTTTTGCACAAAATAAGTGTGAAATCATTTGGGGGTCCGGAAGCCAAATTATGGCTCGTTGAAGTTCAATCCAAACTAATTTTTCACAAAACTTCAAAACCTCAACTTTCTTAAAAACCAACCTCAATTCAAACCTCAACTTTCTTAAAAGCCAACCACAGTTCAACTTACCATACTGATAAATCCTCAACACAACACATCTTCCTCAACACCACAACAACCACCATATTTTTTCATATCTCAAATCAACAATATCATGCATCAATCTCTCAAATACATCAACAAAATCATAATTCACCAATCCTAAACATATACATTCATGTCATTAAGTCATTAATCATCAATTCATTAATTCACATCCTAGTATTTTCATTAATAGTAGTCTTCCAATCAAATACACAATTCATATCACAAATCATCACAAGGATACTAAGCATTAAACACTCCTTTACGTTCTAACATATCCTATGGCTGTCTAGCCTAAGTTTTCACAGAACATTATATATTAAATACGTGAAACCTAAACTATACCTTGGCCGATTTCTTCGTATATTCCGAAACACCAGCAAGGCACCAAAAGCAACCCTCAAGGTTCAAAATCTCCAAGGCAAGACCTCCCAATCTCCACCAAGCCTCCAATGTACTCAATCAACTTTAATATACACATATACTAGCCTAATTCACATATATCACACCCAAATTCAATACCCAATACACAAACTCAAAGAATTAACTAGGGTTGATAATTCTCACCTTATCCAAGCGTCACACAAGTAAGAGTGAATGTTTTTCTCAAGTTAATTTGAGCCTAAACATCAAGACATTGAATTCCAATAACCAAAGCACCAAATTTTTGAAAATTCAAGAGAATGAGAGGCTGAGATGAGAGATGAGATTTATCTATGAAATTATTTCGATAGAATCATAGAGTTTAACGTAGTGGTCGCGTGGGCGCAAACGGTGCGGTGTTCAAAACTCGGAGTGAGAAGTTATATGGATTTAATCAAAGCCAAGGGTTTTTGGTGAAGCAAAAGTGCTCTTCCCCCTTTGCTGAAATGTTTCAGCGTGAGTGAGGTTGAAGGGAGAAAGGGAGCTATGTTCCTTAAAGACTAATGGGTTGAATTGGGCCTTGGACTCATTTTGGGTTCGGTTTGTTCGATTCAATCTATTCAGCCCAATTTTAGGTCGAATTTTTTGAAATTAGTGTCAAAATTCTCGTTTTAATGAACTATATTCTAATTTAATATAATATTTATATTTTTAAATTCTTTTATTAAAATTTATTTTATTGACTAATTATTTACTAATTTAATAGAATTTACAATGATGATGCAAAAAAGAGGACAGAAAAAAATAAAATATAAAAGTTTGAGGAGAAGAAAGAAAAAGTTTAAAAAATAGATGAAAATATAGATAAAAAATATATGAAAGAAAAGAACATGTAAACTTAATTAATCTTAATTATAAAATTGGTTAGCCATCCATCGTTTCTATATAATTTATACTTATATTAATATAGGTCAAATAATATTAAAATGGGGCAAAGTATATAAATATATATGCATATGATTCTAAATAAATTTAAATTTAGTGGGGTCATGTGCCCCACTTTCTTCCAAGTAGATTTGTTCATGTATATCTCATTTATGGTTTTAAATTGCAATGAAAGTCGCAGTTGTGGTTTTGAATTGCAATTAAAGATGCAGTTATTGTTATGGTTGAGTAAAGATGGTGCGAGAAAAAGGGGAAAATAAATCTTATGGATAGCAAGTTAGCAACGTCAATTTTGTTGTTGTCTACGATATTTTTTAATCCAATATCTGTTATTGAGTTACAAAATAAACATTTTCTATATTATTTAGAATAATTATCTAAGTATTAGGGATAATAAACATCTTTCCAAAAGATTAAACTGATTTTGGGGGGTCACCAATGATCAAACTCTTAACCTTTCGGATCTAGCGCTCTAATACCATGCCATGATACCACTCATCCCAAAAGTTTTAGCTGATGAAAAAAGGTAATACTAATGGTTAGGGGTAAGTATGGTTTTGGTCCCTAATGTTGAGGGCCAGAATCGAAACCGTCCCTCATCTAATTTTCGATTTAGAATCGTCCTTAACATTTTTTTCGTATTAAAATCGTCCTTTTAAATTTTTTTGGATAAAAATGCCCTCACCACTACCAACACAATTACCTCCTCCACCACTACCACTACCAATACCAACACCACCGCCACAACCAGCACCAACACCACTACCACCACCACCACCACCACCAACACTAACACCAACACCAACACCAACACCACCCTCCACCCACTGCCACTCCATCACCATCTGCATCACACCAACCAAAACTCAGAAAATCAACATCATCATCGTTATCCTCATCAGAACCCAGATCTCAGATCCAGAACTCAAACTCAGAAAAACAAACCCAGAACTCTTCCTCAACACCCATCTTCTTCCTCAACGTTAACCAGAAGCAGATGCACAAACACAGAAGAACAACAATGGATAACAACAAGCTCAACCAGAAGCGGAAGAACAGCAGAAGCAAAAAATAATGAAACAACAACAACTAGATGCAGAAGAACAACAACAACCATGGATCTTGTATACAATTATCCATTAACAGAAATTCAATAACCTAAACTAATTCAACAACAACAACAACAATCCAGCAGCAACTTTCAGCAATTCAATAACCTAAAATCAACTAATAGAAAATTAAAATCCAGCTAAACTAACCCATAATCAAATCAAGGGGCTGGAGGGAGGGTAACAGACTAACAGGTAGTGGTGGCTCTGATTCCTTCTGCGACAGAGACAGAGGGAGGGAAAGCAGGGAGGCTCGCTAGCGGTGGTAAAACAGAGGAGACTCCACATTGCTGCGGGGTGGTGAAGCAGGAGAGGCTCGCCGGTGGTGAGCTCTGGTTCGAGAAGATCTGAGATAGGGAAGAAGAGAAGGAGGGGAGAGGGTTGCGGTTGATCTGGACAGGAGAGAGGCAGCGGCTGCAGCGGCAGGACGGCGAGACTGCGGCGGCGGAACGGCGGCTTCCCTTCCCCCTTCATCGTCATCATCATCAGAGTTCTGGAAGAGGCGGCGACGACGACGAGGTCACGGTGGCGACGACGGAGGCTCGCCGGCGTCGTCCCCCTCCCCATCTTCCCTTCCCCTCCCCTCCCCTCCCCTCCCCCTTCGTATACCCTTTTCTTCCCCCCCCCCCCCAAACGCATTTTCTTCCCCCTCCTCCCAACACGCGTTTTCTTTTTTTTTTTAATTTTATAACTTTTATTATTACAATAGGAATAGGAGTAGTTTAGGAATAAAATAAAAAATTTTATTAAAAAGGACGATTTTAATACGAAAAAAAAACGTTAAGGACGATTCTAAATAAAAAATTAGATGAGGGACGGTTTCGATTTTCACGCTCAACTTTAGGGACTAAAACAATACTTACCCCCTTAATGGTTATATCTCTAATACTCCATAAATCTCTATTGTACACATTGTACAAATATTCCATTAGCTCCTCATACTTTTTCATTTATTATAGATTTAAGTTTTATTTAAGAGTTTATTATTGTTAACCAATAAATTACTACATATATAAGATGAAATTCAAATTTTTCACAAATAGATAAATGAGTTGACCATTCAACTAATTCAAATTAATTAGTCATTAATTGTTATTGTTGGTGCTATACATATAAATATTTTTGTAATTAAATTTATTTAAGTTGATACAAGTTAAAAAAAAAAATCGTGCATGTATTATTGCTTTTCTTTTTCCACACTTTTCAACACATAATTTAATGTTGAAGAACACAAAAACTTAATAATGACATAGTAAAACACAAAAATTTGTGCACATAGCATAAATTTATTAATATAATATAAAAAAAATTTACTTATAATACATAAATTTATATTTATATCACAGAAATATTTATACATAACACAAATTTTTACTGCGAATATATATTATTGGTTGGTAAATCAATTATGGTTCTTCAAAAAAATTTTGTATTGTGTACAAAATTGTTGTACTTTGAAACAATTTCTATACTGTTTATATTATTTTGTTGGTTGTATGTCAATATTTTTAATATATATATATATATATATATATATATATATATTTTTTTTTTTAAATTTTGATGTTACACATCAAAATTTTTAAAAATTTGTACTATGCACTAAAATTTTTGTGATGTGCATCAAAATTGTTATGTTGTGTATCATAATTTTTGTATTATAATTTTTTGAACATATATAAAAGTTGAAGAAATTTTTTTGAAAATTTGTGTTGTAAATTAAAATATTTGTGCTGTATATCAAATTTTTTATGCTGTGTATCAAAATTTTTGTATTTTAATTTCTGAACATACATACAAATTTTGTAAATCGCTTAGCCACTTGACTTTATTGAATTGTTATATATTCTCATTATTAATATAATGAATAATGAATAATAAATCATAAACACCTGCTACAAGTTTTGGTCACATTTACGGTTGTATACTGTAATTTAAAATCTAGATGCAATAGAAAGATCAGATAAAAAAAAAAACATCACAACATATAATAATAGCAAGTCAACAACAATCTATTTTTTTTTTCTTTAATTTCCTTAATTTCATCAATTAAATTCTTAAGTACTTTGGATTCCCTTTGAAATTCATAATCAATAGGCATGTCTTTTATTCTTGTTGTAGGTCAAAGCTACCCGGGGAAGACTTCAAATCAAGCTTTATTACGCACTCTCATCAATAGCATGCAAAATCAGATAAATAAACCGAACGGTAGAGATTTCTCTGTTTGAATAGTTCATTGGACCAAGGGAAATAAACAAATATCGAAAAGATAAACACATGTATATATTTATTTAATTTAACACTTATGCTTTGAAATGGAAAGTATATTCTGTAATGAATGTTATGGTAAAACTATCAAAGAAGAAAGTAGAAAGCACAAAGCTTCTTCCCATACCGCAATATATATTCCTCGGATTCCAAGACTAGCAGCTGGGTTATCATTAATTAAATGAAGATGTGGCCAAAATGCATAACATTGTCATTTTCATAACACAGAAGTGATGATGAGTAGGCAGTAGTAATAACATTAGGCATCATAATAAAATGACAAATATTAAAGTTATTATTATTAGTAAAATTTTTTAATTTTTATTTTAATAAATGTACAATAAATATATTAAAATTTTAATTTTTTTATTTTTTTATAAATTTTTTTAATTGATAATTTTAAGGATACATATTAATTAAACTCTTAAATATATTGGTGTAATGTAATCTGCATGATAAAAATTTATTAATTTCTATTTGATAATATTAATTTGCAAAATAAATAATTTTATATTATAGTATCAAATTTTTTTTACTAAAAATTAAAATTTAGAATACAAACTAGTAGTTTTATCCGTAATGTTATTACGAAAATATAAATTTTTTAAAATTATATTGATTTTGTTATGATATTATAAATTATGGTACAAAAAATTATAAAATCAAACTACTTTTATAAAAAAGTAATAGGAGATAAAAGTTTCTGTCGGTTAAAAAATTAGAATTTTCGTAGATAAAAAAATCAAATAATAACATTTTTAGTCACTATTTTGATGTGAAAGAGTTTAATTTTTTACTAATAATTAATTTTAATATTCATTATCTAGAATTTAAAAGATTTTAATGTGTATATTTTTATATTTGATTAGGTGTTAAGTCTGTTGCACAAATAAAAATAATTAATTTTTATTTTTGTTTTTTAAAATAATATTTTTCTCTATTATGTAAAAATAATAATTAGATATTTGTATAAAAATTTATATTGATAATTATAAGATTAACTCATAATTGAATCTTAATTCTAATTATTAATCACAATATTAGTATTTTTTCTAAATTATATGTAATAAATATTTGAAGATAAGGGAGTGAAAATAAATTAAAAAATAAGAGACGACAATCTAAACCTAAATAAAAATACTAAAAAAATTATGCATATAATAATAATATTTTTTATGTGATAATATTATGAGATTATTTTTATATTTAATTATAAACTTAATGTATTTTTTATAATTTTATGAATTTATTTAAATTATATTATTTTATTGATTTTATTTTTTGTAGAATATATAGAAAGGTAGAGAGAGATAGAGAATGAGAGAGAAAGATAAAGGAGAAGAAAAAGAAGAAAGGAAGTTTGTTAATTTTGTAGGAAAAAATTTTATTTTAATTGTAATGAAAAAATATCTTATGATATATTTTGGTTTGTCAAATCAATAATATAAAATATAAACTATAAGTTATATATAGAGTGAGAAAAATAGAGTGAAATAGAAAAGAGAAGAGATGTAGATAAGAGGATGAAGGAAGAGAGTTTAATAATTTTAGAGAAAATATTTTATTTTAATTTTAATGAGAGTATTATATATTGGTTGTTAAATTAGTAATATAATATAATTATATTTTAATTTTAATTTTAATTTAATTTTAATTATAATTAAAAAATATTATGTTGTATATTTTAATTTTTTAATTTATAATTAATTATTAATAATAATATATAAGAAAGATAGAATGGATGATGGAATAACAGAGATTAAGAAAGTAAGAGAAAAAGAGAGAGAGAACGATGAAGAAGAGGAGAAATTTCTTTAATTTTAGATACAAATATTTGATTTTAATTACAATAAAAAAATGACATATTACACATTTTAATTTAAATTTTATAATGTATAATAAAATATATAATAGATAATAAATTTTATTAATTTCAAAAGAAAAAAATGTAGTATAAGAAAATAAGAAAAATATATAGTAAACAATTACATATCTTATATACAGTCTACACATTAAATTAGCATCACATGAATCTTGCCCTTATAAAACACACAATATTATCAGACATCGACTTTTAAAAATATAACATTTAATTTGTTTTTGGATATTATCATTGCGACTGTAATTTTACTCTTATAATAATGCTCTTATGCTATAATAAGGGAGAAAATGCTTTTACGGAAGGAAAACGTAACCATTAAACTGTAAGTTAATTTTGCTTCAAATTGAATGGTTTATTTGCTCCGGCGTTTATTGTAAGGAATTACTTTAGTTAACAAAATAAATATATATTGTGATGATTTGATTATAGATCATCAAATCACCATAACATTTTTAATCATATTTATTAGATGACTCTGATAAAAAAAAAATCTGAAAGCAAATTAATTCTAAATATTAAATAATCACAATAATTTTGGCCACATTAAATAATTATACTTTTCTCCACAATTTTTCACATAAAAAGTACTTGAGACGCAATAAAAAATAATCTAAAATAGACCAAAATTATTTTATTTTGTAAACGTTGTCTTATACATTTCGTAATTATTACTAAAATAATTGTGTAATTACATATATTATATACATCAAATTATGATTTTTTTTTTTTACTAAAAATAGGGAGACTCGAACTCGCGACCTCTTAAATGAGTATGAAGAGACTATGCTATTTAAACTATAACTCATTGACATCAAATTATGATTATTAAGTCAAACCAAATAAATTTAAATTATTGTCTCTCTAATATCGTCGTTTTTCATCATAACACAGTTGAAAGTTGATTACTATCACAATCACAATTAAAAACCATAATAATACATGGTGATAATTAGGTGGACAAAAAAGAAAGATTATGTAACAAGTAAATCTGTAAATGTGGGGGAGAGGGAGGATTTTGAATGGACAAGTCCTTCTTAACCATATTCAATTCTTTGCCCATATTATTGATGAGAATGAAGTGGACAGTATGTAGTATATGTATAATGATTGACCTTTTCTTTAATTAGCACGAGGTTGTTAGTATATTATTTTCATGATGGCCACACATTAAAACGGTTGCTTGCCACATAACATGCCCAATTCTGTGTCATAATCACAAATGTTGCTGTCTCAAGTTTGGCGACACTTTGCATTGGTTCCTCATGAAACTACCATACGCTTGAAGAATAGGCGTTCATAAGAATAAAAAGTAGTAATAAACAGCTGAGCAATAGAACTAGATCAATTAAAATCTGTGAACCCCAAATACTTTTAAAATGGGTAATGTATATTTTTTTTTGAAATTTATCAAAAATTTTAAAGTTTATTTTTTTTTATTTTCTCTTTAAAGTTTAAGATTTGCATTAAATATATTTCTGATAGCTAAATTTTCAAAAAATTTAGGACTAATCTAATAATAATAATGCATGAGAATTATGTTTGATTTGCTTGTGTTAAAGATTGTTTTTGTGAAACTGTTGTTAAATTGATTCTAAATTTTTTTGAAAAATTAGCTACCAATAATATATTTGATACAAATAAAAAATTTTTAGGACAAAATTAAAATAAAATAAAATTTAAAGATATTTTTAAAATTTTTAACAAATTTTAAAAACAAAAAATATACTTTACCTCCTTTAAAATTGATGATGCAGTTATATATAATTGCATATAAGATGATAATATTGATATGATATATATATTGATATTTCTTTTTAGTCTTTTTCTTTTTTTGGAATAAAAATTAATATGATATATGCTTCTCAATTCATATCTTTATTATACTTCTTATTTTTTTTGTTGGATATTTTGTACTTCTAAATTTCCTTTATTTAAAAAATTAAAAATAAAAAAATTTAAGTTCGTTCATATTAATTAATTCCATAGTTTTTATAATTGTTTCTGTTAATATCTATTTAACTACATAATTATATTATTTTCATGCTAAAAGTGTAAATGATATTTAACTGATATTTACTTAGATAATCATATTTTTAATTAGATTCCATTAGGGAGACAATGACTTATTTGTACAATGACTTACAATGACTTATTTTCGGATTCACCAAGGATCGAACTCTTGACCTTTCGGATCTAGAGCTCTAATATCATATTATAATACCACTCATCTCAAAAGTTTTAGCGGATGGAAAAAGGTAATACTAATGATTATATCTCTAATACTCTCTAAACCTCGCTCCATTGTACACATTGTACAAATATTCCATTGGCTCCTCATACTTTCCCATAATATAATTATATAATTAAAAAGGAAAAGTATGAGGAGCCAATGGAATATTTGTATACGATATTTATTATTTTGTTTTTCACAGTATTTTTTAATTCAACAGGCCAAGAATTAATTCGACACGAATTAAAATTCTACTTAAAAGTTTGCCACAAATCTATGAGTTAATACATATATAAGGCAGAATTTATATTCGTACTATACAACATAATTTTGCATATCAGAATTATTGTTCCACTCCGCTCATTGTGGAATTGAAGACAATTTTAGCACTATACAAGGAAATGCGGGGCATGATTTATGAACAATGAAATTAAATGACTTTATGATGCTTTCCAAATTCAGGATATCTTCAAATATATCTGATTTTATGTTTAATTTAATTGTATGGTGGAAATTTACTTTATTTGTTTTCAAAAGCTACTTGATAGTAGTCTTTTATTTTTTGGATGTGTGTACATTTTCCTTTCCATTCTTCCAAAATGCGGCTTCCAATCTTGAGAAGATTTCAATTCATACAACAAAATGGTGGGTCTATGTGACATGCATAACAAACAGCTGAGATACTATTAACCTTTCCTTTTAAGATTTATATGACATGATCAGATGCTTCCTATTATTGTTAGGGTTGATGTGAACGTGCCAAGGTTTCAAAGCTTTAATGATTGATGATGATAATATACATATGCTGGATATATATGATGAGTACAGTAAATTATATACTTTGTGCATTATCTCTTTGTACTTCAAAGTCCTCATCATGGCCATATGTTACATACATGTGCTATATATAGCTTATCTTCTATAACCACTCATATGATTATTTTTGTATTATGTATTGTGTTATATACTATGTAATATAATTTTAGGTTTAATTACTCTGTTCTTATAGTTTCGCAAAATTTTTAATTAGGTTCTTGTATTTTTTTTCTTTTAGTTAAGTCCTTATACCAAATTTTTTTTAATTGGGTCCATATACTTTTTTTTTCTTTTATTTGGATTTTTGTATCAATTTTTTTATTTTTAGTTGGGTCTTTAAAAAATTAAGCTAATTACTGTCAAGAGGGACCTAATTAAAAAGAAATTTGGTGCAGGGACTCAATTTAAAGGAAAAAAAAGTATAGTAACCTAATTGAAAATTTTGCGAAACTATAAAGACCAACAGAGTAATTAAACCATAATTTTAATATGTTAATATAATAACTTAAATTCAAAAATAAATAAACGAAACAACAAGCAAGATAGTGCAATATATATAATATAAATGAGAATTCTTTTGTGTTAAAAAGATAATTTAAAAATATTTAATGAAACTTTTCTTTATAGCTTAAAAATGAATAGCTTTTTTCTCCTTTTGCCTATGAGATAGAGACATAAATAGAAACCAGCAATGTCTAACATGGAGCAACGTATATTGTTCGATCTATGTGGAAAGCAAAAGTCCAAGAGAGATCATCAATAATAATATACATATACGTGCTTTCTGATTTCTTGGTCCCTTTGTATTTGTTGTATTGCTAATGGTTTGATATAGAAAAGTATGTGCTATTCCTACAACTACATACATAGTTATAAGATGGTGCCATTAATTTTGGCCACTGTATGTGTAAAAGTAACTAGTGGGGTATGATTTTTCCCTCCATCAATTGCACACCATGCCTTTTATATACGTGAATATGCACAGTAGTGCGTTTCTGAAAATTTATTTCTTTTGCTCTATCATGAATTGGGTTACGTTAGTTAAATTAGATGACTTGAAGTTGTCCAATAAGTCAAACTAAGAATAATAAAAGTGTGAATCTTACAACCCCCCCCCCCCCCTCTCTCTTTTTAAAGTTTACATACTATTTGTACAAATCACTAATTAAAATTGTCCAATATAAATTTATTGTAGACATAACATTTCTATTGGGGCACGTCATACCCATTGTGGATTTTTCTTTGTTTTATTTTTTGGAACCAACCAATGCAAGGCATGACATTCGGTATATTAGACAATAATCAAAACACACTAGGAAATTAAAGTTGAGTGTCATCAATTGTTAATCATGGCCTAACCTAGCTATAGTATATTAAATTACTAATCATAGCTAACATTGCCACTATGTTAAGTATTTTGGTAGGATATGTATAAGGATTTTGGGTTTGAAACTTGTTATACAATAAAGATTTTAAAACATTAAAAATTTTAATCATTTAATAAAAAAATTATTTTTTACAATATCTCCTAATTTAGTTGACTAACGATTAACTTGTCATAGATCTGAGTCTCATTTAAAGATTTTTTACTAATTAATAAATTGCTACATATACAATACTGAATTTAAAATTCTGACATTTACTTAAGCAGACGTATAAATTAATCATTTAATATCCATCTAAATAGGTTAAAAAAATATATTTAATACTTTGACACCTGTTTGTCGTTAAGTAGAACTTCTTAACTAAATTACTTATTTGGTTAATAGTTCTTCAGCTTGATACGGTCCTTGTTGCAATTTGCATAATGATATAGTTATGTTGAATGCCTCATTGACCTGGCATTCCACTTCACTAAGAGACTGATAAGGATGTGAGTAGTAGAAGACAATATAAACTTACATATATATAAGATTATAAAATAGGAATATATGAAAAGAAAGACACATTTTGGAAAGCCTATTTGTGATTTAGTATATATATCATATCTCAGACACGTCAATTTTGTAAACTACACTTGACATCACATTCTAAAAGTAATAGTTATTAATTAATCAATCGATGAAATTAGTGGTGCATGCGGTGTTTATCAAGACAAAGGGATTGGATAATGAAGCAGGTAAGGTAGGTGCTTCCATTAGACTATAATTGGGTTTATTAATGGTGGGGAATGGGGATATCACTTGCAAGCACAATGCCTAATAATGGATTAAAAGAATATGATTAAAAATTTAAAATTAGCTTAATTAAGAAGTGGGAAATAATTTACATTTTTGTGGAAACACCTTTAATTAATTACTAAATAAAAAGTTAAAGCATCATTTGAGATGTTTTATTACTCCCATCAAAGTCAAGAGATTTGAGTCCACATTATTTCGAAATAAAGTCCAATAGCCTATTCAAATTTTGAGATCTGAGTAATCATGCTTCTCTTTCGTTACTTTTGAGGGCCAATTAAATCCACCTAGTTATTATAATACTAAATTATTAACGTCGTGTGCCTCTTTGCTGTCATCAATTCTACAGCATTTTGTGTGTCGTTAATTTTGTAGCATTGCGCACCTCTCTGCTCTGCTGTTGTCCCTCCTTCCGATTGTGAACTTCGCGGCAACAACCACAGCAGCCTTGCGTATTAGATTTTGGATGATATTATTTAAATATTTTTTGTTAGATAATTAAATCAAGAATATTTAAGAGAGTAATACAACTATATCATACTAGAACTATTATGAAATTAGAAGTTACAAGAATTATAAGTAATGAAACTAGAAGTTAAAAGAATTACAAGTCAAATTTTATTTCCTAGTCAAAATTGAAGGCTACAAATCAAGTTAGAAGAATCATGAACAAATTACACTCATCACTTCCATACTAGAAGAATGATGAATAATCATAAATTGGAAGTTTTAAGATTGATGACTAAAAATTTGAAATAAAATTGAACAAAAAATTTGACTAGTCAAAGTTTCTACTTATTTCTTGAATCATTACAACTAGTGCTTAGTTGTTATAAAAATTACTATTTTATTATGAAGGTTTGCCTATATAAAGGCTTCATATTTATGTTATTAATCATCTCTCCATGAATAAAAAATGCTAGATGTTTTTTTCAAAAATTCTCTCTTATATTCTTATGATTGTTAGTAAGTTTGAGTGATGAAAAATATGGTAGTACTATTTATGTGAGTAAGTGATCTTGGGGCTAATATAGTGTGGGTATTATATTTACATTTGGTATCAGAGCTAGTTAATCCAGCGCCTGGTGTTTGAGAGTTTGTGAAGTGTGAGAGAGTTCTCACATAGTTATTTATTCATAGAGTTGGTATGGCAAACACTTTTAATATTATGTGGTCCGGTCCCAAGTTAGATAGGAAACTTGATTTTAATTATTGGGAGACTTTGATGTCTACCCATTTGAAAGCCCAGAACCTGTGGAATTTCATTGAACCAGGTTTGCAAGAAGGAGCAGATGCTTCCCAACAGAGGAGAGATCAATTGGCGCTATCTCAAATTCATCAAGGTGTAGATTATACGGTGTTTGGCAAAATAGCAAATGCCAAAAGTGCAAAAGAGGCATGGAATACGTTGAAGCTGTCATATAAAGGTGTAGATAAAACTCAAAAAGTAAAGCTACAGTCTTTCAGAAGAGAATATGAAAGGTATGAGATGTATAGCTCAGAAACTGTTGAGCAACATTTTACTCGTGTTACAGATCTTGTCAATAAGATGAGAGTTTATGGAGAAGATATGTCCGATAGCAAAGTGGTGGAGAAAATTCTTCGCACCATACCAATGAAGTATGACCATGTGGTGATTACGATACTAGAGTCTCACGATATGGATACTATGACGATTGCAGAGTTGCAAGGAACCATGGAAAGCCACATCAGTAGAATATTAGAGAAGTAAAAAAATCAACCGAGAAAGCCCTGAAAAGTCGAGTGAATTTAAGCAATGTTGCAGAATCAAGCCATACACAAGAAAGACGAGGTCATGGTTTTAATTTTTAAAGTAGAGGCAGAGGAAGTTTCAGAGGTAGAGGTCGTGGAAATTACAACCAAGGAAGTTATAATAACTTTACACCACCTAATCAAGGAAAAGGTGAAACAAATTTCACGTCTGTTAACCAAGGAAGAGGTTGAAGCAATTTTTATATATCAAGAAAGAACCAATTTCAACTACTTTTATTGTGAAAAATATGGACACAAAGTAGCAGGTTGCAGATTCAAAATGGTGAATAACAATCAAGCACATATTACAGAAAATCAGCATCAAACTATTAATGTTAATCCGGGTACTCAAACTTTATTTGTTACAAGTAATTCATGTGCTGAAGATGAAAATATATGGTGCTTGGATAATGCCTGTAGTAATCATATGTCTGATAGAAAGGAGTTATTTTCTTCACTAGATGATTCAGTTAAATTATTATTGAAGTTTGGTAATAGTACAAAGATTCCTATTGAAGGAAAAGGGCACATACCAATTAGATTGAAAGATAGTTCTTTGAGTTATATTTCTGATATTTTTTATACTTTTGAACTTGATTACAATTCACTGAGTATGGGACAATTATCTGAGAAGGGATACAAGATGATAACTTATCGTGGATACTACACTGTTTGACAACAACGGAAGGTTCATAGATAAAGCAAAGATTACTTCAAATAGAATGTTTCCGTTAAAAATTCAACATGTTAATCCCTCTTGCATGAGTTCTGTGATACTTGATGATAATTGGTTATGGCACATGCGGTTTGGGCATTTTCATTTTTTTGGCCTAAACTACCTGTTAAGAAAAGGACTTATTTCTGGCCTACCACGGATTCATATTCCCAATTGTGTTTGTGAGATTTGTCAACTGGAAAAGAAGCACAGAGATCCATTCCCCACAGAAAAGTCATAGAGAGCCAGAAGATTACTTGAAATTGTGCATTCAGATATCTGTTCCGTAGAAGTTTCAAGTAGGGTTGGCAATGGGTAGAGCAGGGTAGGGTTTGGACTCTATCCTAACCCTACCCGTGGGTTGAAAAATTTTTAAAAATTCTACCCTACTCTACCCGCAAGTTGAGAATTTCTCAACCCTAACCCTACCCACACTCTAAAGTTTTAAACCCTATACTACTCGACCCTACCCGCAGAAAAATAAAAAAATTTCAAGCAAATATAAAATTCAACCATTCCAAATATCATACATATTAATAAAATAGAAAATCAAAAACTAAGTTCAATTAAAATTAAAAATAATAAAATCTTAAAGAAATCTAACATAAAATTACAAATAATATGATCACCAACTAGTTTAATGGTTATTTTAAGTTTTTATAAGAGAAAGATTGTGGGTTCAACACTCACTTTCTTCACTACATACATAACTTTTACATATATATTATATAATATATTAGGGGTGCAGGAAAGGTTCAGAAAACCGGACCGGTCATCAAATCGCTCTAGTCACTGGTTCACTGGTTCATTGGTCTAACCGGTTCAACTGGTGGTTCAATCAGAAAAACCGTTTTAGAATAGAATAATAAATAAATTATAAATACACATCCTAAAATATAATTATAGTCTAATATAAATCTTAAAATATCTTCAAAATTTAAAACACTACATAAAATATTTCATCAGTCACAGATTCTCAGAAGTTGAGATTGAGCATTTCCCTTCATATATAACAACTCATGAACTGAATTGAATGCTTCAATACTACTACTGATATTGAATGTTGACTCGAACAATATTAAAAACGAATGGAATAAGTAACATGGATACATTACAACATATAACAAATTGACTGCTAATGCATTGTGCAAAAAAGGTTGCATGCATTCTAATCAGAGTAGAACTAGGATCCATTTGCATGCTCAAGATTGAAGAAGGCTTTGAGTATGAGGATTCTTACCCCAAGCTCTATCCTTCCACAAAATCTCCACTTCATCAAACATCAACCCTTTGGTTTCAGGAACAAAAACAAACACAAACAGAAATGCAAGCACAGTTATGCCTGCATGATCAAGAAAGTAGGACCAGTTCCTGCACCTTGAGCAACTGATAGAAATGACTCTACTACAATCAAATTAGAAACCTAATTGACAGTTGCAGACATGCCGCCGCAAAAATTTTTCGTTATTGTTCGGGATATATCTCTGAGTTTACTGTCCAAGGCACAGTCCCCATCCCCGGTGAGAAGAATGCAATATACAGGGTCAATCCTAGAACCGCAAGCCATCCATACAAAGCATTTTCAGATGATTGCTTGAAAAATGAAATGGACAGGATGATCAGTGATACTATTACTCCTGCTAAGCTATAGAGGGATAGTTTTCTTCGCCCTGCATGGTCAATAAGGTAAATGCCAAGAATGGTGCCGCAAGCATTCAAGCCAGCAACTATGAGGGGTAGAAGAAGAGCTAACTCATTAAAGCGGAAGCCAGCCATTTGCACAATCGTTGGGCTGTAGTACATTACTGTGTTAATGCCTGTAAACTGCTGAAAAGCCTGCACAATCAACCATCATATGCTTGTTAAGAATAACTAGTTTATTTGAGAAACACTCACATACATATTTAAATAGTACATAGAATAAAGAAGAGGGATCAGTTCATTTTTCTTTTTATATCTCTGCACACTTGCAATATGTGTGAGAACAAGCACCTTAAGCATTTTGTTCTCAAATAAATATTCACAGAAGCATTGTTATCAGCAGTTGCTTCTTGATTAATACTATCTTCCATAACTGAAATTAATAAAACATATATGAAATTAAAAAGTAAAAACAGCCACAAGCCCACAACACAACACAACACAATGAACATACACAGAAATTGAACAGTTCGCAGATAAAGTTCCAGAAATTGAACAGTTCATAGAGCAAGTTCACAGAAATTGAACAGTTCACAGATGAAGTTCCAGCAAATTAAACAGAAATCTAAGTTCAGTTCACAGAGAAAGTTGAGCTGCAAAATAGAAGACCAGCCAGCTTAATTTTTAGATTTTTAATTTCTTATGCTGAGCAGCAAACAGAAATTGAGCTGAGGACCAAACACAAATTGACCAACAAATAGAAATTGTGCAACAAACAGAAATTGAGCTACAAAATAGAAGACCAGCCAGTTAATTTTCAGATTATTTATTTTTTATGCTAACCAACAAACAGAAATTGAGCAGAGAAACGAAGTAGGAAGAAGATGAGCACTGAGCAGAGGAAGTTCACAGAGCAAGTTCACAGAAATTGAACAGTTCACAGATGAAGTTCACAGAAAATTAAACAGAAATCTAAGTTCAGTTTACAGAGGAAGTTCACAGAGTATCAATTTCATGCATGTTTCTTATACTAAAGAAGATGAGCAGAGGCGAAGAACAAAGAAGATGAGCAGAGGACGAGTCACTCACCTGGGGTCGATGGAGGGCTACTGGTGTTGACTGTTGAGGACCGCGCGACGATGAAGACGATGAGAGTGCTACTGCTTGCTAGTGTTGAGAAGATGAAGACGATGGAGATGGAGGGCTACTGGGCAGGGAACCAGGCGACGATGGAGGGTTATTGGGGCTGAGGTCCAAGCGACGGCGGTGGCGCTGATGACCTGTGACTGCGGGGACGAAGGATGGCGACAGGGGGGCTATGGTTCAGGGCGGCTAGGGTTCTCTATTGGAGATTATTCAGATGAATCATGAATGAATGGGGTCGGGGGAAGAAAGGGGGGTGGGGTGCTCCACGAGCGGGTTGGGTCAGGTTCATTTTTTATTTTTTTTTAAAAAATTATAAAACAGCGTCGTTTTGCGTAACCGGCCGGTCACCGGTTCGGTCCAACTGGCCGGTTTTTGGTCGGTTTGCCGGTTCTTAAGTGATTCTTCTTTGTACGGTTTTCAGATGAGGACCGGACCGTTTGCAGCACCGGTTCGTGGTTAAATCGGTCGAATCGGCTGGTCCGGTCCGGTTTTCAGAACCTTGGGTGCAGGTAGGGTAAGGTAGGCTATTCCCTGAACCCGTACCCTACCATCCGAACGGGTTGGTCCGGGTTGGGTACCCGCGGGTAGGGTATTGATTACCAGCCTTAGTTTCAAGTAATGGTGGTAGTAGGTACTTTATCGCTTTTATTGATGATTTTAATAGATATACATGAGTATACTTTCTAAAGCAGAAATCAGAAGCATGTGATGTCTTTAAGACATTCAAAGCGTTTGTCAAAAAACAAAGTGGCTGTAAAATCAAAATTCTCAGAACAAATAGACGGACAGAATATCTTGCATGTTCAGAATACTTTAAGCAACACGGAATTCAGCATCAACTAACAACTAGATATACTCCTCAACAAAATAGAGTTGCTGAAAGAATGAATAGAACCATTGTGGATATGGTTAGATGCATGCTCAAGTCAAAACAAATGCCTAAAGAATTTTGGACAGAAGCAGTCGCAACAGCAATTCATATTTTAAACCTGTGTCCAGCAAAAAGTGTTCGTTATAAAATTCCAGAGGAAGCTTGGAGTGGAAAGCGGCCATCCATTCATCATTTTAGAGTCTTTAGGTGTATCACTTATGCCCACGTACCATATTAATTAAGGAAGAAGTTAGATGACAAAGGCAAGAAGTGTATCTTTATCGGCTATAGCATAGACTCAAAAGCATACAAGTTGTACAATCCAGAAACAAAGAAAGTAATCATCGGCAGAGATGTGACGTTTGACGAGAAAGACATGTGGGACTGGGACACAAAGACAGAAAAGCAGCTGATGAGCGGATAATTTATACGCTTTTTGGCATTGTTTTTAGTTTGTTTTTAGTATGATCTAGTTAGTTTTTAGTATATTTTTATTAGTTTTTAGTTAAAATTCACTTTTCTGGACTTTACTATGAGTTTGTGTATTTTTCTGTGATTTCAGGTATTTTCTGGCTAAAATTGAGGGTCCTGAGCAAAAATCTGATTTAGAGACTGAAATGGACTGCAAATGCTGTTGGATTCTGACCTCCCTGCACTCGAAGTGGATTTTCTGGAGCTACAGAAGCCCAATTGGCGCGCTCTCAATGGCATTGGAAAGTAGACATCCTGGTCTTTCCAGCAATGTATAATAGTTCATACTTTGCCCGAGATTTGATGGCCCAAACCGGCGTTGCAAATCAGCATCAGAAATTCCAGCGTTTAACGCTGGAACTGGCATAAAACTTGGAGTTAAACGCCCAAACTGGCACCAAAGCTGGCGTTTAACTCCAGAAAAGGTCTCTACACGAAAAGTATCAATGCTCAACCCAAGCACACACCAAGTGGGCCCCGGAAGTGGATTTTTACGTCATTTACTCATTTCTGTATACCCTAGGTTACTAGCTTACTATTAATAGGATCTTTTGACATTGTATCGGTACCTTATGACACTTTACACGTTTTCTTTGTGTACTTTCCACGGCATGAGTCTCTAAACCCCATGGTTGGGGGTGAGGAGCTCTGCTGTGTCTTGATGGATTAATGCAATTACTACTGTTTTTCATTCAATAATGCTTGCTTCCTTTCTAAGATACTACTTGTTCTTAAACCGGATGAATGTGATGATCCGTGACACTCATCATCATTCTCAACTATGAACGTGTGCCTGACAACCACCTCCGTTCTACCTTAGATTAAGTAGATGTCTCTTGGATTCTTTAATTAGAATCTTCGTGGTATAAGCTAGAACTGATGGCGGCATTCAAGAGAATCCGGAAGGTCTAAACCTTGTCTGTGGTATTCTGAGTAGGATTCAATGATTGAATAACTGTGACGAGCTTCAAACTCCTGAAGGCGGGGCGTTAGTGACAGACGCAAAAGAATCACTGGATTCTATTCCGGCCTGATTGAGAACCGACAGATGGATAGCCGTGCCGTGACAGGGTGCGTTGAACATTTCCACTGAGAGGATGGGAGGTAGCCACTGACAACGGTTAAACCCTTGCATACAGCTTGCCATGGAAGGAGCCTTGCGTGCTTGAAGAAGAAGATAGTAGGAAAGCAGAGATTCAGAGGACAGAGCATCTCCAAAGCCTTAACCTATTCTCCATTACTGCAAAACAAGTACTTATTTCATGTTCTTTTGCTTTTCACAATCAATCCTGATAATTTCTGATATCATGACTAAGATTTACAAGATAACCATAGCTTGCTTCAAGCCGACAATCTCCGTGGGATCGACCCTTACTCACGTAAGGTATTACTTGGACGACCCAGTGCACTTGCTGGTTAGTTGTGCGGGATTGCAAAGTGTGATTGCAATTTCGTGCACCAAGTTTTTGGTGCCGTTGCCGGGAATTGTTCGAGTTTGGACAACTGACGGTTTATCTTGTTGCTTAGATTAGGACTGTTTTGTTTTTGTTGGTTTAGAGTCTTTTAGTTGAGTCTAGTTTCATATTTTAAGTTTGGTGTCAATTGCATGCCTATGCTTTTCTTTTAATTTTCAATTTTTGCATGTCCTTAGTCCCGTTTTGATTCATAAAAATTCTAAGTTTGGTGTCCTCCTTGTGTTTTTCCTTTAAAATTTTCAAAAATTAGTGTTTGATTTTCTAAAAATTTTAAGTTTGGTGTCATTTTGTTGTTTTTCTCTTTCCTCTTTTCAAAAATCAAATCTTTTTCATAAAAATTTTTCAATCATATCTTTCTAATTGCTATTTTCAAAATCTTTTTAATTAACTGATTGATTCAGTTCTCAATTTGCTTTGATCTTATTTTTATCTATTTGCAATCCATATCATTTCCCTTTATCCATTATGGACCTAAGTGGAATTGATCAGTCCAAAAGGACTCTGGGGTCATATGCTAACCCCATTACAGCTGCATATGGGAGTAGCATCTGTACACCTCCCATCAAAGCAAGCAGCTTTGAGCTAAATCCTCAACTCATTATCATAGTGCAGCAAAATTGCCAGTATTCCGGTCTTCCACAGGAAGAGCCTACTGAGTTTCTGGCACAGTTCTTACAAATTGCTGACACAGTACATGATAAAGAGGTGGATCAGGATGTCTACAGACTATTACTGTTTCCATTTGCTGTAAGAGATCAAGCTAAAAAATGGTTGAATAACCAACCTACAGCAAGCATAAAGACATGGAAACAGTTATCAGACAAATTCCTGAATCACTTTTACCCTCCAAAAAGGATGACACAGCTAAGGCTGGACATCCAAGGCTTTAAACAAGAGGATAATGAATCCCTTTATGATGCCTGGGAGAGATATAGAGGCATGCTAAGAAAATGCCCCTCTGAAATGTTTTCAGAGTGGGTACAGTTAGACATCTTCTACTATGGGCTTACAGAAAAAGCTCAGATGTCTTTAGACCACTCAGCTGGTGGATCTATACACATGAGGAAGACAATTGAAGAGGCTCAAGAGCTTATAGACACTGTTGCTAGAAACCAATATTTGTACTCTAGCAATGAGTTCTCTCCAAAAGAGGAAGTCATGGCAGAAGTCACTGATCCTAATCCTCAAGAACAGATAATTGAGCTTAATCAACAATTGCTCCTGATGACAGAACAGTTGGCAGAATTTAAAGAGATGCTCCGTGAAACTAAAGTTGCTAACAAGAGCATAGAACTGCAGTTGAATCAAGCAAAATAGCAGATATCAAAACAGATAACAAAAGAGTGTCAAGCAGTTCAATTGAGGAGTGGGAAGACACTGAACAATACCACTCAAAAGAGCAAAAAGTCAAATAAGGAACAATTGACGGAGGATAACCAAACCACTGTTCAAAATCCCTCTGAGGACAGTAAGAGCCCAGAGAGGAATGTTATTGGCGTTCAAACGCCAGAAAGGGAAGGAAAGCTGGCGTTAAACGCCCATTCCCTGCCCAGTTCTGGCGTTCAAACGCCAGAAAAGGGGGAAAAGTTGGCGTTAAACGCCCATTTTCCACCCAATCCTGGCGTTCAGATGCCAAGGGAAGATCAGACACCTGAGAGTGCTGACAGTAATCCCTCTAACAAGGCTTCTTCAACCACTTCTGTAAGGAATAAACCTGCAGCATCTAAGGTTGAAGACTATAAAGCCAAGATGCCTTATCCTCAAAAACTCCGCCAAGCGGAACAGGATAAGCAATTTGCCCGCTTTGCAGACTATCTAAGGACTCTTGAAATAAAGATTCCATTTGCAGAGGCACTTGAGCAAATACCTTCTTATGCTAAGTTCATGAAAGAAATCTTAAGTCATAAGAAGGATTGGAGAGAAACTGAAAAGGTGTTTCTCACTGAAGAATGCAGTGCAGTCATTCTGAAAAGCTTACCAGAAAAACTTCAAGATCCAGGAAGCTTTATGATACCATGCACATTAGAAGGTGCTTGCACCAAGACAGCCCTATGTGATCTTGGAGCAAGCATCAATCTAATACCTGCATCTACTATCAGAAAGCTTGGGTTGACTAGAGAAGTCAAACCAACCCGGATATGCCTCCAACTTGCTGATGGCTCCATTAAATATCCATCAGGCATAATAGAGGATATGATTGTCAAGGTTGGGCCATTCGCCTTTCCAACTGACTTTGTGGTGCTGGAAATAGAGGAGCACAAGAGTGCAACTCTCATTCTAGGAAGACCTTTCCTAGCAACTGGACGAACTCTCATTGATGTACAAAAAGGGGAGGTAACCCTGAGAGTCAATGAGGATGAGTTCAAGTTGAATGCTGTAAAAGCTATGCAGCATCCAGACACACCAAATGACTGCATGGGCGCTGACATTATTGACTCTCTGGTAGAAGAGATCAATATGACTGAAAGCCTAGAATCAGAGCTTGAGGACATCTTCAAGGATGCTCAACCTGATCAAGAAGAACTAGAGGAAACAAAGGAATTTTCGAAAATTCCTCAGGAGGAGGATAAGCCTCCCAAACCTGAACTCAAACCACTACCACCATCCCTGAAATATGCATTTCTGGGAGAGGGTGAAACTTTTCCAGTGATTATAAGCTCTGCTTTAAATTCACAGGAAGAGGAAGCACTGATTCAAGTGCTAAGGACACACAAGACAGCTCTTGGGTGGTCCATAAGTGACCTTAAGGGCATTAGCCCAGCTAGATGCATGCACAAGATCCTGTTGGAGGATAATGCCAAACCAGTGGTCCAACCACAAAGGAGGCTAAATCCAGCCATGAAGGAGGTGGTGCAGAAAGAGGTCACTAAATTACTAGAGGCTGGGATTATTTATCCTATTTCTGACAGCCCCTGGATGAGCCCTGTCCAAGTTGTCCCCAAAAAGGGAGGCATGACAGTGGTCCATAATGAAAAAAATGAACTGGTTCCTACAAGAACAGTCACAGGGTGGCGTATGTGTATTGACTATAGAAGGCTCAATACAGCCACTAGAAAGGATCATTTTCCTTTACCATTCATAGACCAAATGCTAGAAAGACTAGCTGGTCATGATTATTACTGCTTTTTGGATGGCTATTCAGGTTACAACCAAATTGCAGTAGATCCTTAGGACCAAGAGAAAACAGCATTTACTTGCCCTTCTGGCGTGTTTGCCTACAGGAGGATGCCTTTTGGTCTGTGTAATGCTCCTGCAACCTTTCAGAGATGCATGTTATCCATCTTCTCTGATATGGTGGAGAAATTCCTGGAAGTCTTCATGGATGACTTCTCAGTATATGGAGACTCATTCAGCTCCTGTCTTAACCACCTAGCACTTGTCCTGAAAAGGTGCCAAGAGACTAACCTGGTTTTAAACTGGGAGAAGTGTCACTTTATGGTGACTGAAGGAATTGTCCTTGGGCACAAAATTTCAAGCAGGGGAATAGAGGTGGATAAGGCAAAGGTAGAGGTCATTGAAAAATTACCACCACCTGCCAATGTTAAGGCAATCAGAAGCTTTCTGGGGCATGCAGGATTCTACAGAAGGTTTATAAAGGATTTTTCGAAAATTGCAAAACCTTTGAGTAACCTGCTAGCTGCTGACACACCATTTGTGTTTGACACACAGTGTCTGCAGGCATTTGAGACCCTGAAAGCTAAGCTGGTCACAGCACCAGTCATCTCTGCACCAGATTGGACATTGCCATTTGAACTAATGTGTGATGCCAGTGACCATGCCATTGGTGCAGTGTTGGGACAGAGGCATAACAAGCTTCTGCACGTCATTTATTATGCCAGCCGTGTTCTAAATGATGCACAGAAGAATTACACAACCACAGAAAAAGAGTTACTTGCAGTGGTCTATGCCATTGACAAGTTTAGATCCTATCTAGTAGGATCCAAAGTGGTTGTGTACACTGACCATGCTGCTCTTAAATACTTACTCACAAAGCAGGATTCAAAACCCAGGCTTATCAGATGGGTGTTGCTTCTGCAAGAGTTTGATATAGAAATAAGAGACAGAAAAGGGACAGAGAACCAAGTAGCTGATCATCTGTCCCGAATAGAACCAGTAGCTGGGGCGTCCCTCCCTTCTACTGAGATCTCTGAGACCTTCCCAGATGAGCAACTCTTTGCCATTCAGGAAGCTCCATGATTTGCAGATATTGCAAATTATAAAGCTGTGAGATTCATACCCCAGGAGTACAGCAGAGTGCAAAGAAAGAAATTAATTTCAGATGCCAAGTACTACCTATGGGATGAGCCATATCTCTTTAAGAGATGTGCAGACGGAATGATCCGCAGATGTGTACCCAGAGAAGAAGCACAAAGGATACTATGGCATTGCCATGGATCACAGTATGGAGGACATTTTGGAAGTGAGCGAACAGCCACTAAAGTCCTCCAATGTGGCTTCTACTGGCCTACTCTCTATAAAGATTCCCGAGAGTTTGTGCGTAACTGTGACAGTTGCCAAAGAGCTGGTAACTTGCCTCACGGATATGCCATGCCTCAACAAGGGATATTAGAGATAGAATTGTTCGATGTATGGGGAATTGACTTCATGGGGCCATTCCCACCATCATACTCAAACACTTACATTCTGGTGGCAGTAGACTATGTATCTAAGTGGGTAGAAGCAATTGCCACACCTACTAATGATACCAAGACCGTGCTGAAATTTCTCCAGAAACACATCTTCAGCAGGTTTGGTGTTCCTAGAGTACTAATCAGTGACGGGGGCACTCATTTCTGCAATAGACAGCTATACTCTGTTATGGTTAGATATGGAGTTAGCCACAAAGTGGCAACTCTGTATCATCCACAGACAAATGGGCAAGCTGAAGTCTCTAACAGAGAGCTAAAAAGAATCCTAGAACAGACTGTGATAGCCCGAAGAAAGGATTGGGCAAAGAGCTTGGATGATGCTCTGTGGGCATACAGAACAGCATTCAAGACTCCTATAGGAACCTCTCCATACCAACTGGTGTATGGGAAGGCCTGTCATCTGCCCGTGGAACTGGAACATAAAGCCTACTGGGCAACCAGATTCCTAAACATGGATGCTCAGTTAGCTGGTGAAAAAAGATTGCTCCAGCTAAATGAGCTAGAGGAGTTCAGACTCAATGCCTTTGAAAATGCAAAAATTTATAAGGAAAAGGCAAAGAAGTGGCATGACAAGAAGTTGTCAACCAGAGTCTTTGAGCCAGGACAAAAAGTTATGCTTTTCAACTCTAGGCTCCGATTGTTTCCAGGAAAACTTAAATCCCGGTGGAGGGGTCCGTATGTGATTACAGGAGTGTCACCATATGGATATGTTGAGCTTCAGGATATTGATTCTGACAAAAAGTTCATTGTCAATGGACAGAGAATCAAGCATTATCTTGAAGGCAACTTTGAGCAGGAATGCTCAAAACTGAGACTTGAGTGATTTTCAGTAAAAGTCCAGCTAAAGACAGTAAAGAAGCGCTTGCTGGGAGGCAACCCAGTCATTAGCAGGTTATATGTTTTGTTTTTACAAAGGCAAGTATCAAAAATGAAGGAATTCACAGAGTTACAGAAGGGTTCAGCTCAAAAAGCAGAGAAAAAGAGCTTACTGGCGAAAAAATGCCAGTAAGGGGCATTTTGGGCGTTAAACGCCAGAATGGGCACCATTCTGGGCGTTTAACGCCAGTAAAGGTGCCATTTTGGGCGTTAAACGCCAGAATGGGCGCCATTCTGGGCGTTTAACGCCAGGTGTGCAGCATCCTGGGCGTTTAGAAAAATGCCCAGTGATAAAGGAATTCTGGCGTTTAACGCCAGCCAGGGCACCTGGCTGGGCGTTAAACGCCCACAATGGGCAACAAATGGGCGTTAAACGCCAGAATGGGTGCCATTCTGGGCGTTTAACGCCAGAAAGGTGGGGGGGCCACAATTTTGTTTTCAAATCAAATTTTTTCAAACTTTCCTTTTCTTACCCATACTTTTCTACAAAAATACATCTCAACCTTTCATCATTCACTTTCAAATTTTCAAAAATCTAAAATCATTCTTCAAATCTCTCAAATCAATCCCAAATCTTGTTCAAAAACTCACCCTTCTCTCAAATTCTTTCCATATCTTCTCAAATCTTCTTTCAAATTTTTCTTTTTTTTTTGAAATCTCTCCTCCCCACTTTATAAATACACGTTTGGCCCCATCATTCCTCCACACCATTCGAATTTGCTCTTCTCTTCTCTCTCTTCTTTCCTCTCTTTTGCTTGAGGACAAGCAAACCTCTAAGTTTGGTGTGCTTTTCCGTGATCACTAAGCCAAGATTCATCAAGATCATGGCTCCTAAGGGAAAACAAACCAATTTAAGAGGAAAGAAAGAGAATAATCCAAAGAATCTTTGGAATCAAGAGAAGTTCTTAACCAAAGAACATGAAGACCATTATCACAAAATAATGGGTCTGAGGTCAGTGATCCCGGAAGTTAAATTTGATCTGAAAGAAGATGAATATTCGGGGATCCAAGAGAAAATTCGAAACAGAGGATGGGAAGTTCTAACCAATCCTGAGATAAAGGTTGGAAGGAATATGGTTCAGGAATTCTACTCAAATCTGTGGCTAACAGATAAGCAGAGAATGACTGGAACTGCTTACCATACCTACAGAACCATGGTCAGAGGGAAAGTTATGTACTTCCATCTGGACAAAATAAGAGAAATCTTCAAACTGCCTCAACTGCAAGATGATCCTGAATCCTTTAATAGGAGGATGGTGAGAGCAGATAAAGGGTTGGATCAAGTTCTAGAGGACATATGCCTCCCTGGAACTAAGTGGATAACCAATTCAAAGGGTGTCCCAAACCAACTCAAGAGGGGAGACCTCAAACCAATTGCAAGAGGTTGGCTAGACTTTATTGGGCATTCCATACTACCCACTAGCAACCGTTCTGAGGTCACTATCAAGAGAGCAGTGATGATTCATTGCATTATGCTTGGAAAAGAAGTGGAGGTTCATCATGTGATTGCTTGTGAGATCTACACAATTGCAAATAAGAATTCCACTGAAGCCAAACTGGCTTACCCAAGCTTAATCTCCTTGCTCTGTAAAGAGGCTGGGGTGAAGATGGGAGTAGATGAGTTCATACCCATGGAGCATCCAATCACCAAGAATTCAATGGAAGGACAAATGCAAGACAACTCTATCAAGAGGAGGGCGCAGGAATTCCTCCCTGAATTCCCAAGAATTGACTACTGAACCAGCCTAGAAGCATCTATCACCAAGTTACAAGAAACTATGGAGCAACTGAAGGAAGAACAGCAGAATCAGAACTGCATGCTCTGCAAATTACTGAAGGAACAAGAGAAGCAGGGGCGTGAGCTCCAAGAGCTGAAACGCCAGAAATTCTCCCCTCAAGTTGAGGGAGCATCCACCTCTCAAAATCAAGGTTGTTGAGTCCTAACTCTGTGAAAACCTCTATCATTAGGAGCCTATTTAAATTTTTGTTTGTTTTCTATTTTTGAGTCTTTTTCTTAATTCATAATTAATAAAATTTAAAGTTTATGCCTTAAAGATATGAATGTCCTACGAATCCATCACCTCTCTTAAATGAAAAATGCTTTAATCACAAAAGAACAAGAAGTACAGGATTTCGAATTTATCCTTGAAACTAGTTGAATTAGTTTGATGTGGTGACAATACTTTTTGTTTTCTGAATGAATGCTTGAACAGTGCATATGTCTTTTGAATTTGTTGTTTTGAGAATGTTAAAATTGTTGGCTCTTGAAAGAATGAAGGAAAAAGAGAACTATTATTGAGGATTTAAAAAATCATCAGATTGATTCTTGAAGCAAGAAAAAGCAGTGAATACAAAAAAAAGAGAATTTTCGAAAAAAAAAAGAGAGAGAAACAGAAAAAGAAAGAAAAAAGAAAGGAATAAAGTTGTGAACCAAGGCAAAAAAAAAAGTGTGTGCTTAAGAACCTTGGACACCTCTAATTGGGGACTCTAGCAAAGCTGGGTCACAATCTGAAAAGGTTCACCCAATTATGTGTCTGTGGCATGTATGTATCCGATGGTAATACTGGAAGACAGAGTGCTTTGGGCCACAGCCAAGACTCATACACTAGCTATGTTCAAGAATCATTATACTTAACTTGGAGAATCAATAACACTATCTGAGTTCTGAGTTCTTATAGATGCCAATCATTCTGAACTTCAAAGGATAGAGTGAGATGCCAAAACTGTTCGGAGGCAAAAAGCTACTAGTCCCGCTCATCTAATTGGAGCTAAGTTTCCTTGATATTTTGGAGTCTATAGTATATTCTCTTCTTTTTATCCTATTTTGATTTTCAGTTGCTTGGGGACAAGCAACAATTTAAGTTTGGTGTTGTGATGAGCGGATAATTTATACGCTTTTTGGCATTGTTTTTAGTATGTTTTTAGTATGATCTAGTTAGTTTTTAGTATATTTTTATTAGTTTTTAGTTAAAATTCACTTTTCTGGACTTTACTATGAGTTTGTGTGTTTTTCTGTGATTTCAGGTATTTTCTGGCTGAAATTGAGGGTCCTGAGCAAAAATCTGATTTAGAGACTGAAATGGACTGCAGATGCTGTTGGATTCTGACCTCCCTGCACTCGAAGTGGATTTTCTGGAGCTACAGAAGCCCAATTGGCGCGCTCTTAACGGCATTGGAAAGTAGACATCCTGGGCTTTTCAGAAATGTATAATAGTCCATACTTTGCCTGAGATTTGATGGCCCAAACCGGCGTTGCAAATCAGCATCAGAAATTCCAGCGTTTAACGCTGGAACTGGCATAAAACTTGGAGTTAAACGCCCAAACTGGCACCAAAGCTGGCGTTTAACTCAAGAAAAGGTCTCTACACGAAAAGTATCAATGCTCAACCCAAGCACACACCAAGTGGGCCCCGGAAGTGGATTTTTACGTCATTTACTCATTTCTGTATACCCTAGGTTACTAGCTTACTATTAATAGGATCTTTTGACATTGTATCGGTACCTTATGACACTTTACACGTTTTCTTTGTGTACTTTCCACGGCATGAGTCTCTAAACCCCATGGTTGGGGGTGAGGAGCTCTGCTGTGTCTTGATGGATTAATGCAATTACTACTGTTTTTCATTCAATCATGCTTGCTTCCTTTCTAAGATACTACTTGTTCTTAAACCGGATGAATGTGATGATCCGTGACACTCATCATCATTCTCAACTATGAACGTGTGCCTGACAATCACCTCCGTTCTACCTTAGATTAAGTAAATGTCTCTTGGATTCTTTAATTAGAATCTTCGTGGTATAAGCTAGAACTGATGGCGGCATTCAAGAGAATCCGGAAGGTCTAAACCTTGTCTGTGGTATTCTGAGTAGGATTCAATGATTGAATGACTGTGACGAGCTTCAAACTCCTGAAGGCGGGGCGTTAGTGACAGACGCAAAAGAATCACTGGATTCTATTCCGGCCTGATTGAGAACCGACAGATGGATAGCCGTGCCGTGACAGGGTGCGTTGAACATTTCCACTGAGAGGATGGGAGGTAGCCACTGACAACGGTGAAACCCTTGCATACAGCTTGCCATGGAAGGAGCCTTGCGTGCTTGAAGAAGAAGACAGTAGGAAAGCAGAGATTCAGAGGACAGAGCATCTCCAAAGCCTTAACCTATTCTCCATTACTGCAAAACAAGTACTTATTTCATGTTCTTTTGCTTTTCACAATCAATCCTGATAATTTCTGATATCCTGACTAAGATTTACAAGATAACCATAGCTTGCTTCAAGCCGACAATCTCCGTGGGATCGACCCTTACTCACGTAAGGTATTACTTGGACGACCCAGTGCACTTGCTGGTTAGTTGTGCGGGATTGCAAAGTGTGATTGCAATTTCGTGCACCAGCAGCTAATTGTAATTTTAAATACATGTGATGATGAAGAAGAAAGACAACCGGACACAACCGAACAACCATAATCATCTAGCAGATCTCAAAGAGAGCAGAGATTACCTGCTATATTAGCAGATTATGAAGTTGGCAATGACAACAATTTGTCTGATGAAGAAATCGTAAAATTTGCTTTATTTTCAGATTGTAAGTCATTGAACTTTGAAGAAGCCTTTAGAGACAATAATTGGAAGAAAGCAATGGACGAGGAGATTTATCCCATTGAGAAAAATGACACACGGGAGCTGACAGATTTACCAACAGATAAGAAGCCGATTGGAGTAAAATGGGTTTACAAGACTAAGTACAAATCTAATAGTGAAGTTGATCATTTCAAAGCAAGATTAGTTGCTAAGGGATAGAAACAAAAGCCAGGTTGATTATTTTGAAGTATTTGCTCATGTTGCAAGATTAGACACTATTCTATGATTATTTCACTCTCAACTCAAAATAAGTGAAAGATACATCAAATGGATGTTAAATTAGCATTTCTAAATAGCATTTTAGAAGAAGTGTATGTTGAGCAACCTGCAGGATAGGAAGTTCATGGAGAAGAAGATAATGTTTACAGGTTGAAAAAAGCCTTGTATGGGGTTAAAACAACCACCAAGAGCATGGTACAAGAAGATTGATTTTTATTTCATTGAGAATGGTTTCAGGAGATGTCCGTTTGAGCATACTCTTTATATCAAGTTCATTGAACCTGGAGATACCTTGATCGTGTGTCTTTATGTTGACGATTTGATCTTTACTGGCAACAATTTGAAGATAATTGTAGAATTCAGGGAGGCTATGATAAAGCACTTTGAAATGACGGATATGGGTTTGATGTCTGATTTACTTAGCATCGAAGTTCTTCGAAAAGATGATGGAATTTTTATTTCTCAGAGAAAATATGCAAATGATATTTCATAGAAATTTTAGATGGAACATTCAAAGCCAGTTCCTACTCCAGTCGAAGATAAGTTCAAGTTATTGAGAGAAGTTAAAGGAAAAACAGTAAATCCCACATACTACAAAAGCTTGATTGGAACTCTAAGGTACTTAACTGCGACTAAACCAGATATTGTGTTTGGAGTTGGTTTGCTTAGCAGATTTATGGAGGATCCTTGTTCCAACCATTTGCAAGTGGCAAAATGGATTCTTCGATATATCAAAGGTACTTTAAATGATAGTATTTATTATGAAAATACTAATGAAGTAAATCTTATCGGTTACACTAATAGTGATTAGGCTGGAGATATAGAAATAAGAAAAAGTACTTTAGGAAGCAAAATATATAGCAGCAGCAAGTTGTGCAATGCAAGCAGTTTGGCTAAGAAGAATTCTTGAGGAATTGAATGAGAAACAAAATACTCCAACAACAATATTTTGCAATAACAAGTCGGCTATTGCACTTTGCAAAAATTTAGTGTTCCATGGAAGATTGAAGCATATTGATATTTGATTTTACAAAATCAGAGAGTTGGTAAATGAAAAGAAGTTTTTATTGAGTATTGTTCCACTGAAGACCAAGTTGTAGATATCTTTACAAAATCGTTAAAGGCCGAGTTATTTTATAAGTTGAAGAAGATGCTTGGAATGATAAATTCTATAAGCTTGATTTAAGGGAGGCAATGTTAGATAATTAAATCAAGAATATTCAAGAGAGTAGCACAACTACACCATACTAGAACTATCATGAAATTAGAAGTTACAAGAATTATAAATGATGAAATTAGAAGCTAGAAGAATCACAAGTCAAACTTTATCTCCTAGTCAAAATTGGAGGCTACAAATCAAGTTGGAAGAATTATGAACAAGTTACACTCATCACCTCCATACTAGAAGAATGATGAATCATGAATTGGAAGCTTCAAGATTGATGACTAAGAATTTGAAGCAAAATTAAACAAGGAATTTGACTAGTCAAAGTTTCTACTTGTTTCTTGAATCATTACAACTAGTACTTAGTTGTTATAAAAATTACTATTTTATTATGAAAGTTTGTCTATATAAAGGCTTTATATGTATGTTATTAATCATCTCTCCATGAATAAAAATGCTAGGTGTTTGTTTCAAAAATTCTCTCTTATATTCTTATGATTGTTAGTAAGTTTGAGGGATGAAAAATATGGTAGTACTATTTATGTGAGTGAGTGATTTTGGGGCCAATATAGTGTGGGTATTATATTTATATTTCTTTTATGAAATTTTATATTTTTTATTTTTTTATAATTATAACCACTCACTTAATTAAACCCAAAATATGAGAGTGAGGAACTTCTAAAATAGCATCCGTGAAAAATTAATTGATAAAAAACTATTAACAAGAGCATTTCTATGTATGGCAAGAAGATCATTTCTGAAGGATCATTCCAACTAAAAAGGGCAGAGTACCCTGAGATCATGGACCGAATTAGGATGAGAAGATTACAAGTTCTCTATGATCCTATTCCAAAAGTGGGACAACTTTTGATTCAAGAGTTCTATGCAAATGCATGCCTCACCAATGTACAAATACATGATGAAAGATGATAAACCCCAATTTAGTGGTTTATCTTGTGTTGATTTTAAGGGAATTTTATCACCTTTTTCTACATTTATTCAATGAAATAGCATGGTTTTGTAATTTTCCCTTAATTTGTGCTTTAAGTGTAAAACATGCTTTTTAGGCCCTTAAATTGGTAATTTTAATTCCCCTTTGTTTCCACTAGATTCCTTGATGCGTTTGTTAGTGAATTCAGGTTGAAAAGGCTAGGAATGGATCAAAGGAATGAGGAGAAAAGCATGCAAAGTGGAGAACTCATGGAAAATTAAGGATTTGGAGTGCACACATCGACGCGTAAATAGATGCGCACGCATGGAGATGAAGTCACATGGCAATGTGTACGCGTGGCAAACGCGTACGCGTGAGAAGAAAATGCCAAGCGACTCGTATGCGTGACCCATGCGTATGCGTCGTAGCTCGCACGTGACCTCATTAAAGTGAAAACGCTGGGGGCAATTTCTGAGCTTTCCAGACCCAAATCCAACTGATTCCAGAGACTATTTCATGCAGAATTCAAGATAGGTCAAGGGGGAGCACTTCGATTAGTCATGATAAGCCTTTAGTTAGTTTTCTAGAGAGAGAAGCTCCCTCTTCTCTCAAGAATTAGGTTAGGATTAGGTTAAACTCTCTTAGATCTAGGTTTAAATTCTTGTTTTCATCTTGTTTCCTTTACAATTTCTTGCTCCTCCATCTTCATTCTCTTAGTTTGTAGTGTTAATTTCCCTTTGATGTCACTTTTATGTTTATGGATGCTCTTGTTGGGTTTGATTCCCTTTAATGCAATTAATGTTTCTTTTATGTTCTTATGGTTAATTGCTCTGTTTATTGTTGATTTCTTGCATTGGGTAGATGTAGATTTTACTATTTCTTGCCATTTATCATGCTTTCCTTTTATACCTTCCAAGTGTTTGACAAAATGCTTGGTTGGATGTTAGAGTAGCTTTTTGAGCATTCTTGGCTTAGAAAGAGAAATTAGGCAATATTGAGTCATTAATACCCAATTTAGTTTAGTGATCTAGAATTATTTGTTAATATTATTTTCATTGACTCTAATCTCTTGCTAATTCAATTAGTAAGTTGATTAGGACTTTTGGATTGAGGTTAACTAGTCTTATTTGACTTTTTCTCATGGAAGATAACATTACACCTTCTTCCATTGTTGGAGTTGACGAAATAAGATAAGCTCTTTTTAATTATTGTTATGATTAGTGACTAGGATAGAAAGTCTATATTCTCAATCCTTGTCATGAATGTTCTCTTTATTAATTACTTTCTTTAATTACTTGATTTATTTTTCTTGTCATTTACTTTCTTGGCTCTTTATCAATCAAACCCCCTTGCCCCTTTCATAGCCAATAATTGATCACTTCATTGTAATTCCTTGTGAGACAACCCGAGGTTTGAATACTTCGGTTAATTTTCATTGGAATTTGTACTTGTGACAACCAAACAATTTTAAATTTGATTTGAGGATCGGCTATCGGTTTAGGATATGTGATGAGCGGATATTTTATACGCTTTTTGGGGGTAATTTCATGTAGATTTTAGTATGTTTTAATTAGTTTTTAATAGAATTTTATTAGTTTTTAAGCAAAAATCATATTTCTGGACTTTACTATGAGTATGTGTATTTTTCTGTGATTTCAGGTATTTTCTGGCTGAAATTGAGGGAGCTGAGCAAAAATCTGACTTGGGCTGAAAAATGACTGCTGATGCTGTTGGATCCTGACCTCCCTGCACTCGAAATGGATTTTCTGGAGCTACAAGAGTCCAATTGGCGCGCTCTCAACGGCGTTGAAAAGTAGACATCCAGGGCTTTCCAGCAATATATAATAGTCCATACTTTGCGCGAAGATAGACGACGTAACTTGGCGTTTAACGCCAAGTTCATGCTGCTGTCTGGAGTTAAACGCCAGAAAAACGTCATGATCCGGAGTTGAACGCCCAAAACACGTCATAACCTGGAGTTTAACGCCAAGAAAGGCCTCTACTCGTGGATAGCTTTAATCTCAGCCCCAGCACACACCAAGTGGGCCCCAGAAGTGGATTTTTGCACCAATTATCTTAGTTTATTCAATTTCTGTAAACATAGGTTACCAGTTTACTATTTAAACAACTTTTACAGACTTATCTTGTACCTCATGACATTTTCAGATCTGAATTACATACTTTGTGACGGCATGAGTCTCTAAACTCCATTGTTGGGGGTGAGGAGCTCTGCAGCGTCTTGATGATTTAATACAATCCCTTTGTTTTCCATTCAAACACGCTTGTTCTTATCTAAGATGTTTATTCGCGCTTAATTGTGAAGAAGGTGATGATCCGTGACACTCATCACCTTCCTCAATCCATGAACGTGTGCCTGACAACCACCTCCGTTCTACATCAGACTGAATGAATATCTCTTAGATTCCCCAACAGAATCTTCGTGGTATAAGCTGGATGGATGGCGGCATTCATGAGAATCCGGAAAGTCTAAACCTTGTCTGTGGTATTCCGAGTAGGATTCCGGGATTGAATGACTGTGACGTGCTTCAAACTCCTGAGGGCTGGGCGTTAGTGACAGACGCAAAAGAATCAATGGATTCTATTCCAACCTGATTGAGAACCGACAGATGATTAGCCGTGCTGTGACAGAGCATAGGAACGTTTTCACTGAGAGGATGGGAAGTAGCCACTGACAACGGTGACACCCTACATAGAGCTTGCCATGGAAGGAATCTGCGTGTGAGAAGAGGATTTCAAGGAAGAGTTGAAGTCAAAGGACAAAGCATCTCCAAAACTCCAACATATTCTCCATTACTGCACAACAAGTAACATATTCCCTAGTCCTTTATAAACAAATAACTCTATTGTTCAAGTAATCCAAACAATTTTGTTGACATCCTGACTAAGACAAATAAAATAAACATTGATTGCTTCAAGCCAATAGTCTCCGTGGGATCGACCCTTACTCACGTAAGGTATTACTTGGACGACCCAGTGCACTTGCTGGTTAGTTGAACGGAATTGTGAAAAGAAAGTAATCAGTTAGTTGAGTTAGTTTGACTTTTTGGCACATGCCAAGGAGCCACTAATCAAGAATCACAATTTCGTCCACCAAGTTTTTGGCGCCGTTGTCGGGGATTATTGAGTTTGGACAATTGAAGGCTTATTTTATTTCTTAGATTAGGAATAATTTATTTTTAATTTTATTTTTATTTTTAATTATTATAGAGTCATTAAATCAATATTGATAGGATAGTTTCTTTTCAAAAATTTCTTTTCAAAATTTATTATTTTTCGTTATTAGTTGCTAATTTTCGTGAGTTTAGTGTCTTGTTCTAAGTTTGGTGTCAATTGCATATCTTATATTTTTCTTTAAAATTTTCGACTTGTGTTCTTTGTTCTTCATTGATCTTCAAGTAGTTCATGTTTATTTTTCTTGTTTGATCTTTAATTTTTCTTGTTCTGTGTCTTTTCTTGTTTTTCTTGTGCTTTTTTCAAAACATTAGTTTTCAAAAATTTATTTTATCCATAAAAATAATACATCTTTAAAATACGTTACATTTTTAAATCAGTTGGTTATAGCGTTGGCTTATGTTCTTGGCAATTGGGCACCAGTTCTTTTGAAAATCTTTTTTTTCAAAAATAATTTTTCTTGATTGAATCTTGTGCCAAACTTTAAGTTTGGTGTTTTCTTGTTAATCTCTTTATAATTTTCGAAAATTTTCTTAGAGTTTTCTAAAAATTTTAAGTTTGGTGTTCTTTCTTTTGTTCTTGGTGTTCTTGTGAATCTTCAAGGTGTTCTTGGATTTTTCTTGTGTCTTGATCTTAAAATTTTTAAGTTTGGTGTTCCTTGGTGTTTTCCCTCCAAAAATTTTCGAAAATAAGGAGCACTAAATCTAAAAATTTTAATCTTGTGTCTTTTGTGTGTTTTTCTCTTTCATCATAAAATTTAAAATTCAAAAAAAATTTATTTTCTAACCAATTTTAAAACTACTTTTTCGAAATTTTTAATATAAAATTCAAATTTCAATTCCAAATTTTTCGAAAAATTTTTCACAAAATATTTTCAAAATATTTTTTTTTATATATATATTTCGTTTTATTTATTCCACTTTTATAAAATAAATAAAATCAACATATAAATTATCCCTTGTGATCTAGTATGGAAGCAAGTAGGAATGAACAGTCCAAGAGGACTCTGGGGTCATATGCCAACCCCACTACTGCTTCATATGGGAGTAGTATCTGTATACCCTCCATTGGAGTTAGTAGCTTTGAGCTGAATCCTCAGCTCATTATCATGGTGCAGCAAAACTGCCAGTATTCTGGTCTTCCACATGAAGAACTTACAGAGTTTCTGGCACAATTTCTGCAAATTGCTGATACAGTACATGATAAGGAAGTAGATCAGGATGTCTACAGATTATTACTGTTTCCATTTGCTGTAAAAGATCAAGCTAAGAGGTGGTTAAATAACCAGCCTAAGAGCAGCATAAAAACATGGAAACAGCTGTCAGAAAAATTCCTGAATCACTATTTCCCTCCCAAACGGATGACACAGCTAAGGCTAAACATCCAAGGCTTCAAACAAGGAGATAATGAATCCCTTTATGATGCATGGGAGAGATACAGAGAGATGCTAAGAAAATGCCCCTCTGAAATGTTTTCAGAATGGGTGTAATTAGACATCTTCTACTATGGGCTTACAGAAAAAGCTCAGATTTCTCTAGACCACTCAGCTGGTGGATCTATACACATGAGAAAAACAATTGAAGAAGCTCAAGAGCTTATTGATACAGTTGCCAGAAATAAGCATCTGTACCTAAGCAGTGAATCCTCTATGAAAGAAGAAGCTAAAACAGTAACTGCAGAACTCAGTCCAGTGGATCAGGCTAATGAATTCAATCAGCAATTAGATTTTCTAACTCAGCAGCTAGCCGAATTCAAGAAAATATTACAGGAAACAAGAATGGCTAACAGGAACATGGAAGTACAATTAAAGCAGACAGAAAAGCAACTGTCAAAACAAATAAAAGAAGAATGCCAAGCAGTTCAATTAAGAAGTGGGAAAACATTAAATACCTCACTTCAAAGTAGCAGGAAACCAAGAAATGAACAAGAGGATACTAAAAATCCCTCTGAGGACAATCAGAGCCCAGAGAGGAACAAAGCTAGCATTGAACGCCCAGACCATGCTCATTCCTGGCGTTCAACGCCAGAAACAAGCATGGATCTGGCGTTGAACGCCCAAAGGGAGCATGGTTCTGGCGTTCAAACGCCAGTAACAAACAAGGAAGTGGCGTTTGACGCCACTCCAGCTCCCACCACTAGCATTCAAATGCCAGTGGGGAATCAGTCACATACAAGTGCTGACCTTTCTAAAAAGGCTTCCCAACCCACTTCTGTAGGTAATAAACCTGCAGCAACTAAGGTTGAGGAATACAAAGTCAAAATGCCTTATCCTCAAAAACTCCGCCAAGCGGAACAGGATAAGTAATTTGCCCGCTTTGCAGACTATCTCAGGACTCTTGAAATAAAGATTCCGTTTGCAGAAGCACTTGAGCAAATACCTTCTTATGCTAAGTTCATGAAAGAAATCTTAAGTCATAAGAAGGATTGGAGGGAAACTGAAAAAGTTTACCTCACTGAAGAATGCAGTGCAGTCATTCTGAAAAGCTTACCTGAGAAGCTTAAAGATCCTGGGAGCTTTATGATACCATGCACATTAGAGGGTAATTGCACCAAGCAAGCTTTATGTGATCTTGGGGCAAGTATCAACTTAATACCTGCATCTACTATCAGAAAGCTTGGTTTAACTGAAGAAATTAAACCAACCAGGATATGTCTTCAACTTGCTGATGGCTCCATTAAGTACCCATCAGGCGTGATTGAGGACATGATTGTCAAGGTTGGGCCATTCGCCTTTCCTACTGACTTTGTGGTGCTGGAAATGGAGGAGCACAAGAGTGCAACTCTCATTCTAGGAAGACCTTTCCTAGCAACTGGCCGAACCCTCATTGATGTCCAAAAAGGGGAAGTAACCTTGAGAGTCAATGAGGAGGAGTTCAAGTTGAATGTTGTCAAAGCAATGCAACATCCAGACACCCATAATGAATGCATGAGTGTTGATATTATTGATTCTCTGGTAAGAGAGGTCAATATGGCTGAGAGTTTGGAATCAGAGCTAGAGGACATCTTTAAAGATATTCAGCCTGATTTGGAGGAGTCAGAGAAGATAATAGAACCTCTGAAAATCCCTCAAGAAGAGGAGAAACCTCCAAAACCCGAACTCAAACCATTACCACCATCCCTGAAATATGCATTTCTGGGAGAAGGTGATACCTTTCCTGTAATTATAAGCTCTACCTTAGAGCCACAGGAAGAGGAAGCACTAATTCAAGTGCTAAAGACACACAAGACAGCTCTTGGGTGGTCCATCAGTGATCTTAAGGGCATTAGCCCAGCCAGATGCATGCACAAGATCTTGTTGGAGGATGACGCCAAACCAGTGGTCCAACCACAAAGGCTGCTGAATCCAGCTATGAAAGAAGTGGTGCAGAAGGAGGTCACTAAATTACTAGAGGCTGGGATTATTTATCCTATTTCTGACAGCCCCTGGGTAAGCCCTGTCCAAGTTGTCCCTAAGAAGGGAAGCATGACAGTGGTTCATAATGAAAAAAATGAACTGGTTCCTACAAGAACAGTTACAGGGTGGCGTATGTGTATTGATTACAGAAGGCTCAATACAGCCACCAGAAAGGATCATTTTCCTTTACCATTCATAGACCAGATGCTAGAAAGACTAGCAGGTCATGAATACTACTGCTTCCTGGATGGATATTCAGGTTATAATCAAATTGCAGTAGATCCCCAGGATCAGGAGAAAACGGCATTCACATGCCCATCTGGAGTATTTGCATACAGAAGGATGCCATTTGGCCTGTGCAATGCACCTGCAACCTTTCAGAGGTGCATGCTCTCCATTTTCTCTGATATGGTGGAAAAATTTCTGGAAGTCTTCATGGATGACTTTTCAGTATTTGAAGACTCATTCAGCTCCTGCCTTAACCATTTAGCACTTGTTCTGAAAAGATGCCAAGAGACTAACCTGGTTTTAAACTGGGAAAAATGTCACTTTATGGTGACTGAAGGTATTGTCCTTGGGCACAAAATTTCGAACAAGGGAATAGAGGTGGATCAAGCTAAGGTAGAAGTAATTGAAAAATTACCACCACCTGCCAATGTTAAGGCAATCAGAAGCTTTCTGGGGCATGCAGGATTCTATAGGAGATTTATAAAGGATTTTTCAAAAATCGCCAAACCTCTGAGCAACCTGCTAGTTGCTGACACGCCATTTATCTTTGATAAAGAGTGTCTGCAGGCATTTGAGTCCCTGAAAGCTAAATTGGTCTCAGCACCAATCATCTCTGCACCAGACTGGACATTACCATTTGAACTGATGTGTGATGCCAGTGACCATGCCATTGGTGCAGTGTTGGGACAAAGGCATGACAAGCTTCTGCACGTCATTTATTATGCTAGCCGTGTTCTAAATGACGCACAGAAGAACTACACAACCACAGAAAAAGAGCTACTTGCAGTGGTTTACGCCATTGACAAATTCAGATCCTATTTAGTAGGATCAAAAGTGATTGTGTACACTGATCATGCTGCTCTTAAATATCTACTCACAAAGCAGGATTCAAAACCCAGACTCATCAGATGGGTGTTGCTTCTGCAAGAGTTTGATATAGAAATAAGAGACAGAAAAGGGACAGAGAATCAAGTGGCAGATCACCTGTCCCGAATAGAACCAGTGGAAGGGGCGTCCCTCCCTCTCACTGAGATCTCTGAAACCTTTCCGGATGAGCAACTGTTTGCCATCCAGGAAGTGCCATGGTTTGCAGACATTGCAAACTACAAGGCAGTGAGATTCATACCCAAAGAGTACAGTAGGGTGCAATCAAAGAAATTAATCACAGATGCAAAGTACTATCTTTGGGATGAACCATATCTCTTCAAGAGATGTGCAGACGGAGTAATCCGTAGATGTGTGCCTAAAGAGGAAGCACAGAAGATCCTTTGGCATTGCCATGGATCACAGTATGGAGGACATTTTGGAAGTGAGCGAACAGCCACAAGAGTCCTCCAAAGTGGCTTCTACTGGCCTACTCTCTATAAAGATTTCCGAGCATTTGTGCTTAATTGTGACAGTTGCCAAAGATCAGGCAACCTACCTCACAGTTATGCCATGCCTCAGCAAGGAATCTTGGAGATTGAGTTGTTTGATGTATGGGGCATTGACTTCATGGGACCTTTCCCACCATCATACTCAAACACTTATATTCTGGTGGCAGTGGATTATGTATCCAAATGGGTGGAGGCTATTGCAACACCCACCAATGACACTAAAACAGTGTTAAAATTCCTCCAAAAACACATCTTCAGCAGATTTGGTATCCCTAGAGTGTTAATTAGTGATGGGGGCACTCATTTCTGCAATAAACAGCTTTATGCTGCTCTGGTTCGTTATGGAGTTAACCACAGGGTGGCTACTCCATATCATCCACAAACTAATGGGCAAGCTGAAGTCTCAAATAGAGAACTCAAAAGAATCCTGGAACGGACTGTAATTAACCGTAGAAAGGATTGGGCAAGAAGCTTGGATGATGCTCTGTGGGCATACAGAACAGCATTTAAGACCCCCATAGGGACCTCTCCATACCAGCTAGTGTATGGAAAGGCGTGTCACTTGCCAGTGGAACTGGAACACAAGGCCTACTGGGCAACCAGATTCCTGAACCTTGATGCCAAGTTAGCTGGAGAAAGACGATTACTCCAGTTAAATGAGCTAGAGGAATTTAGACTCAATGCTTTTGAAAATGCAAAAATTTACAAAGAGAAAGCAAAAAGATGGCATGATAAGAAATTGTCATCCAGAGTCTTTGAGCCAGGACAGAAAGTTCTGTTATTTAATTCAAGGCTCAAATTATTCCCTGGGAAATTAAAATCCCGGTGGAGAGGTCCATATGTAATCACAAGCGTATCACCATATGGATACATAGAACTTCAGGATAGTGACTCTAACAAAAAGTTCATTGTTAATGGACAAAGAGTCAAACACTATCTTGAAGGAAATTTTGAGCAAGAATGCTCAAAACTGAGACTTGATTAGAGCTCAGTAGTAGTCCAGCTAAAGACAATAAAGAAGCGCTTGCTGGGAGGCAACCCAGCCATTTACAAAGTTTATTTATTAATTAAATAAATTTTCTTTTTTTTTTACAGGTCTATGTCCAAGTATCTCCAAGGTAAAATAGCAATTGGTTGGATTCACAGAGTTATAAAAGAAATTGGAAGCTTACTGGCATGAAAAAGCCAGTAAGAAACACTTTGGGCGTTGAACGCCCAAAAGAAGCACCCACTGGGCGTTCAACGCCAGTAAGGGTAGCTTTCTGGGCGTTAAACGCCAGAAAGAAGCATCCTCTGGGCGTTAAACGCCAGAAAGATGCATCAACTGGGCGTTGAACGCCCAGGAGAAGCAACATGTGGGCGTTAAACGCCCAAACCATGCAGCAGTTGGGCGTTTAACGCCAGGATGGTGGGGAGGAGGTAAAATTCGTTTTTCTTCACAATTTTTCTAATTTTTTATGTTTCAATTCATGATTTCTTGCATAAACATGTTTCAAAATATCATCCTTCAATTCCAAAAATTTTTAATCCTAATTTCTAAAAAACCTTAATTTCTAAAATCCCTTTTTCAAAAATATCAAATGTATCTTAATTTATAAACACAAATCTTTTTCCAATCCAAATCTTTTTCAAATCTTTTTCAACTCATCATATCTTTTGGATTTCGAAATTGCCTCTCCCTCTATTCCTCTTCTATCTTTTATTTTGCTTGAGGACAAGCAAACCTCTAAGTTTGGTGTGATTTGCCATGATCACTGAGTTAAAACTCATTAAGATCATGGCACCTAAGAGAACAGGAAGAGCAAGGATGTGAACTTAAGGGAGCTGAAGCGTCAGAAATTAATTCTTGAAGGCACCCCACAAACTAGAGGAACATCCACTTTCCAAAATACAGGTTGTTAAGTTCTAATTCCAGCTTTAACTATGTGATAGTATTATTATAGGATTTTACCGTAGGAGATATTTAGTTTGTCTATTTTGATTTTATTTCCAATTAAAGCTATAATTTATTTTTCTCATCATCATCAGGCATGAATAAAGTAGTAGAATTTTTTTAGAATAAAGAAGTAATCTATATTTATGAGTTCTTAGTAATAAAGACTATAATTAATTATATGTGGTGGCAATACTTTTTGTTCTCTGAATGAATGCTTGAACAGTGCATAAATTGTACTTTGAATTTGATGAATATTGGCTCCTGAAAGGATGAGGAACACGAAAAATATTATTGATGATCTGAAAAATCATGAAATTGATTCTTGAAGCAAGAAAAAGCAGTTCAAAAAAAAAAAAAAAAACAAGCCATGAGCACTAGCCAAGAGCAAAAAAGGGATCCAAGGCTTTGAGCATCAATGGATAGGAGGGCCCAAGGAAATAAAATCCAGGCCTAAGCGGCTAAACCAAGCTGTCCCTAACCATATGCTTGTGGCATGCAGGTCCAAGTTACAAGCTTGAGACTGAGTGGTTAAAGTCGTGATCCAAAGCAAAAGAGTGTGCTTAAGAGCTCTGGACACCACTAACTGGGGACTTTAGCAAAGCTAAGTCACAATCTGAAAAGGTTCACCCAGTTATGTGTCTGTGGCATTTATGTATCTGGTGGTAATACTGGAAAACAAAGTGCTTAGGGCCACAGCCAAGACTCATAAAATAACTGTGTTCAAGAATCAACATACTACACTAGGAGAGTCAATAATACTATCTGAATTCTGAGTTCCTAAGGATGCCAATTATTCTGAAAATTTAAAGATACAGGGGGATGCCAAAACTGTTCAGAAACAAAAAGCTACAAGCCCCGCTCATCTAATAAGAATATGAGCTTCATTTAAAACTCTAAAATATTATTACTTCTTAATTTCTGCTAAATCCTATTTTATTTATCTAGTTGCTTGAGGACAAGCAACAGTTTAAGTTTGGTGTTGTGATGAGCGGATATTTTATACGCTTTTTGGGGGTAATTTCATGTAGATTTTAGTATGTTTTAATTAGTTTTTAATAGAATTTTATTAGTTTTTAAGCAAAAATCATATTTCTGGACTTTACTATGAGTATGTGTATTTTTCTGTGATTTCAGGTATTTTCTGGCTGAAATTGAGGGAGCTGAGCAAAAATCTGACTTGGGCTGAAAAAGGACTGCTGATGCTGTTGGATCCTGACCTCCCTGCACTCGAAATGGATTTTCTGGAGCTACAAGAGTCCAATTGGCGCGCTCTCAACGGCGTTGGAAAGTAGACATCCAGGGCTTTCCAGCAATATATAATAGTCCATACTTTGCGCGAAGATAGACGACGTAACTTGGCGTTTAACGCCAAGTTCATGCTGCTGTCTGGAGTTAAACGCCAGAAAAAGCGTCATGATCCGGAGTTGAACGCCCAAAACACGTCATAACCTGGAGTTTAACGCCAAGAAAGGCCTCTACTCGTGGATAGCTTTAATCTCAGCCCCAGCACACACCAAGTGGGCCCCAGAAGTGGATTTCTGCACCAATTATCTTAGTTTATTCAATTTCTATAAACCTAGGTTACCAGTTTACTATTTAAACAACTTTTACAGACTTATCTTGTACCTCATGACATTTTCAGATCTGAATTACATACTTTGTGACGGCATGAGTCTCTAAACTCCATTGTTGGGGGTGAGGAGCTCTGCAGCGTCTTGATGATTTAATACAATCCCTTTGTTTTCCATTCAAACACGCTTGTTCTTATCTAAGATGTTTATTCGCGCTTAATTGTGAAGAAGGTGATGATCCGTGACACTCATCACCTTCCTCAATCCATGAACGTGTGCCTGACAACCACCTCCGTTCTACATCAGACTGAATGAATATCTCTTAGATTCCCCAACAGAATCTTCGTGGTATAAGCTGGATGGATGGCGGCATTCATGAGAATCCGGAAAGTCTAAACCTTGTCTGTGGTATTCCGAGTAGGATTCCGGGATTGAATGACTGTGACGTGCTTCAAACTCCTGAGGGCTGGGCGTTAGTGACAGACGCAAAAGAATCAATGGATTCTATTCCAACCTGATTGAGAACCGACAGATGATTAGCCGTGCTGTGACAGAGCATAGGAACGTTTTCACTGAGAGGATGGGAAGTAGCCACTGACAACGGTGACACCCTACATAGAGCTTGCCATGGAAGGAATCTGCGTGTGAGAAGAGGATTTCAAGGAAGAGTTGAAGTCAAAGGACAAAGCATCTCCAAAACTCCAACATATTCTCCATTACTGCACAACAAGTAACATATTCCCTAGTCCTTTATAAACAAATAACTCTATTGTTCAAGTAATCCAAACAATTTTGTTGACATCCTGACTAAGACAAATAAAATAAACATTGATTGCTTCAAGCCAATAGTCTCCGTGGGATCGACCCTTACTCACGTAAGGTATTACTTGGACGACCCAGTGCACTTGCTGGTTAGTTGAACGGAATTGTGAAAAGAAAGTAATCAGTTAGTTGAGTTAGTTTGACTTTTTGGCACATGCCAAGGAGCCACTAATCAAGAATCACAATTTCATCCACCAATATGCTCACAATGAAATTATTTGGTTAAATTCCAAACCAGTATAAATTCTTGTATCAAAAGACCCTTGAACTACAAGAGCCTTGTGCGAGGCAAGAAAATTGATTTTAGTCTGAAAAGCATCTGGAGGGTCCTTAGGTTGAGAATATCAACCTCATCATCTTCAGAGGTAACATACATAGAGAGAAAAAATCATGATCCAAGGCTTGAGGAAGTAATCTGATATCTCACCTTACCGGATGCACAATGGGTCATGGGAGCTTCGGACAAGGCACTCCACTTAAGAATGAGTGAGCTCAAGCCAGTTGCAAGGGATTAGATGGAGTTTGTCCATCGCTCAATCTCACCCACAAGTAACCGATCCGAATTTAGTGTTGCTAGAGCTATTATGATTCGTTGTATTATGACCGGTCAAGAGGTGAGGATTGACAAAATAATTCCAAATGAGATATACCATTTTGCTTCCAACCCAAGCTCAAGATCTCCACCCGGGTTCTCTAGCATTATTCATCGCCTATGTAAAACGGCTGGTGCTTTCATAGAGAATGATATTCCTATATCACTAGGGCATCCAATCTCCAAGAGTCAATAGAAAAGGTAAAAGTACAACCCGCTCAAGAGGCTCAAGAAGAAGAAGTCCAGGGAGTCCAAGAGGAAGAGCAAGAGGCTCAAGAAGAGGAGATGTTACAACTTCCTCCATCTTCATACCAAATTCCTCAAGAGCAAGGTGAACCATATCAACACTCTTCAGCTCCTCCACAACAAGAGGTAGAGTGGCAACAAGTGTATTCTGCAATACAAAAATTCTCAGTATAAAGCCATGCAAGAAGCTCATCACAAAGAATTCCAAGATTTCAAAGCCTTGCATGAGACACATCACAAAGAGTTCCAAAACTACCGAGCACTCTTTGAAATTCAGTTTGAAAGCTCAAGATTCTTAGCGACTAAATATGTATGCCAAGATGAACTATGTTACTTGGGCTCAAAGTCAAGCACACCCAACTCTACTTGGTTTTGAAAAAGTGTTCAATGTGTATAAGAAGGAGCTTAAGAAAATAAACAAGGAACACAAGTATTAGAGGGATGGAGAATTATGTTACCATGGCCTTTGGAACCCAAAAGACAAAGTTGAGCACCTTGTACCAGGAATTTGGGAACCAAGAGAGCCACAAGAAGATGATGATGAGGAGGAGAATGATAGTAGAGGCAATAATAATGAATAAGGTTGTCAAGTTCTTTTATGTTACCTTTACCTCCTTTATCTTTTGCTTATTTGTAATCTATTTGCTTTACCTTTGTGTTTTGTATTTATTTTAATTGTGTTTTCTATATCCTATGCTTCATCTACTTAACTCACTACTTGTATCGTCCTCCTAAGCATTCTAATTACATGAAAAATAGTTACTTAGATGGAGAAAAGTTAAATCCTATCAATAAAAGTGCTTTCATGAGCAGTGGTATGTATACTTGTGATTTTCATGAATTGAGCCACAAAAAGATGGTCTTGCATGAATAGGAAGCGTGAGTCCTTAAGGCATGAGACTTAGATAAGTTCTATGAGATCTGATCAAAAGAAAGAATCCTTGGAATTGAACTGAAAAAGATTTGAAAAAGAAAGAGAGAAAATAAATAACAGAGAAACAAAATAGAGAAAGCAATTCAAAATAAAAATCAAAAGTTACAAAGATCTGAGAATCAATGGTTAAAGAGCCCAACTATGTGTCTATAGTGTGATTGTCCAAGGATAGGTCTCAGATAATTAGATCCGAGGGATGCCTCTTTACTCGGTAACCTGAGTCTACTGGTTTAAGATTACCGATCGAAAATCCACCGTCTAGAGTTCTCTTGAGACAAAGAATTTAGAAGCCCAAAGAGGCTCTGGCCATCAATGGCGGAGAACTCAAAATCTTTAACTATGTGCTTGCGGTGCGAACGTATCAAGGAGTGGCTTGGGTAATTAGATCCGAGGAGTGCCTTATCACCTGGTAACTTGAGCCAACTGGCTCGAGATTACCGATTGAACGCCCACTATCAAGAGTTGCTTTGAGAACTGAGCATTTAGAGTTGTCAACTCGAAAGCGCTTTGGTATAAAACAAGGATTCAATGATCAACATAAAAGAAGAATCTCATAATACTATCTGAGCCTTAACTCTCAGGAACCCTCCATTCTTAAGAATACAAGACTCATTAAAGATAAAGAAAATTCTAGATGATCACATGAGTTGTTAAACTCCACTACCTAGAAAGGCATGAACTTCAAGAAGGGGTTAACCTTACTCCATGTAATGCAATTCTTTCCTTTTTCATTTTCATTTGTTTCAGGACAAGCAAAATATTAAATTTAGTGTTATGATGCATTCGCATCTTTTGTGTTTTTTCTTTGTAATTTTATTTAATTTACTAAGAATGCTTTTTGAATGATCGATAGTTTCATGATTGAAATAAACATTACTTTGATTTAGTTAAATTTATTGTTTACAAGAAATTTTAGAAGAAAAACAGCAAAAAACAAATTAAAGAACAAAAGAGGATAGAAAGCACTAAACAGAATACTCTCTGGATTGAACAGAAAATTTTCTGAGTTAAATAAAAAGCCCATAAACACAAAGTATTAGAAAGCAACCTTCACGTACTATTCATCGATCCGCGCCTGTACTAAATTCAAATTTTGTAAAACCAAATAAATAGGCTGCACAGATCAATTTAAGAATTTATATATTTTTCTTATCTTCAAATAAGATTTGGAATAATAGTATTAAATTAAAATGTTTAAAATTATTCATCGATTCAGACTTGTTTTTATATAATTAGACACAAAATTATCTATTTTTAAAATCAAAATTAAAGTGTATAATATTTTAATAAATTTTAACTATCAATCTTAATTATATATATTATATATATTTTTTATAATTATATATATTATATATATTTTTATAATTAAAATTAAAGATTAAAAATTATTAAAATATCAAAAATATATATATATATATATATATATATATATATATATATATATATATATATATATATATATATATATATATATATCGATACACTTAAAAGTTTTTATACGAACATTACTTTATCTTCTTTCAAATCACGGAATAAAGAAACAAATTTATGCATGGCTTATTGGCAGCTGCCACCTTATCATAACGTCATGACTCATGAGAGCGCAATCAAGTAATGAAATAAAATTTTAATCTATCTATCTAGAAGTATTTTAATTTCTCAAAATTTCTTGACTTCTTGACATTAGAGAATTTGAAATTAAGGAATGCCTGGTAGCTTTTCGGGTAGAGACAAGAGGCATTTTCTTAGTGAGATGAATGATTGCTAATTTTGTCCAATCAATGGGGAAAAAGAAAGTCAGAAAAGATTATTCAAAGATCTCATTTTTCTTCTTTTGTATCCAATGATACATAGTAAATCAGAATTATCAATTTGTGTATCCCATGACCTCATCACAGTGTGAAATTGACTAATTGAGTATACAAAAACACAAATAATGTTTGCATAACTTTTTAATTTATGCATTTTTTATAGTATATGTAGAAGATAATTTTTTATTTTTATAGTTAATATTATTTTTTAATATCGAAAGTAAAAGATATAAAATATAAAAAAATATTATATATAATATTAAAATTTAATTTTGATACATTGTCAATATGAAATAATTTCATACATACGTATAATTATGTAACGTTATATTAATAAAAATAACTATCTTTTATATTAATTATATAAATAATTATCCCAAATCATCCTCGTTATAAATAAAAAAGTAAATTATTATAAGTATATTTATTATGAATGTGCTAAACTATAACCATAATTTAAATTTTAAGTAGATAGAATCCGTTATAAATATAACCTAGCTGAATTAATTTAGAGTTGGATACTTGAGTATAAATAATCTCTTGTGATACTCTGTGTACAATATCAATCATTAATAAAATCATATCTTATTTTCTCTATTTTCTTTCATCTTCCCTCTCTTCTCAAATTCTAATTTTTATTTTTATAATACGGCACGAAATTCTACTGTAAGAGTAAGCAATTATCTTTTTCTTTTCATCCACTTTATTCTTCTCATTTTTTTTACACCACAATGACCTCACAACATATTAAGTTCCTCTTCCTTAATCTCAAACTTCATTGTTAATTTTTTTTATACTTTCACGTTTCTTTTGTAGTATATACCACACATAAACTATTTTATATCTATAACATTGCATCAATTTTTTTTATTATGCCTGACATGCTTTGCTTTGCTTTACTATATGCATATCATGTACGTATTTATTATATGAAGTATATCCTGTAATATTAATTTATGTATTTTTATAGTGAATTTTACGAAAAAAGCCGTATGCTTTCCTTCCTAATCCATGACATATACGCCATTTTTTTTCTTTTTTTTTTCTTCGATTGTCTTTGAAATTTTTTCCGATCATTTTTTATTTTTTTTCTTTTAGTTTGTTTCTTCTCTTTCCTCCCTATTTTTTCTTTTATTTGTTACATTATTATTATTATTCGGATTTTTTTATAATATTTTATTTAATATTAATATCATTTTTCAAAGTAAATGATAATTTTTTTTATTTCTAAAAAAATTAACCGAGTTTTGCCCCATAACAATGTATGTCTATGAATAAATGTGCTCTTGATCATTGCTTGTAAGTTGTACTGTATTTGGGGGAGGGGGAGGAGAGGGATTGTTTGTGTACGTGGTGTTTGATTTAAGTTATTTTATTAATTTTTTTGAAGTAAATAAATTGGTAAAATAAAAAATACAAAGTTAACGGCGATTAACTCATTATTTTATCACTTACAAATTCTCTTCGCTTTAGAGAATTTTTTCAAATTCAAGACTGCATATCATGATTTCATGTTGGCTGAAATAAATAAATAAATAATAATGGAAATAAAGTTTTAAAATTTCATCATGTCACTTGCATATTCTGAATGGCAATACATATATATAGTAGTACGGTACCATTCTGGCTTCAAAGTAAAGGGACCAAATTAAAAGGGGAAGCATCTCAATCACTTCATTTAATTTTATCTGTTGGCAATGCAAATTAAGTTTCCGCTAAATTATGAAAGTTAGCTTCTCCACTCTTTTTAATCGAAAGTCGATCTTTTGGGATCAAACCATAAGATTTATTGCTATGAAAAGAAGTTAAAGAAAACAAGATTACTATTTTTAAGTGCATTCTTGAACAAGGTAAAATAATCACTATTGATGAAAGAGATTTCTAACCTTTTGGGTCAAAATATTCATAATTGTTACTAAAGTTCGCTAATAAAATTCCGATTTTTGCTAGAATCGTCATCAATGAGAGTATTATTAAAAGTATAGATTAGATATTAGTTATATTGATAAACAATTATGAGTTAAATTTTAGGGAAATTCTTTGGTATAGATGAGGGGGACAAATCTATATGTGTATATTTGTGTTGGAAGAGTGTTTAATAGACAAGTGTTTTCTGAAGGAATTAACCTATGTGGCTATTAGATGGTGTAGTACTCGCATACCAACAGCACTATTTTCTTGTGTCGTTATATAAAATTGTTATTTTTAAATATATTGGACTTTCTTTTTTATTTTTCTATAATAAAATGACTTCTTTTTATTTATTTATGTATTTTTAGTGAAGTTTATCGATTTATTGAACTCTATTGTTACAAATTTAATTAATATTGTTAATTTCTGAAACTCTAAAAGCAGGTTTTAGGTCACTAAATTAGTTAAATATTGGATAGTTTAACTGAAAAATAATTTTAAGATAATTTATTGTATTTAAAATGTATGAAAAAAACTATTTTAAATAGTATAATAGCAAAATAGATATGGATGATCATTTATATTATTATTTAATATTTTGTAATTAAAATTAAATTGGTAAAATTATTATAATAAAAAAATAAAGTATATTTTTTATCCCTAAAATCTACTAAAATTTTTTAAAATACCCCATTATTTTAATTTATTTCAATTTTGTTCAAATATTTTTTATTTGTATCAAATATATTTTTTATAGCTAATTTTTTAAAAAGTTTAGGACTAATGTAACAATAATGTATCATATATAATTATAACTAATTTATTTGTATTGAAAGTTGTTCTTATAAAAATTGTTACTGAATTTGTCTTAATTTTTTGAAAAATTAGCTGTTAAAAATATATTTGGTACAAATTAAAAATTTTTAGAATAAAATTAAAACAAAATAAAATTTATGAGTATTTTTAAAACTTTTAACAAATTTCATAGACAAAAAAATATACATAAAAAAACATTTACTTACAATCATAATACTTAAAATATTATTTTAGCTTATAAGCTAATTTGTAGTTTAAAAGTATCAATTTTGATTACAAAATTTTATTTAACAAAAAAAATTCCAATTTTATACAAACTTAAACCTACATAGGATTTTCAACATCAAAAGTAGGGCACAACCGGAGAAAAAGATTAAAAGTAGAAAAAATATTTCTTATTTGTTTCTTTTAAAACTAGTAAATTATTGGATCAAATGAAAACAAACAAAAAATATTTCTCATATTTTTTATCTTTTTTCAGGTCATGCTTTATTTTTTATGTTAAAAATTCTATGTATTTTAACTTCGTACAAAATTGAGACTTTTTTGTTAAACAAAATTTTATAATCAAAATTAATAATTTTAAACTAAAAATAAGCTTATAAGCTAAAATAATATTTTAAGTATTATGATTTTAAGTAAATTTTTTTTATGTATATTTTTTTTATAAAGTTTGTTAAAAGTTTTAAAAATATTCATAAATTTTATTTTATTTTAATTTTATTCTAAAAATTTTTAATTTGTATCAAATATATCTCTAATGCTAATTTTTTAAAAAAATTAAGACCAGTTCAATAATAATTTTACAAAAACAACCTTCAATACAAACAAATTAGTCATAATTATATATTATGCATTATTATTAGATTAGTCCTGAACTTTTTAAAAATTTAACTGTAAAAAATATATTTGATACAGATCGAAATTTTTTTAAATAAAATTAAAATAAATTAAAATAGTGAGGTATTTTAAAAATTTTTAGTAGATTTCAAAGACAAAAAAATATACTTTTTTATTATAAAAATTTACCAATTTAATTTTAATTATAAAATATTAAATAATAATATAAATAATCATCCATATCTATTTTGTAATTATACCATTTAAAATAATTTTTTCTCATACAATTTGAATAAATAAATTATCTTAAAAATTTTTTTAGTCAAATTATCCAATATTTAACCAATTTAGTGACCTAAAATCTGCTTTTAGACTTTCAGGAATTAATAATATTAATTAAATTTGTGACAATAGAGTTCAATGAATCGATGGACTTCACTAAAATAAAAATAAAAAATAAGAAGTCATTTTATTATAGAAAAATAAAAAAGAAGTCCAATATATTTGGAAACAGCAATTTTATAACGACACAAGAAAGTTGGGGCTGCTAGCATGCATGTACTGTGTTTAGTAAGCACAAAAGTTGCAAAAGCTTTCACCTGACACCTATTCCTACTAATACAGCTATCATCTAATAGTCATATAGTTTGACTCCCTCAAAGGACACTTGTCCATTAAACGCTCTTCCAACACAAATCTATACATGTAGATTTGTCCCCCTCATCTATACCAAAGAATTTGCCTAAATTTTAAAGTGGTTCTTGAACCTACAATTGAGATTTTAAACTTAAAATTATCTCAAAATTGTCTTTAAACTTAACAACAGTCGTTCCTAAGGTATTTTTTGTCAACAGATTGATGACGTAGTTGAACAAAAATCACGTTGAATTTGTAAATGTTGTCTTTTTTTCCAACTCCCAAATACAACTGAAATAATGTCGTTTTTCACTCCATCCGTTGTCACCTCGTCACTCCCAAAATCGACCCCTCTCTCTTCAACAAGAGCATTGGATCTCGCCGCCAAATATACTCCCATCCTGTCGTCCCAAGTCCTCTTCCACCGGCCACCAATGCCATGTTGCTGGCTTTCTCCTTGCTATTAAACTACCTTCTTTCTCTTTTGATGACCTTGAAAATACTGAGAACCGTGTGATCATCGATTATCTGAAATAGTTTATCAGGGAAGATAAAAAATTCAACAGTTCGATCCACGTTCACCAAAAAGGAAACGACGACATTTACAAGTCCGGCGCGGTTTCTGTCTAGCCACGTCATTGATCTGTCACCAGAAAATACCTTAGGGACGACTGTTGTTAAGTTTAGAGATAAATTTGGGGCAATTTTAAGTTTAAGGATGAGTTCGCGACTCGATCACAAGTTCATGGACCACTTTGAGATTTAACTCTAATAATATTATTTTTAGTGCGTATTTGTTGATTTAATTTACCTACCACCACCAATCGTGAAATTTGATAAAGTTGTTATTTTTCCAGTAATGATAATTTTAACTCCTATATATAGTCCATAATTTTACTAGATAACCAATTAGGATACGAGACAACTTAAGCCATCTTTTAAATTTTAAAAAATACGCACTGCCGCTGCGTTTTCTCCCTGAAAAGAAACATCTCGAAACTTAGAAAAGAAACATCCAGTAACCCACATAAAACCATCTATTTACTTAGAAAGAAACATCTAAAATCCTACAAAAGAAATATCCATTTAATCAAAAAGAAACATCCGAAAAAATAGTTAAAGAAAAAAAAAGGCATGCATCCCCCCAAAAAGAAACATCCTAAATCTAGGAAAGAAACATCTTGTAATCCACATAAAAAATCATGATCCTGAGCACGGTGAATCGTGAGGGGGAGAGCACTACGAATCGCAATGGAAGGCGTTGCGGTGGTCCTGGGCATGACGAATCGCGAGGGGGAGGCCATTGCAGTAATCAGCGGTGTAACAGCCCAGACCATCTGCTAGCACGATATTGTCCGCTTTGGCACACAAGGCCTCACGGTTTTGCCTTTGACGATAGGGATGATAGCCGAAGCCCCCTCACACTCACTCGTCAAAACGCGTCATGCTATGGAGAGGTATCCACACCCTTATAAAGCATGCTTCGTTTCCCTCCCCAACCGATGTGGGACCTTACAATCCACCCCCTAAGGGAACCCAACGCCCTCACTAGCACATCGATCCAGGCTCCAGTTCTGATACCATCTGTAACAGCCCAGACCACCCGCTAGCATGATATTGTCCGCTTTGGCACACAAGGTCTCACGGTTTTACCTTTGACGATAGGGATGCTAGCCAAAACCCTCCACACTCACTCATCAAAATGCGTCATGTTAGGAAGAGGTATCCACACCCTTATAAGACATGCTTCGTTCCCCTCCCCAACCGATGTGGGACCTTACAATCCACCCCCCTAAGGGAGTCCAGTGCTCTCACTGGCACATCGATCCGGGCTCCGACTCTGATGCCATTTGTAACAGTCTAGACCACCTGCTAACACGATATTGTTCGCTTTGACACACAAGGCCTCACGGTTTTTTCTTTGACGATAGGGATGATAGCCGAAGTTCCCCACACTCACTCGTTAAAATGCATCGTGCTAGCGGGTGGTTTAGACTGTTACAAGCGGCATTGCAAAGCATGAGAAAGGGGGCTGCGGTGGTCCTAGGCACGACGAATCGCAAGAGAGGATGCTGCAGTAATGGGTGGTGTTGTGAATCACAATAGAGGATATTGTGGTGGGAGAGAAAGACAACAATGTGAATGACGTGAGTAAGAGTGGGAAAGGAAGAAAACGGTGTGCAATTGTTTTTTCAATTTTAGGGTTAATTTTAGGAAAATTTTTTCGTATTATTGGATTTTTTTATTACGATTCACATCGTAATTGACCGGTACCCTAGTTAGTTGATTTTGAAAATGTTTGTTTAGTTCATGATGTTAATTACGAGCCAAACTATTGGATGTTGATGATGAAAGAATGTTTCTGTAATTCTATGTTCTGGTAAGTGTTAACCCAATTAACCTCATGTGATGAAGACGCGACGGTAGTCGGTGGGTGGCGACGTCGAAAACTGCGTGGAGACGGTGGGTTTGTAGAGGGAGAAATTTGACTGTTTCTAAATGAATGGAAAGGGATTAGGTTTTTTATAAATTGCTTTTATTGTGTATTATAAATATGATTAGGATAAATGTAGAAAGAACCTTTTTTGAATTTTAAATTTTAATTTTTAAATTTTTATTTATTTATAAAATTTAAATTATAATATAGTTGCCTTATGTTGACTTGTAGGGAGTTGTTTCTTTATACTTTCTCTTATTAATTACTTTTTTTATTAAAACGGAGCTATTTATTAATTACTCTATATCTTACAGATTTAGCTAAATTTTTTATTGTAAAAAAACCCGATTCAGCTTTATTACTGGGCTTATTATTGGGCTTTTCGATATTACTCTTGTTTGCATTATGGAGTAGACACCATAACTTCTGCATGATAGACCATAAACATACTAAGCCCTATTTAGAATTAAGACGACAAACAAGCTCCAAAAGAAAAATTGAAACGACAATCCTCACAATATATATAAACAAAACAATGTGTAATCGTTAATTGAGTCGCCAAAAAAAATTAGGCCGTTACTCTGGTGATGAAGAACATATTCTTCATCAGCTGATGAAATTATGTGGAAGGCACAATTAAGTCACGCGTCCTTTATTCCTTGAAAGAAGAGACAGTTTTTGAGGTGCTGTAGGAGCTTGTATCATGTCATGTCTCTCTTCAGTGGGATTAGATGAAGTTAATGACATTATTTTTTCTTAAGTTAATGATATTGTTATTATTTTAGTTAATCCGTTGAGTCTTTTTGGTTGATTATTGGCCAGTGTTTTTTTGTTGTGATTGGGACATTGGGCATTATGGCTAATATTTGTAAATCATACAAAAAAAAGATTTTGGTGTCACAAATTTAAGATTGGAACCCATTATGACCAAAAAGAAAAAGGTTGAAACCCATGTTCTCGGACCAACTGAAATCATGAAAATAATAACAATGATAATAAAATAAAAGAGCATGCTTACTATGATGATTTTGAATTAAAAAAATTGAAATAAATAAATTAGTAAAAACAAAAAATATAAATTAAATGATAAAAACTAATTTTGAAGTTTTGTAATTCTATCATTTATATATTATTAATTATTTATTTTATTTTATTTTTCAACTTGTGTTGCTCCATTATTGTTATTATTCTTCAATATTTATCTATCATTTATGATGTTTTTATTAAAATAATTATTCTAAAAAATTTAATTAGTTAAATTTTTGATATAATAAGAATTTGATTGGTATCTAAAAATCATCATATTATTTTATATTTTTATTAAATAATAGAAGAGTGCATAATAATATTTTATAATTAAAATTAATATTTTAATATAAATTTTTTAATATTATAAATTTTATATTTTGTTTTTTTCAAAAATTTTCGATTACACTAATAGATGAATGTGCTAGAACTCTTCACATTTCACAAAGCACAAGTATATATTTTTTTCTTAATTTTTGATGATTGTTATTATTCTCACACCAAAATCTTTGCTTTTTTATTATTGTTTTTGTGGAGATGGGTAAAATCCAAAACCCAAATCTCCTCTTACACTTTTCACCCCAAACTCACTCATTCCTCCTTGTTTACTACACATGCAGCACGCTTCCTCACCCCAAATCAGCCTCTCATGGAAAAAGAAAATAGCAGCAATGAAGAGGTATCTAAAGCCACCAAACTTTCTAAAAAATTTGACTTCGCTAATGAAAACGGAGTTGTTGCTTCACTTTTCCTTCCGATCCAGTGCTGTTGATTCTCTCACAGATTTGGCGCTACTACTTCTAACCCTTTTGGCGGTGCTATTGTAGTCCGTTCTAGTTCAGATGATGCCTTCCTGCTCTGGTGTTGTTAGGTTGCACTTTTGATATTGTGCGCCACCAAACAGCTTCTTTTCAGAGGATGTTTAATAAGGATTGTGGCAGATTTCTGCCGGAGATTACCCACTGTTGCCAGTTTTGCTGCCTCATGTGCTAGGGTATTTCCTTATCTAGAAATCCAGATAATGCCACATTTATTTATGCCCCCTAGTAGTTCCCATATGTCCTGAATAATTGGTTGAATCTTTTTCATGGAATTTTTTTACTTAATGCAAGATTGGCCCAGGCCGTCTGATTTGAAAAGCCTAAGAGGATTATTGGGATTAACCGGATACTATAGGCGATTTGTTAAAAATTATGGTAAGATTGCTTGGCCACTAACTCAACTCCTCAAGAAAGATAGCTTCAAGTGGGTGGAGAACGCTCAAATTGCCTTTGAAGAACTAAAAAAGGCAATGACTACTCTGCCAGTGCTAGCACCACCTTCTTTCCAAAAGCTTTTTACCATAGAAATTTATGCTTCTGACAAAGGAGTAGGAGTTGTCTTAATGCAAGAAGGTAGACCGGTGACTTGTGTGAGGCAAAAAATTTTAGAAAGAGCACAAGCCAAGTCTATTTGCAAAAGAGAACTCATGGCAATAGTGTTGGCAGTTCAACAGTGGAGATACTATCTTTGGAACAATATTTTACAGTGCATACTGATAAAAAAAATCTTAAATATCTGTTGGATCAACGAATGGTAGGGGAAGACCAACAGAAATGGATAACAAAATTGTTGGGATATGACTTTGAGATCAAGTATAAAGTTGGCACTGAAAATAGGGTAGCCAATGCATTGTTGAGAAAACTCAATTTCTCATCCCTCACCATCATAGTAACAGCAGTAGAATAGGATTAATTAGAAGATGAAGTGCAAGCTGTTGACAAACTCCAAGGCATTATTTAAGAACTTTTGTAATGAAAAGACACTCAGTCGAGGTTCAAACTTAAACATGGAAAGCTGTATTACAATGGCAGATTGGTGATTCCAAGAAACTCCAAGAGGATTCTACAAATTTTGAAAGAATTTCATAATACAAAGGTGGGTGTCATTTTGAATACTTTTGGACCTACACGAGAATTTTCGAAGTGATGTATTAGGAAGGAATGGAAAGACAAATTCAGCAATACATCAAAGAATGTGTGGTGTGCCAACGAAATAAGCATAAGATGTTGTTGTCTGCTGGCCTTTTACAATTACTGCCAATTCCTACAAATATTTGGTTTGATGTATCTATGGACTTCATTGGGGGATTGCCCAAGACTTTGGAAATGGACACTATCTTGTTGGTTGTGGATAAAATGACTAAATATGCTCATTTTTTTGCTCTAGCACAATCTTACACACCCAAGGAAGTAGCTGATTTGTTTGTCAAAGAAGTGGTACGACTTCATAATTTTCCAAACTCAATTGTTTCAGATCGAGATAAATTATTCATGAGCAATTTTTGGGGTGAGTTGTTCAAGGAAGCCAGAACCACTCTCAAGAAGAGTTCAGCTTATCATCCACAAACGGATGACCAAAGTGAAGTTGTCAATAAATGTTTGGAAACCTACTTAAGGTGTCTTATAAGTTCCAAGCCAAGACAATAGCCTAAATGGCTAGCTTGGGTAGAATATTGGTATAACACCAACTATCATAGCTCCATTCAAATGTCCCCTTTTAAATCCTTCTATAGTAAAGAACCTCATATGCTCTTGAAAGGTAGAGCTAGGGGTGGCAAACGGGCCTAAACCCGCCGGGCCGGCCTGCATAACCCGCCAAAAAAGGCGGGCTGGGCTGGAAAATCAGGACCGCCAAATATCAAAAGCCCGCCTAACCCGCACCGCTTAAACCGCGGGTTTTGGCGGGGCGGGGCGGGCTTCCCCGCCGGGCTAAGGTTTTTATTAGTGAGGGGGTATTTTTGCAATTCTTTTGCCAAAACCTAACTTCTCCGAACCTAACTTACAAGAGTGTGAAGATAAAAATTGAGTGTTTTGAATTATGTTTATGTTATTTTGGAGACAATATTTATAATTATGTTTTGGATTATATTTATTTGCTTTGGAGAGAATATTTATACTTATATTTTGAATGAAAATTTAGTTTATAATTATATTTATTAGATATTTATAATTACAAAGACTTTAATGTTTGTGAATATAAAAAATATAATTTTTTATGCCATTAGAAATTATAAATTTATTAATATGGTTGTGAAATTATATATATTACTTAGTAGTTAATAGTAAAAAAAAAAAGAGGAGTTTTGGCAGGCTTAGCCCGCCAGCCCGCCAGCCCGCAGTTAGGCGGGGCGGGCTAGGATTCTAGGACCGCCTCACTAGGCGGGGCGGGGGGGCCAGCCCGCCAAAGGGTGGGCTTTTGGCGAGGCGGGGCGGGGCGGGGCGGGCTTCCCCGCTTGCCACCCCTAGGTAGAGCAGAAATAGTGGTAGAAGAAGTTATGGTCCTCCTAAAAGAAAGAAATCGGAAGATTGATGAGCTCAAATTTCAACTTGAAAGAGCCCAAAACAAAATGAAAACATATGCTGACCAGAAAAGGCAATATGTGACCTATGAGAAAGGGGAGAAGATGTATCTTAAGTTGCAGCCATATAAGATGCAAGCACTTGCCAAAAGGATCAATCAAAAGCTTAGTACAAGATATTATGGGCCATTTGAGATATTAGAAAGAGTGGGACAAGTTGCATATCGGTTGAAACTATCAGAAACAACAAGAATTCATCCTATTTTTCATGTTTCTCTATTGAAAAAGTGTATTAGCTCGAATATCCAGCCACAACCACTTCAAGAAGCTATTTCGGAAGAATGGGAGCTTTAAGCTCAACCAGAAGAAGTCCTCCAAGTTTTTACCGATGTAGCAGGACAGCTCAAAATATTGATCAAATGACAAGATTTACCAGAATTTGAAAATTTGTGGGAGTTGGGCACTGAAATTCAGAAGGTATTTTCTTCTTTCCACCTTGAGGACAAGGTGGCTCTTCAAGGGGAGAGTATTTTTGAATATCCTAGAAAAAATAGTGCAAAAAGAAATAAAAGATAAAGAAAAGAGAGCAAATGAGCTCATCATTAGGGATGGAAAGATTCTCCATTTGCCTTTTAATCATTCTAGAAAAAAGATGAGATAAGGAGTTGTGGGTAGGGCATAAACAAGCTATATGATTAATGAAGAAGAATAATTACAGCATGGGAGTGAATTATTTAGCATGGGAGTGAACTATTTTAATTAGAAGACAACACTATTGATGACTGCTCATCGTTAGTAATTTTTAAGATTCTTTTTCTTTGGTTTTCTAGTATAATTTTATAATTAATCAAGTATTTGGAGTTGTGTTAGTGTTATTGTGTTTTCAGCGGTTTTTGTCTCAAAATAATCAAGAATTAAGGCTTTTTTAGCAAGAAAATACAAAGTCAATTTAAAGACGGTCCAATCGGGGAATCAAACCGAATGCCTAGCCTTCAAGCATGGACGCCCGGTGGCCAAGCATGCAAGCCTGACGGTTGCAACATGGTGCGCGAAATTGTGAACAATACTTTTCACAACTCTCATAATCCCCGGTCATGAACTCCAAGAACTTGGTAGTTCAATTCCATGGCATTACACAACTTCGCACAACTAACCAGCAAGTGCACTGGGTCGTCCAAGTAATACCTTACGTGAGTAAGGGTCGATCCCACGGAGATTGTTGCTATGAAGCAAGCTATGGTCATCTTGCAAATCTTAGTCAGGCAAACTCAAATGTATGATGATGATGAACGAAAATAACACAAAGGTAAAGATAGAGATACTTATGTAATTCATTGGTAGGAACTTCAGATAAGCGCATGAAGATGCCTTCCCTTCCGTCTCTCTGCTTTCCTACAGTCTTCATCCAATCCTTCTTACTCCTTTCCATGGCAAGCTTATGCAAGGGTTTCACCGTTGTCAGTGGCTACCTCCCATCCTCTCAGTGAAAGCGATTGGCATATGCCCTGTCACGGCATAGCGGAATTCAGCTGTCGGTTCTCGGTCAGGCCGGAATAATATCCATCGATACTTTTGCGTCTGTCACTAACGCCCCGCCTGCTAGGAGTTTGAAGCACGTCACAGTCATTCAATCATTGAATCCTACTCAGAATACCACAGACAAGGTTAGACCTTCCGGATTCTCTTGAATGCCGCCATCAGTTCTCGCCTATACCACGAAGACTCTGATCTCACGGAATGGCTGGCTCGTTTGTCAGGCGAGCACTCGGTTGTCAGGCGATCAACCATGCATCGTGTTATCAGGAATCCAAGAGATATTCACTAGAGCTATGATTGCTTGTAGAACAAGAATGGTTGTCAGTCACCTTGTTCATGAGTGAGAATGATGATGAGTGTCACGGATCATCACATTCATCAAGTTGAAGAACAAGTGATATCTTGGACAAAGAACAAGCGAAATTGAATAGAAGAACAATAGTAATTGCATTAATACTCGAGGTACAGCAGAGCTCCACACCTTAATCTATGGTGTGTAGAAACTCCACCGTTGAAAATACATAAGCATAAGGTCTAGGCATGGCCGAATGGCCAGCCTCCCAATGATCTAAGATAGCATAAAACGAAGATAGCTACCAAAGTCTTCTAATACAATAGTAAAAGGTCCTACTTATAGATAACTAGTAGCCTAAGGTTTACAGAAATGAGTAAATGACATAAAAATCCACTTCCGGGCCCACTTGGTGTGTGCTTGGGCTGAGCAATGAAGCAATTTCGTGTAGAGACTCTTCTTGGAGTTAAACGCCAGCTTTTATGCCAGTTTGGGCGTTTAACTCCCATTTGGGTGCCAGTTCCAGCGTTTAACGCTGGGATTTCTTGAGGTGACTTTGAACGCCGATTTGGGCCATCAAATCTTGGGCAAAGTATGGACTATTATATATTGCTGGAAAGCCCAGGATGTCTACTTTCCAACGCCGTTGAGAGCGCGCCAATTGGGTATATGTAGCTCCAGAAAATCCACTTCGAGTGCAGGGAGGTCAGAATCCAACAGCATCTGCAGTCCTTTTGAGTCTCTGGATCAGATTTTTGCTCAGATCCCTCAATTTCAGTCAGAAAATACCTGAAATCACAGAAAAACACACAAACTCATAGTAAAGTCCAGAAAAGTGAATTTTAACTAAAAACTAATAAATATATACTAAAAACTCAACTAAAACTACCAAAAACATACTAAAAACAATGCCAAAAAGCGTACAAATTATCCGCTCATCACAACACCAAACTTAAATTGTTGCTTGTCCTCAAGCAACTGAAAATCAAATAAGATAAAAAGAAGAGAATATGCAATGAATTCCAAAAACATCTATGAAGATCAGTATTAATTAGATGAGCGGGGCTTTCAGCTTTTTGCCTCTGAACAGTTTTGGCATCTCACTCTATCCTTTGAAATTCAGAATGGTTGGCTTCTTTAGGAACTCAGAATCCAGATAGTGTTATTGATTCTCCTAGTTAAGTATGATGATTCTTGAACACAGCTACTTCACGAGTCTTGGCCGTGGCCCAAAGCACTCTGTCTTCCAGTATTACCACCGGATACATACATGCCACAGACACATAATTGGGTGAACCTTTTCAGATTGTGACTCAGCTTTGCTAAAGTCCCCAATTAGAGGTGTCCAAGGTTCTTAAGCACACTCTTATTTGCCTTGGATCACAACTCTTATTCTTTTCTTTCTTTCTTTTTCTCTTTCTTCTTTTTTTTTTTTCTTTTTCGGTTTTTTTTTTTCGCTTGCTTTCTTTCTTTTTTTTTTTGTATTCACTGCTTTTTCTTGCTTCAAGAATCATTTTTATGATTTTTCAGATCCTCAGTAACATGTCTCCTTTTTCATCATTCTTTCAAGAGCCAACATTCATGAACCACAAATTCAAAAGACATATGCACTGTTTAAGCATACATTCAGAAGACAGAAGTAATGCCACCACATCAAAACAATTAAACTGTTATAAAATTCAAAATTCATGCAATTCTTTTCTTTTCAATTAAGCACTTTTTATTCAAGAAAGGTGATGGATTCATAGGACATTCATAACTTCAAGGCATAGACACTAAGACATTAATGATCACAAGACACAAACATGGATAAACATAAGCATAAAATTCGAAAAACAGAAGAATAAAGAACAAGGAAATCAAAGAACGGGTCCACCTTAGTGATGGCGGCTCTTTCTTCCTCTTGAAGATCCTATGGAGTGCTTGAGCTCCTCAATGTCTCTTCCTTGTCTTTGTTGCTCCTCCCTCATGATTCTTTGGTCTTCTCTAATTTCATGGAGGATGATGGAGTGTTCTTGATGCTCCACCCTTAGTTGTCCCATGTTGGAACTCAGTTCTCCTAGGGAGGTGTTTAGTTGCTCCCAATAGTTTTGTGGAGGAAAGTGCATCCCTTGAGGTATCTCAGGGATCTCATGATGAAAGGGGTCTCTTGTGTGCTCCATCCTTTTCTTGGTGATGGGCTTGTCCTCATCAATGGGAGTGTCTCCTTCTATGTCAACTCCAACTGAATAACAGAGGTGACAAATGAGATGAGGAAAGGCTAGCCTTGCCAAGGTGGAAGACTTGTCTGCCACTTTATAGAGTTCTTGGGCTATAACCTCATGAACTTCCACTTCTTCTCCAATCATGATGCTATGAATCATGATGGCCCGGTCTATGGTAACTTCGGACCGGTTGCTAGTGGGAATGATTGAGCGTTGAATGAACTCCAACCATCCTCTAGCCATGGGCTTGAGGTCATGCCTTCTCAATTGAACCGGCTTGCCTCTTGAATCTCTCTTCCATTGTGCGCCCTCTTCACATATAACTGTGAGGACTTGGTCCAACCTTTGATCAAAGTTGACCCTTCTTGTGTAAGGATGTTCATCTCCTTGCATCATAGGCAAGTTGAACGCTACCCTCACACTTTCCGGACTAAAATCCAAGTATTTCCCCCGAACCATAGTAAGATAATTCTTTGGATTTGGGTTCACACTTTGGTCATGGTTCTTGGTGATCCATGCATTGGCATAGAACTCTTGAACCATCAAGATTCCGACTTGTTGAATGGGGTTGGTGAGAACTTCCCAACCTCTTCTTCGGATCTCATGTCGGATCTCCGGATATTCACCCTTTTTGAGTGAAAAGGGGACCTCGGGGATCACCTTCTTCAAGGCCACAACTTCATAGAAGTGGTCTTGATGCACCCTTGAGATGAATCTCTCCATCTCCCATGACTCGGAGGTGGAAGCTTTTGCCTTCCCTTTCCTCTTTCTAGAGGTTTCTCCGGCCTTGGATGCCATAAATGGTTATGGAAAACGAAAAAGCAACGCTTTTACCACACCAAACTTAAAATGTTTGCTCGTCCTCGAGCAAAAGAAGAAAGAAGAGAGTAGAAGAAGAAGAAATGAGGGAGAAAGGGATGGCTATGTATTCGGCCAAAGAGGGGGAGAAGTGGTGTTTAGGTTGTGTGAAAATGAAGGAATGAAGAAGGGTATTTATAGGAGAGAGGGGAGATGGAGTTCGGCCATTATGGGTGGGTTTGGGAGGGAAAGTGGTTTGAATTTGAATGGAAGGTTAGGTGGGGTTTTATGAAGGATGGATGTGAGTGGTGAAGAGAAAGATGGGATTTGATAGGTGAAGGGTTTTTGGGGAAGAGGTATTGAGGTGATTGGTGAATGGGGGAAGTAGAGAGAGGGTGGTGGTGGGGTAGGTGGGGGTCCTGTGGGGTCCACAGATCCTGTGGTGTCAAGAAAAAGTCATCCCTGCACCAAATGTTGCTCAAAATCACGTTTTGAGCCATTTCTGGCGTTAAACGCCGGGCTGGTGCCCATTCCTGGCGTTTAACGCCAGGTTCTTGCCCTTTTCTGGCGTTTAACGCCAGTCTGGTGCCCCTTTCTGGCGTTAAACGCCCAGAATGGTGCCAGACTGGGCGTTAAACGCCCAACTGCTAGGCTTACTGGCGTTTGAACGCCAGCAACATCTTCCTCCAGGGTGTGCTGTTTTCTTCCTGTTTTCATTTTGTTTTTGCTTTTTTCATTGATTTTGTGACTTCTTATGATCATCAACCTACAAAAAAGATAAAATAACAAAAGGAAATAGATAATTATAAAACATTGGGTTGCCTCCCAACAAGCGCTTCTTTAATGTCATTAGCTTGACAGAGGGCTCTCATGGAGCCTCACAGATACTCAGAGCAATGTTGGAACCTCCCAACACCAAACTTAGAGTTTGAATGTGGGGGTTCAACACCAAACTTAGAGTTTGGTTGTGGCCTCCCAACACCAAACTTAGAGTTTGACTGTGGGGGCTCTGTTTGTCTCTGATTTGAGAGAAGCTCTTCATGCTCCTTCTCCATAATGACAGAGGGATATCCTTGAGCCTTAAACACCAAGGATTCTTCATTCACTTGAATGATTAACTCACCTCTATCAACATCAATCACAGCCTTTGCTGTGGCTAGGAAGGGTCTGCCAAGGATGATGGATTCATCCATGCACTTTCCAGTCTCTAGGACTATGAACTCAGTAGGGATGTAATGGTCTTTAACTTTTACCAAAACATCCTCTACAAGTCCATAGGCTTGTTTTCTTGAGTTGTCTGCCATCTCTAGTGAGATTTTTGCAGCTTGCACCTCAAAGATCCCTAGCTTCTCCATTACAGAGAGGGGCATGAGGTTCACACTTGACCCTAGGTCACACAGAGCCTTCTTGAAGGTCATGGTGCCTATTGTACAAGGTATTGAAAACTTCCCAGGATCCTGCCTCTTTTGAGGCAGTTTCTGCCTAGACAAGTCATCCAGTTCTTTGGTGAGCAAGGGAGGTTCATCTTCCCAAGTCTCATTTCCAAATAACTTGTCATTTAGCTTCATGATTGCTCCAAGGTACTTAGCAACTTGCTCTTCAGTGACATACTCATCCTCTTCAGAGGAAGAGTATTCATCAGAGCTCATGAATGGCAGAAGTAAGTCCAATGGAATCTCTATGGTCTCATTTTGAGCCTCAGATTCCCATGGTTCCTCATTGGGGAACTCAGAGGAGGTTGGTGCACGCCCATTGAAGTCTTCCTCAGTGGCGTCCACCTCCTCTCTTTCCTCTCCATATTCGGCCATGGTTATGGCTTTGCACTCTCCTTTTGGATTTTCTTCTGTGTTGCTTGGGAGAGTACTAGGAGGGAGTCCAGTAATTTTCTTGCTCAGCTGACCCACTTGTCCTTCCGAATTCCTAATGGAGGACCTTGTTTCAGTCATGAAACTTTGAGTGGTTTTGATTAGATCAGAGACCATTGTTGCTAAGTCAGAGGTATTCTGCTTAGAACTCTCTGTCTGTTGCTGAGAAGATGATGGAAAAGGCTTTCCATTGCTAAACCTATTTCTTCCACCATTATTGTTGTTGAAACCTTGTTGAGGTCTCTCTTGATTCTTCCATGAGAAATTTGGGTGATTTCTCCATGAAGAATTATAGGTGTTTCCATAGGGTTCTCCTAGGTAATTCACCTCTTCCATTGAAGGGTTCTCAGGATCATAAGCTTCTTCCTCAGATGAAGCATCCTTAGTACTGCTTGGTGCATTTTGCATTCCAGACAGACTTTGAGAAATCAAATTGACTTGTTGAGTCAATATTTTGTTCTGAGCCAAAATGGCATTCAGAGCATCAATCTCAAGGACTCCTTTCTTCTGATTAGTCCCATTGTTCACAGGATTTCTTTCAAAAGTGTACATGAATTGGTTATTTGCAACCATTTCAATCAGTTCCTGAGCTTCTGTAGGCGTCTTCTTCAGATGAAGAGATCCTCCAGCAGAGCTATCCAGAGACATCTTGGATAGTTCAGAGAGACCATCATAGAAAACACCTATGATGCTCCATTCAGAAAGCATGTCTGAGGGACATTTTCTGATTAATTGTTTGTATCTTTCCCAAGCTTCATAGAGGGATTCTCCATCCTTCTGTCTGAAGGTTTGGACTTCCACTCTAAGCTTACTCCATTTTTGAGGTGGAAAGAACTTTGCCAAGAAGGCATTGACTAGCTTTTCCCAAGAGTCCAGGCTATCTTTAGGTTGTGAATCCAACCATATTCTAGCTCTGTCTCTTATAGCAAAAGGGAATAGCATCAGTCTGTAGACCTCAGGGTCAACCCCATTAGTCTTGACTGTGTCACAGATTTGCAAGAACTCAGCTAAAAACTGATGAGGATCTTCCATTGGAAGTCCATGAAACTTGCAATTCTGTTGCATTAAAGAAACTAATTGAGGCTTAAGCTCAAAGTTGTTTGCTCTAATGGCAGGGATAGAGATGCTTCTCCCATAGAAGTCGGGAGTAGGTGCAGTGAAGTCACCCAGCACCTTCCTTGCATTGTTGGCATTGTTGTTGTTTTCGACTGCCATGTGTTCTTCTTCTTTGAAGAATTCGGTCAGGTCCTCTAAAGAGAGTTGTGCTTTGGCTTCTCTTAGCTTTCTCTTCAAGGTCCTCTCAGGTTCAGGGTCAGCTTCAACAAGAATGCCTTTGTCTCTGCTCCTGCTCATAAGAAAGAGAAGGGAACAAGAAAATGTGGAATCCTCTATGTCACAGTATAGAGATTCCTTGAAGTGTCAGAAGAAAAGAAAAATAGAAGAAGGAGGTAGAAGAATTCGAACTTGATTAGATAGAGTTCGAATTGTGCATTAAGAAGGAGTAGTACTCCATAAATAGAAGGATGTGAGAAGGAGGGAAGAGGATTTTCGAAAATTAATTAAAAAGATGTCAAAAACATTTTAAAAATTGATTGATAATTTTCGAAAATTCAAAGTGGAAAAGAAATCAAGTGATTTTTGAAAAAGATTTTGAATTTAGAAGTTAAAAAGATTTGATTGAAAACTATTTTGAAAAAGATGTGGTTGAGAAGATATGATTGGTTTTTAAAAAATGTGATTGAGAAGATATGATTTGAAAACAATTTTAAAAAGATATGTTTTGAAAACAATTTTAAAAGATTTGATTTTGAAAATTAGTAACTTGCCTAACAAGAAAAGATATGATTCAAACATTAAACCTTTCTCAACAGAAAAGGCAACAAATTTGAGATGTTCAATCAAATCATTAATTGTTAGTAAGTATTTTTGAAAAAGGAAAGAAATTGATTTTGAAAACATTTGATTGAAAAGATATGATTTGAAAAAGATTTGATTTTGAAAAACTTTGAAAACTTGAAAAAAAATTGATTTGAAAACAAAATCTTCCCCCTAGCACCATCCTGGCGTTAAACGCCCAGAATGGTATTCATTCTGGCGTTTAACGCCCAAAATGCACCCTTTTTGGGCGTTAAACGCCCAACCAGGTACCCTGGCTGGCGTTTAAACGCCAGTCTGTCCTTCTTCACTGGGCGTTTTGAACGCCCAGCTTTTTCCGTATAATTCCTCTGCTGTATGTTCTGAATCTTCAATTCTTGTATTATTGACTTGAAAAGACACAAATTAAAAATATTTTTGGATTTTTTTAATAATCAAAATGCAACAAGAATCAAATAACAATGCATGCAAGACACCAAACTTAGCAGTTTGTATACTACTGACACTATATGAGACACATAAACACTCAAGCCAAAAGAATTCAAAGATCAGAGTAAGAAATCATCAAGAATTACTTGAAGATCCTTAAGACACATGAATGAATGCATGCAATTGACACCAAACTTAAGATGAGACACTAGACTTAAGCAAGAAACATCAAATATTTTTGGTTTTTATGATTTTGTAATTTTTTTTTGTGTTTTTCGAAAATTAAGTGGAAAAAGATATCAAAATTCTTAATGAGAATTCCAGGAATCAGTGCAATGCTAGTCTAAGACTCCGGTCCAGGAATTAGACATGGCTTCACAGCCAGCCAAGCTTTCAAAGAAAGCTTCGGTCCAAAACACTAGACATGGCCAAAGGCCAGCCAAGCCTTAGCAGATCACTGCTCCAAAAGCAAGATTGATAAAAATCAACAAGCTCTTGTGATGATAAGTTGAAACCTCGGTCCAATGAGATTAGACATGGCTTCTCAGCCAGCCAGATTTCAACAAATCATCATGAAACTCTAGAATTTATCTTCAAGAATTTCGAGAAAAAAAAATACCTAATCTAAGCAACAAGATGTACCGTCAGTTGTCCAAACTGAACAATCCCTGGCATTGTTACCAAAAGCTTGCTCAAAACTTGAACAATCCCCGGCAACGGCGCCAAAAACTTGGTGTTGTTGCCGGATCAAAACTTGGCACTATTATTGCAGAGAACAAATGCGAAACCGTAGTTAGGACATTTAATTCCCCGGCAACGGTGCCAAAAACTTGGTGCGCGAAATTGTGAACAATACTTTTCACAACTCTCATAATCCCCGGTCATGAACTCCAAGAACTTGGTAGTTCAATTCCATGGCATTACACAACTTCGCACAACTAACCAGCAAGTGCACTGGGTCGTCCAAGTAATACCTTACGTGAGTAAGGGTCGATCCCACGGAGATTGTTGCTATGAAGCAAGCTATGGTCATCTTGCAAAGCTTAGTCAGGCAAACTCAAATGTATGATGATGATGAACGAAAATAACACAAAGGTAAAGATAGAGATACTTATGTAATTCATTGGTAGGAACTTCAGATAAGCGCATGAAGATGCCTTCCCTTCCGTCTCTCTGCTTTCCTACAGTCTTCATCCAATCCTTCTTACTCCTTTCCATGGCAAGCTTATGCAAGGGTTTCACCGTTGTCAGTGGCTACCTCCCATCCTCTCAGTGAAAGCGATTGGCATATGCCCTGTCACGGCATAGCGGAATTCAGCTGTCGGTTCTCGGTCAGGCCGGAATAATATCCATCGATACTTTTGCGTCTGTCACTAACGCCCCGCCTGCTAGGAGTTTGAAGCACGTCACAGTCATTCAATCATTGAATCCTACTCAGAATACCACAGACAAGGTTAGACCTTCCGGATTCTCTTGAATGCCGCCATCAGTTCTCGCCTATACCACGAAGACTCTGATCTCACGGAATGGCTGGCTCGTTTGTCAGGCGAGCACTCGGTTGTCAGGCGATCAACCATGCATCGTGTTATCAGGAATCCAAGAGATATTCACTAGAGCTATGATTGCTTGTAGAACAAGAATGGTTGTCAGTCACCTTGTTCATGAGTGAGAATGATGATGAGTGTCACGGATCATCACATTCATCAAGTTGAAGAACAAGTGATATCTTGGACAAAGAACAAGCGGAATTGAATAGAAGAACAATAGTAATTGCATTAATACTCGAGGTACAGCAGAGCTCCACACCTTAATCTATGGTGTGTAGAAACTCCACCGTTGAAAATACATAAGCATAAGGTCTAGGCATGGCCGAATGGCCAGCCTCCCAATGATCTAAGATAGCATAAAACGAAGATAGCTACCAAAGTCTTCTAATACAATAGTAAAAGGTCCTACTTATAGATAACTAGTAGCCTAAGGTTTACAGAAATGAGTAAATGACATAAAAATCCACTTTCGGGCCCACTTGGTGTGTGCTTGGGCTGAGCAATGAAGCAATTTCGTGTAGAGACTCTTCTTGGAGTTAAACGCCAGCTTTTATGCCAGTTTGGGCGTTTAACTCCCATTTGGGTGCCAGTTCCAGCGTTTAACGCTGGAATTTCTTGAGGTGACTTTGAACGCCGATTTGGGCCATCAAATCTTGGGCAAAGTATGGACTATCATATATTGCTGGAAAGCCCAGGATGTCTACTTTCCAACGCCGTTGAGAGCGCGCCAATTGGGCTTCTGTAGCTCCAGAAAATCCACTTCGAGTGCAGGGAGGTCAGAATCCAACAGCATCTGTAGTCCTTTTGAGTCTCTGGATCAGATTTTTGCTCAGATCCCTCAATTTCAGTCAGAAAATACATGAAATCACAGAAAAACACACAAACTCATAGTAAAGTCCAGAAAAGTGAATTTTAACTAAAAACTAATAAATATATACTAAAAACTCAACTAAAACTACCAAAAACATACTAAAAACAATGCCAAAAAGCGTACAAATTATCCGCTCATCACAACACAAGCCCGACGTCCCTCCTCATTTTGGCACACACACCCGACAAAAATTTGGTGCGAAATTTATAACCACGACAAGTGCACTGGGTCGTATCTAGTAATACCTCAGGTGAGTGAGGGTTGATCCCACGAGGATTGATGGATCAAGCAACAATGATTGAGTGATTGGTTTAGTTAGACAAACAGAAAATGGTATTGAAGGTTCAAAAGCATAAACAGCGATTTTAGAATATCAGAAAGCAAGCAATAAAATTGATGTGAATTACATATGGAGAAAACAGTTAAGACTTCAGAGATATCTATTTTCCGGATTGACTTTTCTTACTAACTATTTTAATCATGCAAGATTTAATTTATGGCAAACTATATGTGACTAAACCCTAATTCCTTAGACCTTTTTAGTCTCCTCTAAAATTCATCAACCGCCAATTCCTTGGTCGCTTAATTCCAATTAGAGGGTGAAGTTCAATTCTAGTTTATATGCCACAAAAATCCTAATTATCCAAATATAAGAGGATTATATGTCACGTATCCCGTTAAATCCAGATAATTAGAAATTTAGGAGAATATGTTGTTCAAGTAAAGAGCTTTTCCAAGTTATACAAGAACTCAATTAGAACCAAGGTCATACTTCCGTTCCACCCAGATTCATAAATTAAAGAACGAAAACAATTCTTGAATTATAAACTAGTACATGAATTAAAATAGAAAAATAATAGTATCAATCTATACAATAGACAAAGCTCATAACCTTAACAGTGGAGGATTAGTTGCTCCTGGTTCAGAGAGAAAAACTAGGATTCAGGTAAATTGCAGAATGAGGTAGAAGAGAAGAGATTAGCCCGAAGGACTGATTCTTTTCCCTTTTATATCTAATCCTAATTATTGTAATTATATTTTCTAAAACTAAAATAATATCTTTTTCTATTTTAAAATAAAATTCAAATTCAATCAAAATAAATTTAGCTTCATTCGCAGCTTTGTATGAATGCCTTGGGACCACTTGCGTTTTGAGGGTCCACGCTGAACTTGGAAAACTTCAAGTTCAGCGTGGGATGGGCAGAGACTTCCTTATTAAGTTCCATTGAATCCACACTGAACTTGAAAATTTCCAAGTTCAGCGTGGAGGAGGCAGTGTCAATTCCACGCTTTTCCTTTGAATCCATGCTGAACTTGGATTAACCCAAGTTCAGCGTGAGATAGTACATGGTTCTCCCTTAGTGCGTGAAGGAGGCAGAGTTAAATGGAAGAAAAGGGTATACTATTATATATCGTTAGAAAGCTCTAGAAGTTAGCTTTTCAATACCGTTGAAATCATGTCAATTGAACTCTGTAACTCAAGTTATTCCTATTTGAGTGAAAGGAGGTCGGGGTTGACAGCATCATTCGCTTTCATCCTTTTCTGCTACAAAACTCTGTCAAATCCATCCGAATGCTACCTAAAATAAACAAAAATACACACAACTCAAAGTAGCATCCATAGTGGCTAAAAGATATTTAAATCTTGATTAAACTCAACAATTTGAATGAAAATTCACTAGGAAAAGATACAAAAGATGCTCACGCATCAGCGGCCTTCCTCCAATTTGATGCACGTCTAGTGGCCATGAAGCCCTGGAGGCTTATTTGGGCTTACGCCCAAATTTGAAGATAGAAGCCCGGTATACATAAACCTCAACTCCCAAAGGCAATATTATTAAGGCCCAATCTCAATTATACAAATCATGAGAAGCTTTAATCTCATCCAAAGATTCAAGATTCAAGAGATTAGTCATCATTAATGCCTTCTAGAAATATAAAGATTTGGTTGTTAGGATTTATTTTTAGATTAGATTTAAATTATTTTTTTGATTTGAATTTGAAATAGGTAGTTAGTTATCTTATCCTTCGAAAGATAAGATTAGATTGAGTTTTGGAATTTGAATTCTAAACAGAACTTAGGATATAAATAAATGAACATGGTTCATAAGAGAGATCAGCATCTATCAGGGGATCACACACCTCTCTCATCATTAGGATTAGTTTTTTTCTATCATGAGTCACTAAACCTCCCCTGTTGAAGGTTAGGAGCTTTGTTTGGTTTTAGAATTAATAATAGAGATAAGTACGATTTTGGTCTCTAACGTAGAGGTCAAAAATTTATTTCGTCTCCAGCCTTTTTTCGCTACAAAATGGTCTCCAATGTTTCAGTTTATTGTAAAATGGTCCTTCAAACAAAAATATCCCTCCCTCTCTCCCTTCTTCTTCCTCAACCAGAAACAGAAGCAGAAGCGCAAATGCAGGCAGAAGCAAAAATAGGCAGAAGCAGAAGCAACCAAAGCATCAACAACAACAATGAAATAAAATGAATAAACAGAAACAATCAGAAGTATCATCAACAACAACAATGGAATCCTTTAAATCTAAAAAATTAAAGAAAAATGAATAAAAAATTGAAACATAGGGAAAGGATTGCGGTGGTGGTGGAAAAAGAGGGGCTGCGGCGGTGAACGGCGATGCGATGTTGGCGGAGTACAAATCGCCATGAGGAGGGTGCTGTGGTGGTCGCGGCGCTGCGGAGGGCTTCGTTCCTCTCTTGTCGGCGGCGCTGTGTATTTGCTGAGGAAGAAAGGAGCGGCATGGAGGAGCAGCAGCGTGGAGCGGCTGCGGCGGTGTGGAGCTATTGCGGCGGTGACCTTCCCCCTTCCCCCTTTCCCCTTCCCCTTTTCCCGAAACAACACCCCCTCCCGCTTCTCTTTCTCCCCCTCCCCCCATCTCGGTGGCGCTGTATTTTCTCCCACCGCCACCACTAGAACCCACCACCACCACCACATTATCATCATGGTCATCATCATCATCATCATCATCATCAGAACAGCACCTAAACCACCAGAACAGAACCACCACCACCACATTATCATTATGGTCATCATCATCATCATCAGAAATTCACAACAATATTCCACAACAAATTTCAGCAACAACAATATTCCACGACAAATTTAAAAAAAATTCAGAAATTTCACAAACAAATCAAGTTCACAGAAGAAGAAGAAGAAAGAAGAAGAAGAAGAATTGGTGGTGCGGTGGTGCGGCGGAAGAAGAAGAAGAAGAAAAAGATGGTGGTGGTGCGGTGCGGTGGTGCGGCAGGGGCAATGGTGCGGTGGAAGAAGAAGAAGAAGAAGAAGGTGGTGGTGGTACGGTGCGGTGGTACGGCGGGGGTGTGGCAGAGCAGCGGAGCGGCGAGGCGGTGGTGCGGTGGTCCCCCTCCTCTCCCCCTCCTTCCCCCCTTGTTCTCGCGCCACCCCTTCTTTTTCTCCCCACCCCCTTCGTATCCCTTTCTTTCTTCTTTTTATTTTTTAATTTATTTTATATTTATTTTATTTTATAATTTTTTAATGAAGGATAATTTGGTAATAAAAAAATAAAATTGGTAAAAAGGACGATTTTAAAACAAAGTGAAACCTTTGGGACCATTTTATAGCGAAAAAAAGGCCAGGGACGAAATAAATTTTCAGCCTCTACGTTGGGGACCAAAATCATACTTATCCCTTAATAATACAAGTACTTTTTTATTTTAATTCGTGCTTCTTTACTTTTTTAAGATTGAGTTTTGTTCTTCATCAATAACGGTTAAAACTATTGAAAAATATTCTAAATCTGTTTTAGATTCTAATTTTATATTTGAAAAAATTAATATTAGAATTAGCTTGAAACTCATATCACAATCTTCAATTATCTAGATCTAGTCTGAAATAAGTGACATATAATTTGACTAGTGATAGTTCTTCAAGATTGTGTGGCTTAAAATCGAAACCATTCTTCACCTCTTCTCTTGATTAGTTGACCAAGGAATTGGTGATTAATTGGGTTTAGAGAAATTAAATCACCAAGGAATTGGGATTTGGTTACACATGATTTGCTGTGAAAAGATTTTTGCATAAATTAAATAAAAAAGCATAAACATTGTTCTTCCAAGAATTAAACATCTCCGAGGTTTCCAACATTCTCATCTACTGATTTTCTTCCAACTTCAAAGCATTCTCTCATTCTCTTCTTTTTTTGTTTCTTCTCTTCTTCAAGATCCACAATTCATAATCTAAGGTTTGATCGATCTAATTAGAGATTTGATTAGACACTGCTTGTCTCAATCCGTTAATCCTCAAAGGAATGATATCCATTCATTGTGGTATTACTTGAACGATCTAGTGCACTTATTAGTATCTGTGAGCTCTAATTTTCGCTCATCAACTACATAAAGAAAGAGAGGAAGGGAGAAGAGGAACCAGCATTTGCTGAATTAAAAAATTGAGGCCAAATGGCTCCTTATGCCCAGAACCTAGGAGCGTGATAGAACTCTACAATTTCCTATTTTGTATTTCAAATTCTATTCTTTCTATTTTCTGTAATAAAGAAGTCAGTAAGAGAATGAAATTTCACTAAATTCATCTCAAAACTCAACTTCTTGACTAGCATTAAAGGTGTGAAATAAGAATTTTAAATACCAATTTTTATACTCTCTATCCTATTTCTATCTCTTCTCAAAATGGTTGAAATACGAAAAAAGACTATTTTTATCCCCCATCTTCAACCACTTGACTTTGGCCCTCTAACCTTAATATTTCTCTTCATGTCTCCATAACTGTTTTATTTTACTTTACACTTCTTTAATTTTCTCGTCTTGTCCATTTGAAATTTTAGAGTACTGTAAATTTTGTAATTTTAGCTTTAGTTGATCAATTTTTGTCAACCCTTTTGAAAGTATTTTTGCTCCATTTTTTAACTCTCTTTTACAACTTTTCATTCTTCTTGTAATATTAGCCCAACTTTCGCCATTATTCCTGTTCTCTATATTCCATCTTTTCTTAATAATATTTTTCATATTCTTGATTATTAGCCCAAAATACCTCAAAATTAAAGTACTAATTCCTTATCTCCTCTGATTTTAAACAAAGGACAATCGGAGAATGGTCAAAACTTACAATAGGTAAAGCAATTAATAATGCATGTTGAATTCTTCTTCTCCATTCTCAATTAGCCATCTTCCTATCTATTCTCTCTATTCACACAACCATTTCTTGGATCTTAAACCATGTGAATTTAGCCGCTTTTAAATCTATATCATTAACTGCACAATTGTCCACAAAATTTCTAAAATCATGAATTTGCCTTCTAGATCTCATTTGCAAGCCTATCTTTTTTTCTTGGTCTAGAATTTCATTAAAGTCTCTTATGATTAATCTCGGTTCACTTTTATTTGTTATTTTTGTTGTTATTTCTCTTCACTGCTCCCTCCTTTTCCTAGGATCCGGATGTCCATACATAAATATAGTTTTCCCTTCCTCACTATTTTTATATTTAATATTTGCTTTAATAAAATTAGAACACCAAGCACAAATCTGAACATTAACATTAGCATTTTAAAATAGAGTTCTGCTAGGGAGATAATGGCTTATTTGTACAATGGGCTATATGAGTTACAAAAAGAACATTCCCTATACTATCTAGAAGAACCATCCGAGCACTAGGGATAATAAATATCTTTCCAAAAGCTTAAACTAATTTTCGGGTTCACTAAAGATCAAACTCTTGACCTTTCGGATCTAGAGCTCTAATACCATGTCATGATACCACTCATCCCAAAAACTTCAACCGATGGAAAAAGGTAACACTAATGGTTATATCTCTAATACTCCATAAACCTCCATTGTACATATTGTACAAATATTCCGCTGGCTCCTCATACTTTTCCTTTAAAATAAACCAAGGCCCCGGACAAGTTCCTGAATTTTATACAAAACATATTATCAAAATGTAACGTTCTTCTAATCCTATCTATACTACTTTCTTTAGCCTTAATCTCAAGAAAAAACAAAATGGACAGCTTTATTGTTTTACATAGATGTTGTATTTCTGTAACTATCACGGATGCCGCCAACCCGTGACAGTTCCAACTAATCATAGTCATAGCTGAGGGTGGGGCATGATTCAGCCCACCTCCCCGACCATGAGATCATTTACCTAAATCATCTGTCTCTTATTTGAGTTTATTATTTTCTTATCTTCCTCTGTGTTGCCAATTGTCTCTTCTAGCATGAACAGATCATTTTCTCCCTTTTTTTTCTTTTTAATGCACAAGCTGCTGTTAATATTTTGAATCAACTCTATCTCTCACTGTTTCGTTTTCTCTTTGTCTGGATTACTATCTTCATATTCTTCTTCATCTCCTTCTTCCACCGCCAATTCCATAAATAAAAGTGCCCATCTTTAGTATTTTGTTTAAAAATCCTATTGGATTTTTTCACATAATCCTCTTCCTTATGTTTTTCCCTACTTCTCCAAATAACCTCTCTGCCAGTGGCCAATTTCTTTTTCACGTCCTGTGTACTGCAACCCCTCATTCTTTTGAATACTCTTCAATTATCGGTTTTTTTTATTTTTTTTTGCTACCCTATTTCTCTCTTAAAATGTTCTTGATTGATCTATTATTGGTTGGGTTCATTACTGATTGCTTAACTTGGGCCTCAACATCTTTGTGTCTATTGCTCATTTCTGATTTATTAGTTTCTCTCTGATATACTGATTGGACTCTATGTTCTCACTTGTCCTGCTTATTTTAGCATCAATGTGGCCCATATTCATGTTAGAAGGATTGGTTCTTTTTTCAGCCCCAAATGCAGTTTTTCTCCCTCCCTTTCACTTGGACCTTCTATATCGTGCCCCATTTTTATAATTTTCTTCTCCTTAAATGATTTTAAAATTCCTTCCAAAAATGCAATCAGATCTAAATCTTCGGTATCCCTGATTTTTGTTGGTTATCCCGAATTTTGGGTATATTTTTCGACCTGTTCTACAGTCTTCAAATTTTGCAACTCTCTATTTTTCTGTTTACCTATAGTTTCCTCCCCTAATTTCTGGTTAATTCTTTCTATTTTTCTGTTCAGCTACAGTTTTTTCCCTTAATTAGAATGATAACAATGTCATTAACTTCATTTTTTTGGTGACTCATTAACTTCATTTAATCACACAAAAAAAGATAGGGCATTATACAAGTGCCTGCATTGCCAAAAGTGTTGTCACTTCTTCAACGGGTATCACGGACACGCGTCTAGTAATGATAGTATATACATAATTTCAACACCTGATAAAGAATGAAGAATATATTCTTCATCAACATAGCAAGATCCAAAAAAATTAAATCTTGTAAACTTCATCATTTAAATATTGGGTCACTCTAGGGTAAAGATGCAACTTCATACAGATATACAGATTTTTGTCTTTTAGTGGTTTTAAAGTGTGCTATTAAAAAGCGTTGTTTAAGTGGAAAGTGTTGCTTTTGAATCGTTACTTTGGCTTTGATACCAATTTTTTTCTCATGCAGATTTTTGAAATATTTTTCTTGGGTTGGGTTTGCACTATTAAAATCTTCTATTTCTTTTAACAACTTTTCTATTTCTCTTGATATGCATTCTATACAATTTTTACAGAATTGTTCTACTTCTTCTCTATTTCTTGTGTAAACGTTACTATTCTGTAATCTTACTTCATAATATCTTTTTTGACTTTTCTGCAAATCTAAATCATTTTTTAATTCTTGTAGTGTTTGATTTGCTAAGCCAGGCATTTTATATGCTTCTAGATTATAGGATCTTGTAAAGTTGATAAAGGAACTTATAATTCTTGTTCAGATTCAATTTGTACTTGTTCTAGGGGTTCAACCTGTAGGGGTTGTATTACTTGAATATTTTGAACATGTATTCTTGATTCAAAAGCTTGTAATGCAATCATATTTTGTATGTGGAGATAGTGCAGTCTACGAGCACGATAAATTTGTTTATTCTTAATATTTTCTTTTAGACTTTTGACTGATTTTTTAGTTTTAAAACGTTGTATTAATTTTCTTGTTCTAATTATCTTCCTATTTACCTTTTTGATTTCTGCTTCTAATTCTGAGGATTCAGTTGCCAAATTTCTTATTTTTATAGCTATAGCCATTATCCTTGTTTTCATATTTCTTTTGATTGCTTTTAAAGAAATAAGACTTTTTTGAAAATCTTTCATATTAAAATTTCTGCATCTTCTGCCATAGCTTCATTGTTATTTTCTAAAGATTCTATTATTTTTTCTAATTCTTCAACTTCCTTTTTTAAATTATTACAGATTATTAGTAATGTCTCAAATGCCCTTTGATTTATTGTAGAAAACCTTAGGTATTTCAAACGATTTTCTCTTTCAAAGAGTTCTTGTTTCTTATCTTGATAAGATACGTATATTTCTTCTTTATTTATCGTCATAATTTATTATTCAGAGTTTCATTTAACTTTTCAATTCTTTTCGTTAACTCCTTTATTTCAGAATCTTTTTCTTCAACTTTTAAATGAGATAGACTTAGAGGACTATTGATTTTAGATTCTCTTATTCGAAAACTAGAGGAACACGATTTTCTTGATGGTTCCCTTAATAATAAAACTGGTTTTTCAATAGGTTTATGCCTTGGTATTTCAGTTTTAACAACCTTCTGGAATAAATCATCAATATAAATTCCTTCTTTGTTTTTAAATTCTATACTATGATGACTATTGGTTAATGCATAGTTTATTGCATATGTAATTGAAAAAGGTTCGTCGTTTTGTTCCATTAAACTTTGTCTATGAAACTTATAAGCTAAGCTTATGGATCTATCAAAATTCTTTGTTGATAAGGGGATAGCATATCCAATATGGGTATTAAATTTAACATTTACATTTGCCAAATTTCCATGGATAATTCCAATTATTTGATCTGTGGGATCAATAATTCTTTTATCACAGATTGCTAAACTTATTGGTGAATTAATTCCTTTCATATATGTTGATTTTACTAAAACTTGGATAGTACTAATATGAATCCATCCAATCTTAGATCTTTTTTGTTGATCTTTAATTTTCTTTATTTGTTCGTTTATTTGTTCTTCATCTATTAGAGCTATTTCAAGTTCTCCATTAGCAGATTCTATTTTTACAGGTGCTTCAAACTGCATTTTTCCATAATATATTATGTTCTTTCTATTAAAAATTTCTTTTAAAAAGCTTTGTTTAAAATTCTCATTTGCTTTGAGATCTAGTTCTGACTTTAGAATAGCTTGTTTTTCATTATCAAGTAAAGCAGTTATCTTATAATAATCAGATTCTTCAGTTATTTCCAAATCTTCTAAGTAGTTCATAATATAAAAAGATTGAGATGAAGATGTACCTTTCTGGAGATGAACTTTTATTTAATGTTATTTTACAATAGGTGTTTTTTCTCCAGAGGGGAGATTTTACAAATTAACTCCAGAGGGGAGTATCTTAGAATTATTTTTCTAATAACTTTGGTGGTCAGATTTCAGAATCGCCTTGGCTTCTTCCTCTTTGCCCTCCTGGCTTGTGAGTACTTCTAGCCTCCTGCTTTCTGTTTTCTGATACTCTAACAAATGACTTAGCACTCTATTTATAATGGTTGGGTCTGATGGACAAATTCCATCCTTACCCTTCTTGTGACGTCATTGTATGCGTCACTGAGCACTTAGTTTGCACCAACTACATTATTGGTGCTTTTGTGATGTAAGCTCTTACGTCATTCCACAATAATGTTGATGGATGACTCAGATGTCTCATCTTCTTCTTTTTCCACGTGGGTGGGGTCTTCGACATTGTTGCTTTCTTCAGACATTTCTGAGGTGCACAGCTGGCACCTATGGTCTTCTTTGTCTTTTAGTAAATGGCATAGATTCCTCCTTATCCCGTCAGGAAGCTTTTCCAGTAATCCAGAAAAGTTGTAAAATGCTGATTCAAAATCCACTAGGAGTCTCATCTCTCTTGATTCAATTTGGTTTTTCTTACTAGAAACAATTAGAGTATTTCTGCTTTTGTAGTTTATTCTTGTTCTGGATTCTTTGTTTATTTTTTGGGCTCTCTCGAAGACTCTTGCCAATGTGCTGGCCAATCTTCCTTCGTCGCTATAAATTGATAGATCTTGAACTTGTTCTATTGGTTGAAAGTCTCCTGGGAAGACTGACATGAAAACTACTTGAAATGCTGGGATCAAACATTCTCCTTCTTCATTGAAGATTGGCTGACTACTTGTAAATTTTAGGGATATATCCCTTGGTTCTCTTGCATCAATCATATTTTTAAATTTTTTCACTGCATCTATAAAACCTGCAGGAAATTCTTTAATGATATTTAAATTGTCAAAAATTAGGATTGTATCAATTAATCCGTATTGGAAAAACTGATATGTATCAGAGGGTGAAGCCTCTGGGAAGATTACCAGCTTTGTTAGCTGTTCTTTGTTAATGGGATAATATCCCAATATTGCTCTTTTGTCTAGAGTCCAATTTAGAACCAGATTTAAGGTTTCTCTACAGTTTGATCTGCAGACCCTTTTCTTGTCATTTATTTCGGCCCTTGTGGGAATATTTTTCAGCATTCCTGTTCGGACTTGGACTGGAGTTCTTTGGGCTTGAGCTGGAGCTTTTTCAGCTCTTTTTAGAACTTGCTCTGGGTGGAGCACTTCATATTCTTTGAGGGATTCTTTTGCTTCTTCTATTGTCAAAAATCCCCCTTTGTGAATAGTTTTGGGCTGGTGGGTGAATGGGGCTGCTTTAGCCCAATCGTCGTAGACTCCTTTCATTGGACCATTATAGATGACATAATATTTTTTGTCCTGAGTTGATTTTTTAACTATTTCTGCCAGAGTTTTATTTTCAGGGATTTTTTCAGAAAAAATTGGTTTTGGTTTTGGGTTTTGTGGCTGGTCCACCACGCTTAGCTGGCTGAACTCTGATGGTGTTGTCAGCATTGGTGCTGGAGTGGGTAATGTTGCTTGTTGGGTTACTTTCATGGCTTCCATGGCCTTTTTGATGGATTGAATTTGAGCCCTTAGCTGCTGACAGTGATTACACCTTTCAAGCTCTTGTTCAAGCTTCTGGATTTCTTGATTCATTGTGTTGACAATGAACTCCATTCTCTTGTTAATGTATCTGCAATAATATTTTTATTTCCTTTAATGTATTCAATCTTAATTGGATATTGTAATAAAAACATTTGCCATCTTACCAGACGACCATGATTATAATCAGCTTGTAAATTATATTTAATAAAACCTGTTAGATAACTTGAGTCTGTACGTAATGTAAATTCTTTGGGAAGTAGATCAATCCTCCATTTCTTAATAGTTTTTATTGCTGCTAGAGTTTCTTTTTCATGGGTAGTATACCTCTGTTCTATTGGTGTAAATGTTCCAGAGATATATCTGCATAGTAATTCCTTTGAGGAATGTTTAGAATCTAGTGATTCTTTTTCTTTGTTCAAGCTTTTTTCAGCTTTTTTAGCTTTTAGACATCCTGACCAGGTCTTGTCTGAAGCATCTGTTTCCACTATTAAATAGTCATCTTCATCTGGAATATAAAGTTCTGGAAGATTTTTACAAAGTTCTTTAATTTTTTGAATTTGCAGGCTATCATTTTCTTCCCATTTCCAAATCTTTTTTATACTTATTTTTGAAAATAAGTTTTTAGTATAGTCTGTTATATTTTTTAAAAATCCTTGATCAGAAATATAATTTATGCATCCTAAAAATCTTTGTAATTGTTTTCTATCTTCCATTTTATCAGGAAATAAATCTACTTTCTCTAATACATTTGGTTGAAGTTTTAACTTCCCTTTAGTAGATAGAATTAATCCGAGAAATTCTATTTCTTGTTTTGCTAGTTTAGCTTTTGTTTTACTAAGGACTAAACCTTTTTCTTTACATCTTTCTAAGACAATTAGTAATTTTTGAAGATGATCTTCTTTATCCTGTTTTGTAAAGATTAATATATCATCAATGTAAACCAGAACAAAATCGTTTAAATCTCTTAAATTTTCTTCCATAAATCTCTGATAAATACCTGGAGCTTGTTTTAGTCCAAATGGTAGGACATTCCATTCGTAGAGTAATACTCCTGTTGACTCTTTTGTTGGACAAGTAAAAGCAGTTAATTTCTTTGTTTCTTCGTCTAAACGAAGTTGCCAATATCCTGATTTTGCATCGAGCAATGAAAACCAAGTTGCTCCCTTGATTTTTTCTAGAATAGAATCCTTTCTTGGAAGTTTATGGGCATCTCCAATAGTTGCCTCATTCATTTTCTTATAGTTTATTACCATTCTTCTTTTTCCCCTTTTAATTTCGTTATTGTTTTCAACATAGAAAGCTAGGGCTGCATGAGGGCTTTTACTTAGCCTTATTATTCCTTTTTTCAAAAGATCTTTACATTCTATTGAAAATTCTTCCTTATCTCTTGCTGAATAAGGGATTCTATTTTGAACATTTACTTCTTTTGAAGGATCTTTCAATTTAATACTTACTAATTCTTTATTTGTATTTTTAATATCCAGAGGATTCTCGGCACAAACTTCATTTAAAAGTTGCTCTATTTTAATTTCAAGATTATTTTTAGGAATGTTTATTTGAAAGAATAAATTTAAATAACATTCTTCTAATATAGAAAATATTTTAAATTTTAAAATTTCGTTTATAGTGGTAGTTGGAATTTTTATTAATTTTGCTTTTTGATTTAAAGAGGAATCATATGGGGCTTTTAAAACTATATATGTTAATTCTTGAATAAAAGGGTGATATAGCTTTAGGAAATTATTTCCTATAATTAAGTCTATTCCAAATTCTAATTTATATATTGATGGAACAATGAATCTGTAATTTTGAATGAATACTTCAACCATTTCTGCTTTTAAATTAATTTTGTGTATAGATTTATCGGCTATTCTAATTCTTAGAGAATTTTCTAACTTTTTCCAGTTAAGCTTTATATTTGAACTTGCAAAACATTTTGTTGCCCCTGTGTCTATGAAGGCATTAATAAATTTTTCTGTAATTTTTACAGTAATAAATGTAGCACTATTACTCAGTTCCTGAGTTTGTTTCTGAGTCTGTTTCTGAGACATATTCAAAAATATATTTTAGTTCATCATCAGACTCTTCTAAAGGTTCCATAAAACAAGTTTTTGCAACTTCTAGTTGTTTTGTTAGGTCTTTTTTATCTTTCTTTTTTGGACATTCATTTGCATAATGTCCTTCTTCTTGGCAATACCAACATTTACAGTTTTCCTTTTTATTTGGGCAATAGTTCTTTTGTTTTTTATTGATACTTCTTTCCCTAAAAAATCTCTTTTTTCTCCAATTTGGATAATATTTTCTTTTTCTAAAATGATATTTTCTTTTTCTTTAAATATTTTTATAAGGATGGTATTTTCGAAAATTTTTATTAGAACCATATTTTTGCGGAATTTTCTCATTATCTTGACAACAAATTCTAATTATATTATTAAATCTTTTCTGAGTAGCTTCTTGCATACAGCGTTCTTTTATTTCCTCTCTTATTGCAGATGTTGCTCCACCGAAATTATTTTCAATTACTTTATTATTTATTTCTCTTATAAATCTTCCCATAATAATTTCATTAGCAGGATATGGAAGTTTTGTGATATACATGTTAAGATAATGATTTTTATCTTCTTCTTTTAATTTATAATAATATATTCTATATTCACAAATATAGGATTCTATATAACATAGATCGAATATTTGAATATTGGCCAAATGATTTTTTGCTTCTAAATACTCTTTTTCAGAGATTTCTGTTCTATGATTTATGACATTTTTTCCAAAAAATTCTTTGTATAGAACTCTCATTATGTGTGCTATTCTATCATAAGCTGTTGTTTTTTCAGCTAATTCTTCTATTATTTTATTATCTATTGATAACATATAATTTCTTATAGTTCCTTTAGTGTGGAATCCTATGAAATTCCAGATATCCATTTCAGATAATTCATTTAATTTTGGGTTTGTATAAGCTTCTAATAGAAAAGAGTTCATCCAATTTTCGAAAATTTCTTTTTCGTTCTTTTTGCAATCTAGATCAAGCATTTTTTCTTCTTCTAGTTCTTGAATTTTAGGAATGTATTTAGATGGTATTTTAGTATATTTTGAATTTTTGCTTATAAATCCTTTTTTGAAAGCATAATTTTCAAAACCTGTTTCCCATTTAAATTGGGTTTGATTATTATTCCCAGATGTTCCAGCTTCATCTTTTACTTGTACTGGATGTACTGGTTCTTCATCACTTGAATAGTCTAAAACATATTCTTCTCTTTCAGAAAATTCTGGTTCTTCTTTAATCTGAAAACCTTGCTCCATAGAATTGTCTTCTTGAGCCATTTTTAATTGTTTAAAAAGCATTGTAACTTCTTCTAATTTTTCGTCAATATTCATAGTCTTATGGTGGTCTAACTTTTAGATCTTTTATATCAGTTATTTTTTGAGGTTTTTCTTCTTCTTTAGAGTTTTCTTTTTGAAAATGTTTATTTAGAATTTGTTCAATTTCATTTATTATATTAGGTTCTTCTTTTTCTTTATTTTTCTAAAATTTTATAGAAACTAATATCTCTTCAAGCATATTTATTATAGAATTTAATTGTGGATTAAAAGTATGATGAAGATGGGGATAATTATCTCCATGATAACATTTTTTAGAAACTCCGTGTGAAATATAAGTTTTTTCAGGTTTTTGAATTCCTTCAATAAAACTTAAAGTAAAATTAAGATTTTGAGAAAAATCATTTTGTATTGATTTTAAAAATTCAGTGTCATTACAATTGACATTAGTTAAAATCATTAGTTTTTGATCTATTAATTGTGATAAATTAGATATTTCTTTTCTTAAATCTTCTAATCTACTAAGGTTTTCCATTAGATGACGCTTTTCTTTGTTACGCTTTTAAAAAGTGTAGTTTAAGCAAAAATCTTTAAAATCTGTATGGATTTTGTCCTTTTGTGATCTGTACCTTAAAATTCTCCTTAAATATTTTTAGCTAATGAATAAAAAGTGATCATATCACAACAAAATAAAACTAGTCGTCAAAACGCTCTCTAGACCTCACTTCTCTCCATAGCTCTGAACCTGGTTCTTATTACTTTGCTAGGAGAGTTGTCACTGTCATCATACTTAGACAGCGGTGACCTTCCTCACTGTCATCACTACTCTTTGATATACCATATTAGCATTTATCTCTATTTTCATAGGTAGGATTCTATGAAATTAAATGTTGAACTCATTTTTTAGTTTTAGTTTAACATAGAGAATATTTGACTTTTTTTCTTTAGACTTAGATCTAATATTTTTTTTTATTTATATATGAGTGTCATATGACTATCTCATGAAAGAAATATTTTCTCTTATTCAAATATATATATTGTTAGCTAAATGTGAAAAGATTAAATGACTTAGATATTTTTAAAAATATAATAAATGATTATTTCTATTTACAAAAAGTTTAGAACACTAATAAATTTAGTTATTAAAAAAATTGTATACATGAAAGATAGATTTTAGTTGATAGAATTATCAAAATTTTAAAAAATTATCCAAAATTTTTAACTCACTCCCAATTCTTTATATGTATCTCTCAATAACTTTGTAATTGTGAAGTCCTTACCAAAATGTAGAAGATTATTTTTATAATCATTCTAAAATAAGATAATTTTAAATAATTCCTCCAATTTGTAACGACTCGATGATTTCACCACCTGTAAATTTACAAAAATTTGTAATTCATAAATTTGATCTATATATAATAATAAGTATAGTATCAACCATGATTAACATACACAATAAAATTATCTACTCTTTATCGAAAAAAATTAAAATGTTCTTCACTAAAATAATACATTCAAGACATTTTTATTAGTAGAAGTAAAATATATATATATATTATATAGTAATATAATCTATTTTAATTATATGAATAATTATTGTTATTGTTATTTTTATTTTTTTATTACATTAATAAATAATATTTTAAATTAAAAGAGAAAAAAATTAATTTTTTTAACTTAAATTAAAAAATTTCTTATAAGTATAACCAAATTTTTATATATATATTAATTGATTATAATATTTAATTATATAGTATTTATTATAATACTAATTTAAAATACTAATTTAAAATATACTTTTACTCAGGAAGATCAAAGCAAGGAAGATTAATAGGTACTTGTGAAAGTACAACAGATATAGACAAAATAATGGGTATTTGTGAGAGTAAGTATTTCTTTTATGTCCTTTCTCTTCTTTTCATCTTTTATCTCGAGTTTTTTTTAGATATTCTCTTACACAAAGTAGATACCCAAAAATATTTATAGATATTATTTTAATTTTAGTGCAAAAAAATTAAAAAAGATCTGACATAATTATTATAAAATAATCAATTCAATTATAATTCAACACAATTTATAAAATATTTAATTTAAATGTGAGGCGGCATACGAAAATATAACTCAAGATGCAACAAAGTAGTAATCCACAAGAGAAAATTATCCTCTGACTGTCTGGTAGAACCAAAAAATTCGTTGTCATGCGAATCCAGTAATACAATAAGCATAAAAGGTTGCGAAATTTCCCATAATTTAGACATAATATATCATATAGGGTTCATCTAATGTAAAAATGTATATTGGTACAAATTGTTGTAAAATAAATAAGAGATATAAAATAGAGATGTATAAATAGAAGACTTTATTATTAATATAAATAGCTCAATAATTATTATATATATATAATAATATTATATGTTGTATTGTGTATATATATACAAAGATAAGAAAAAGTATTAAAAATAAAGAGAGAGAGATTTGCATTTGATACTATCTCAATATAATAAAGATGGTTAATATTGCTATTAATATTATATGTAAAGAGTAATAGAAAATAGAATTTAAAATACTTATAAAATAAAAGAAGAGAAAGAATTGTAATAGTAATATAAGAAGAAGGGTATTTGATTGCAACATAAAAGAGAGAAGTATTCGTAAGAAGAGAGAGAGAGAGTATATAAGCTTTTCTTTTTTTTTTTATTGCTATGTTTCAAACGTTGCTTCTACTATTTATACACATGAGAAGGTTTTGATTTCAACCTTCATTTATTTTAATTGTCTTGGAGAGAGGTTCCTTCAATATGGAGAAGATAAACCAACGTGGTCATCCACATACTTATCTTAACACTCCCCCTTGGATGACCATTTAGGATTATTGCCTCATTAAAACCTTACTAAAGGAAAACCCTGTGGGAAAAACCTTAGTGAAGGAAAAAGAGTACAATATCCTTTGTGATGGAGACTGCCTCATTAAAAACCTTGTCAAGAAAAACCCAATGGGAAAAAAACCTGACCAAGGAAAAAGAGTACAGTCTCCCCCTCTTGCCGACATCATTTAATGTCTCGAAATCGGCGCATCCCAATCTCATGTGCCAATCTTTCAAAGGAGGATTTTGGGAGTGACTTTGTAAATAAATCTGCCAGATTGTCGCTTGAGCGGATCTGTTGGACATCAATCGTCCCTTGATTTTGAAGATCATGAGTGAAGAAGAATTTGGGAGAAATATGCTTTGTTCTATCACCTTTGATGTATCCACCCTTAAGTTGAGCAATGCATGCTGTATTATCTTCAAACAGGACGGTTGGAGCTATCTTATGATCAATCAGTCCACATGATGACAGAATATATTGAATCAGACTCCTCAGCCAAAAACACTCGCGACTAGCTTCATGAATCGCCAGTATTTCAGCATGATTAGAGGATGTTGCAGCAATCGTCTGTTTCGTGGACCTCCAAGATATAGCTGTACCACCATATGTAAACAGATATCCTGTTTGAGATCTCCCTTTATGTGGATCAGACAAGTAGCCAGCATCTGCATAGCCAACTAGTTGTGACTTGGATCCATAGGGGTAAAACAATCCCATATCAACCGTTCCATGAAGATATCGAAAAATTTGTTTGATTCCACTCCAATGTCTTTTGGTTGGAGAGGAACTATACCTTGCTAGTAAATTCACCGCGAATGATATGTCAGGTCGCGTATTATTAGCAAGATACATTAGTGCTCCAATGGCACTAAGATATGGTACTTCAGGACCAAGGATATCTTCATTTTCTTCTTTAGGACGGAATTGATCCTTTTTCACATCCAAAGATCTTACGATCATTGGTGTACTTAATGGATGTGACTTATCCATATAAAATCTTTTCAAGATCTTTTCTGTGTATGTTGTTTGATGAATAAAGATCCCGTCTTTTATATGCTCGATCTGCAGGCCGAGACAAAATTTAGTCTTTCCAAGATCTTTCATCTCAAACTCTTCTTTTAGAGTTTTTATAATTGTTGGAATCTCTTCAGGAGTCCCAATGATATTTAAATCATCAACGTACACAGCAATTATAACGAATCCAGATACAGATTTCTTTATGAAAACACATGGGCAGATATCATCATTCTTGAATCCGTTTTTGGCCAGATACTCAGTAAGACGATTATACCACATTCGTCCAGATTGCTTTAGACCATATAAAGATCTTTGCAATTTGACTGAGTATAACCCTTGTGAATATTCATTGGATGGTTTAGATATCTTTAATCCTTCAGGGACTTTCATATAGATATCCCGATCTAATGAGCCGTATAAATAGGCTGTTACCACATCCATTAAATGCATATGCAGTTTATGATATGCAGATAAGCTGACCAAATAACGCAAAGTTATCGCATCCACTACAGGGGAATACGTTTCTTCATAATCTATACCGGGCCTTTGTGAAAAACCTTGTGCCACAAGTCGGGCTTTGTAGCGCACGACTTCATTTTTCTCATTTCATTTTCTCACAAATACCCACTTATATCCAACAGGTTTTACATCTTCAGGTGTACGGACTACAGGTCCAAAGACTTCACGTTTTGCAAGTGAGTCTAATTCAGCCTTCATGGCTGCTTCCCATTTTGGCCAATCATTTCTTTGTCGACATTCTTCAACTGATCTTGGCTCAAGATCCTTACTTTCATGCATGATATCTAATGCCACATTATATGCAAATATTTCATTGACAATTGTCTTATTTCGGTCCCATTTCTCTCCTGTAAAGACATAATTTATCGAGATCTCGTCATTTTCACAATTTTCAGGTACCTGAACGTCTTCTGGCGTTATATCAGAATTTTGGACAACTGCCGGTGTCTTTACTATGTCTTTTTCAACAGGAATCGTATTTACCTCTTTTCTCTTTCGAGGATTTTTATCTTTGGAACCGACAGGCCTGCCACGCTTCTGGCGTGTATTTGCTTCCGTGGCTATTTGTCCTACTGGGACATCAATTCGAATTGGGGCATTTTCCGCTGGTATATAAGATTTGGTTATCCTCTTTGTATCGGAAAATGCATCAGGCAATTCATTTGCTATTCTTTGCAAATGTATAATCTTTTGAACTTCTAGTTCACATTGCCCTGATCGAGGATCTAAATGCATCAACGATGATGCATTCCAATTAAGTTCCTTTTCAGGAAGCTTATTCTCTCCCCCTAATGTTGGAAATTTTGATTCATCAAAATGACAATCCGCAAACCGGGCTTTAAACACATCACCAGTTTGTATCTCAAGATACCTCACTATAGAGGGAGAATCATATCCAACATATATCCCCAATTTTCTTTGGGGTCCCATTTTGGTGCGATTAGGTGGTGCAATGGGAACATATATTGCACACCCAAATATTCTTAAATGGGAAACATTTGGCTGCTGGCCAAAAGCTAATTGCATAGGAGAGAATTGATGATAACTTGTTGGCCTCAAACGAATAAGTGCTGCGGCATGTAAAATAGCATGCCCCCAAACCGAGGTTGGGAGATTTGTTCTCATAAGCAAGGGTCTAGCGATTAATTGGAGGCGCTTAATAAGTGATTCTGCTAACCCATTTTGTGTGTGAACATAAGCTACTGGATGTTCAACACTTATTCCATTAGCCATACAATAAGCATCAAAAGCTTGGGAAGTAAATTCACCAGCATTATCAAGACGAATTGCTTTAATTGGATTTTCTGGAAATTGTGCTTTTAATCGAATAATTTGAGCCAGTAATCTCGCAAACGCCAGGTTGCGAGAAGATAATAAGCACACATGTGACCATCTCGAAGATGCGTCTATGAGGACCATAAAATATCTAAAAGATCCACATGGTGGATGAATAGGTCCACATATATCACCTTGAATCCTTTCTAGGAATTCAGGAGACTCAAATCCAATCTTTACTGGTGATGGCCTTAAAATTAACTTCCCTTGAGAACATGCAGCACAACAAAATTCACTAGTTTTAAGAATCTTCTGGTTCTTTAGTGAATGTCCATGAGAGTTTTCAATAATTCTCCTCATCATGGTTGTTCCCGGATGACCCAATCGGTCGTGCCAAGTTATGAACTCATTTGAGCTAGTAAACTTCTGGTTTACAGTGGCATGTGATTCAATTGCACTAATCTTGGTATAATACAACCCAGATGAAAGTGAGGGTAATTTTTCTAATATAACTTTCTTATTTGAATCATGAGTCGTGATACATAAATACTCATGATTTCCCTCATTCATCGTTTCAACATGATATCCATTTCGGCGAATATCTTTGAAACTCAACAAGTTTCTCAGAGACTTGGTAGATAATAGTGCATTATTTATTATAAATTTTGTTCCTCCAGGAAACAAAATTATAGCTCTTCCGGAGCCTTCTATCACATTGCCTGAGCCAATAATAGTATTAACATATTCCTCTTTTGGCACAAGATGGGTAAATATATATCACTTTTGAGAATAGTGTGCGAACTTGCACTATCCGCAAGGCATACATCTTCATTACATATCCTTGCCATTCTTCAAAAACAAATAATAAAATGAGTAATATGCACAGTTAAATTGAATACTTGATCAGAATTATTTTTCTAAGAAACACTGTACATAAAATAATGTCATATACTAAAATTTTATTTTAAAATTTGACACATTTAATAATTTTAAAATTCATATTAATATTTCATTATTTATGTACATCACATTTGAAACTTAAATACATAGAAAATAAAACTTAACAATAAGTTCTTTACATTATTTATTTACATATATACTTCACAATCCCACATATTAAACTATTCCATCATTGATCAAATGACCAATATTTCCTTCAGGGTCCTCAAAGAAATCAGATACATCATAATGAGTGGTGGAGTTCTCAGCATCATTTGAAACAAAATTTGTTTCCTTTCCTTTGTCGTTCTTTTTCAAAGATGCCTGGTAAAGATCGACTAGGTGCCTTGGGGTACGACAGGTACGTGACCAATGGCCCTTTCCACCACAGCGGAAACACTTCTCCTCGGTTGATTTATTCTGCCCGATATTCCTTTCTTTGTCCCACTTCTGGTGAGATCCTCTCTTTTGAACATAATTCTTTTTCCTTCCATAATTTTTCTTGTTATTAAAAGCTTGCCATTTACCTCTTCTGGGGTAATGATTTGCCGCATTTACTTCAGGAAATGGGGCGGCGCCAGCTGGGCGCGCTTCATGATTTTTCAATAACAACTCATTGTTGCGTTCGGCAACAAGAAGGCAAGAAATTAACTCAGAATATTTTTTAAACCCTTTTTCTCGATACTGCTGCTGCAGGAGCACATTCGAGGCATGGAAGGTTGAGAAAGTTTTCTCCAACATATCATGATCAGTTATTTTTTCCCCACACAATTTCATTCGTGAGGTGATTCGAAACATTGCAGAATTATATTCATTTATAGATTTAAAATCTTGTAAACGCAAATGCGTCCATTCATACCGGGCTTGAGGAAGTATCACCGTTTTCTGATGATTGTACCTTTCTTCAAGGTCTTTCCAAAGATCTGCAGGATCTTTTAATGTGAGATATTCATTTTTCAATCCTTCGTCAAGATGACGACGGAGAAAAATCATGGCTTTAGCTTTATCCTTCTGGGATGCATTATTCTCAGCTTTAATGGTATCTCCAAGATCCATTGAGTCAAGATGGATTTCAGCATCTAATATCCATGATAAATAATTGTTTCCAGATATATCAAGAGCATTGAATTCAAGATGAGAGAGCTTCGACATAATGAAAATATTACCTGAGTCTTCCTAAAAATTTGATTAGAGTCTCGTGCTGATAACGTGTTGTAAAATAAATAAGAGATATAAAATAGAGATGTATAAATAGAAGACTTTATTATTAATATAAATAGCTCAATAATTATTATATATATATATAATAATATTATATGTTGTATTGTGTATATATATACAAAGATAAGAAAAAGTATTAAAAATAAAGAGAGAGAGATTTGCATTTGATACTATCTCAATATAATAAAGATGGTTAATATTGCTATTAATATTATATGTAAAGAGTAATAGAAAATAGAATTTAAAATACTTATAAAATAAAAGAAGAGAAAGAATTGTAATAGTAATATAAGAAGAAGGGTATTTGATTGCAACATAAAAGAGAGAAGTATTCGTAAGAAGAGAGAGAGAGAGTATATAAGCTTTTCTTTTTTTTTTTATTGCTATGTTTCAAACGTTGCTTCTACTATTTATACACATGAGAAGGTTTTGATTTCAACCTTCATTTATTTTAATTGTCTTGGAGAGAGGTTCCTTCAATATGGAGAAGATAAACCAACGTGGTCATTCACATACTTATCTTAACACAAATTTATAAATTTTTGTCTTTATTAAATCTGTTATGGACACGTATTGTTTATGTATGGCTGAGACCAGATAGCTCTCAGAAAGCTAAGGAGGCTGATCGAAGGGTTGGGTGAGCCGGCTGATAGCTTGATTTAGAACGAGATTCTCATTTTAGAGAGTCCAATTAGCGCTTGTTGGCCACGAGGAAAAAATAAATTCACCACCATGTACTGACACATGACTACACTTATTGCTCTAGGGCCTGGTTCTGAAGAAACAATGAGCAGCTACTAAAACATCAACGTTATCACATGACACAATAATAATAATAATAATAATAATAATAATAATAATAATAATAGTATTTTTATTTTATTTTATTTTCGGATGAAGGACTGCTATGTCTAATATGTCTAATAGGAGATTTTATTGGACATTCATTTATACATTAAATTTTTTTGATGACTACAAATGTCCATCTTTAAACCTCTAATATTTTTCACAACCTCTAATATTTTTCGGCTTTTACTTAAAAGGTAGAAAAAGAAAGCATGACAATATGGTATATGTTCATTCCTCTTCCTCCTTTTTTTTTTCATTTAACCTATTTCCTCTCTAATTTTTGGTTCGGCCTCAACAATTAACTGCAATGACCCGAAACCTTGAACCCTCTTTAATTTTTTATTTTGCATTGACTATTTTTCATTAATAACACCCAAAACTCACCTCAATACTATTCTCAAAACCAACAAATCCAGCTGCATCTAATAACCTTATCTTTTTTTTTTTCCTTCTTGGAATAACCTTATGTTAACCCCATCGGGTTAGCAGTTTCATTATAAGGACATTTTTTTTTATGCATTTTCCTCCTATGTTTTTTTCACTCGTTTTTTTTCCACAACTTTCTTACTTTTGACTTGAATAAAACATTTTTCAGTCCACTACTAACACGGACCAAATGTTCTCAACAAAGCGTATCATTGAGCCCATTCTTGGAGAATACAAGGTCCACACCAACCCACCATTACGTTGCACGAACGTTATATGTGTCCCCGTAAGAGCTGCTTCCAGCCAGCCATCAGCCATCAAGGGCCCCTATGCAACAAATTTGTCAAGCCGCCCTCCCCCAGCCTCGACATCATAACCACGTGTCGCTCACGCACTAAAGCAGAGGGAATATACGGATCTCTATATGCTCATTCATTTGTACACAATAATTCTCCTATCATATATAAGTAAGTCAGTAGTGTAGTGTTTGGCATGACCAAATCGTGACTAGTGAGTCCAACCATATATATCAAGGATTTTGAAGTGATCACAATAACTATGTGCAAAGGGTGGAGGAAGATCAAAATGTTCTTCACTAAAACAATCCATTCAAGGCATTTTTGTTAGTAGAAGTAAAATATATATATAGTAATATGATCTATTTTAATTATATAAATGATTATTGTTATTGTTATTTTTATTTTTTTATTATATTAATAAATAATATTTTAAACTGAAAGAGAGAGCATTTAATATTTAAAGTAATATTGTAATAAAAATATATATTAACAAAATATAAATACAGAATCATTCAGCTTGTTTGCTTAAATAAATGTGAAAATTTTAACTTTTATCTTATGTATATATCATGTAATAATTCATTGATTAAGGATAAATTTTTAAATATAATTTAGATTAATAATAAATTAATCTTTAATCTGATTATCGAAATAGAAGATACTATCAAAAAATAAACAAAATAGACAAAACAAAATTTGACACACTTGACATATAACAAATATAAATTTAATTTTCACATATTGTGAGTATAAAAAAATTTTATATAAATATCAAATTGTATCATCGTATCAGTAAAAATAATTAAGTTATAAATCTATTACTTAAAATACTCTTTAAATGCATAAATCTAGTTCATGGTTATATAAAACTCTTTACATTATTTATATATTAAAATTAAATTAAAAAATATTATAAAATATTTTATAGGATAAAGTATACTTTTGTTCCTAATATTTGTGATATTTTTAAAAAATATCTCCAATCTTTAATTTTATTTAATTTGGTTCTAAAATTTTTAATTCATTTAATTTTGTCTCTAGCATTTTTTATTTGTATCAAAATTATTTTTAAAAGAAATTAATTTTGCCTCTAACATTTTACATGGAGTTAATTTCCAGGAATAATTTTGGTACAAATAAAAAACGTTAGATATAAAATTAAATACAATTAAACGTTAGGGATAAATTAAAAAACGACTATGCTACGTGTACATTAAAATCAGCCATCAATATAAAATAAATGTTAGAATATAAATACATTGAAAATAAATTAAAACTTATTTTAGTACCTAATTTTATTGTACAAATAATATTTTTATTTAAAAATTTACAAATATTAAATACTAAAAATATATTTTATCCTATTTTATATTTAATAACTCAATATTATTGGCTATTAGATACCATCTAAAGTTTAACTAATTATTAGATGGAAAAAAAATATTTTTACATGAAAAATAATTAGTAATCTTAACATATATTTTTAATTTTTAAATATATTTTTTGCATATTTTATTTTTAATATTTTTTGAAGTAACATATATTTAAATTATTACTCATTTAAATATTAAGAAAATAAATAAAGAAATGTGTTACTCATAGTCTCGTAATCATTATTCTTTTCGCATACTCAATTACTCATAATTGGATATGATAAGAGTAATAGTAATTTAGTCTTTAATTTTGTATTCGTTTTTGAGTTTCCAACAATAACTAATTTTGATTAGGAGCGAGAAACACCTATGGGGCGATGACTCATGTCATTGAATGAAGCATTCAATCAAACAATTCGTGGCTTAGAAAATGAGAAAAGAGAAGAAAAGAAAAGAAGAGAATAAGCGCTGAAGTAAAGTGGTTGAAGTAGCATAATCATTGTTCATTCCATTTCCGCAGACCAAAATGGCTGAAGAACAGAGAGCGAAGGGAGAAGAATTTGCTAGGAAAGCAGAGAGGAAAATCTTCTGTGGTTGCTGTGCTGTTCTTGGTTCCAATTATGAAGAAGCCGCTGAACTCTTCAAGAAATCCGCAACTTCCTTCAAACTCGCCAAATCATGTTTGTTCCTACTCTTTCGCATCTCACATTCTTTCAATCTACCTTATTCTTGTTGTCATTTTTGTTATTCATTCATGCTTCATCATGATGGTTATGCTTATGGTGTTAGGTACCTGCTCAAGGTTTTTATTGTATTTTTTTTAAGATCCATTATGAATTTTGGAGTTCTAGGCACTTCGCTTTGTGGAGTAAAGGCCAGAAATGTTTTTCCTTTTGTTTTGCTAGCGTGTGATTTAGAAACACCCTGCTTAACTGTTGTGTTTTTTGAAATCCTAAATGATCAATTTAAGCATGTAAATTTATTGGTACATTTTCATTTTCCTAAATTAGATTGCCTTGGAGCAACCGTTGAGTTGTCTCTGTGTGGCATCAGTTGCTGATTTAATTATCAGGTAGGCTGCCTGTGCGATCCTTTCCGAGTTCCGACCCTGCGTTAATGCAAGATGCTTGTGCACCGAGCTTCCCTTATATATTTGAGTCTTGTTTATCTTGGGTTGTTTTTGTATTTTGTTAACTTCCTGTCATCTTTGATGTCTTCGTACACATTTGTTCAGGGGACAAAGCAGGTTCAGTGTACATCAAATTGTCAAAATGCCATATGAAGGTATAGTCCAAGTGTGACTACGAACATTTTCAAACATTTGAAGCGGAATTTGTGTATTCGGGTTTAAATATGATAAGTTGATAACCATTTGCAATGATCTCTGCAGTTAGATAGCAAGTATGAAGCTGCAAATGCTTATGTAGATGCTGCTCATTGCTATAAGAAGATATCCACAAAAGGTGCTCTTCAGCTTCAGTGTCATCTGTGTGTGTTTTGGATCTGTTTGCATACATGTAATATGTAAGGTAATCAAACTCGAGATCTCACCTAAACTTGTGGATCTTAGGTAAATTTGAACCGTCAAGACACATCCTATAATCTCGTAAATTCCTTAAAACTCCGTTTGGGAACCTAAACTTGTAAACTGTTAACTTGAGAGTGAACATTGCATATATGACTTGCTTAGTGTTGGCTGATACTTGTCATATATATCAGAATATTGAGTTTGCTTGCACTTAAGAATTCTTGATTGGGACGTGTAACCCTCAAATTACACATACTTCTCTCTCTCTCTCTCTGTTAACAATACTTGTCGCTTTGCTTTTGATGTTTTAAGGAGCAATTCCATGCTTAAAACAAGCAGTAACTCTCTTCACAGAGGTTGGTAGACATGTCATGGCTGCAAAGCATTGCAAGGTACCTTCTTCTTTTATGTTGATTTCCAGTCCTTAATAATATAAATTCGGTCTATTTGCTGCACATAATATAAATTGAACCTCTGACTGAAACATCCCTGGCATGTACTATTTTTCTGGTGCCATTATAGCTACATGCTAGTTATATATATGCATTCATTGTTCCATTCCCGAAATCTCTTGACAACCATTTCGTGTACGCCTTACTGTTATGTTAGAATTCTGCCTCCATTATTTTTAGGATCTGATAAGGAGATTAAATCCTTTAGAGAAGAGTTAAATTTGTCTTTCTGGATCTAGGAAATCGGCGAACTATATGAGCTTGGCCAAGATGCGGAGAACGCTAAAACATATTTTGAGAGGGCTGCTGAACTTTATGAACTCGAGGATGCGACAACAACTGTGATCCAGTGCAAAGCAAAGGTTGCACAATTTTCTGCCCAACTTAAAGAGTGAGTATTGTTCTTCCTTTTACAAATGCAATTTTTTGGTACCGGCATGCTGGGAGTTATGCTTCTTGAACCTCCCTCTGCCTGCATATATATTGGAATTCCATCTAATTTATACCCTTGACAATGGCGATAGCCATTAACGGACTGCATTGGGATAAGCATCTCCATTTGAATCTAATAGTTTGAATTTATAAAACATAAGAACTTGAAATGTATTAATATACTTAGCATTTATCAGATTTCAGAAGGCAATGAAGATTTACGAAGATATTGCCCGACAATCGCTCAACAGTAATTTGCTGAAATATGGAGTTAGAGGATATCTTCTTAACTCTGGCATTTGCCAGCTTTGTCTAGGGGATGTTGTTGCAATTAACAACACCTTGGAGCGCTATCAGGTTTATTTAGTTTTTCTTCTTGATGTTGAAATATTATATTGATGCACATTGTTTATATTTTTCTCATTGATCATGTAGGACTTGGATCCAACATTCTCCAGAACTCGTGAATACCAATTTTTGGCTGTAAGTGGTGGAATTCTCTAGTATTCTTGGCTCTTCATTTTTTCTTTTGTTTATTTTAAATAACTCTTTTTCCACCCCTTAATGGTCTTAGTACTATTAGCTTGCGTTGCTTTTTAACTCGCTCTTTTCTTGCTCGTTGTTTACTTGATATTGATTGAAATGTATTATCAAATTTCAGGATTTGGCTGCTTCAATTGATACTGAAGATGTTGAAAAGTTTACTAGAGCAGTCAAGGAGTTTGAGAGTGCGACCCCATTGGTATGTTTCTAAGTAAAGAGAAACTGACTTTTTCTCCTCTTATTTTTGTCCCGCAACTTGTGTATTAGGAAAAGTAATGCCGCACAACAGCGTTAGATGTTTCTGGTAAATTATAAGAGAAACATCATATGATTATATCAGTAGTTGCATTTTTGTATAACTGTTAGGAAGTAAGGTTTGGTTCTTTCTAGTGTCTGTTATGATATGCTGATGGATTAAATTTGTAAAAGCAATGTCAATAATCCAATTTTGCTTCGTTCAAAAGATCTGACCAATTCAATTCCTCACAATCTAAACTTGTTTCCAATTACAAGTGCATGTAATAAATCAAATCCTTACAATAGTTATAGTTTGTTGTGTTCTTGGTATTTGAGGATTTGCTGATATGATTATTTTTATATAGATGCGTAAATGGACCGAGTTCACACATGATTCAAGACGACATTCAATGATATGTTTGATTCATATATCCGACCCACCTAATTGGACAGAACTTTGTCATTTTTGTTGCTATATTGTTTTGTTATATAAATGCATCTTCTCCTCCTTGACTGCTTCAGCCATTTACAAACCTCAATACCTTTGTGATAGGGTGCAATGGCATTGTCTGGTCCATGTAACTGACCCCAACTAGTGGTCCATGTAACTGACCCAACTAGTGAGATAATGCTTTGTTGTTGTTGTTGTCAATACCTTTGTGACCTTTACGGTGTCAATTATATTCCATTTCTTTAAAAATCATGTTTCTATACGTTGTTCTAGTTAATTGAATGGACATTTTTTTTAATATTTAAGGTGTCAAAAGCCAAAATTTTCTTTCAGTTTCATCTAGAGACACATTTATCCTCCTATCAAAGTAGTACATGATTCTCATGTTACATGTGGCATGTATCATGATTTTGATTGTTTCAATTCGATGTAGGATGCTTGGAAGTCAAACCTTTTGTTGAGAGTAAAGGATGCCTTGAAAGCAAGAGAGATGGAAGATGGTGATTTGACATGAAATCAACCACAATTTAATATTTTTCTACTAATGGAGTTAACTTTCAACTTCGACGAGATCTTTGTCATCTTTTTGGTCCACGACCGCTGTATTCATAGTCGAGTAAGATAATTAATTCTTCGCTGGCTTGTAGACATATCTATGAGGGGGATATCTCGCCGGAAATTTTAAAGCTTTCATATCTATTGTTGAGGGTTGTATGTACAGAAGTTGACTGAAAATTTGTTGCTAAGAAAATTTGGAGATATCTTGGTTATAGTTGTCTTGTCTGAATCATTGCTTTATTGAATGAAAACAGAATTGAATGATTACATAAGGTACCTATCCAATGAGAGAGGAATGATTCTTATATTTGGGAGGGGGTCACTAACAATTAACAAACAACTAATAACGGATTGGTTTGGTTCGGGTAATTAGGTATCCCATGAAACAGACATTCATAAAAAAAACAAAATTTTTATTTTAAAAATTATGTAAATACAATAAACATGTAAAATCAATAGAAATAATTTAAATATGTTAAACACCAAATATATTAAAAATTAAACACATTAAAATCCAAACAAATTAAACACTAAACACATCAAAATTCAAACATGTTAAATAATAAATACCAAACACATTAAAAACTAAATATAAAAGTGCAATAGAGAGAAACTCAAAATCATTAAAAGGCATATATATATATATATATATATATATTTAATTAATATATGGTCGAGTTCATGGGTTGGTTTGGATTTTGCACTCCTAGAACCGTTATCTGAACCAATTACTAGAAAAAGTCATTGGTTTGATTTGAGTCGAACCCAATTATCTATTAGTTCCGGAAACAATTTAATTGGTTCAGTTCAGGTTCGGACGGGTAATCAGGTTTCTGTTACCCGTGCTCGCCCCTAAAATATTGTAAATTAACTTTATTATCGTTAAAAGAAAGTCCCATTAAGATTTTATTGAAAGAAAAAATGAAAAATAATTCAATAAAAAAATAAAAGAGAGAAACAAATGTCATTGGGACATTTTTTAGTCAATGGGAAATTCGTCACAGCACTGTTAGAGGCTAGCTTTTGTTAATACTGAAAAATTAATAGCACATAAGCAAAAGTTATGGAATCAAAACTGTTATGGACAATATGCTAAACCCAACAAATCCTTTTACTATTTCTTGGGGTTTGATTGGCAATCCTCTCCACCACCAACTCCAGATTCCCCATATCACTAGACCAAAACAAAAAATTATAGTAGTATATAATTTCTCATATAAATAACAAGAGATGATGTTTAGTGTACTAACTCTTTTAATAAAAGTATTTTTTATTAACTATATATAATATCGTCAAATTGCATATTAAGAAAGGATCTTAATTTGTTATGAAAGAAAAACGATACACATTATCAGTCACCATAAAAGATGTTAAAAAAGAAAAAAGAACCTCCCAAATTCTGCACAGAAACAAAGAGAAAATTACAAGTTTTAAAGGATAAAATATGTTTTTTATTGGGTTAAGTACGATTTTAGTCCCTAACGTAGAGGTCGAAAATTTATTTCGTCCCTAACTTTTTTTCGCTACAAAACAGTTCCAAAGGTTTCAGTTTGTTTTAAAATTGTCTTTTTTTTATCAAATTTTTTATTTTTATTCCAAAAATACCCTTAACTTAAAAAAATGTTGAATAAGAGGGAAACGAGAAAGGGGGAAGGGCCACTGCTGCTGCTCCAATCAACCGCCGCTGCTTGTCATTGTTTGGTGGCTGGATTTCGTTGCTGCTCCTCTGGACTCGGTGGAAGTGCTCGATGGCGGTGGGTTCTGGTACGAAGCAAGAACAGGAGCAAGCTTCGGTGGTGAGTCGAGGGAGGAGAAGAGGTCGTGGTGTGAGGGTAGCGCTAGGGTAGCACGAAGAGAGAAGAAGAAAAGGGTTGCGGCGCTATGATGGCCGATCGGCGCTGTGATGGCTGTGATGGCGGTTTCGGGTGGCTCGTCGGCTTCTGCTTCTGCTTTTATTATGTTGTTGATTTCTGATTATTGTTGCTTCTGCTTTTAATTGATTACATTTTTTCATTGTTATTGTTGTTGTTCTGCTCCTGCTTCTGTTTCTGCTCCTGCTCCTGTTTCTGCTCGATTACATTGTTGATTCATTGTTGTTGTTGTTGTTGTTGTTGTTGATGTTTTGCTTCTGCTTCTGCTTGATTACATTGTTGATTCATTGTTGTTGTTGCTTCTAGTTCTGTTTCTGCTCGTGCTTGTGCTTGTGCTTGTGCTTCTACTTGTGTTTGATTTTGAAGAAGAAAGAGGAGGGGTATTTTGGTCCGAATGACGGTTTTAAAACTAAGTTAAACCTTCGAGACCATTTTATAGCGAAAAAAAGGTCGGAGACGAAATAAATTTTTGACCTCTACGTTAAGGAACAAAATCATACTTAACCCTTTTTTATTCCTAACATTTTTTAAATTTTTTAAAATTACTCCTAATATTTAATTTGATTTAATTATATTTTTACTGTTTGAAACAATTTCAATTCTATCCCTACTGTTAAATTTTTAATATTTAAAAGTTATTTTTTTTAATTTTATCCTTCCCACTTTCCAATTTTAATTTGGGCCAATCCAAGTTCTCACTGTCTTATGATGTACGAATATTGACACATACATGAGATATAATACGATAAGGAACATGTCAACACGCAAATTTTAAAATCTTATAAGATACGGAGACACATATACATATAAAATATAAAATATTTTTTAAATAAATAATTATAATATTTTAATATTTTATTGATATTAAAATATAAATTAATTTTTAATTATTTTTTATATCTTATTTTAATTATATAAATATTTAAAATAATTTTTATTTTAATAAATAATATATATAATTTTTAAATTTATTTTAAAAATATATATTAAGAATAAAATTAAATATCCTGACACATAATGATATTAAGTGTGTCCACAAGTGTATGGTGTTCGAGATGTGTCTGTTATACTGCCACAGGTTTATAGCTACTGTCACTCTGCCACTTCTATCACCACCACAAACCACCATCACCTCTTCTTTATCCATCTTCTTCCCTCCAAACAACAACAATAAAAAAAGCTACTGAAACTAAAATTGAACACCAAAAAATTAACGCTTTCTCTTACCTTCAAAGAAAGTGAGTTTCTTTATAAAAATACTTTCTAAATTTATATTTATTCTAAATTGTGTGTTTCATTAATAGAATCCTTTAACAACAACTAAGAAAAATTCTAACAGAGAAAATGAAAGAACACATGCACATGCAACTCAAACTCAAATCTTTTGAAAGATGAAGGAATAGTATAGCAAAAATTAAAGCACAAAAACCTTGAAGAACTTCAATCTATTTTGGGGGGTTACAACTTAATACAAAATGAAAGAAAAAAAAACAATAAATTCAACAGAGTAGAAGATGTATGTGACTGATGAATGTTGGGAGAGAGAGAGAAGATGGGAAGATGCGGGTTCGACGGCGATGGACCGTCGTCGATGAAGGTTGGGGAAGATGAGGAGGCTTCTCTGGGAGAGGAGGTGAAGCCGGCGAGATCGCGAGAAGGTCGGAAGAGGCGGGCTGGGCGCGTGGGCCGATAGGAAGGAGGTGAAGCCGGCGAATCTCGACTAACGAGACCTCCGGAGTAGGGCTGGCAATGGGTAGGGTAGGGTAGGGTTTGAACCCTACCCTAATCCTACCCGTGGGTTAAAATTTCATTAAAACTCTATCCTACCCTACCTGCAGGTTGAGAATCTCTCAACTCTAACCATATCCGCACCCTAAAGTTCTAAACCCTACCATACTTTATCCGTAGAAATATCAAGTTTTTTCAAAATAAATATAAAATTCAAACATTTTGAATTTTATACATAATAAATACTCTAAATTACTGAATTAACTAACTAGTTTAGTGGTTGTTCACTTATTGCAAGACATTATATGAGAGAGGTTGTGGGTTCAACTTTTACCTACTTCACTATATACTTAATTTTTATAAAATGTGTGTTATATATGGGGTGCGGGTAGGGTAGGGTAGGATATGGTACACCCTAAATCCGTACCCTACCCTACCCGCAGGCATACCCAGACTGATCTCTATTCTACCCGCAGCGGGTCGAGTAGTCTACTCTACCCGAATGGGTTGGGTCGAGTTGGATATCTACGGGTAGGGTATGTATTGCTAGCCCTACTCCAGAGGTAGCAAGGACGAAAAGATGGCAAAAGAGAAGAGAGGCGGGACACAAGCTAGCGGCATTAACTGCGAGTTTGCGATGCAATGATCCCCTTGTGCGAGGAAGAAGACTGTTTTGGAAGCGTGGAAAACTTGGGTGGGGGAGTGGGATTTTTTTTTGTTTTTGTTCAGAAGGGGGAGAGTGGGATTGAATTGGACTGGAAGGATAAAGTTGAAAAAAAATTTTGATTAATTTTTTACTGTTAAAAATTTAATAGTGAGGATAAAATTAAAATTATTTTAAATGTTAAGAACATAAATAAATCAAATTAAATTTTGAGAATAATTTTAAAAAATTTTAAAAATATTTAAGGATGAAAAATATATTTTATTTTTTTTTATTAAAAGGAGAAAAACATAGGAAAGATTAAGAAAAAATGATTATAGTCAATTCCATGCATGAGAGTGATGAGACAACTCAAGCAACGAATTGGCCGGTTCATACTCTAAATGTTAATAATTTCATAATTTGCAAAATGACGTCTGAGACAATTATCCTTTTAAGTTAATTTTTTAAATTACTAAACAGATCGGTCTCTAAATTACTAAAATTTTAAAAAATTTATCCCACAATTTAAAAGTATAGAAACAAAAAATTACTAAAGATTCTTGGTGACTTTTTTTTCTATTTATAAGTGTGTTTTTCAATACAGTACATGAAAAATTAATTTATCGTAAATTAAATTTTATTTAATAGAGTGATTGAAAATTTTTTAGAATTCAATTTTTATGAAAATTGAATTAAATTTTAGTATTTGATACAAAAATAATTAAATTACTTTAGGTAGAATTTAATTCAATTCCTTTATTTTTTAAAAAAAATCAATTTCAATTCAAATAGATCCGATTTAAAATTCCATTCCATTTAATACTTAAAATATATAAAATATCTTTATAATTTAATTCTTATTAACTTTTTTACTCACTTTCTCTCCATGCGTCCTACCTTTTAATATATACTCTCTCTTCTCTCACCACTTTTATTTCTTTTTTTTCCTTTCTTTCAACTTATTTAATATACTGTATACTTTTTTTTTTTGAAATATCTTCTATATAAATCTAAAAAAAATATACACATGTATAGATTTTAAGTGTTTAACTTAGATTAATAACACCAAGCGTTTGTCAATATGTCAAAACATTTCAAGTGAAGTTGTGACAATCCTTTTTTTATTCTAACGAGGCCTATGGCCCAAAACTAAAGAAACTATACGACAATTTTCTTGAAAAACTTCATCCCTCTCATCCGCACAAGCAAACGGTACCACCATGGCTAGAATTTCTTTAAACCACCTAATCCCCTTCTCCATATCTTGTCCATGCTTAGCCAAAACGTCAACACATTAGTTTGCCTCTCTGAAAACATGCCGAATCATCACCCTGTGTGGTCTAGTCATAAGCTCTTTTATGGAATGCACCAACAAAGCTCTTACATGCTTCTCCACCACTAAACTTTGGAGAAGATTAACAACGCAACTAGAATCAGACTCCACTACAAGGTAGGGGATGCTCATTTCCACCGCTAATTTCATGCCCACAAAGAACCTCCAAAGTTCTGCTATTGTGATTGTACACTTTCCAATGTTCATGCTAAATTCGGCGAGAAACTTTTCTCTGGAGTCACAAATGATGCCGCCACTAACTCCTTTGCTACCCGATTGAAAGACAGAGCCATCAACATTTAACTTGGCCTATCTCTCTTCAGGTGGTTCCCACCCGATCTCCAAGGTCCTGGTAAGTCTGAAAATTTTGCTACTCTGTTCAGTGATACTGAGAATATAATTGTAGTTTGCTGCTAGAGCTGTAATCATATGTTGAATTTGGGCTTGTTGATTGTTCTGATTATTGAAAACAAGCTCATTCCTGCATCTCCAGGCTATGTTGCAGGTAGTAATAAAGATGATGGTCCGTGGGGTACCATTATGGGAAGGAGTAAACTTTAAAAGATTGTTCTCCAACCATTCTTTGTGGGCTTGGTTGAAGAAGTTAGGCTTTAAGTTACTATTGACAATGCTATTCCAGACGGTGCGGATGAAAGGACAGTCACACAACATATGGATCAGAGTCTCATCATCATTTCGGCATCTTGGGCAGCTTTCATCCTTGGTAAAGCTTCTCTTCTTTCTATTGAAATTTGTCATAGAGCATCATGAGTAATCAGCCAACTAAAAGACTTGAGTCTTTGTGGGAGTTTTGCTTTTCAAATATGTTTATAAAGTATGTTGTCCTCTCCTCTGTCACTGTAAAACATTTCATAGGCTGATTTGATAGAAAAATTACCATTCGAATCAGCTAGCTAGCTGATGAAATCATCTTCAACATAGGGGTTGAGTACTTTAATAGCATGAATAATATCTATAAGTTCCTCAAGTAGAACCAGGTTTAGCGCTTCCCAATCCCACTCGCCATCTTCCGTTACACAATCTGCTACTTTCTCATTTAGCTTGTTTTCGTCTAACTCAATTAGGAATACCTCCAAAAGTTCTGTAAAATATGGAACCCATTGTCTTTCAAAAAAGAAGCCAGAACTCCATTTCCTAGCCTCCAAATAAGGCTACTTTTAAATTTTTTCCAGACTTTAGTAATCCTAAGCCATGCATTAGAATTACCTGATCTGCGTTGAATATTAGGCATGATACCTTCACCACAACCATACTTTGCCCATATAACCTTGACCCAGAGTGCTTTTCTATTGTGGATGAGGCACCAAGCAAGCTTCATTACAAATAGAAAATTAGAATCTTGTGCCTTTCGGATGCTTAACCCACCCTTCTCTTTCGGTTTACACATGCTGTCCCAACTAAGAAGATGTATTTTCTTTTCCTCATCACTGCTTTTTCATAAGAAATCTCTGCAAATTTTGTCTATCTTGTTGCACACTACTACTGAAATCTTCATAGTTTGCATGCAGTAACTAGGAATGGTTGATAGCACAGATTATACAAGTGTGCACCTTTCGGCTAAGGAGAGAGTCTTTCTATTCTAGCTAGATAACTTGCTTTGCATCTTGTTAATAACAAATTGAAAATATTATTGATTGCATCTTTCATGAATGAGAGGGACTCCCAAGTATTTTTTCAAGTTAGCTGTGAGGTTGATTCCTAAGTCTTTGCTCAACATTTGTCTCATAGTATGATTACTATTTTTAGAGAAGTACATACAAGACTTGCCAAAATTGATTTTCTTTCCTAAATACTCACAAAAATGATTTAAAGCCTCATTGATAATCTAAACCTGTTTTCTATCCACTTTTGCAAAGAGAACTAGGTCATCTGCAAAACAGAAATGAAAAATTTTAGGCCTCCTCTTAATAAAGTTATAGGTTCCCATTTCTTATCATGGACTAACTTATTTATCAAATGGGATAAATGTTCAATATACAAAACGAAGAGGTACGGAAAAAGAGGATCTTCCTATCTGATTCCTTTATTTCGGGAGAAGCTTTCTGATGGAGAACCATTCCATACAAGGTTCATGGATATCGTCGATATACAAAAGCTAATAACACTTCGAATTTGATCCGGGATCCCTGCATCTTTGAGGGAGTCCATCACAAAGAGCCAATTAAGTCTATCATAGAAAACCTTTTCCATATTTCTTATTCCTCATGGTGTGTACCACCTCTTGTGCTACTAAGATATCTGCACTAACCCTGCCAGGTACAAAGTTTGACTGAGTATTAGAGATAAGAGAAGGCATATATTTTTTCAATCTAGATGCAATGAGTTTATTCACAATTTTATAACAAACATTACAGAGACTAATAGGTCTAAAATGTCCAAAATTTTTCGGTGAGAGAATTTTGGAAATAATAGCTATCCGAGTCTTGTTCACTTCTGTTATGTTGTGAGGCTCTGACGTGGCGGAAATTGGCCAATTAAGAATTTATAGAGAAAACAGCGTTGCAAGTACAGTTCTTAACCGAATAAAATTCACTTATCAATTTAGAAAAGAGTTGTCACAAAATTAAGAACAAAATACTGGGAGTAGAAATTCCAGGTCGTCTCCCAACGAGTTGACAAAAGAGTGCAGCTTATTGGTCAGAGATTTTCCAAAAAATTTTTTGAGTTTGAGAAACAGAAAAATAAATAATAGTGAATTTAAGCAACGGAAATTAACGAGAGAATTTATATAATTCAAATAAAAGTCTTGACCGGGAGGAGATTAATTGGAAGTTCTATCCTTGTTGAATTTTTTCAAGTGTAATAATAAAAGATTGTTGTTCTACTTGGTCATCCCTTATATAATAAGGAAAAGTCAAGCAACTGACCAACTACCCTATCGCTCGCGTCCTAATCCTTTCTTAAGAAAGGATTAGAGTCAGAGATTAGAGAGTCAGCCAACAACTCCCAATTAAGATTAATACTTGAGTATTCCAACTCAAGGTTCTCCTCTTAATCAGCTCCCAATCAAGTTAGAAAACTACTCCATTAACATGAATATAACTTTCACAGAATTAAAAAGAAAATAAAAGGAAGACATGATAAACAATAACTAAAAATCAATTAAAAGTAAAAATGGTTCTTTGCATTAATAAATCCCAAAATCATAAACATACTTATCCAAACAGGGTTAATGGGCAATAAAAGAGTAAAGGAACAGGAAAACAAACTAAAATAATGAAGCTTCAACGGAGTTAATGACTCTTCTCAATATCCAAAGCAAAAGCAATAAAACTCTAAATACTATGAATGTGAAGAAAACCTAGAGGAAGTGGTAGAATTTTCTCTCAGATTTAAAACTAAACTGAAACTATGCGTAATGAGAATGTCTTGAGTCTCTGCTTGTCCCCTGGCTCTAATCTGTGTTTCTGGGCCAAAAATTATGTCCAAACTCGGCCTAAAATCGCCCCTAGCATTTTCTGTGATTTTTGCAGGTCGTGCATGTTGACGCGTACGCGTCGCTGGTCATTCTCGCGAGCCACGCGTACGCGTCACTGTGCAAACTCGCTTTCCGCGCGCATGCGTCAGGTACGCGTACGCGTCGTTCCTCGCCGTTCAGCTCCTTAGTTTATTGTGTTCCTTCCATTTTTGCAAGCTTCCTCTCTACCCTCTAAGCCATTCCTGCACTATAAAGCCTGAAAATACTTAACGCACAGATCACGGCATCGAATGGTACAAGAAAAATTAAAATATATAATTTAGATGTCTAGGAAGCAAGTTTTCAACCATGGAATAAAATTGGGAAGGAATTGTAAAATCATGCAAATCATACGAATAAGTGAGTAAAGAGTTGATAAAAACCATCTAAATTAGCACAAGATAAACCATAAAATAGTGGTTTATCAGGCTCATTAAAAACTTCTTTCACCCAATTCGTAAGAAAATTTGCCACCACATCCCAAGCTTGTTGATAGAATTTGGCTGGGAGACCATCGCTTCCCCGAGCCTTCCATATTCCTATAGAAAAAATCGCGTCCTTAATCTCTTCGTTTGATACCTCCATAGCCATATCCTAATACTCTATATCCTATAACTTAGGAAATTGATTAGAAACAACAAAGTCATTATAATCAGATCCTGAACAATAGAGATTCCTAAAAAAATTAACACCCCAAACTTTAAGAGTGTCCACATTGTTCACCCATTTGCCTTTCTCACTCTTTAAGGCTGTGATTTTGTTTCTCCTACGTCTTCCATTTGCTTTTGAGTAAAAATATTTTGAATTTTTATCATCAAATTTAATGGTATCACATCTAGACATCTGTTGCCAATAAGTCTCCTCTTGAATTGCTATTGTCTCATTCTTTCCACAAATCTTTTTGGAGTTTATCCAAGAAGGGATTATTGTTGAAAGAGTTCTTTTTATTGATTCTTTCAAGCCTTAGGAGAATGCGTTATTTTGTCTTGAAGATATGCCTAAAAACTTCTTTGTTTCAAGTCTTAGCTGCGTTGACAAAGTTGCTAATATTCTGTAACAAACTATTTTGTTCCAGCTAGCTACTTTTAACTATATTATTATAATCCTCATGCAAAACCCAAGGAGCAAAGAATTTAATAGGCTTAACTCCTTTTTCCCCTTGAGTCAATTGAAAATCGAACAAAATGGGGGAGATGATCGGACTTAGTTTGGGTAAATATTTAACACCAACATCTGAGAAAATATAAAAAAAGTTAAAATTACTAATAAAATAATCTAATCTTCTCTTTGTAGTCCCCTTTACCAAGTAAAAGGGGTCCAAAGAATCCAAAATTCTTAAGCTCACAATTAAGTAAAACATCATTAAAAATATTAGTGTTAAGAGAAAGATTAGAAGAACTTCCTGTGTCATTCAGAGAAAGAATGGAGTTGAAATCTCCTCCTAAACACCAAGGTCCACTAATATTCTTATTTAAATCCTTTATCTTGGTCTAAAGTTCTCTTCTATTTTCAACCCTAGGGCTGGCGTAAATAGCAGTAAAAAATCAAGGAGCATTACTTTGCCACTACACTTCTATATGAACAAACTGTTTGTGAATGATGAGTGGCTTTATGTTCCATGAATTTGACCTCCAAAAACACCATATGCCACCTAAAAAACCTTCAGTATCACTAATACACCATGAGTCAAACCCCAATTTTCTAATAATAGCCTCAGCCTTAGTACCTGAGACATTGGTTTCTAACAAGATACAAAATTTAGTTTTATATCTAAACATAAGATTATTTACCATAGATTTGAAGCCTTTAAAAGAGGCTTCTCTACAATTCCAAGACAAGATATTCATAGATACTAATGTAAATAAAGAAGTCTACTCGAAGATAAAAAACTCCCTGGTGCAAAAGAGGCTCCTCTAGGCTTTCATAGCCTTAGGCTTCTCTTCGATATATGCTGTATTCTCCACCATACTATCAAGGTCAATTGCCTTATTATGTGCTTCTCCACCATACTTACTTGCTTCCGGAGGGTTCTCTTTATAATACTCATTGTTTTGCTTTACATTTCCTCCTCCCATAACCCTTGTTATGTGAGCATCTAAGATAGGGTCATTAGTATTATTAGTAGGGATATAATACCTTTCTTTGTGGCTTGAATAAACTGCTTTCGAAAGTCTGCTAAATTGCCTCCAATATTCCTGGTCCATTTGAGCCTTCTCTTTGTTTTGTTCTCCTTGAGAAATTTGACTCGGTTCAGCAATAACAATTGTCTTTTGTTTGTTTTGAGATGTACTTGTCGATTTCAGCTGTTCTTCATTAAGTTTTTTGTTTATCTCTGGACTTTTTCCTTTTGTGTTTTGGTTAGCAGAGTTGACATTTTTGTCTCCTTTATGATTTCGATTCTGTGTAGCCTGTTTGTCAAATTATTGACTTGCTTTGACATTTATCTCTCTTTTTTGCATTTGCTTGGGCTGACTTTCCTGGTACTATCATTTTTTTTATCTTCTCTCTCCTGAGCTTCTTTCTCATTCTGAAGAGCATCAAATCTGTTATTAAAACTTTCTTTTTGATATTCCCATAATTATTCCCTAATTCTTGCTTATTTTTTCTCTGGGGCTTTTTGACAACCATCCAGGGACCATATAAACTTTTCTCATTTACGACAGTTAAATCTGATTTTTTCTCCCCAGATTGATGCTCGTGACTTTCCTTAACTGTACCAACGGCTATTTACATCACCCTCAGATTTTTCGTTGCAATCAGATCTTTTCTAACATGATTCCCTGTATTCACCGATGCTGACTGGCCTTGGACCGCCACGGCGTTTTAACCCTTCCGGTGGTTCTATTCTTCACTAGCTGCTTGAGATTGTTGTATGTCCTTTGCTTCCTTCATCTTCTCCGGACATCCATCATATTTATGTCTGTATTTACCACAATTGAAACATATTAGATGAAGACCTTTATATTCTAGCCTGAATTCTTTCTCCAAGGTTGAAAAATATGGCACTAGTTTTTTTCTTAAGTCAATTTCCACACAAATGAGTGCAAATTTACATCTTGAGTGAATAGACATGTGTTCATCCACTTTGAGCATGGTTCCAATAGATTTTCCAACCTTCCATAAAAAATATCTGTTATATAATTCGGCTGAGAGATTAGAAATTCTGATCCAAACAACAATCTTTTTAACCTCACTCTCTTGAAGTATGGATAAAAGTCGCCACCTTTGAACCAAGAGGTAATGATCAGCGATCATCCAGGGACCCTCAAACAAAGCATGTGAATAATTCTCTTGGCTAGAGAATCTCATTAGGAAGTACCCTTCGACAAGGTCCATCACATGAACTGCTTCCTTCTTTGTCCATCTCCTGTTTATCCACCATTTCATAGTCTGTAAATTTAGATTCTTCCCTAAGGGCTTAACGATGAGTGCTTGCTTCTACGGTCTGCACCATTCATCATATTCTTCTAAAAACACCTCTATAACAGGATTTGGATTGAAAAGAGTCTGTGATTATTCCATATGTTCCATCGGATCTTCTTCGGAGATGTAGTCTTCTGTGACCATCTCCACGATTTCATATGGATTCAGCTTTCCAAGCCTGTCGTTCATCAGCCTATCCTTGTAGGAAGGCTTGGAACCCTCGGATGCACCATTGACAAGGGTAATAACATTCTTCAATGAGTTTTTAGATTCTTTAACAATCTCTTACTTTTCTTCTTCTTGTGTGATCTTCATATGTTCTTCTGCTTGATCTTCTCCATCCATCTTGACTTTTTTTCGTGCTCCTCGTCACCAGATCTTCCTCTTCTGGTGATCGTTTATCAGTTTCAACGATAGTAGCTAACAGGTTCATTCAAAGAAAAAATTTTGCTATTGGTTTGAAAAGTTGTGACAATCATGACACTAATAAAAAGTGACATAATTTTATTCTATTTAATAATATGAATTAGTTGCTATAATTTACTATTAATAACTAGTCTTTTTTTATCTGGTATGTCATTAGACCACTCAATAAATTAGTTCTTGATAGTTCATATTTATTTTTTGTTGTTGGTTTGTCGTTAAAATCAACCATATGAAAAATCATTTAATTATTTTAATTAATAATAATATTTTTAAATTTAATATTTTTAGATGTATTTTAATTATTTCATATAATTTAATAAATAAATATATTTATTATTTAAATATAGTATTATATTAATAAAGGATAAATTGTCTATTATAAAATTTTAATTCATTTGATAAACATTCTAAATATTGAAATTTAATTCAATTTTATAATTTTATTAAGGGTAAAATACGATTTTGGTCCTTAAAGTATAGGACAAAATTCGTCTTCAACTTTTTTTTTTTTGCATACAAAATCGTTTCTAAAATTTAAAATCATGTTTTAAAATTGTTCTTTCTACTTAAATATTAAAATTTTGGACCAAATTATCCATAATAAAAAAATTATAAAATAAAAAAGAAAAAAAGAGAGAAAGAGAGTGTTTTTATTTGTGCGAAGGAGAAAGGGAAGAAAAAGAAAGGAGAATGGAAGAAAAAGAAAAAGCTGTCTACGATCCACCTTTCGTCGCTACCTCCGTATGATTTTGTATGCAAAAAATAATTGAAAACGGAAAAAAATTTTATTTATTTTTTACCAAAGATAAGAGACTCGAACCCGCAATCTCTTAATTGAGTATGGGGGACTATGCTATTTGAACTATTACTCATTGGCCACTAAAATTTAATTTAATTCTAACTAAAATTTAATTTTTGATATAATTAAATTCTGTACCATTAACAGTTTTGCGTAAAGATATGTTATTAGTTAGGTTGTAAGTGCAAGTTAGAATTCAAAAACACTTTTAAACAAAAGATGAAAAGAGTGAATTAACCATTCTACCAAGCTGGTTAGATTCGCAGCGAGTCAGCAACTATACTGATTATTATAACCGTAAAACATAGACGACAATAAGGTGCCGTCCTGAAACGCCGTTTCAGATTTACTTTAATCTGAACAAGAAGACGGCACTTGCTGACGTCAGCAAAATGTGGTTCCACTTCACTACCAACTTCTAAGTTCCATCTCTCTCTTCTTCTTCCCCGTTCTTGATGTTTATATTATACACAATAACACCATTCACTCACATACCACTACTACCTTCCTTTCCAATTCCATGATCATGGCCTCTTCTTCTTCATCAATTGCTTCCAACTTCACCCTTCCGAGGAACAACGACGCCATATTGAAGCAGTGTGGCAGTAGCACGGCCGTGTTTGGAAGCGTTCGAGTGTTGAGCAACAAACCGCGAAGAAGAAGCTGTGTGACTTATGCTTCTTCCATTCAGCTGCAGCAGCAGGTGGAACCGTCGCTAATTGGTGATGTTGATAAACAGAAGGATGATGGTAGAGTGTTGAAGGTCGGTCTTATTTGCGGCGGTCCTTCTGCTGAGCGTGGGATTTCCCTCAATTCAGCTAGATCAGTTCTTGATCACATACAGGTAGCATCACTTATCTTGCACAAATACCAATATCACTATTGAATATTCACAATTGCTTCGGTACTTTCTGTAAACTAGAGCTAAATTATCCCCTGTCATGTGTAAATAATCAAATCACACGTTTAATCAATTCAACTTATAGATAAAGTTTGGATAATAAAAGTAAGCTTATGGAGCACGCATTAAATGTCTTCCAAGATTACACAAGTATTTCTCAAGCTTTAAACTCCTACGACAAGTTAGTTGTCTAAAGTTTAATTCAAATACGATACTCTATATTCAAATAAAAATATGTAAGGAGTATTTGAATATAATATACATGTATATAAGGTAATTTAATCACAACTTTAACAAGAATTTGTGTATCAAAATTTTGTGTTACATATAGTAAACAGGTTGCACTCCTATTTTGGAGAAAGTAAAGCATCAAATTTGTGGTGTTTGAAGTTTGTAACTTACTTTGAAGTTATGAACCCTCTCCTGAGGATAGGTACTAGGAAAGTGGAGAGGGTACAGTTTTGATATGTAATTCGCTACTTTTTGTTATTAAATGTTTAAGTATTTCTTTTAAGAGGAAGGTATATGGGACAGGGAATTCGGTACATGGTATGTAGGTAAACGAGAGAAACAAGGTAAGTATGATATGACTTCTAAGGTCCTTGAAACTGGCAAATTCTATGTTGAGGCCTAAGTTGACTGGGTTGTGCCGAATTCAGGAACCTTGGGAGAGGTTTCAAAGCTTTCCAGAGAAATTTGAAGTCGGTTACCAACTTTGATGTTTGTTTAGAGATCAAATTGGTCCTTAAATTGACAGTTATTTAACATCCATATTGTGTTATGTGACAGGGAGATGATTTACTTGTGAGTTGCTATTATATTGATTGCAATCTCAATGCATTTGCAATATCTACTGCTCAGGTTAGTATAGTATGTGCCAAAATTGTGTAGCATGATCTTCTATTTAACTATAGTTTTTGACCAAGCTGATTGGTATATCTGGTTGACAGGAATTCTGATCTGAATGTTTCTAAATTTATCATTTGAATGAAACAAGGATGGATAATCTACAGTTCTAACACTACGATGGCAAATATTAGCTGAATAGTTTTTCCTTACGGCTTCCTTTTCTTCTTAAACATCACTAAAACATGTTTTTCTAAATTAGCAATGTTTATTGTGATATTAGTCCTGGCTAATCTCAGTAGAACTTAATAAATGAATATCCATTTGATGATCACCTTTGGCTAAAGATTTTTCAGTATCTTACATTTGCCAAGTAATCATGTCTTAGTTTTCTTATAGATGCAACAAGTTTATTTGCCTGTTACTACTGAGTGATTTTCGGGTGCATGAACGGTTATTGTTCTCGATTTAAAACTCTAAAGCTAGGGCTTTTACTATCATGTCTTCAATTACTTGGTAGCAAAGTGAAATGGAAAATCGAAAAAGAAAAGTAAAGAAAGAAGGTGATGTTTATTCCTTCCAAGTCATTTTTCTTGTTTCCATTTTTTTTCCACAGGTATATTCCAACACCCCTGCAGATTTTGATTTTAAACTTGATAGGTCAGTAAACCCTTTCAGATTAGTTAAAATCACAATAATAGAATTATTGGTAAAATCTGTTTCTTATTTAGGAACAATTAGTTACACAACTAATTAATATTGTTCGAAGAGTGGTCTATGAATAACAACTTTGTCGCCAAGTTTATGATATTCTTCTTTAACATAGAAAGATTGTTCCTGAACTAGAAAGAATTTTGCTAATAACTTCTCCTTCCTTTTTTTTATTTTTATCTTTTTGTTTTGTAATTTTTATCTGCTAAGTACCCCTGAAATTATAGCATGGAACAATTTACATTTGTAATAACTTGTGCAAAGTTGGTGGCTTGTTTATTTTGCAGCCTTGCCCAAAGTTTCCAAACTTTGGATGACTTAGCAGAGCATCTAGCTAAAGCTGTGGATATAGTGTTTCCTGTTATACATGGTCAATTTGGTGAAGATGGCACGATCCAGGTGCAATATATATACGAATTTCTTAAAGGCTGTAATGATTTTGTGTATCTATATGAATATTATTTCTAAATGATAATTATTTTCAGGAATTGCTGGAAAAGTATAGTGTTCCATTTGTTGGCACAGGATCAAATGAATGCCGAGAAGCATTTGACAAGGTACAAGAATTATGTACTCTCTCTCTCTCTCTCTCTCTCTCTCTCTCTCTCTCTCTCTCTCTCTCTCTCTCTTCTTTGTTGCTCTCACTATCTTTACCTCTCGCACTTAGTATTTGCTCAAAGTTTCTGCCAGTATAAAGCATCATTGGAGCTCAGAAAGCATGGATTCATAACAGTACCAAGTTTCTTAGTTCAGGTATTGAAAGTTTTGTTTTAACACTTACTTGATTAGGCAATTCAATTGACCAAATATGTCTTGCACAAGTGCGTATCTTCTAGTTACTATAATCATATCTTGACATGTATTTTTAGTGTCCAATATCCAGTGTTTATTAAGGTGTTTTTCTAGCTTTATGGTTTAGCATGTATAGTTTTCTGATCAAATGACCAAGATTTTCTTATTTACGTATACTGTGAGACTTGATAACATTATGATGACAATTAGGGTCATGAAACAAACCAATCAGAACTATCAGAATGGTTTAAACGGCATCGGCTAGACCCTGACTCTGGGAAAGTTGTGGTAAGGCACTTGATTTAGTCCATTCCTTGGAGATTTGTTGACTCATTTCAGCAGCTAGTTATGCTCATATACATTTACAATTTTGTCTCAGGTAAAACCAACAAGAGGAGGGTCAAGCATCGGTGTTGGAGTTGCATATGGTGTGGCTGATTCTCTCATTAAAGCTAATGAACTTATCTCCGAGGTATGTTAAGTCTATTCAGAACTGGATGAAGAGAAAATTTTTATTAATGTAACAACTTTTGTTGAAGTAGAATGAATATAGAGAAAATTAAGGAGGGATACAACTTGACTAGAATTATTTACTGTAAAATTTATGCCTATCTCATAGTATATGTTAAGTTTTTGTCATTGATTTTGTCTGTGACAGGGAATTGACAATAAAGTGTTAATAGAAATGTTTCTTGAAGGAGGGAGTGAATTTACTGCAATTGTCCTTGATGTTGGATCAGGTACACATCGGCGTCCTGTTGTACTACTTCCAACTGAGGTACAATTTGTTTTTCCTTCCACAAACTTTTTTACTGCTATTCTACTGTGCAACCATTTTTAACCCTCTGTTGGTTCTAAGATTTGAAGTGAGACAGCAGACAGAAACTATCACTATTCACGGCTTCATGCTGCCTTATCTGCTGAACTGTAGTTGGAATAGAATAGTCAGTCCATTTATGAATCAATAAAAAATGTCAATGCTGATGATTATTCTATTCCTTCCATTCCCTTTCACACTAATGTCTTGAACTCCTTATTGAATTTCTTCTTCTAAAATTTAAATTGAAGTAGCAGAAAGTAAAAGAATTTTTTCACTTGAGCAAATATGTTGTACTTTTGGTCATAGTATGATGCCATAAATGTGGATATGGAATTTCATGTAGCAATAAATATGTTGTACTAGTTATGTTAATCTTTAGTTAGAAAGGAAGTTCAGTTTTGTGGCTGCTTATGTTAATATGAAATTAATAATACAAGTTGGATATGGAAGTTGCAATCTGCTTTTACCTAATGAATATTTCATACTCGATAGTAATAGTGCATATTAGATGAACAGGTTGAACTTCAATCCCGTGGCGCAAATGATGTGCAAGAGAATGATGCAATATTTAACTACCGAAGGAAGTACCTTCCTACCCAACAGGTCAGTGTTATGTATGTGGCAAGGTGTATTGCACATGCTTGCTGATATTAAAAATGGTGTATGAAGTGATCTTTTTCCTCCAGTTTATTGAGTAGTTAATTTCAAGCCAATTACAGTCAGCGTGTATCTTTCTAATTGGATGAAGTATGTATGCTGCATAGGTTGCTTACCACACTCCACCTCGATTTTCCTTGGATGTAATTGAAAATATACGCAAAGGAGCATCTCTGTTATTCCAACAGCTTTGCCTGCAAGATTTTGCAAGGATTGATGGATGGTTTTTGCCCAATTCAGCTTGTAACTTACCATCTTCAGAAAGTGAGTTTGGGAGGACGGAATCTGGTACCATCATATTCACTGACATTAACTTGGTGAGATGATTTTCATCCTTGGAAAGAATGCAGAAAATTGATTCATGCAGTTTCACTACTTATGTTTTTTTTTCTTTTTTTTTTTCTTTTTGTTCATACTGCTGATAGTGAAATTTGTTGCATGTTTCAGATCAGTGGTATGGAACAGACTAGTTTTCTATTTCAGCAGGCTTCTAAGGTATCTTCTGGATCTGTCTGCATTCATATGTCTTGTATTGAATATTCAGAGTCTTATATTTTCCTCATATACTTCTATGTCATGGTTGTGTTTCTCTCTATTTCTGTGTGAATTTTAAATAGTTTCTTTCCTTTTAAGTTCACCTTTCATCTTAGTGTATTTTAAGACTTCCTGTCTATATTATCCAGGTTGGCTTTTCTCATACAAATATTCTTAGGAGCATTATTCACCATGCTTGCTTGAGGTTTCCAAACCTTGCATCGATTATTAACAAATCAGGTCAGGTCCCAAGCAAATCAAAATACTCAAAACTTAACAGGTCAGTTCCTCGCCGCGAAGGAGCTCGAAAAGTTTTTGTAATTTTTGGAGGTGACACATCAGAACGGCAAGTATCTCTTATGAGTGGTACAAATGTATGGCTTAATTTGCAAGCTTTCCATGATGTAAGTGTCCCCCAATCAGGAAGACCATAAAGTTTCTGTTCAGTATACGTAATGGTTGGGTAATCATCTGCTGAAGTGTAATCATGGTTATTACAGCTTGAGGTTACTCCATGTTTGCTTTCCACAACAAGTGAATATGAATCCACTGTGGATGGAAAGAAGGCTGATAATGTCATGAATAGAACAGTATGGTCGTTGCCGTAAGTATTGTCCATTTAACCTTTTACTAATCAGGATAAATATGAGGATTTTAACCCTGAAAAAATCATTGTTTTTAACCCTGGAAAAAATCATTTATAGGCCTACAATTTGCAGCTTAAGCTTTAGGAATGTTGGTACTTTACATTGTAGTAAAGCCTCAATGACCAAGTGGTCAAGGTTGATATTTGCCACCATCACTATTCAGACAACAACAACAACAACAAATCCTTATCCCACTAGGTAGAGTCAGCTACATGGATAAACGACGCCATTGAGCCCTATCATGATTATGTCTACAGTGAGATTGTTTACACATAAATTTCCTTTGACAACCTCATGTATAGTCTTTTTGGTTTTCCTCTACCTTTCGCCATCTGTTTATCTTCTATTTGATCCATCCTCCTTTGGATGCTCTGGCAATCTTCTTTCTATATGTTCAAACCACTTGAGACGACCGTCACTATTCAAAACTCAGTTAAATTTCAGCACCAATAAATTGGCTTTTTGCCATTTAGTCCAAATGAATCTTATGTTGGTGGTAGTGTTAGGAATTGAAATCACTCTTGGATCTGCATCTAACCACTTAAAATTTTTTAGGCTTGGTCCTTGATTGTGCTTGCAATTCTTCCTGCTGATGTAATGGTGGGCACTGTGTTTTGCTTTTAGGTTTTTGCACGTGTCTTAAACCATGTCATCCTGAAGAAAGCAAATTTTTTGTTCAGTTTGATTCTTAGAATTAGCACCCAGAAAGATATCCATTTATTTGTGCATTCCATTTTTTTAGTGAATTATGGTTCATGCATGTGACCTCTGCATATTGTAACTAGAGTGAGGTGTTTGAGTCATTGTTATCTTTTGTACAGTTATTCTCTTGTGCTACGACATACAACTGAGGAGGTACTTGCTGCATGCATAGAAGCAATTGAGCCTGATCGGGCTGCAATGACATCCAACCTGCGGGAGAAAGTAATGAATGATCTCATGGAGGGTTTTAAGGATCATAGCTGGTTTACTGGGTTTGATATTGCTGATGAATTGCCTATACGATTTTCACTCAAACAGTGGATCAAGCTAGCCAAGAAGGCCGAGGCAACAGTATTTATTACAGGTATTTAAAGCTATATGTGTTGTCTAGATGGCTAAACCTTAGCCTCAATTTCTTTGTTAATATATTATTAGTTGGAATGCATTATTAGTAATCAATGTCAATAGTGGAGTGTGACTAATATCTTAATAAGAATCATATTTGGTTAAAGCCAATATTATTCATAAGAATGATCTGTTTAAAAGTGGAAAAGCTATTTGTTCAAGTAGTGACATGACCCGAACAGGAAGCATGCTTTTAACATTTTTGTAATATATTATAAATCTGTAGTTTAGACTTATAGACATTTCTGGCTAACGAGAACTTTGGGAATTTCTTTACAAGATATATCATTTGTTACTTGTAGTTCATGGAGGCATTGGAGAAGACGGTACGCTTCAATCACTGTTGGATGCTGAAGGAATTCCTTACACAGGTTTGTTTATATTTCATACTGAATATATGGGATTATTAGGTATGCGATATTAACTGCATAGGTTCAATTTTCTTTCATCTTCTGTTGAAGGTCCTGGTGCAATGGCATCAAAGATTTGTATGGACAAAGTTGCAACATCTGCTGCTTTAAAGAATGTATGTTTTCGTAATTCAAACATGGTGTCCTTGAATGATGAGCACTCCTATAACATTATTTTCCTAAGTTGGACATGTTTTTCTGACTAAGCATTCAAATCATGTTATTTTAGCTGGCAAACTCGGGAGTTCTTACAATAAACAAGGATGTCAGGAAAAAAGATGATCTCTTAAGTAAGCCTATAAATGAGATATGGCATGACATCACCCAGAAGCTACGGTGTGAAACATTATGCGTCAAGCCAGCGAGAGATGGATGTTCAACAGGAGTTGCAAGATTATGGTAGATTTATCAGTTTGTTAGTATCTTAACAAATATTGCGTTATTTACCATGATTGAAAAGGTTGTTTCAATACTTTTCTGATCATTTTATTGTTATGCAGCTCCTCAAGTGATCTTGCAGTATATGTAAAAGCTCTAGAGGAATGTCTACTAAGGATTCCTCCAAATAGCTTATCAAAGGTATGGATAACGAATAGCATCATGTATTTATCAAGATTTCTTATGTTGGGGAATTACGAGTAATGTTACTTAGAGGTACAATGTACAGTTTTATACTGTCTTACTTGGTGTGACCTTAGTATGTATTTACTATTTACAATATTGTTGTGTCCCGCAAAAATAGAATATACTTCCCTAGTAAGTATAAAATTCAATATCCTTCATTCTTCTTCCTTCTTGTCCTATTTAGCTAGAAAAATTTCCCTAGAAATATTAGCACTAGAACTCAGATAAATTTGCATTTATTGTGGTAACTGTTATATCATTACACACTCTACATGTGCTCTTCAACTTTGGATTTCATGACATTATTTTTCTCTTGATTGATTGATATGCAGGCACATGGTATGATTGAGATGCCAAACCCTCCTCCAGAACTCTTGATCTTCGAACCATTCATAGAGACAGATGAAATAATCATGACATCTAAATTCAAGAACGAGACTGCTGATGGTCTCATGTGGAAGGGGCTTAGTAGATGGGTAGAAATAACAGTTGGAGTTGTAGGAAAACGCGGTTCGATGCACTCGTTAAGTCCAAGTGTAACTGTGAAGGAAACCGGTGATATTTTGTCGCTAGAGGAGAAGTTCCAAGGTTTATTCCAAACACTTAATTGTAGTCTTTATTTTGTACAAACTTAGTTGCAATTAGCATGATCTTCATGCAAATTTTCATAGTAGGATAAGACTTTATATTGTTGTTCTTATGAGTGTTTGGGAATGTGACTTCCTGCCACCACTGGAGAGAGTTTGTGTGGATCTCTTGTCGATCTTTGTCTTTTGTTTATGTTTTTCCTTTTTCTAAAATAGCTACAATTTCTTTTTTTACTATGCTTCATCTTTTAATGTCTTTGCATATTCTTGGCAGGTGGGACTGGCATCAATCTGACTCCACCTCCCTTATCAATCATGAGGTACATTGATGAGATTCTACATCTCTTTCCGCCACAAAACCTTCTTTATGGCTCATAATTTCTTAGCTTTCTTATTCTGTCTTTTATTAATAAATTCTTGATGGCATTGAAATTCAATTTAACAAACAATCACAAGATCATAACCTTTTGTTGTGACGATAAATAATTATATTTAAGAGTTGATCATGTACAAAGTCTGCTGATGACTAAGTTCCTTACAACTTGTGACAAGGTTGATACTTCTACCCTGATACTAATTATATTAACATAACTGCCGTTTACAGATTGGTAAAAAATAATCCAGACAACTACTAATTAAATAACTTAGCTTTAGGGGAAAAAGAGGAATGGATTGACATGTTACAAAAATCTGAATTTGATAAAGAAAATAATTAGATTAATGGTTTGTACCTAAATATTCTGCATGCGGCATTTTGTTTACCTTTATCAAATGTGCAGATGCACACTCAGCTTTTTTCAATTTTGATCACTTTAGGTTTGTCGAAATACTTGATTTCTTGGCAATGTAATGCAAATCCATCTTTCTAGTTCAATATTCAATATAAAAGAAAATTTACTATGGAGTGAAGAGTTCCTGATTTATGCTTAAGTTGATATTAGTCATTTCCATCATAACTATTTACAGAATATGTGGAAAATTTTTGTTTCTTCACGCTGCAATGATGCTGGATTGACCTACTTTTTCTGAGTCAATTTTTCTTGAAGTGCATTTGAGTTTTTCCTTCCCTATTACAGTGCAAATGCATTGGAGAGATGTAAAAAGCACATTGAACTTACTGCAAACACTCTACAACTGGAAGGATTTTCTAGAATTGATGCATTTGTGAACGTTGACAGTGGAGAGGTTCGTTGATTTTCTTGTTTGGCATGTTATTTTTTTCCATTTTTTATCCCCTGATATGTTTATGATGACTTGTCTTGATGAATAGCTAAAAGTTTAAGCTATTCCTCTCATAAATAGCTGGAAAATGGGATTTGAAAATTTTGAAATAAGAATAATGATAACAATGACAATAACAATAACAATAATAATCATCCAAACATGCTTGGTGCACAAAAATATGAGGGAAAGTTGAAAGTAAAGTGTATGCACAAGAATGAATTCAAACGTGCTTTGGTTATAAGCTGTTCAAATGCATTGCTGTTTGTTGTTAGTCTATCAATCGAATGTTGCCACAACTCTCAACTCATTGAAATGAGGACAATAGTCTTCTCATATAATAGTATATTGTGTTTCAATGACTTCTTCTCACCTAACACCTTTATAATTTTCAATGTTTTTAGGTTTTGATTATAGAGGTGAATACAGTGCCTGGAATGACTCCTTCTACTGTTCTGATTCATCAGGTAAAGTACCTCCAATGATATGATATTTCTTTCTCTTATTCTTTCCATGTGTATATTCTACTAGGCATTCATGAGGTATGTCATTTTGTCGCTGATATCCCTTAAAAACTTGACAATTACACCACTGTAGTCAAAAGCTAACAAATACAACCCATATTTGAAAGTATTTGTCAAGCAAAATCAATCTATTGGGTACCACAAAATAAACGTCGATCTTTGAGAAACCATTTTGTCAATTAATATTTTGATAGTCAAAATGGGGGTTTACTCCTTTTGTTGCATAATTATGCTAAATCAGTTAACCTTATTGTAAAGGCTAGTGATATGAACTTGAAGGAAATGGAATTGAAAATTCATTGTTATTACTTAGAAGAAAACATGTACAAGTTAGCATCTATATAAAATTATAAATATATAAATTACCTTTTATTTCATCATATTTTATAATTCTAACTTTTCTTCTCATTTCATGTGAATCTCAGGCACTAGCAGAACAACCACCATTATATCCTCACCAATTCTTCCGTAAACTTCTTGATTTGGCTTCAGAAAGATCCACGTGATCTCTTGTTTTATTATTGTTTCCAAAGGTGATCACATTGAAGTTATCATGTATCACTTATATGAAAATTGTTGCCCTTTATAATGTAATGCTTAACTTTGGATCATTTACTTGCTTCCCATTTCTGAATGTGATCTCAAATGCAATAATTGATTATATAGTTTGTGTACTCTTAAACTGGCTTTGAAGAAAATGATTTTGTTAGGATACATTGTGAAATTGGCACCAATACTAACTCATCTGGATTCAGCCTAGCGCCCTAGCCTAGTGAAAAGTAAAAAGTTGTGCTATCTAGTATTGTAAAAAGGTGAATTCTATGATGTAGAAAGAAAGATTCTTCTACATGTGTATGTTTGTGTTGTCAAAAGGATAGTGTGACAAGTGTTTAGAAAGAGAGTAATTAAAGAGACAAGATTTGATATGTTGCAAGTAAAATGTAGTGTATTTTGTCTTATGTAACATGTAAATAATATATTGATTAAATAGGCTAATTATATTTATGTTAATTAATTATTAAAGATAATATTAGACCTTGTATTATTTTTTTATTTTTGGACTTTTTGAATGTATGCTTTATCTCTCCAAAAATATTAACTTTACACACAAAAATTTATTAATATTTATTTGTTTTAAGATATACATTTTTTCTTTTTTGATGACTTAGATATATTCAGTTTCACAAATATAAAAATGTATTTACATATTTTAACCAACAAAAAATATATAACTTTACGTATTTACATACATTTAAATTAACAGTAATATTTATATATATTTAATTTAAATATTATATCAATATATCTGTCAATATTACTCTGGATACATATAGATATTTATAAAAAAATATTATTCAAACACCACATATTTTTGACATCTTATAAAAATAGTTTGTTATTAATTATTTATATATTTAAATTTTTTTAATTAATAAAACAAAAAAATTTATATTTAATTATTTAAAAAATATTGATGTCAAAATAGCATTTGTAATAATGCCATTTTTATGGTGCAGAAAGAGAGAATATATATTTTGGGAGAGTTGATTTTTTTTTAAGAATGAAAATTGTAATAAGAAATTTTGCTTTTTGTTATAAAGGAAAATTAAAAATAAATTTAATTTTAATATAGTGTTAGTATAAAATAATTTTATATTTATATCTAATGACGTAACACTACATTAACAAAAATAATTAGTTTTTATAGACAGTGTTTATTGTCATCTAAAAGACCAAATATAATTACACGACTGTGTAAAACACATTTTACACTGTCAATACCTCAAAATTAAACTCACTAGAAATATGTGCACCTAAAATTTGTATAACACCAGACATTTTTTTTTGGTGACTCATAACACCAAACTTATAGAAAAATATGGTAAACACCAAGAAAAATATAAGAAAACATAGTTAATTTTCGGTATTATGTAGACGATATCTTATTATTTTGTTTACATTAAAATATCTATTTACAGTTGTTTATAAAAAATAATTAAAAAAAATTTTCAAATACTAAAAAAAGAAAAATCTTTTAATAATTAATATTTCAAAAAAATTATCTAAAAAAATTAAATACTTCAAGTTATTATTGGAATATTTTAGATGCAATCTATTATTTATAATTAAATTATTAATTTTTTACCATGAATAAACTATGTTATTGAGTGAATATTTAATATTTATTATTTTATTAAACGAAAAAAGTATGTCGCCTGAACAGATTTAACAAAATTATATGATTAGTTTCTCTTTGAGGGCATAAAAGTGTGTTAAAGATTATAATTTTTCTAATATATATTATACATTTATTAATTTAATTTAAAATAAATATTAATAAATTTTTGTGTGTAAAATTAATTTTTCAAATGATATTTATTATGTAAATAAAAATAATTAATTGAATTTTCTTTTTCAAGTAACATGTGTCGAAAGAAAAATAATTAATTGAATTTTTCTTTTTCATTAATTTTTTATCTAAGTTAATAATTTTTCTTCCAACTCATGTTACTTAAAAAAAAAATTTAATTAATTATTTTTATTTACATAATAAATATCATCTGAAAAATTAATTTTTACACACAAAAATTTATTAATATTTATTTTAAATTAAATTAATGAATGTATAATATATATTAGAAAAATTATCATCTTTCTTCAACACACTTTTAAGTCCTCAAAGAGAAACTAATTATATAATTTTGTTAAATCTGTTCAGACATATTTTTTCGTTTAATAAAATAATAAATATTAAATATTCACTCAATAATATAGTTTATTCATTGTAAAAAATTAATAATTTAATTATAAATAATAAGTTCCATCTAAAATATTCCAATAATAACTTGAAGAATTTAATTTTTTAGACAATTTTTTTTGAAATATTAATTATTAAAAGATTTTTCTTTTTTTAGTATTTGAATTTTTTTAATTATTTTTTATAGACAACTGTAAATAGATATTTTAATGCAAACAAAATAACAAGATATCGTCTACATAATACCAAAAAATAACTATGTTTTCTTATATTTTTCTTGGTGTCTATCATGTTTTCCTATATGTCTAGTGTTATACAAATTTTGGGTGCACATATTTTTAGTGAGTTTAATTTTGATGTATTGACAGTATAAAATGTGTTTTACATAGTCGTGTAATTATATTTGGTCTTTTAGATGACAATTCACACCGTTTATAAAAAGTAATTATTTTTGTTAATGTAGTGTTACGTCATTAGATGTAAATATAAAATTATTTTATACTAACACTACATTAAAATTAAATTTATTTTTAATTTCCCTTTATAACAAAAAGCAAAATTTCTTATTACAATTTTCATTCTTAAAAAAAATCAACTCTCCCAAAATATATATTCTCTCTTTCTGCACCATAAAAATGGCAGTATTACAAATACTATTTTGACCTTAATATTTTTTAAACAATTAAATATAAATTTTTTTTGTTTTATTAATTAAGAAAATTTAAATATATAAATAATTAATAACAAACTATTTTTATAAGATGTCAAGAATATGTGGTGTTTGAATAATATTTTTTTATAAATAACTATATGTTCCCAGAGTAATATTGACAGATATATTGATATAATATTTAAATTAATTATATATAAATATTACCGTTAATTTAAATGTATGTAAATACGTAAAGTTATATATTTTTTTTGTTGGTTAAAATATGTAAATATATTTTTATATTTGTGAAACTGAATATATCTAAGTCATAAAAAAAAGAAATATATTAAAATAAATAAATATTAATAAATTTTTGTGTGTAAAGTTAATATTTAGAGAGAGAGCGTACATTCAAAAAGTCTAAAAATAAAAAAAATCATACAAGGTCCAATATTATCGTTAGTAATTAATTAACATAAATATAATTAGCCTATTTAATTAATACATCATTTACATGTTATATAAGACAAAATACACTATATTTTACTTGCAACATGTTAAATCTTGTCTCTTCAATTACTCTCTTTCCAAACACTTGTCACACTACCTTTTTGACAACACAAACATACACATGTAGAAGAATCTTTCTTTCTACATCATAGAATTCACCTTGTAAAAATATTCATTAAGAATTTAAAACCTTTTATATTTGTACCCTAAAGGTTTTCTCAAAATATGGAATAGTCTAACCTACCCGTTTGTAGATATTATCTGCTTTAGCATTCTGTGATAGAAGAAATCTTTCACTTTCATCTATCGAAACACGTACACAAGGGAAAAATATCCACATTCTTATAAGATGTTTTGCTTTTCTCTCCAACCGATGTGTAGACGATTTTGATGGATAAGTGTGGGAGACATTGATATCATTTCTACCATCAAGAACAAAATTGGGAATCCTGAAGTGTCAAATCGAACGATATTCTCAAATGGGTTGCTGGGTCATTATGCATTGCATTGCCGTCGACGTAGGAGGAGAGAGACGACAAAGAGGGCGACGACGATAATGAGTATCCGTAGTTAGGATTTCTTTCCATACTCTGTTATTCGGCATTTTTTTTATTTTGTTTAGCACTTTGTTATTTAACATTTTTTATTTCTAACATTTAATTTGACATACAAAATAATTAACATTTTTATTTTTTGTTTTAGTTAAAAATAATATTTAGTTTTGATTATGTTTAATGGAGAATAAATATTGATTGTGAAAATATTCATTAGGAAAGCAGGTTGTAGAGATTTGTGTATATTTGATTAAAAATTAATTTTTCAATAATCTAAGTATTAACTTTCGGATTTACAACGAAAAAATTTCGAACGTAAATAATTATTTTAATTTTTAAAATTAAAACTATCCAATAATTTATCGTCAGAATTACTGTAAAAATATTCAATGGTAATTACCGTTGGATTTAATCTGCCGTACTTATTAAATAGTTTCATCAATCTTGATCACACTTACGTCAGATTAATCTGACAGTAACAATTTTTTGCCGAGCTTTTTTTTACAGATGTTGTTTGACGGTAAATTCAACATAAATCCGATGATTTTAACCAAATCTTTGTAGTAAATGAAAGGTGAGGAAAAAAAATAACGATAAAATTGGAATATAAAAAAAGAATTAAATAATAAAAATAAAATTTATTTTAAATATTGAGGATAAAATTATTAAAAAATAGAGATAATTTTAAAATATTTAAAAATACTTAGGACAAAAAACTTGTAAACTCTGTTAAATTAGTAAATAATTAGTCAATAAATTAGTTTTTAATAAAAAAAGATTAGAAATGTGAATATTATATCAAATTAGGATAGAGCTTATTGAAACGAGAATTTTGACACTAATTTCAAAGAAATCGGTTCAAGATTAGACCAAATAGACCGAACCGGTTAAATTGGGTCCAAATCGGGCCGTGGGCCCAACCGGCCCAGCACATTTAAGTGACTTACAGGCTCTTCTTCCTCATTTTCAGAAGCACGCTGAAGCTAATAGCATGGAGAAGAGAAAGAAGAAAATTCCCGAACCCTTACGGCAATCTTCAACTCGCCGTAACTTCTCCGTCCGAGCTCCGATCGCCACACCGTTTGCGGCCATGCGTCTACCGCGTCAAGTTCTACATTTCTACTGGAACAATTTCATTAGTAACTTGTTTAATCACTCTCAGTCTTCTCTTCCCTCAAATTTTCAAGAATTGAGTAGGAATGTTGAATTTTTTTATTTCTGACATTTTAGGATCTAATTAGCTTGAAGAAAATGTTCGCTCTTGCTTATGTGAAGTTTGGGTAAGGTGAGGATACCATAATTCTATTTTATTTTTATTGAATTTGAACTTTGAGTATTAAATTGAACATATATGTGTTATGAATGTGCGTTAGGTTGTGAATAAATAATTGGAGCTTGAAATTGTGGACGTTGGAATTTTTTATGGAGGTTGGGCATTAGTATTTTGTTGGGCTTTGGAGCTGTGTTTGTTGTGAGAGAATTGGTTTGGTCGCTACGTGAGAATCGGCCAAAGTATGGTTTAGGTTTCTTGCCTTTAATATATAATGTCCTGTGAAAACTTAGGCTAGATGATCATAGGATAAGGTGAAACGTACGGAATGGTACAATGATTAGTATACTTGATATGTATGATGTGATTTGATTAAGTAGTAGAGATCATTATTATATTGACATTTCAATCAGATATGAGCAATGAGATATGAGTAAGATGATAATTATAGGTTACAAGCATATTGAATGAAGGTTTGATAGATTTGTTGAAATGTATGATATTGATGAATGGTAGTTGATAAATGATGTAAAGTTGAGTTGAGTTTTGTTATTGGCATATGGAGTTTGGTTTGGCAAGTTTAACAAGGAATGGAATGGAGATTTTGGAATGTAAATGAGTTTTAAGAGGCTTTGGAAAGTTGGTTTTTGGCCAAACTTTAGCAAGACATAACTTGGCTTTTGGATCCTCAATTTGTTTTTAATTTGTTTTTAAATAAAAATTGGATTCATGAAGTTTATGCCATTCAAAGAACAGAAGAAAAACAATTTAAAACGATTGAGTTATGCCCATTAGAAGTTTTATTGCAAAATCTGTGAATTTCTGAAGCTAGGCACTCCATGGTATGCAGTTCTCTGGTTAATTCCTTTTTTTTTGAAGAACGTACGTCCACGCGTACGCGTGACCCACGCGTACGCGTGACCCACGCGTACGCGTGACCCACGCGTATGCATGGCATGGGATTTTGGCGATGCATACGCGACTGATGCCATGCGCACGCATAAGAGGTAGTAAGCATGTCCACACGCGCGTGACCCACGTGCACGCGTGACATGAAGTTTTCACCCACGCGTACGCATGCAAGGGATGCGTGCGCGAGCTGCACTTCCACACTTCCACGCGTATGCATAGCCCCTATTTCAGCAAATATGGTTTTCAACATTTTAAACTGTAGTTCAAACCTCTAAACCTTTATTTTCATTTCTTTAGTCATAAATAATAGTGTTAAACCTAATAATCAGATGAAGTTAGGAAATAGGGATAATTTGGAGATGAAGTAAAGCTGAAAAGTGATGATTTGATTAAGAAATGTTATGGATAATCATGTATGATACTTGGCTGGATAATTAAATGAATGATCATGTATGATACTTGGCTTAAATGATTAAATGATCTGCGATACAAGATTCCCTAGGTAAAGTACCGTGACTTGCCACCACGTGTACCAGGTTGAAAACTCGATACTCTGTTGACCCTACGACGTAAGGGTGGCCAGACACTTATAAATTCCCGGGAATGTTGACCCCCATTGAGCAATATTGATTATTTGAGAAAAAGGCTATGCATAGACTCTTGGGGATGCACGTCGAGGGACAGTCTAAGGTTTTCGAACTTGTCGAGTTGTTGGATAACCAACAGATGAGCCACATCAGCCATAGGACAGGCATGCATCATATGCATTCTACTTGAATTACTTGTTGTGCATTAACTAGGTGTGCCTAAGTGTACTTGCCATGCTAAATGTATATTTATTACCTGCAGTATTTGTAACCTTCTTGTTCTTGCCTTTATCTGTTTATTTGTCTGTGAAATGCATGACAGAGTTGGAGGTATGGAGGAATGGCAGTATGAGACTTAGATTTAAGGTTAGGTTAGGTTAGGCTTAGATACTCTTAGAAAACCACATTTTATGACTTCTGTTTAATACTTTAAACTCTATAATCTGAGTGTCGGCGTTATAGGATTGCCTCTAGCAGTCCTATGACCTTATATATTATGTGTATGGCACCTTTACCATACTAAGAACATCCGGTTCTCATTCCATACTATGTTTTTATTTTTCAGATGCAGGTCGAGAGGCATCTCGTTAGGCGTCTGGACCCCTGAGGCGAAGTGGTTACTGGGTTATTTTGTTGTACAGTGATGTATATATTTATATACTTAACTCTCTCTCTCTCTCTCTCTCTCTCTCCGCATAACTCGTTCTTTTGATTGTCTTAGAGGTCTATGGAGAGGCAGGATTTTGTTTATGTACATTTGGGTTTTGGATATGTGTGTGTGTGTGTGTGTGTGTAAATATTCTCCGGCCAATCTTGACTTCGCGGGCTGAGTTATGAGCTTGTTATTTTGTATCTTTGGTGCTCTATTCCTTCTTTTATAATCTTATATTTGATGGTTATAACTTTCTTAGCACGCAAGTCTTAAGCGTTGCGCTTTTATTTCGCGATTTTTATTTTCCCTATTCTTCAAACCTCCTAGTATATTACAATCTTTCTGCTATTGCATGTACACATTTTATTTTAGATGTCGTAATACCACACCTCCTCTGTTTTAGGACTTAAGTGTAAAGTTGAGTGTGGTAGAGTGTTACAAAACTTACTTTATATATTATATTATTAGGATCATTATATTGTGATGAATATGATGAAGTATGTGTTTTTTGTTTTGAATAAACTACCATTGGTACCATGAACTTTGCCAGCGTTAATAAAAGTACCTATCAAATAAAGAAACTAACGTCGTACCCATGAAAGATGGGTTCCATGTGACAAAAGTACTAAAATTTTAATTTTTTTGTTAACTTTTTAATAAAATTTTTAAATTACCCCACCTTTTATCTTCTTTTCTAAATTCCAAACTTTTACAACCCTCATCACCACCAACACCTTCCCTAATTATCACTGCCTCCCCTCCTCTTTTCCACTACCACCACCCACCATCACCACAACCAGCACCACCATCATCACTTCTTACCACCATGATCCCTTTTTTGTGGGATAATGACGGGAAAAAAATGTCTCCATATTCATTAGAATAAAACTTTCAATCTCAACTAAAGACTGTAACCACCAAGTATACAATATAATTAGATTATTGTCGTATTTAACAAATGCACCATCATTGTTGCGTCTAATGGTTGAATCCAGATAAAAGCAACAACTATACGTTCAATAGCCATTTTGTGAGAAATTTGAGAATGAGAGGTGAGAAATTAGTTACATTGGTTTATTATTGCTCATTTGCTATTTATAGACATTCTTTTCTAACGTGAATGTTATCATTTTCGTATGCATTGCAAGTGAAATTTGGACAATTATATTTCTTTCATGTTTTTGCTATCATCAAATTAAAGGCAAAAATGTAATGAGATTTTTGGTCTATTTCTATCGCCTCTAATTACAAAAATGCATATGAAAATTGAATTCATTTTCTCTATCATGTGAAATGCTTTAGAAAAATTTTTTCATTTTCACTATTTGGACGTGAGAAAACGAGGTTTTTTTTTGTAGGTACACCAACACAAATGCTACAAAAATTATTTTTGGACCCTTAGAGTGTAAAAATGTTACTAAAAGTACATTTTGATAAATCTTTTGAAATTGATTCAAAGTGGTAAATCATAAATATCTATGACTTTAACCGAGTTTGAAGTACTCAACATTCTAACTAACATTACAATTTTGTTGGCTTCAAGTCGTTGTTTTTTATGTCATGGTTTTTCATCTATAATCACAAATTACAATTGTGAATATACGATCACTGAGTTATGATCATGACGGTATTAGTCACTATTAAAAATTGTAACACTTGTTCAAAAATGATGATCGTGGATCAAGGTCATGGTTTTTTATATCTATAGTCACAATTTTAATTTTAATAAGGTAACAGATAAAAAATTTTGTAGTGTAATCTCACATTTGTTATTATTATTACATATGAATTCACTAGTATATATAATGGGATAAGAGAAGTAGTTTCGATTTAATTACTTTTAGACGTTTACTAAGAAAATAAAATACCTAATAACATCTTGATTATTAATAATCTTATATTCGTTATTATTACACTCATTTAATTTATAAGTTAATTTGGTGAACAGCTTTTTTTCTCCTAAAATGTGTGTGAACTTTTTTACCATTCATATATTACAGCAAAAGTACTTTTTAAGAGAAATTATATAATTTTTTACCGTCATTAAAAAATCTGTATCAGCAATTTTATAATTGCTCCTAAAATTTTTTAGCGATAAAGTATAAGATGACTAATATCCAATTACCAGTAAATATATTAGCACCTATTGTTAGTGCCATTAAAAACAAAATAGAAGGCTAGTGAAAGTAATTTTTCTAGTAGTAGTAATAAACCTGTAAGATCATTTATTAAGAAAATAGAATATTTTATAGATATTTTTGCATTTGTTACTATCATACACATTTATATAAATAAGATGATAAAATGTAGAGATTAGTACTTGATTGGATGCCATTAACTAATTGATAGAAAAATATCTTTATTTATTTTTTAGTGTGTTTGACAAATTTTTAGTAGTAAAAATAAAAAATGTAGAAAAGACATCTCAAAAAAATAAAAGTAATTTTATATTTGGATATCTCATACAAAAGGATTTTTTTATCTATCAATTATGTTTAGGTACAATAATATAAAAATATTTTTTATTTATTTATTATGTAAAAAAATATTTTTAAAAAAGATATAAATTGTAACTTTTCAAAAAATATATATTTTTTAGTGCTTTTACTTTTACTATTAAAAATTTACCAAAGACGCTTAAAAAAAAACTTTTTTGATGAAAGAAGTTTTTTTTTTTCAACTTAATGGCACCTAAACAAGCACAATTTACAATTTTTAAAAGATTTTTTTTACATAATAAATAAATACTTTTATATTGTTGTAACTAAACATAATTGATAGATAAAAAAATATTTTTGTATGAGATATCCAAACATTAAATTATTTTTATTTTTCTAAAGATTAAAAAAAAACCAACTCGAAAAAAATTATTTTCTTAAAAACTCACCTAAACAAGCCAAACTTTTAAACAAAAAAAAAGAAACAATTTTTTATGAGGGATAGAGTATTTGTTTGGGTGCCATTATCTTGATAAAAAAATATTTTTTTAATGAAAAAGATATTTTTTATTTTTTAGTGTGTTTGATAAATTTCTAGTAGTAAAAGTAAAAACACTAGAAAAATAAAAATATCTTTTTTGAGAAGTTATAATTTACATCTTTTTTTAAAAGATCTTTTTTCTTTTAAAAAAAGATATTTTTTACATAATAAATAAACAAAAAAGTATTTTTATGTTGTTATACCCAAACATAATTAATAGAAAAAAGATCTTTTTTATAAGATCCTTTAAAAAAAATAACTCAAAAAAAGATCATTTTTTAGAAGATCACTCAAATGCAATAATACTAATAAATATAAAGGGTGGAATTTAATATAAAGCAGGACATTAATTACTATTATTCAACTTGTTCATTTTTTTACAATAAATTTTATAAAAGTCGTGCCCCATAATAAAAAGAATCTTCTCATTTAATGCATTTTGACTTTAAAATTTAATTTAAAATTATGTTTATTATCCTTCCATATTTGCCATGAATAATGTCAACTTTTATTTTGTAAAACCATTATAAATAGGATGATTGAAAAACTCTATAACATCATATAATTTGTTAATCTTATGTATTCTCTGAATAGTTTTAGGGCTAATAGTGGCTCCTTTTTCTTGCTAATACCATGCCAAAAATCATTACTCAATTTCGATGGTTTTTCAACTTCATATGCAGAGGTGGTGATAACAACCATCACAATATCAAATCAAGTCAATAAAGTACCAAAAATATTTGTTATTATTCTTGAGGAGGTAATTACATTTTCCTTTAATTTGTTTGCTATACACAACATGTTTGTATTACAAACAATATCTTGTTACTTTCATGAAAAACTAAAGTAGCTGGGGCAATGTATATGACTTATGCTTTTCTTTTGAATTCAAGATGTCTTAGGTTGAAGAAGTCCTTGCGATTCACTTTCTCAAGCATTATCTTTGGCAGAGTCATCTCTTTCTTCCAATAAAATTTATCTTTTAATTAAGTTAAATATGGTGATGGTGGTAATAGCAACACTAATGAAGGCAATGGTGGTGGCGGTGTTGTTAGCTGTGATGGTGGTGTTGCAGTCGTTGGAGGAAAGAAGGAATAAAAATAAGTAAATGTATAAAAATAAATTTAAATAATAAAGATAAAATTAAAATTTATTTTAAGTATTCAGATAAAATTGGAAAGCATCTTTGATTAGCTGATGACGAACATATGGTTCCAGAATGGGAAAAGAAATTTTTTATGATTTAACAAAAGATTTTTTTTCATATCTACATGTATTTCTCATACAAAGAATGTATCTATATGAAAAAACTATTACAAATAATTTAGAATAAATTTCAAATCTAATCATTTCATTAAGTTCCACTTCTTTATTGTATATTTGTATTATTTTTGTTAACTTTAATACATACTATAAGAATGTATCTATATGACTTAACTTTTATTTATAACTTTAGAGTTGAGATATTGGTATTACATATTAACAAAGGAAAGACTAACACATATTTTATTTAACTCTATAAGGAATTTTGCAACACAATTTTTATATACAATCTTTAAAAATTGAAATTCGCAGTCGTTAGCGAAAAGCTATATTGTTTTTATCTTTAATTTTCATCAAATCATCGTGCATGAATCTTCTTTAGGATCTTGAAGTAAAATAGTATCACCATTGTCTCAAAATCTTCGAACTCAGATCCAACATTCTTCATTGATCTGCCTATCATATATTACTTCCTTTGCACGAAAAAATAAAATAAAATAAAATAAATTTCAAACAAAATGAAATCAATCACAAAATAAACTTATGAGTAAAGAATCATAAAAATTGGTATACCTTATAATTTAATGCAGGAACTAAGGTCATACGTACATAGCATCATAGCTATATTCTTGGTCTGCACAAAATTGAACAAGCCTGCTAATTGTCGTCTAGTTAGAAGATATTATAAAAATTCCACATTTTAATTTTAATGCATTGATATAGTAAAATATTATTATATATAATTATTCAATAATATCCAATTTTAGGATATTAATTTACTATTCATGTAATAAGTGTGAGAAATAATTATCTTATGTTAAAGTTGTAATATATATTTGGATGTACGTGAAATATTTTTTTACATTGCGAATATTCTGGGATAGTAGTCCGGATACTGACAAAGTGACTCTTAGGTGGAGAAAGAAAGTGTTGGCAGAAAGTAATTTTTGAAGCATGGGGTTTTGCCGGGCGAAGTTCCCATTCCCAAAAGCTATTGTTGGTATTTCCGTTCCTTAAAATGGAATTAAATTTTGCAAGTCAATTTTCTGTCTCTTTAATCCATTTTTTTAGATGGTTGTCAACATACTCTATCTAAAAAGAGGAGATGAGACAAATATCCTACAATTAATTAAATGTTTCTCTTTGGTATTGCCACTAAAAAATAAATAACTTATCACAAAATATTTACAACAGATTCTTAAAAAAAACAAACATGTAAAAAGACATTGTCAAACCAAAAAAATCACCACAAAACAAACAACTACCTCTTTGTATGAACACCAATGTTTTGTACCATTTGTTTTATACAGTGCGCTTTGTTTCTAATAATCCATTGCCCGGGAAAGACACTGCATGAAAATTTAATCTAGTTGAACAACATCAGTAATTACAAAACTTTTTTTTAATTAGAATAAAAAAGCGGGCGAATGAATAGAATAATTAGGAAGTAATCATGTACCAGAAATCATAAGTAAGTTGTTCACCAAGAGGTGTTTGGATAGGTTTTAAAAGAAAAATAATATGATCCGAAATATATAACTTGTTGCATTTGGATTGAATCGATTTGATTTTATTTTTAAATCTGATTCAATCCAATCCAAACTATTGCTATTTGGACTGGTTTAGTTTATTTGATTTAAAAAAATTAATACTTTATTATTAAAAGTAGGAATAACTTTTTAAGTTAGTAAAACAATTCTTATTTTATATTCACAGAATATTTACTAAATAATAATGATTTTTCACTGAAATAAAATAAAAAAATTATTATTTTTTTAAACATCTTTTTTAACTTTAATTTTTCAAATACAATTTTTTTTGGTATTTGAGCAAGTTCGCCGCACCCCCGGCGAACTTCAATTCAAATATATTGTAACACCCTCATTATCAAAATGTCACGCTTCCAGTTGCGCCACTCTGATAGCAAGAGGTATTACGAAAACTTCATGTACTTAATAATAAAATATGAGCCTTTGACTCGAAACCGTGTCGCTATTTTATTTGAAAAACCGGAAAAATACTTCTACAATAAAATAAACAAGCATATACATAAACAAAACTTCTTACCCAAGTAACTTATACATATTAGATACATACAAATCATACAACTCCTATCCCTCGTACAAAATTTATAATATTAATGGCGAGAGAAAAATAATAATAACTAAACTAATACATCCATATAGCATAAGTTAAACAAACAAAAAATTCATAAGCGTCTTTGTCCGTTTCCTGAAAAGAAAGTCTGTAGGAGAGTGAGAACATTGTTCTCGAAAGAGTTCTCAGTAGATGATTTTTAAGAATTGTCGTAAGAAGATATTGTAATTAAAACTATTTTCAAAACATAGTGATTATCAACTTATTATTCAATTCTAAAATTCGTATTTCTCTTACAAAAATTGCATGTAAAATAACATTTTAGTCAAAATTTATCTCTAATCCAGTCAATCATGGCCTTCGGCCAAACATAACCAAATATTGGCCTCTGGCCTAAATCAAAACAATTCACTATCGAAACTCAATCTCAACATAATCAATCACAAACACAATCAAATTCAAGGCAAACACATATACAGAACAGCTTCCAGTTAAACAAAATTCATCAAACAAGCAAACTAAAACACTTAAGCACACCCAAACAAAGCACACAAATGCAACATGATGCATGTCTATCCCTAATGCAGGTAATGAGCTCATTTGTCGGTTTCAACCCGCACCCAACGCAATCCGACTCGCAAGTCAGATATAACATTCCAGCGGCATAACCTCTGCAAGTTTCTACTTCTTGCAGGCGTTGATTTTCTACCTGAAGTATGCTGAACATGACCTCTGCAAGTACTTGCAGGGGTTGATTCTCCAGCTGAAGCATGTGCCCTTTTCTCATGGAAGCCATTCCATACACATGGGCATCCCCGTACAATCATTCACACATAAAGCCCACGGCTTAACATTTTCACATCAGCACCTTAACCACTTACTTTCCGTCACCCTCTCATGTCCTTTTAATCATTTCATAAATCACACGTACCGTGTTCTCTTTTCCCTTTCTTTTTTCTTCTTAACAAACCGAACTCAAATCATTTTTATTTAAAACCAACACCAACTTCAAAACCATTTCAGATTTAAACCTCTTTCAAAAGACTAAAAAGAATCATTTATTAAGTAAATCTCATGGCAAAATCTCGAGACTTTAGGGAGGACAACATTCAAGCTCATTCTTTAAAATTAATAAACTCCTTAAATCATAATTCCTTAAAATGTAGTTCTTTAATCAAACTCAAAACATAAAGTCTTCTTTAATGAGTAAAAATTCAATACATAATCTTTTCTTAACAAATCACATTCAAAAGATAAAGTTTCCTTAATAAATCAAACCCAAACATAAATCTTTTCTTAATAAATCAAAAACTAAATAATACGATTTCTCAAGTCCAACCTTTTTCTAAATAAACAAAGTCTTAAGTTTCATAATAAAATTTCGACAGCATCTCCCCTAAAACTCGAACTTTGCAACCCTTTTCGGGTCCCAACCGAACCATTCTCAACCTCTTTTCAACCATTTTTAATAATTCAAACTAGTTCCAATATCAGAAATCATTTTCGATATAGCAATAAAACTCATTCTCAATATCTCAAATCGTTTCAAATGCAGATTCATTCTCAATATCAAATTAACCTCAAACCAAGAAAATTATTTTACATAGTATTTAATCAAATCGACTTTCCAACTTAATAATTAGAAACAATCACAACTCAATCATCATCATAATAACCTTAAATCAAGTACAAAAGTCAACTAAACATTTCCAATCAATTAAAAAACCATTCAAACTAGCATTTATATTTATTCCAGACAACTCAATTCAATTCATAAAACTTGCAAAATCATAAAAATATATTTTAACTATTAATATCGATTTAAAACAATTCTTAGTAGTGAATTAAGTTTAAGAAATCACCCCAACCTCGTTCGCGACTTAACTACATGACAAATTCTATTTCCTCTTGGCCTATACACTCAGCAGTCACAACCACAGCCTATTTCACCCTCGCAGCAACGGCGTCAACCCCAAATGCGACATGCAATAATTAGGAATCAATCCTACATTACCAAAACCTCAGAATTTTCACCGAAAACATAACATAATGCATATACACTAGCTGTGAGGGTTTCAGAATAGAAAGGCTTACTGTAACAAAGGGAAAACGTAGAAACAGAGCGGCAGTGGTAGCAACATTTCCCAGCGATAGAGGCGCGGTGGCGCAGCTGGTTCCCCCTCCGGCAGCGTGTGTAACGGAAGCAGCTTCTTCACCCCCTGGAAGCCCCCCAATGGCAATGTGATGGATTTGACAGTGACGGGATTCTCGGCGGCGACAGGAGCTTTGATGAGCGGATAATTTATACGCTTTTTGGCATTGTTTTTAGGTAGTTTTTAGTAGGATCTAGCTACTTTTAGGGATGTTTTCATTATTTTTTATGAAAAATTCACATTTCTAGACTTTACTATGAGTTTGTGTATTTTTCTGTGAGTTCAGGTATTTTCTGGCTGAAATTGAGGGACCTGAGCAAAAATCTGATAGGAGGCTGAAAAAGGACTGCTGATGCTGTTGGATTCTGACCTCCTTGCACTCGAAACAAATTTTCTAGAGCTACAAAACTTTAAATGGTGCACTCTCAACTGCGTTGGATAGTAGACATCCAGGGATTTCCAGCAATATATAATGGTCTATACTTTGTCCGAGCTTAGACAACGCAAACTGGAGTTCAATGCCAGTTCCATGCTGCATTCTGGAGTAAAACGCCAGAAACACGTCACAAACAGAGTTAAACGCCAAACAGACGTTACAACTTGGCGTTTAACCCCAAGAGAAGCCTCTGCACGTGTAAAGCTCAAGTTCAGCCCAAGCACACACCAAAGTGGGCCCCGGAAGTGGATTTCTGCACTTAGACTTATTTCTGTAAACCCTAGTAGCTAGTCTAGTATAAATAGGACTTTTTTACTATTGTAATTTTATCTTTGGTCTCAGTTTTAATCAGTTGTTCATCTTAGGAGACTATTGATCACGTTTTGGAGGCTGGCCTCTCGGCCATGCCTGGACCACCATCACTTATGTATTTTCAATGGTGGAGTTTCTACACACCATAGATTAAGGGTGTGGAGCTCTGCTGTACCTCGAGTTTTAATGCAAACACTACTATTTTCTATTCAATTCAGCTTATTCTTATTCTAAGATATTCGTTGCACTTCAACATGATGAATGTGATGATACGTGGCACTCATCATCATTCTCACCTATGAACGCGTGACTGACAACCACTTCCGTTCTACCTTAGACCGAACGTGTATCTCTTGGATTCCTTAATCAGAATCTTCGTGGTATAAGCTAGAACCCTTTGGCGGCCATTCTTGAGAATCCGGAAAGTCTAAAACTTGTCTGTGGTATTCCAAGTAGGATTCAAGGATTGAATGAATGTGACGAGCTTCAAAATCGCGATTGTTGGGCGTGGTGACAGACGAAAAAGAATCAATGGATTCTATTCCGACATGATCGAGAACCGACAAATGATTAGCCGTGCTGGGACAGAGCATTTGGACCATTTTCACTGAGAGGATGGGATGTAGCCATTGACAACGGTGGTGCCCTACATACAGCTTGCCATGGAAAGGAGTATGAAGGATTGAAAGTAAGAAAGCAGTATGTTGCAGAGATTCAACAAGGACAAAGCATCTCCATATACTTATCTGAAATTCCCGCCAATGATTTACATAAGTATCTATATCTTATTTTATGCTTTATTTATTATTATTTTCAAAAACCATTATAAACCAATTGAATCCGCCTAACTGAGATTTACAAGATGACCATAGCTTGCTTCATACCAACAATCTCCGTGGGATCGACCCTTACTCACGTAAGGTTTATTACTTGGACGACCCAGTGCACTTGCTGGTTAGTTGTACGAAGTTGTGAAGAATGTGAGTGAACCATAGTAGTGTGCACCATGTTTTTGGAGCCATTGCTAAGAATTGTTCAAGTTTTAAAAAGTGTAAATCACAATCTTGCCTATCAAGTTTTTGGCACCGTTGCTGGGGATTGTTCGAGTTTGGACAACTGATGGTTCATCTTGTTGCTCAGATTAGGTAATTTTCTTTTCAAAAAGTTTTCAAAATATTTTTTCAAATTTTTTCTCTCTTTTTCGTTTTTCCAAAATTCGAAAAAAAATTTACAAAAAAATTATAAAATCATAAAAACCAAAAATATTTTGTGTTTCTTGTTTTGAGTCTTGAGTCAATTTTTAAGTTTGGTGTCAATTGCATGTTTTTAAATTTTATGCATTTTTTCAAAAATTCATGCATGTGTTCTTCATGATCTTCAAGTTGTTCTTGATAAGTCTTCTTGTTTGATCTTGATATTTTCTTATTTTGTGTTTTTTGTTGTTTCTCATATGCATTTTTGAATTCTTAGTGTCTAAATTTTAAAAATTTCTAAGTTTGGTGTCTTGCATGTTTTCTTTTCTTGAAAATTTTTCAAAAATAAGTTCTTGATGTTCATCATGATCTTCAAAGTGTTCTTAGTGTTCATCTTGACATTCATAGTGTTCTTACATGCATTAAGTGTTTTGATCCAAAATTTTCATGTTTTGGGTCATATTTGTGTTTTTCTCTCTCTTCATTAAAAATTCAAAAATAAAAAATATCTTTTCCCTATTTTGCTCATAATTTTCGAAAATTTGAGTTGACTTAGTCAAAAAAAAATTTTAAAACTTAGCAATTTCTTATAAGTCAAGTCAAATTTTCAATTTTAAAAATCCTATCTTTTCAAAATCTTTTTCAAAAAAAAAAAACAAAATCAAATCTTTTTCATTTTTTTTATTATTTTTGAAAATTTTTAAAATCTATTTTCAAAATCTTTTTCTTATCTTTATTTCAAAATTTCGAAAACTTTACTAACAATTAATGTGATTGATTAAAAAATTTGAAGTTTGTTACTTTCTTGTTAAGAAAGGTTCAATATTAAAATTCTAGAGTCATATTTTTTAGTTTCTTGTTAGTCAAGTAATTAATTTTAATTTTAAAAATCAAATCTTTTCCCAAATTATCTTTTTCAATCATATCTTTTCAAAATATCTTTTTCAAATTATATTTTTTTAAAATCAATTTTAAAAATATTTTCTAACTTTTTATCTTTTCAAAATTGATTTTCAAATCTTTTTCAACTAACTAATTGACTTTTTGTTTGTTTCTTATCTTTTTCAAAACCACCTAACTACTTTCTTCTCTCTAATTTTCAAAAATTCCCTCCTCTTTTTCAAAATTCTTTTAATTAACTAATTGTTTTAAATTTTAATTTTAAATTTTAATTCTTCTCTTAATTTTCGAAAATCACTAATCCTTTTATCAAAATTAATTTTCGAAATTCTCTCTCTCTCTCATCTCTTTCTATTTATTTATTTAATTACTAACACTTCTCTTCATCCTAAAATTTGAATCCGCTCTTCCTCTCTGAGTTCGAATTTTCCTCCTTTCCTTCTTCTATTCTTTTCTTCTTCTACTAACATAAAGGAATTTCTCTACTGTGGTAAAGAGGATCCCTAATATTATTTTCTGCTCCCTTCTTTTTTCCTATGAGCAGGAGCAAGGATAAGAATATTCTTGTTGAAACAGATCCTGAATCTGAAAGGACTCTGAAGAGGAAACTAAGAGAAGCTAAATCACAACAATCCAGAGACAACCTTACAGAAATTTTCGAAAAAGAAGAGGAGATGGCAGCCGAAAATAATAATGCAAGGAGGATGCTTGGTGACTATACTACACCTACTTCCAAATTTGATGGAAGAAGCATCTCAATCCCTGCTATTGGAGTAAACAATTTTGAGCTGAAACCTCAACTAGTTGCTCTAATACAACAGAACTATAAGTTTCATGGACTTCCATCAGAAGATCCCTATCAGTTTTTAACTGAGTTCTTACAGATCTGTGAGACTGTTAAGACTAATGGAGTAGATCCTGAAGTCTATAGGCTCATGCTTTTCCCTTTTGCTGTAAGAGACAGAGCTAGAACATGGTTGGACTCACAACCTAAGGATAGCCTGGACTCTTGGGATAAGCTGGTCACGGCCTTTTTGGCCAAGTTCTTTCCTCCTCAAAAACTGAGCAAGCTCAGAGTGGATGTTCAAACCTTCAAACAGAAAGATGGTGAATCCCTGTATGAAGCTTGGGAATGATACAAGCAGATGACCAAAAGGTGTCCTTCTGACATGCTTTCAGAGTGGACCATTTTGGATATATTCTATTATGGTCTATCTGAGTTCTCTAAGATGTCACTGGACCATTCTGCAGGTGGATCCATTCACTTAAAGAAAATGCCTGTAGAAGCTCAAGAACTCATTGACATGGTTGCAAATAACCAATTTATGTACACTTCTGAGAGGAATTTTGTGAGTAATGGGATACCTTAGAGGAAGGGAGTTCTTGAAATTGATGCTCTGAATTCCATATTGGCTCAAAACAAAATGTTGACTCAGCAAGTCAACATGATTTCTCAAAGTCTGAATGGATGGAAAAATGCATCCAACAGTACTAAAGAGGCATTTTCTGAAAAAGAAGCTTATGATCCTGAGAACCCTACAATGGTAGAGGTGAATTATATGGGTGAACCCTATGGGAACACCTACAATTTTTCATGGAGAAATAATCCAAACTTCTCATGGAAGGATCAACAAAAGCCCCAACAAGGGTTTAATAATGGTGGAAGAAACAGGCTTAGCAATAGCAAGCCTTTTCCATCATCTTCTTAGCAATAGACAGAGAATTCTAAACAGAGTCCCTCTAGCTTAGCAAACATAGTCTTTGATCTGTCTAAAGCCACTTTAAGTTTCATGAGTGAAACAAAGTCCTCCATTAGAAATTTGGAGGCACAAGTGGGCCAGCTGAGTAAAAAAATCACTGAAACTCCTCCTAGTACTCTCCCAAGCAATACAGAAGAGAATCCAAAAAGAGAGTTCAAGGCCATTGATATAATCAACATGGTCGAACCTAGAGAGGAAGGGGAGGACGTGAATCCCAATGAAGAAGACCTCATGGGACGTCTCCCAAACAAAAAGGAGTTCCAAACTGAGGAACCTAAGGAATCTGAGGCTCACCTAGAGACCATAGAGATTCCATTGAACCTCCTTTTGCCATTCATGAGCTCTGAGAACTATTCTCCCTCTGAAGAGGATGAAGATGTAACTGAAGAGCAAGTTGCTCAATATCTAGGAGCCATCATGAAGCTGAATGCCAAGTTGTTTGGTAATGAGACTTGGAAAGGTGAACCTCCTTTGCTCATTAGTGAACTAGATACATGGGTTCAGCAAACTCTACCTCAAAAGAAACAAGATCCTGGTAAATTCTTAATACCCTGTACCATAGGCACCATGACCTTTGAGAAGGCTCTGTGTGACCTGGGGTCAGGTATAAATCTTATGCCACTCTCTGTAATAGAGAAACTGTGGATCTTTGAGGTACAAACTGCAAGAATCTCATTAGAGATAGCAGACAAGTCAATAAAACAAGCTTATGGATTGGTTGAGGACGTATTAGTGAAGGTTAAAGGCCTTTACATCCCTGCTGATTTCATAATCTTAGACACTGGGAAGGATGAGAATGAATCCATCATTCTTGGAAGACCCTTCCTAGCCACAGCAGGAGCTGTGATTGATGTTAACAGAGGAAAATTAGTCCTTCAATTGAATGGGGACTACCTTGTGTTTAAAGCTCAAGGATCTTCCTCTGCAACCATGGAGAGGAAGCATGAAAAGCTTCTCTCAATACAGAGTCAAACAAAGCCCCCACAGTCAAACTCTAAGTTTGGTGTTGAACCCCCACATTCAAACTCTAAATTTAGTGTTGGGAGGTCCCAACAATGCTATGAACATCTGTGAAGCTCCATGAGAGCTCACTGTCAAGCTATTGACATTAAAGAAGTGCTTATTGGGAGGAAACCCAATTTTTATTTATCTATATTTCTCTTGTTCTTTTATGTTTTATTAGGTTTATGATCATGTGGAGTCACAAAACAATTACAAAAATTAAAAACAGCAGAAGAAAAAGCATACCCTGGAGGAAGAGCTTACTAGCATTTAAACGCCAGTAAGGAGCATCTGGCTGGCGTTCAACGCCAGAACAGAGCATGAATCTGGCGTTGAATGCCAGAAATAAGCAGCAGTCTGGCGTTCAAATGCCAGGATTACACCCTGAGGAGAGCTGGCGTTAAACGCCAGAAACAAGCATGGAACTGGCGTTCAACACCAGAAACATGCTGCAGACTGGCGTTGAACGCCCAAAACAAGCATAGAACTGGCGTTTAACGCCAGAAATAAGCATCAATATGGCGTTAAACGCCAGGATTGCATGCAGAGGGCGTTTTACATGCCTAATTGGTACAGGGAGGATAAATCCTTGACACCTCAGGATCTGTGGACCCCACAAGATCATCTCAGGATCTGTGGACCCTACAGGATCCCTACCTACCTCAACTCACCCTCTCTCTTTTTTCACACAATCCAATAACACTCTTCCCCAAACACCCTTCACCAATCACCTCAATTTCTCTTCCCCATCAGCTCTTCACCACTTACATCCATCCACTCTTCCCCAAAAACCCCACCTACCTTCAAATTCAAATTCTCTTTCCCATCCAAACCCACCCTAAATAACCGAACCTACCCCCTCTCCCTCCACTATATAAACCCCTCCATCCTTCTTCATTTTCACATCACATAACCCTCTCTTCTCCCTCTTGGCCGAATATACCTCTCTCTCCCTCTCCTCAATTTCTTCTTCTTCTTCTTCTTCTATTCTTTCTTCTCTTGCTCGAGGGCGAGCAATATTCTAAGTTTGGTGTGGTAAAAGCATAGCTTTTTTTTTGTTTTTCCATAACCATTGATGACACTTAAGGCCGGAGAAACCTCTAGAAAGAGGAAAGGGAAGACAAAAGCTTCCACCTCCGAGTCATGAGAGATGGAGAGATTCATCTCAAAAACCCATCAAGACCACTTCTATGAAGTTGTGGGCAAGAAGAAGGTGATCTCTGAGGTCCCTTTCATGCTCAAGAAAAATGAGTATCCAGAGATCCGACATGAGATCCAAAGAAGAGGTTGGGAAGTTCTGACCAACCCCATTCAACAAGTCGGAATCTTAATGGTTCAAGAGCTCTATGCCAATGCAGGGATCACTAGGAACCATGATCAAAGTATGAACCCGAATCCAAAGAATTATCTTACAATGGTTCGGGGGAAATACTTAGATTTCAGTCCGGAAAATGTAAGGTTGGCATTCAACTTGCCTATGATGCAAGAAGATGCACGCCCCTACACTAGAATGGTCAACTTTGATCAAAGGTTGGACCAAGTCCTTATGGACATATGTGTTGAAGGAGCTCAATGGAAAAGAGACTCTAAAGGCAAGTCGGTTCAATTGAGAAGACTGGACCTTAAGCTTGTGGCTAGAGGATGGTTGGAGTTCATCCAACACTCCATCATCCCCACTAGCAACCGATCCGAAGTTACTGTGGATCGGGCCATCGTAATCCATAGCATCATGATTGGAGAGGAAGTAGAAGTTCATGAAGTCATCTCTCTTGAATTCTACAAAGTAGCCGAAAAGCTCTCTACCTTGGCAAGGCTAGCTTTTCCTCATCTCATTTGCCATCTATGCTACTCAGCTGGAGTTATCATAGAAGGAGACATCCTCATTGAAGAGGACAAGCCCATCACTAAGAAGAGGATGGAGCAAACAAGAGAGCCTACTTGGTGGACAAAATTGTGATCCGTACTCTTTGTACTTGTATGAAATAATTATAATGGCTTTTTGATATGTGTGGACACAACTCCGTTCAACTAACTAGCAAGTGTACTGGGTCATCCAAGTAATACCTTACGTGAGTAAGGGTCGATCCCACAGAGATTGTTGGCATGAAGCAAGGTATAGTCATCTTGTAAATCCCAATCAGGTAGAGTCAAATGTAATTGGATTAGATATTTAAAAGATAAATAAAATAAAGGGATAGAAATACTTATGTAAATTAATAGTGGGAATTTCAGATAAGCGTATGGAGATACTGTGCCCTTTCTTTTTCTACTTTCCTACTTCTTCCTTCAATCCTTCATACTCCTTTCCATGGCAAGCTGTATGTCGGGCATCACCGTTGTCAATGGCTCCATCCCATCCTCTCAATGAAAAAGGTCCAAATGCTCTGTCACAGCACGGCTAATCATCTGTCGGTTCTCAATCAGGTTGGAGTAGAATCCCTTGATTCTTTTGCGTCTGTCACTAACGCCCAGCCTTCAGGAGTTTGAAGCTCGTCACAGTCATTCAATCTCGGAATCCTACTTGGAATACCACAGACAAGGTTAGACTTTCCGGATTCCCATGAATGCCGCCATCAATTCTAGCTTATACCACGAAAATTCTGATTAAGGAATCCAAGAGATATGCGCCCGGTTTAAGGTAGAATGGAAGTGGTTGTCAGTCACGCGCGTTCATAGGTGAGAATGATGATGAGTGTCACGGATCATCACATTCATCAAGTTGAAGTGCAACGAATATCTTAGAATAGGAATAAAGAGAATTGAATAGAAAATAGTATTAATTTCATTGAAACTTGAGGTACAGCAGAGCTCCACACCCTTAATCTATGGTGTGTAGAAACTCTACTGTTGAAAATACATAAGTGAAAGGTTCAGGCATGGCCGAATGGCCAGCCCCCAAAACGTGATCAGTAGCCTCCTAAGATGAAGAATAAAATAAAACTAAGGCCAAAGATGTCTAATACAATAGTAAATTATCCTATTTATACTAGACTAGCTACTAGGGTTTACAGGAGTAAGTAATTGATGCATAAATCCACTTCCGGGGCCCACTTGGTGTGTGTTTGGGCTGAGCTTGATCTATCCACGAGCTGAGGCTTCTTTTGGAGTTGAACGCCAAGTTGTAACGTGTTTTGGGCGTTCAACTCCGGGTCGTGACATGTTTCTGGCGTTTTACTCCAGACAGCAACATGGAACTGGCGTTGAGCACCAGTTTACGTCGTCAATTCCCGAATAAAGTATGGAATATTATATATTGCTGAAAAGCTCTGGATGTCTACTTTCCAACGCCATTGAGAGCGTGACATTTGGAGTTCTGTAGCTCCAGAAAATCTATTTTGAGTGCAGGGGGGTCAGATTCCAACAGCATCAGCAGTCATTTGTCAGCCTCCTATCAGAGTTTTGCTCAAGTCCCTCAATTTCAGCCAGAAATTACTTGAAATCACAGAAAAACACACAAACTCATAGTAAATTCCAAAAATGTGAATTTAACATAAAAACTAATGAAAACATCCCTAAAAGTAGCTTGAACTTACTAAAAACTACCTAAAAACAATGCCAAAAAGCGTATAAATTATCCGCTCATCACTACTCATGAATCTCAAGAGACGCATGAGGAAGCTCATCATCAAGAAATCCCTGAGATGCCTCAAGGGATGCATTTTTCTCCAACCAACTATTGGGAACAACTCAACACTTCTCTAGAAGTCTTAAGTTATAACATGGACCAATTAAGGGTGGAGCACCAAGAGCACTCCATCATTCTCCATGAGATTAGAGAAGATCAAAGAGCTATGAGGGAGAAGCAACAAAGGCAAGGAAGAGACATAGAAGAGCTCCAGGACATCATTGGTCCTTCAAGAAGAAGACGCCACCATCACTAAGGTGGACTCATTCCTTAACTTCCTTGTTCTTATTTATCTGTTTTTTGGTTTTAAGCTTCATGTTTGTCTATGTTTGTGTGTTTATTACATGATCATTAGTGTTTAGTAACTATGTCTTAAGGCTATGAATAATTCCATGAATCCTTCACCTCTCTTAAATGAAAAAATGTTTCTAATACAAAAGAACAAGAAGTACATGAGTTTCGAATTCATCCTTGAATTTAGTCTAATTATATTGATGTGGTGACAATACTTTTTGTTTTCTGAATGAATGCTTGAATAGTGCATATTTTTTATCTTATTGTTTATGAATGTTGAAATTGTTGGCTCTTGAAAGAATGATGAAAAAGAGAAATGTTATTGATGATCTGAAAAATCATAAAATTGATTCTTGAAGCAAGAAAAAGCAGTGAAGAACAAAGCTTGCAAAAAAAGTGGCAAAAAAAATAAAAGAAAAAGAAAAAAAAACAAGCAGAAAAAGCCAATAGCCCTTAAAACCAAAAAGCAAGGGTAAAAAGGATCCAAGGCTTTGAGCATCAATGGATAGGAGGGCCCAAGGAAATAAATCCAAGCCTAAGCGGCTAAATCAAGCTGTCCCTAACCATGTGCTTGTGGCATGCAAGTCCAAGTGAAAAGCTTGAGACTGAGTAGTTAAAGTCATGATCCAAAGCAAAAAGAGTGTGCTTAAGAGCTCAGGACACCTCTAACTGGAGACTTTAGCAAAGCTGAGTCACAATCTGAAAAGGTTCACCCAGTCATGTGTCTGTGGCATTTATGTATCCAGTGGTAATATTGGAAAACAAAGTGCTTAGGGCCACAGCCAAGGCTCATAAAAGTAGCTGTGTTCAAAAATCAACATACTTAACTAGGAGAATTAATAACATTATCTGAATTCTGAGTTCCTATAGATGTCAATCATTCTAAACTTCAAAAGATAAAGTGAGATGCCAAAACTGTTCAGAAGCAAAAAGCTACAAGTTCCCCTCATCTAATTAGAACTAATATTCATTGATATTTTGGAATTTATAGTATATTCTCTTCTGTTTATCCTATTTGATTTTCAGTTGCTTGGGGACAAGTGATAAACCACTATTTCATGGTTTATCTTGTGCTCAATTGAGTGGATTTTATCAACTCTTTACCCACTTATTCATACTATTTGCATGGTTTTACATTTGCCTTCCTAATTATGTGCTTTGATTAAAAATGTGCTTCTTTGGCCTTAAGTTCCCTATGTTTAATCCTCTCTTATTACCATTAGATGCCTTGATATGTGTGTTAAGTGTTTTCAGATATTATAGGGCAGGAATGTCTCAGAGGATGGAAAGGAAGAATGCAAAAATGGAAGAAATACAATAAGTTGGAGAAACTGTTAAGCTGTCCAGCCTGACCTCTTCGCACTCAAACAGCTATAACTTTAGCTACAGAGGTCCAAACAACACGGTTCCAGTTGCGTTGAAAAGCTAACGTCCGGGGCTTCGATTTGATATATAATATGCCATAGTTACCCTGACGCTAGGCAATACGAACGCGTGATCCACGCGGACGCGTTGCATCTGCGAACTTCAATTCGCGCGGCCGCGTGGGCGACGCCGCTTGGCCGCGACCTGTACGGACCAGAAAGCGCTGGAAGTGACTTCTGGGCTGTTTCTGACCCAGTTTTCGGCCCAGAGAACACAGATTAGAGGCTATAAAGTGGGGGAATGCATCCATTCATGATGAGGCTTTCATATTTCACTTTTTCCATGATTTAGTTTTAGTGAGAGATGTCCTCTCCTCTCTCTTAGGATTAGGATTAGGATTCCTCTTAAAGGATTTAGGATTTATTATTATTCCAACTTACAATTTTCTTCTTCATTCCAGGTTTAATGTTCCTTTCTATTTAATTTCGTTCCTATTTTTATTCACCTTAGTACTTTAATTGATATTTATCTTTTGAATTTGGCTTATGACTTTCATGTTAGGATTTTCTTAATTAATGTGATTTGAGGTATTTAAGTTTATGATTGTTTCTTTTTATTATTCCCAATCTGAAGACATTTTATTCCAGTAGATATAATTTTCTTTCCTTTTGGTCTTGGTTAAGAAATCAGTAACTCAGGAGTTATCTTAGCTCAACATAATTGATAACTGTTATCTTTGCTAATTGAACTGAACTTCAATAATCCCAACCTTTTCTTAGGAAATAAATAGGATTCGAAGGTCAACTAATTAGTCCCTTGACTTTCCTTTGCTTTAGCAAAGGTTGACTAAGTGGAATTAAGATTCAACTTTCATTATTATTGCTAAGAATAACAAAGTCTGGACTTCCAATCTCTCATACCTTACCAAAAGTTTGCTTTACAGTATTTATTTATTTTAATTGTCATTTAAATTATTTGCCATATTTATTCTTCATCCTCAAAACCCTAATTTTATCTTTTTCATAGCCAATAATAAGAACATACCTCCCTGCAATTCCTTGAGAAGACGACCTGAGGTTTAAATACTCGGTTATCAATTTTAAAAGAGGTTTGTTACTTGTGACAACCAAAACGTTTGCACGAAAGGATTTTTGTTGGTTTAGAATCTATATCTACAACGCAACTATTTTTATAAAATTCTTTACTAGCAAAAATCCTAACGTCAACAAACAACAATTTAAGTTTGGTGTTGTGATGAGCGGATAATTTATACGCTTTTTGGCATTGTTTTTAGGTAGTTTTTAGTAGGATCTAGCTACTTTTAGGGATGTTTTCATTAGTTTTTATGAAAAATTCACATTTCTAGACTTTACTATGAGTTTGTGTGTTTTTCTGTGATTTCATGTATTTTCTGGTTGAAATTGAGGGACCTGAGCAAAAATCTGATAGGAGGCTGAAGAAAGGACTGCTGATGCTGTTGGATTCTGACCTCCCTACACTCAAAACGGATTTTCTGGAGCTACAGAACTCCAAATGGCGCGAGCTCAACTGCGTTGGAAAGTAGACATCCAGGGCTTTCCAGCAATATATAATGGTTCATGCTTTGTCCGAGCTTAGACGACGCAAACTGGCATTCAACGCCAGTTTCATGCTGCATTCTGGAGTAAAACGCCAGAAACACGTCACAAACCAGAGTTAAACACCAAACAGACGTTACAACTTGGCGTTTAACCCCAAGAGAAGCCTCTGCACGTGTAAAGCTCAAGCTTAGCCCAAGCACACACCAAAGTGGACTCCGAAAGTGGATTTCTGCACTTAGACTTATTTCTATAAACCCTAGTAGCTAGTCTAGTATAAATAGGACTTTTTACTCTTGTAATTTCATCTTTGGTCTCAATTTTAATCAGTTGTTCATCTTAGGAGACTATTGATCACGTTTTGGAGGCTGACCTCTCGGCCATGCATGGACCACCATCACTTATGTATTTTCAATGGTGGAGTTTCTATACACCATAGATTAAAGGTGTGGAGCTCTGCTGTACCTCAAGTTTTAATGCAAATACTACTATTTTCTATTCAATTCAGCTTATTCTTATTCTAAGATATTCGTTGCACTTCAAAATGATGAATGTAATGATCCGTAACACTCATCATCATTCTCACCTATGAACGCGTATAAGCTAGAATCCTTTGGCGGCCATTCTTAAGAATCTAAAAAGTCTAAACCTTGTCTGTGGTATTCCGAGTAGGATTCAAGGATTGAATGACTGTGACGATCTTCAAACTCACGATTGTTGGGCGTGGTGACAGACACAAAAGAATCAATGGATTCTATTTCGACATGATTGAGAACCGACAGATGATTAGCCGTGCTGTGACAGAGCATTTGGACCATTTTCACTGAGAGGATGAGATGTAGCCATTGACAAACACATATAGCTTGCCATGGAAAGGAGTAAGAAGGATTGGATGAAAGCAGTAAGAAAGCAGAGATTCAGAAGGGACACAACATCTCCATACACTTTTCTGAAATTCCTACCAATGAATTACATAAGTATCTCTATCTTTACTTTATGCTTTATTTATTATTATTTTTGAAAACCACTATAATCATTTGAATCAGCCTAACTGAGATTTACAAGATGACCATAGCTTGCTTCATACCAACAATCTCCGTGGGATCGACACTTACTCACGTAAGGTTTATTACTTGGACGACCCAGTGCACTTGCTGGTTAGTTGTGCGAAGTTGTAAAGAATGTGAGTGAACCATAGTAGTGTGCACCATGTTTTTGGAGCCATTGCTAAGAATTGTTCAAGTTTTAAAAAGTGTAAATCACAATTTTGCCTATCAAGCTTCTGTTGGCGACGGCGTCTGGTTCACGAACGACAGCGACCACAGAGCATGAACGGTGACGGCGACGGCTTTTTCCTCCTGCCGCTCACGCTCCTCCTCTCCTCCTCGGACTCGATGATGGCGACACACGGAAGGCAGCTCCCTCTCTCGCACGGTTTGTTCTCAGAGTATGCAATTGAAGCATAGTCAGTCCATTCCTCAGACTCTACAAGAAAGACTGCTCTGATACCATAATGTAACACCCTCACTATCATAATGTCACGCTTCCGGTTGTGCCACTCTGATAGCAAGAGGTATTACGACGAATTCATATACTTAATAATAAAATTTTGATAGCATCTCCCCTAAACCTCGGACTTTGCCACACTTTTTGGGTCCTAACCAAACCATTCTCAACTACTTTTCAACCATTTCTAATAACTCAAACTAGTTCCAATATCAGAAATCATTTTCGATAAATCAATAAAATTCATTCCCAATATCTCAGATCGTTTCAAATGCGGATTCATTCTCAATATCAAATCAACCTCAAAGCAAGAAAATTATTTTACATAGTATTTAATCAAATCGACTTTCCAACTTAATAATTAGAAACATTCACAATTCAATCATCATCATAATAACCTTAAATCAAGTACAAAAGTCAACTAAACATTTTTAATCAATCAATAAACCATTTAAACTAGTATTTATATTCATTCCAGAAAACTCAATTCAATTTATAAAAACTTGCCAAATCATAAAAATATATTTTCACTATTAATATCGACTTAAAACAATTCTTAGTAGTGAATTAAGTTTAAGAAATCGCCCCTACCTCGTATGCGATTTAACTACGTGACAAATTTGGTTTCCTCTCAGCCTATACCCTCAGCAGTCACAGCCACAGCCTATTCCACCCTCACAGCAACGGCGACAACCCCAAACGCGACATACAACAACCAGAAATCAATCCTACATTACCAAAACCTCAAAATTTTTACCAAAAACATAACATAACGCATATATGCTAGCTGTGAGGGTATCAGAACAAAAAGGCTTATTGTAACAAAGAAAAAACATAGAAATAGAGCGGTAGTGGATCTCGGCAGTGGTAGCAGCATTTCATGGTGACAGAGGCACGGTGGCGCAACTGGTTCTCCCTCTGGCAGCGGGTGTAACAAAATCAGCTTCTTCGCCCCCTTCGAAGTCCCCAATGGCGATGCGATGGATCTAACAGTGACGGTATTCTAGGCAGTGGCAGGAGCTTCTGATGGCGATGGCGTCTGGTTCACGAATGGCAGTGACGACGAAGCATGAACAGCGACGGCTTCTTCCTCCTGCTCACGCTCCTCTTCTCCGCCTCGGACTCGATGATGGCGACGCGCGGAAGGCAGCTCCCTCTCTTGCACGGTTTGTTCAACAGTGTCCCCTTCTGTCCTCTTTGTCAGTGGAAGCGGCGGCAGCTTTGCAGTCCACAGCAGCGTCAACAGCGGTGGCGAGACCCACGGCGCCGACACTGTCTTACTCTGCTTATCTCTTCTCCAACAACTCTGATTCTCCCTCTCTGTGTCGTTTCTCTCTTTCTCTCTTCTCCTCTGCTATGTGTGGGTGCGTGGTGTTGTGTGTGTGTTTGTGTGCCGTGTGTATGTTTGGGGAGGGTGAGAGAGGTGAGGTGGTGACTCGGTGAGGCGGTTAGGTTAGGGTTAGATTTAGGACAAAATTAGGATTTTGTGTATGAAATTGGAAATTTTGGGTAGTTTTAGTAATTTTAATAAAATTAGGGTAATAGAGTAATTAAAACTAATTTTAATCCAACACTAATATTTATAAAAATATTATATTAATTATCAATTTACAAATTTGTTTTCAAATAAATACTCTAATTCAATAACTAGAGATAATTGAATTATTTTTTTTAAATCATAAAATAAAATTCAAAATCTAATTATTCAAATTAAAGCAGATAAAACTCTCATTATTTTTTTATCACTAAAATTTTAAATCAATAATAAGAAAGTACTCAATATAAAAATTTTTGAAAATATATTCTCAAATAAATAAAATAAATCACAAATAGTTTAAATTTTCAAAATCTGGGATCTTATATATTAGATTGAGTTAGAAAGTTAACAATGGTAACCATTATCATCGTCTCCGTAGTACATGAGAGTACACAGGAATAAGTCGGATTTTATTTTTGGGAAATAGTTTTTTTTAATTTAAAATTTAAAAAATTTCTTGTTAAATATTGCTTATTCCGGTGTATCTGTGTATTTTTGGAGACGATAATAATAGTTGCCATTGTTAAATATGGCTTGGCTTTTTAAAATTTATAATTAAAAAAATTCATGAAGAAGCCATGCTTATTGTCTGTGTATTTTGTATACTCCTATATATTGTTTTGAGATCTATATACTATTTTGGAGACTTATGGATTAAAAACGTGAATTTTAAAAAATTTGAGTAGAGTTTACCGTTGCCGAGGTGCGGCGAGCTTGCTCTAAAAAAAATCGTATTTGAGGAATTAAAGTTTAAAAATCGTGTTTAGAAAAAAAAATAATTTTTTATTTTATTTCTAAAAAATTCAAATAATAATATATAAATAAGATAAAAATAGATAACAAATTATATATATTATATGTTCAGTTTAAATTTAAAAATAAAATAATAATATTATACCACATTTTTTGAATTGGTTTAGTTTTGAGGAGTGAATATAAAATCTGATTTAATCTATGTAGTTTAATTTGTTAAAAAATGAAATATGATCTAATTTAAATTAGTGCGATTTTAATCGATTTTCAATCTAAATTGAATTGTAACACTTTTATTAAATATTTATATAATACATCTTGCGATGTTAATATTGCAGCTGGTCACATTACTATTAACGTGTTACATCAAATATTTAACGGAACAAATCAACTGCAGAAGCTAAAACTAAAGTTTTTTAAATTTTAGAGAAAAAAACAAAAATAAATATTTTATATTAAAATATTACATGATAAATAATGTAATTCTCTAAATAACTAGTCTAAAAAATTATATTTTTTCTAGTTATCTTTTTTTAAAAGATCTTTTAAAAAAATAAAAATAATTTTATATTTGGATATCTCATACAAAAGGATCTTTTTATTTATCAATTATGTTTGGATACAACAATATAAAATTATTTTTTTGTTTATTTATATGTGAAAAAGATCTTTTTTAAAGAAAAAAATATTTTTTTAAAAAAATGTAAATTATAATTTTTCAAAAAAGATATTTTTTTAATACTTTTACTTTTACTATTAAAAATTTAACAAACAGCTAAAAAATATTTTTCAATAATTTTTTTTATCTATTTAATGACACCCAAACAAGCACAATTTACATATTTTTTAAAATATATTTTTTCTTAAAAAAGATTTATTTTACATAATAAATAAACAAAAAGTACTTTTATATTATTGTGTCTAAACATAATTAATAGATAAAAAGGTATTTTTGCATGAAATATCCAAACATAAAATTACTTTTACTTTTCTAAAAAATAAAAAAAAATCGATTTTTGTTTTCCCTCAAAAACTCACCTAAGCAAGCCAAGCTTTTAAACCAGAAAAAAGAAACTATTTTTTTTTCATGATGGATAGAATGCAATAATACTAATATACAATAGGTTTGATTATTCTTTTGGTCCTATAGTTTCATTAAATTTTCAATTAGGTCTTTATATATTTTTTTTAGTTGAGTCTTATACTATTTTTAAATTTGTAATTAGATCATTTTCATATAAAAAACGTTAAAATTAACAAAATATTTCTCCCAAAATACATAGTAGTCAAAGATCTAATTAGGTTTTTAATTATGAATATCTTTAATTTGTAAAGAAATATTTAGTTAATTCTATTATTTTTTACACTATGAAGGACTTAATTATAAAACTAATAGAAATGTAGGAACCCAATTGAAAGAAGAAAAAAAAAAGGTATAAAGGTTGAAATTTAAAGGGTGAAATTTAATATAGGTGAATGCTATGGTGCCTAAAAGATGTTGCATATTTACTAAAAAAGGTTAAAAAATAATATTTAATTTAAAAGATATAACAATAAATAATTTTAAAAAATCAAAACTTACTACAAAAGGTAAGTTAGGCAAAATTTAGGCACCAATTCATAGGCACCATAGAATTGACCTTTAATATAAAGCAGGACATTAATTACTATTATTCAACTTGTTCATTTTTTACACTAAATTTTATAAAAGTCGTGCCCCATAATAAAGAAAATATTCTCATTTAATGCATTTTGACTTGAAAATTTATTCTAAAATTTTGTTTACTATCCTTCCATATGAATAATGTCAACTTGTATTCTGTAAAACCATTATAATAGGATGATTGAAAAACTTTGAGACATTATATAATTTGTTAATCTTATGTATTCTCTAAATAGCTTTAGTGCTAACAATGGCTCCTTTCTCTTGCTAATGCCATGGCAAAAATCATTACTTATTTCGATGGTTTTTCAATTTCATATGCATAGATGGTGATAACAACCATGGCAATATCAAATCAAGTCAATAAAATACTAAAACTTTTTATTATGATTCTTGAGTAGGTAATTACATTTTCTTTTAATTTGTTTGCTATACAAAACATGTTTGTATACAAAAAATTTCTTATTACTTTTATCAAATCAAGTCAATATAACTTATGTTTTTCTTTTGAATTCAAGATGCCTTGCAGCTGAAGGAGTCCTTCCAATTCAATTTCTCAAACATTACCTTTAGATCCATCTCTTTCTTTCAACAAAATTTATCTTTTGATAATTAAGATAAATATGGTGATGGTGGTAGCAGTAACACCAGTGATAGCAATGGTGGTGGCGTCGTTGTTAGCTGTGGTGGTGGTGGTGAAATTGTTGGAGGAAAGAAGGAATAAAAATAAATAAATGTATGAAAATATATTTAAATAATAAAAGATAAAATTAAAATTTATGTTAGGTATTCATATAAAATTGAAAAGCATCTTTAGTTAGTTGATGATGGACATATGGTTTGGAAATGGAAAAAGAAATTTTTTTATGATTTAGGCAAAGATTTTTTTTCATATCTACATGTATTTCTCATACAAAGAATGTATCTATATGAAAGAATAAATTACGAAAAATTTAGAATAAATTTTAAATCCAATCATTTCATTAAGTTCCACTTCTTCACTGTATATTTATATTATTTTTGTTAACTTTAATACATACTATAAGAATGTATCTATATGACTTGACTTTTTATTTATAGCTTTAGAGTTGAGATATTGGTATTACATATTAACAAAGAAAAGACTAACACATTTTATTTAATTCTATAAGGGATTTTGCAACACAATCTTTACGTACAATCTTTAAAAATTGAAATTCGTAGTCGTTAGCGAAAAGATATGTTGTTATTTTATCTTTCCATCAAATCATGATGCATGAATCTTCTTTAGGATCTTGAAGTAAAATAGTATCACCACTGTCTCAAAATCTTCGAACTCAGATCCAACATTCTCTATTGATTTGCCCATCATATATTACTTCCTTTGCATGAAAAAAATAAAATAAAATAAATTTTAAACAAAATAAAATCAATCACAAAATATGCTTATGAGAAAAGAATCATCAAAATTGGTATACCTTATAATTTAATGCAGGAACTAAGGTCATACGTACATAGCACCATAGGTATATTCTTGATCTGCACGAAATTGAACAAGCCTGCTCATTGTCGTCTAGTTAGAAGATACTATAAATATTACACATTTTAATTTTAATGCATTGATATAGTAAAATATTATTATATATAATTATTAAATAATATCAAATTTTAGGATATTAATTTACTATTCATGTAATAAATGTATGTGAGAAATAATTGTTTTATGTTAAAATTGTAATATATATGAATCTTGCTGGGGAGGCAATATTAATGAAAAATATTGACAATGTGTACAATGGATTAGTTATTTAGCCTAATAGAAATAAATAATAAATTCAAAAATTCTCATTCAATTATTTCACATAAAATTTCAAATTCTCTAATTTCAAATTTCAAATTTTTAAAAAATCCAGTTAGTTATTTCAAAAAAATAACCATTTGAAATTTTAATTTACTAAAGCATTTCATTCCCATACTCTTTTCTTTTTCAACCGGCGGCCACCCCACCTTCATCAATAATCATCCCATTTTACCGTTGCTATTTGGCTCGCCACACGCCACTCACCCTTAGTAAAAATAACCATCCACTTAAGGATAAAAATAATCATTCGCGTACCTACTAAAATGATCATCCTAAATTGACCATTAAAATAAAAGAAGAAAAAGATGAATAAATAGAAGAAACAACTATTGTGGTGAAAGTAACATAGTTTTGAAGGACTAGGCATGACGAAAGCGGCACGGTTGTGAAGCATAGGGCTCAAATCTGAAAGAAGCTAACCATGCTTGGATCCGAAGAAGAAGAAAAGTATGGGGTATCATCTGTGAGAAGAGGCTTGAAAGAATGGGAGAAAGCGAAACCGGTTCGGAAGAGAGGCACGCGAAAAAGTGGCAGCAACGTTAGGTTGAGCGTCAAAGGGCGAGGTGCGTCGGGTTGACCAGCGGAGGTGAGGACGGTATCGGTGGGAGGATGTGGCGGCGTCGGTTTGGCCGGTGAGGAATTTAGTGATGCGAGGTGAGGACCGGAGAAGATGACGGTGAGTTTTAAACGTGTATTGGAGGTTACGGTAAGATTAGAAATAACCGTACGTAAAGTGTGAATGAGTTTAAATATTAATCCTAATTTTTAAAATTTTTAAATTTGAAATTAAATAATTAATTAATGATCTAATTTTTAATTATAATTTTATTTTTTTAATCTATTATACACATTATACACAATTAGTATTGGTTCTCAATACTTTCTTAATATATAATTGGATGTACGTGAAATATTTTTTACATTGCGAGTATCCTAGGATAGTAGTTCCAGATACCGACAAAGTGATTCTTAGGTGGAGAAAAAAAGTGCTGGCAGAAAAAAACTCTTAAAGCATAGGGTTTTGCTTGGCAAAACTCCCGTTTCCAAAAGCTATTATTGGCATTTTCGTTCCTAAAAATGGAATCACATTTTGTAAGTCAATTTTCCTCTCTTTAATCTAATTTTTTAGATTGTTATTAACATACTGAATTCAAAAAGAAGAGATGAGACAAATATCTTACGATTAATTAAATATTTCCCTTTGGTATTGTCATTAAAAAATAAATAATTTGCCACAAAATATTTACAACAAATTTAAAAAAAAAACAAACATGTAAAAAGACATTGTCAAAACAAAACAACCACTACAAAACAAACAACTTCCTCTTCGTATGAACACCAATGTTTTGTATCATTTATTTCATACAGTGTGCTTTGTTTCTAATAATTCATAGCGACAACATCAATAATTACAACACTTTTTTTGAATTAGAATAAAAAAGTGGGCCAATAAATAGAATAATTAGAAAGTAATCATGTACCAGAAATCATAAATAAGTTGTTCACCAAGAGGTGTTTGGATAGGTTTTAAAAGAAAAATAATATGATCCGAAATATATAATTTGTTGCATTTGTATTGAATCGATTTGATTTTATTTTTAAATATGATTCAATCCAATTCAAACTATTGCTATTTGGATTGGTTTAGTTTATTTGATTTAAAAAAAATTAAGACTTTATTATTAAAAGTAAGAATAACTTTTTAAGTTAGTAAAACAATTCTTATTTTATATTTACAGAATATTTACTGAATAATAATGGTTTTTTATTAAAATAAAATAAAAAATTATTTTTTTAAACATCATTTTTGAACTTTAATTTTTCCAATATAATTTTTTTTTTGTATTTGGACAAGTTCGCTAGAAAGTTAACAATGGTAACCATTATCATCGTCTCAAGAGTACATGAAAGTACACAGGAATAAGTCATATTTTATTTTTGAGAAATAGTTATTTTTTTAATTTAAAATTAAAAAAAATTCTTGTTAAATATGGCTTATTCTGGTGTACCTGTGTATTTTTGGAGACGATGATAATGATTGCCATTGTTAAATATAGCTTGTTTTTTTTAATTTATAATTAAAAAAATCTTAAAATTTATATACTATTTTGGAGACGATGATATGAATTAAAAACGTGGATTTTTAAAAATTTGAGTGGAATTTGCCGGAATAAGACGAATTCTATAATTTTTATTGAGTTCGTCGGGGTGCGGTAAACTTCTCTAAAAACATTCGTATTTGAAAAATTGAAGTTCAAAATCATTTTTGGGAAAATAATTTTTTTATTTTATTTCAGAAAAAAATTCAAATAATAATATATAAATAAGATAAAAATAGGTAACAAATTTTATATATTATATGTTCAATTTAAATTTAATAATAAAATAATAATATTATATCACATTCTTTTGAATTGGTTTAGTTTTGAGAAGTGAATATAAAATCCGATCTTTTAAATTAGTACGATTTTAATCGATTTTCAATTTGAATTGGATTGGACAAGCGCTCTTGATAAATATTTATATAAGAGGCGTGTTAGTGAGCAGCAGAATTTGTGATATTTAGCCATTAATTAGCCATCATGAATATGTTTAATAATGTGAGATGACATCTAATGATATAAGATTAATCATTTTTCTTTTGATGATTAAATGCTAGCCAAATTTCAACAAAAGTGCTGGCCTCCTAAACTTTCTCTTTATATAATACATCTTGCCATGTTAATATTGCAGCTGGTCACATTACTATTTAACGTGTTACATCAAATACTTAACGAAACAAATTAACTGCAGAAGCTAAATGTAACACCCTCACTATCAGAAATCACGCTTCCAACTGCGCTACTCTAATAGAAAGAAGTATTACGACTATTTTACATACTAAATACTAAAATAGGAGCCTGTGACTTGCACTGTAGCGCTGATTTCTTTGAAAAACCGGAAATAAACAATTGATTTTAAGAAAATACAAACAGGCATAGATTCATATACAAGACTACTTACATAATAACTCATAATATAATATACATATAAAACATACAAATCCTATCCCTCTTACAAACTTGTGATAACAATGACGAGGGAAGAAAATAATCTAATTAATTCAACAACTTATAAACCAAACGCAGTACAACTCTTCTTAATGCTTCTTCTTCCGGTTCCTGAAAAAGTAAAGCTGTAGGGGGTAAGAACCTAACCACACGGTCTCTCCACGGAATTTCAAAGTTGTCATAAGAAGATATTTAATAAGAAAACTATTTTCAAACTTAGTGATTATCATTGCCTTATGAATTTTCTTTTTAAAACCAATAGGTAATCGTTCAAAACCTTTTCAAAGAAACATGTTTAATTTTTCAGAAATTCAAAACATTTCCTTTTTATAAGAAATTCTCAATCAGAAACCAACCACGCAATCAAATAACACAATCATTAATTCACCACCAAAGTTCATTCTCAAATGTAGCACGCCAGGACAAACACAGGCAAGACAGACAAGAAAAACACAAGTAGGTAGCAATTACAGCAAATAGTTCAAGTAGCAGTTAAGAACAGTTTAACAATTAGGCAAACCCAAACAAGTTCAAACCCAAGCAAAGCATACAAATGCATATGATGCATGCCTGTCCTATGGCTGATGAGGCTCATCTGTCGGTTATCCAGCCGACCCGACAAGTCTGAATTGTCCTTAGACTGTCCCCCGACGTGCATCCCCAAAAGTCTATGCATAGCTTTTTCTCAAATAATCAATATTGCTCAATGGGGGTAACATACCCGGGAATTTATATAGTGCCTGGTCACACTTACGTCGTAGGGTCAACAGAGTATCGAGTTTTCAACCTGGTACACGTGGTGGCAAGCCACGGTACTTAATCCAGGGAACCTCGTATCTCAGATATTTCAAATTCATAAGCCACATATCTCAACATTCTCAACATCATAATCATTCATCAATCCAAACCTCATTTCCAAATTCATTCAAAAACCATATTTCAAAGAAAATCCTCATCAAATCCTCTTTTCATTCCGTTCATTAACAATCTCAATTCCAAAACATAATTCTTTCTTTGATAAATAGATTATTCTTAAAACATATAATGTTTAAAAACAAATCTTTTTAGTTAATTACTTCAAATAAAACTTCCAATTTTATAAAATTTCGACAGCATCTCCTCTAAAACTCAGACTTTGCCACCCTGTTCGGGTCCCATCCAAACATTTCTCAAATTTTTTCCAAACCTCTCAGCTAGTTCCAATATCAAATTATTTTCAAAGCGAATCAGTGCCCATATTAAATCTCTTTTTAAAATCAAACCAGCTCAAATACTAAATCATTTATAAAGTCACTAATTCAAAATTAAACCATTTCCAAAGCCAATTCCTTTACATTATCGAAAATAGCTTCAAAACCAAGAAAAGCCATTTTTCCTAATAATCAACTAAATAACTTTTCAAACTAATTTCTTTTCAACAATCACAAACTACTAAAGCAATCAAGCAATCAGTCATTCAGTACAGCAAACAACCACATTTAGAAGACAATCATAATCACAGACATATGTTCTCTCACATTAATATCTAGTTATCACAACTCTGTAATATAAATTAGATTTTAGGAAAAATCCCTACCTCAAAGAATCAAACCCGCAGCGATTTTAACGCGATAGACCCTCTTTTCACCTTATTCTGCAGCAGCTACATCATGATTTGTATTCCCAGCACCCTCTGCTAACGGAGAGGAACGGCAAGCAAAAGTAATAACCGCAAATACAGCAACTTTAGGTAATAGACAAAATAAACACAACCAAGCAAGGCAAAGAGGAACATTACGCACTAATAAAACAAGAGTCGGAATGGAGTATTATGGCGAGATAAAGCACAACAGAATTTGTCTTACCAGAAAAGGAACAAGAGAATGGGGAACGGAGAAGCTATAGCTTCGACAACATTTCCTTTCAACAATCAGAACGACAAATAAGGGCACAGTCGAGCAGAAATGGCAAGCCAGTGGCGGCGGTAGCATTAATCTGAGTGATTAAGGCAGTAGAGACACCAACAATAATCAAAACAGTAGAACAGAATAGAAATGGAACTGGTTTCAAGAAAGTGAGAGACAGGGTTACCGGTGAATCTGGCCCGGAAGGCAACAATAACCCTCTGACCAATCAGGCGGCAGCTTCGGCAATTACCTCTAGTGAAGGCGGCTACCAGAAGCTCCGGTGGTTCGACAACAACCTTAATTTCGACGCGCAAATACCGGAACTCGAACCTACGATACCAACATCTCAGAATCTCTAACAGATTATAACAGAACACTTATCTCAAGGGGTTTTGGAAACAAAACGCTTACCAAGAAGACGGGTTCCGGCGACGGCGTGGAGCTCCGGCGATGTAGCGGCAAGCATAAATGGCGGCGAGTAAATCGGCGAGGGCGGCCATCCTTCCAACAGCGGCGGCAGAACGCGAACAACCTTCCTTTCCCCGTGGACCCTCTCTCTCCTTGGCTCCACCATGGATGACGGTGACTCTGGCTTGCGGTGAGGACGACGTCGGCGACCTTAACCATGGTAGCGGTGACTCCTCCCCTGCGCGCGCTTTGCTCCTCCCTTGCATGGCTCTGGTTCGCGCTCCTCTTCCTCTATCAGTGACACACGACGGCATGGACGCATCGGTGGCGGCGACGGCTTCACCCGTGACGAGGAGCGGCGGAACAGCCCACCAGCTCCGGCGCGTTTTCCTTCTTCCCCCGGCGCTCTTCCTTCTCTTTCTCTCTGCTTTCTCGGATCTCACTCTCTCCCCTCCTTCCCCTGTTTCCATTTCCCTTCTATTTTTCTTTCTTAATTCATTCTGAAGCTGTTTCTTTTTGGGAAAAGGGGGTGTGGCGGTGGTGGCTAGGGTTAATAGGTTTAGTTTGGGAATTTTGTTTTTATTTTGGGTAGTTTAGGTATATTCAATAAAATTAGGGGTATAGAGTATTAATTAAAAATCTAATTAAATCTTGAAAAATATTTTAAAATATTATTTGTTGTATTAAAATTCTAATTGGTTTAAAATCAAATTCTTTGATTGAATTTATAAGATAATAAGATTAATTTTCTTTATTTCTAAAACTTGAAGTATTAAATCATAAAAATATCAATTATTTGAATTAAATCACATAAAAATTTTTATTATTCCGTAACTACTAATTTTGTAATTTAAATATAGAAAATAATTCAATAATTATAAAATTAGGTAAAATTCTAATTAATTATCAAAACCTGATTTAGTTTTTGATTTAATTAACTTTAATAAAATAATTTTTTGAGAATAAAATTTCTAATGAATAAATGAATTGAAATTAATTCATAATAAGATTTATTTAAAAATTCTGGGTCTTACACTAAAACCAAAGTTTTTAAAATTTTAGAGACAAAAACAAAAATAAGTATTTTATATTAAAATATTACATGATAAATAATGTAATTCCCTAAATAACTAGTCTAAAAAATTATATTTTTTCGAGTAATCTTTTTTTAAAATCTTTTAAAAAAATAAAAATAATTTTATGTTTAAATATCTCATACAAAAGAATCTTTTTTATCTATCAATTATGTTTGGGTAAAATTATTTTTTTTTGTTTATTTATATGTGAAAAATATCTTTTCTTAAAAAAAAAAGACCTTTTTAAAAAAATATAAATTGTAATTTTTTTAAAAAGATATTTTTCTAGTACTTTTACTTTTACTATTAAAAATTTACCAAACAGCTAAAAAAATAAATCTTTTTTCAATAACTTTTTTATTTATTTAATGGCACTAAAACAAGCACAATTTACATATTTTTGAAAAGATATTTTTTCTCAAAAAAAATTATTTTACATAATAAATAAACAAAAAATACTTTTATATTATTGTGTCTAAACATAATTGATAGATAAAAAGATATTTTTGAATGAGATATTCAAATATAAAATTATTTTTATATTTTTAAAAAATAAAAAAAAAACAACTCATTTTTTTTCAAAAACTCACCTAAACAAGCCAAGCTTGTAAACTAGAAAAAAGAAACTATTGTTTTCATGATGGATAGAATGCAATAATACTAATATACAATAGGTTTGATTATTCTTTTGATCCCTATAGTTTTATTAAATTTTTAATTAAGTCTTTATATATATATTTTTTCAATTGAGTCCCTATATTAGTTTTAATTTTGTAATTAGATCCTTTTCATATAAAAATCGTTAAGATTAATAAAATATTTCTCCTAAGATACATGTAATTAAAGATCTAGTTAGGTTTTTAATTATGAATACCTTCAATTTGCAAAGAAATATTCAATTAATTTTATTATTTTTTATACTATGAAAGAACTAATTATAAAACTAACAACAGTATAAAAATCAATTAAAAAAATATAAAAACCTAATTAAAAATTTAATAAAATTTTAAAAACTAACAGAATAATTAAACCTATACAATATAAAGAGTGGAATTTAGTATAAAACAGAACATTAATTACTATTATTCAACTTGTTCATTTTTTACAATAAATTTTATAAATGTCCGTGACCCACAATAAAGAAAACCTTCTCATTTAATGCATTTTGACTTGAAAATTTATTATAAAATTTTGTTTATTGTCCTTCCATATTTGTCATGAATATTGTCAACTTCTATTCTGCAAACCAATTATAAATAGAATGATTGAAAAACTTTGAGACATTATATAATTTGTTAATCTTATGTATTCTCTAAATAGCTTTAGGGCTAATAATGGTTCCTTTCTCCTGCTAATGTCATGCCAAAAATCATTACTTAATTTCGATGGTTTTTCAATTTCATATGCACAGGTGGTAATAACAACCATGACAATATTAAATCAAGTCAATAAAATACCAAAGTTTTTTATTATTATTCTTGAGGAGGTAATTACATTTTCTTTTAATTTGTTTGCTATACACAACATGTTTGTATACAAAAAAATTTTTGTTACTTTCATGATAAACTAGAATAGCTGAGGCAATGTACATATAACTTATGCTTTTCTTTTGAATTCAAGATGTCTTGCAGTTGAACGAGTTCTTGCAATTCACTTTCTCAAGCCAAACTAGATCTATCTCTTTTTTCCAATAAAATTTATCTTTCGATATTAAGATAAATATGGTAGTGATAGTAGTAGCAGCATCAGTGATGGCATTGGAAAGAAGAAACAAAAACAAGTAAATATTTAAAAATAAATTTAAATAATAAAAGATAAAATTAAAATTTATTTTAAGTATTCAGATAAAATTAGAAAGCATCTTTGATTAGTCGATGATGAATATATAGTTCATGAATGAAAAAAGAAACTTTTTATGATTTAGGCAAAGATTTTTTTTAATATCTACATGCATTTCTCATACAAAGAATGTATCTATACGAAAGAACAATTAAAAAAAATTTAGAATAAATTTCAAATCCAATCATTTCATTAAAAAAAGAATGTATCTATAATATTTTATAATAAATTGACTATATATTTGTATTATTTTTGTTAACTTTACATGAATGTATCTATATGACTTGACTTTTATTTATAGCTTTAGAATTGAGATATTGGTATTACATATTAACAAAGGAAAGACTAATACATATTTTATTAAAAAATGCTAGAAATCAAAAGAGTATTAGCAAAAAATTAGACAAATACGTTTGGGTGAATTCAAAATCTCTACGAGTTAATATATATGAATGTTTCTTCTGCTAAGTATCAGAATGTTTCTTTTTCATACTAAATGGATGTTCTTTTATATATTTTTTGAATTTTTTTGTATTGAAAATGTGGATGTCTCTATTTCTTTAAGAATTTTATATTTGTTTAAATTTTATAAATATTTAATTATTTTTGCTAAAATATAATTGGATATTTCTTTTGTTAAGTATTAGGATGCTTTTTTTCATATTAAATAAATGTTTTTTTTTATAATTCATGGCATGCCCGCCTTGTCCAGTGTAGATTATGACATCTCCTTCGTCCATATCATCCTCGTAGCCACCGAAGACAATAACACTCGTTGTAATTGGCTCATTGTTGGGGCTCATGGAAGCTGCCAGGTAATCAATGCCAGCCTGGATCTGACCGTGCAATCCAAGGACACACAATTCCATCCGAAAGAGGAACACGTCGCCAACATATCCTCTCCTCCTCGGCGGCGGCAGCTCTCCTCTTGGCAGCCCTTTTCTCCTCCTGGACGCGCTTCTCTTCCTTGATGGTGCAGAGAACGCGGATCGAGTCGTAGATCATTCTCGTTTGCCTCACGACCTCACGAAAATGAAGCTGCTCGTGAAGGCCGAGTTCGGAGACTCTCACTAGCTCCTTCTTCTTGCTCACACGCTTTGAAGGAGCCGCGACAGTCAACGACAAAGATGGTGGAACGGAAACCAAGGCGCGTGAATCTGCTTCGGGCGTTGCCTCAGTCGGTGACGAAGTCAAAGGTGGACTTTGTGTTGAAGCAGCTGTCTTGGATGCGCTTGTTGAGGCTGTCGTGGAGAGTATGAAAGTCACCGGCGCTTCCAGTAGCATTGGTGAGAGAGAGAGGTCTGTATGTGTGATTGTTGGAGGTGGGTAGGTTAATGTAAGAGAGAAGAGGAAGGTTTTTATAGGTTTTAATTAGGTTTACTTAATCAATTTTAAATTTTTTAAATTTTGAATTTAAAAAATTTAAAATTAATAATTAATATAAATTAATGTAATTTTATTTAGTTTTTGGCTGGTAACCTCTTAGTTCCATATACTTTTCCTATTTTATTTAATCCTATAAGGGATTTTGCAACACAATTTTCACATACAATCCTTAAAAATTGAAATTCGTAGTCGTTAGCAAAAAGATACGTTGTTTTTATCTTTTCATCAAATCATCATGCTTGAATCTTTTTTAGGATCTTGAAGTAAAATAGTATCACTCATCACTGTCTCAAAATCTTGGAACTCAGATCCAACATTCTCAATTGATCTGCCCATCATATATTACTTCCTTTGCATGAAAAAAATAAAATAAAATAAATTTCAAACAAAATGAAATTAGTCACAAAGTAAGCTTATGAGTAAAGAATCATCAAAATTGGTATATCTTATAATTTGATGTAGGAAGTTAAGTCATACGTACATAGCACCATAGCTATATTCTTGGTCTCCACAAAATTGAACAAGCCCGCTAATTATCATCTAGTTAGAAGATATTATAAAAATTACACATTTTAATTTTAATGCATTGATATAGTAAAGTATTATTGTATATAATTATTCAATAATATCTAATTTTAGAGTATTAATTTACTATTCACGTGATAAGTGTGAGAAATAACTATTTTATGTTGATGTTGCAATATATAATTGAATGTACGTAAAATAATTTTTTACATTGCGAGTATCTTGGGATAGTTGTAAACCATGCGTAATTAGCGAATAATTAAAATAAGAAAATGAAATTTTACAGTTTAATGAGATAGAGCTAATTAAAATAAGAATTTTGACACTAATTTTAAAGAATTTAGCCTAAAATTAGGTCAAACGGACCAAATCAATCGAACCGTGTCTGAACCAGATCCAAAGACCCAACCCAACTTATACAATGAGCTTCAGCTCATTTTCTTTCCTATGCATGTGAAGAACGCAGAAACACAAGAGGGAAGAAGAGGGTAAGTTCAAAACCCTAACCTTTCACTAAATCTCATATAACTTTTAATTCGAAGCTCTAATCGCCGCGCTGTTTGTGGTCACGCGATCGTAACCTCAAGCTCTACAAAGTCTAATCCTTAATTATGTATGGAATTCACTTCTCAGTTTCAGTTCTCTCCTCCCCAAATTTTAAAATTCAATGAGTATCTATATTGAATTTTATTTAATTTCGGTGTTTAGGTTCGAATTAGCTTGCGGGTTTTGTCGGATTTAGCTCGCTTGAGCTGTGGGCAAGGTAAGTAGCACCCTTTAACCCTTGATATAAATGTTGAATTAGTGAGCCGTATATTGATTTTGGTGGTAATTATGATAATTGATTGAAATTGATTGTTGGATGGAGCTAGTTTGAGAAATTGGAAGCTAGAGGGATAACATTGAAGGCTGGGTTTTGCTTGGTGAGGAGTTGGAAATTTTAAGCTTGAAGTGTGATATATAAGTGAGATGTTTCGGGTTTATCAGGGAATCAGCCAAGATATGGTTTCGGTTTTTCGTAACTAAAATATAATGTGTTGTGAAAACTTAGGTCAGTTGATCATAAGATAGGAATTGAATTGTTTATGTTGTTGATGGTTGAGATTGATTAATATGTATGTTAGTGATTTTGCGGTTGTGATTGATGCTAATATGAATGATATGTCTAACTTGGTATATGAGATCGATAAATGGTAATGATGATATTTTAAGATGTGGATGTTGATGATTTAGGATTGGTTGGTATTTATGAGGTTTGGCTAATTAAGGTTGTTGTTGGTGAAATAATGTAAATTTTATAGAGATTGATGAAGTGTATATGCATGTTGTTGATAATTTTGTGTAATGCTGCTTTGGTTATGGATTATGGTGTTAAAATGGAATTGTAATTGTAAATTAGTTTGTATGAAGAAGATGAGGGGTGTTGATGAAGGTAGAACTTGGTTGGAGGCACATTTGGTAAGTTTTAATAGGGGTTGGGATTTAAAAGTTTGGAAAGTTGAGGTATGACATTTTCAATAAAATCTATGATTTTTGATCAACTTTGACGGAGCATAATTTGGCCTTTGGACTTCTAAATTTTATAAAACTTGTCTTAAAAGAAAATTTGGTCTGAAAGGTTTATACCGTTTGAAAAACGGATGAAAAATATTTTAAAACAAAAAAGTTATGCGCGTCGGAAGTTTAGTGTGTAAAGTTGAAATTTTATAGCACTTAGCTAATTTGCCACCCTGCAGAATTCGCTTATGCGACGCGGCCATTTCCTTCGAGTTTGGTGTCTCATGTACACGAGCAAGGAAAAATGCACCCACGCGTACGCGTGACCCCTATTTTTAGCAAAGTGAATTTTATGTTTTAAAACCTTATTTTGAACCTTTAAACCTCTATTTTTACTCTTTTAGCCCCTAAACCTTAGTTGTATGCTTAGTGATGAGGTGAAGCTAGGAAGGGTGGCAACTTGGAGGAGAAGTAAGCTTGAAATATGATGAATTATGATTGAGAAGTGTTATATAATTGATAAATTTTGCCCATAATGTTATTGAATGAATGAATATGAATGATTATGAATGAATATGATAATTGAGGACTGATTGAGATTGTTGATGATGAGAATGTTTGAGTTTTCTCTCTGTTGTAAGGTGTGTTGGGATCTATATCCCATGAGTGTGACGGTTACTATATCCCGAGAGCGTGGCGGGCGCTATATCCCAAGAATGTGGGAGCATCTTACCTTGAGAACTGTGACGGGCACTATATCCCGAGAGCGTGGCAGGCGCTATAACCCAAGAGTGTGGGAACACTTTATCCCGGGTAATGCAACGGGCACTATATCCCATGAGTGTGGCAGGCACTATATCCCAAGAGTGTAGAGGTATATCAGAGAGACAATATCTGGGTTAGCTACCGAGTGAGTCAGGTTCTGGCAAAGTAACTGACACGTGAGCTCATGGCTAATAGGAAAGGCATGCATCATATGCATTTGAGTGACTTGTTTGGTTTTGCAATCTTGAGTTTGCGTAATTGATATTCATGCTTAACTGCTATCTGTTTTATTTGTCGTAACTGTAAACTACTTGTGTTTTCTTTGTATGCATTGTTTGTCTGTGCATCGGTGTTTCGGAGGATTGGAGGAAAGGCAATGAACTTAAAGGTTAAGTTAGAAATTGAGATAGAATCCAGAATCCTTAGATACTTTACCTTGTTTATGGTTTCCAATGTTAGTTTTATGGATCTATTGTCAGAAGTTCCAGGATTGTTTTTGACTTTCCCGGGACCTTATATGTTAGTTATGTGGGCACTGTTACTATGCTGAGAACATCTGGTTCTCATCCCATACATATTTTGTGGTTTTCAGATGCAGAATGTGAGACACCTCGCTGATGCATACTGGGAGCTTTTGAAAGCGAAGAACTTTTGTGTTTTGGGACTTTATTTTAGTTTGTGTTGTATATATAGATACTCTTATATCTTTATTGTATATGTATGTTATGTTTATCCCTCTTAGACGTTGATTTGGAGAAACAGGTTCTATAAGTTGTATGTTTGGCATTCCAGGTTTATTTTTTATATATGTATATATGTATGCTCTGGCCAGTTTAAACTTCACGAGCCGAGTCAAAACCGTTGTTATCTGTATCTTGAAACTCTTCTCTTATGTATTTATGTTTCGCTTTATTCTTATCCCATCTGGTTTACGTATATTGCTTATGTGACTGATGTGCTTTTTTCTATTTAACGCTTTTATTTAATTTTCCTTCAAAAGGCTCCTAGATATAAACCCTTTTCAACTATATTATGTATATATATATATATTTCATTTTTAGAGGTCGTAGCGCCTCGTCACCTCTATTTTATATCCTAGGTGTAAAATTCTGTGTGGTAGGGTGTTACAATAGTAACCCCAGATACTAACAAAATGACTCCTAGGTGGAGAAAGAAAGTGCTGGCAAAAAGAAACTCGAAATATGGGGTTTTTTCTGGGCAAAGCTCCTATTTCCAAAGGCTATTATTGGCATTTCCGTTCCTAAAAGCAAAACCACATTTTACAAGTCAATTTTTCATCTTTCAAATCCATTTTTTTAGATTGTTAACATACTCGACCCAAAAAAAGATGATGAGACTAAAATATCCTATAAATTATAATTAGTTAAACATTTTCTTTCTGCATTGCTATTAAAAAATAAATAACCTCTCACAAAAAATTTATAACAGATCTTTAACAAAAAAAAAACATGCAAAAATACATTGTCAAAACAAAACAACTACCACAAAATAAACAACCATCTCCTGGTAGCAATTACAATCTAATGGTAATCAGTGGCTAAGAGAAGGGAGGATTGAATCTTAGCCCCCTTTTTCGCTTAATATTAATTTCTTCTTTTTCAAAGAATCTTCATGAGATATTTCTACTTTTGTCTCATAACAAGTCAAGAGATATTTTCTTTTTGTCTCATAATGGTTTAGGAGATATTTTTCATTTTTGTCTCCAACGCAACAAAAACAGAACAGGAGTAGAAGAGAAAGAGAGAATCACACCCAGATGTATTCTAGTTTAGCTACTAAGTGCAATACAACCTACATTCAATCTCCATCACAATAGTGACGGAATTTTATTATAATCATCAGATTACAAACTCCAATTCTTCCCAAGGATCTACTCAATCCTATCTTGGACAAATCTAGATTCTATCCCCAAATCTGAACTTGACTTGGACTCCTATCAAGCTTTTAACCGCAAAAGTGCTAACCCAACTTGCAAGGGAATCCCCACAGGATCATAAAACATAACATGCAGATGTACAAAGAAACTCTGAGACATCTATGGCTTTTTTCCTAATATTGATCACTGCCTTTTTCTTCTCACTGGCTTTTTTTTACAAACCTCACTATGTTTGCCTTTTACCATGAGACCCAGACAGACAATACTAAGAAAAAGAAAACAAAATGGACAACATTGAAGGAGAGGAACTCAGGAAGCTTGGGTAGCTATGAGAATTCTGTGCTTTCACTTTCTCTCCTTGTCTCAATCCTTAGCCGTTCACCCTTATTATAGAAGGGAAAGCTTCCAAGGTTGAAACCAGTTCAACCAAGCAATTTCTTCTCCAACCCAGAGACAGCAGCGGTTCAGACAGAGAGAAGAGAGAGGGAAAACTGAAACAAAACAAACATGCATGTACCTATCTCAACCCTTCTCAACAAGTTCCTTTACTCTGAACCCTTGATCTTGACTTTGGTTCCAAGAAAGAACTCTGACCCTTGATGAACCTTTGATCCTTGACAGCTCCATGCTTTTCATTTTTGCTTATTCCTATCTTGCAGCTCCAAAAGCTATCTTTTTTTTATGAACAAAAACGAAAATAAACTTTTGCAACTGAGATCTTCTTCTCTGACCGAGGCGAATCTTTTCTTTCCTTGGCATGGAAGATCTTAAAGCTCTTCTTGAAATCTTGCCTTCAATGGCAAAAATCTAGCCATGGCTTGCTTTGGATCTTCCTTCTTCATAGGCTATCATCATCCTAGCCTTTTCTTCTTCCATAGCTTTTCTGTTTACTTTTTCTGATAACTTGCTTTTCTTTTCTTCTTCTAATTGAAGTGACCGAATAGCAAAGAGGAGAGAGGAGAGAGAAGATACAAAACATTCTATGTACAATTAAATGAAATTGAATTGTGATTTTCGGTTATCAAGGAAAGAAATCAATTAAAATGTACTTTGAATTCCATTAACCAATGTGGTAGGTAACCGAACCATTCCTCTTCCATTCTTTTCTTCTTTAATTTTGGATCTATGATGATGTTGGGCCAAGAGAGAATTTCATTTGGGCTTATCAAAACCTTGAGCCAACTTTGAACTTCTACATAATTCAACATTCAGCCATTTATGTTGAACCAAAAAATGTGTGGCTTAATTTTGTTTAAAAACTAGAATGGGCTTCTAAAGACTGGCCCAATTAGAAATTGTTTTTCTTTTCCTGCACACTAACAGCAACATTAAACAAACAATTTTTAATTAATATTTTTAATAATGTTTGATCATCATAATAATTCAAGTTTTTCAAACTCAACACAATCAAAGCCAATCCATGTCTCTACTGTAATTATCAAGATTGAATACCCTTCTTTCATGTTATCTAGTATTCCATATATATTTCCTTGTTACCAGTTCACCGATATGCTCTTATTAACTAAAGTCAAGTACCACCTAAGTTTCTCACGTTGAATTCATTAACCCTCCCAACATTAAAGTCTTGGATATTTCATAATGTGCAAACTTATAGACTTAATTATCCATCTAAAAATTCCACTTCACTCATTAATCTTCTTCAGTAGCAGTCACACTATTCTATAGCTTTCTTCCTTTAAATTTACTGCTGGCCAGGAATTGAACACCAATGTTTTGTACCATTTGTTTCATACCGTGCGCTTTGTTTCTAATAATCCATAGCCCGGGAGAGACACTGCATGAAAATTTAATCCGGTTGAACAATATCAATAATTATAAGACTTTTTTTAAATTAGAATAAAAAAAGTGGGCCAATGAATAGAATAATTAGGAAGTAATCATGTACCAAAAATCATAAGTAAGTTGTTCATCAAGGGATGTTTGGATAGGTTTTAAAAGAAAAATGATATGATCCGAAATATATAATTTGTTGCATTTGAATGGATCGATTTGATTTTATTTTTAAATCCGATCTAATCCAATCCGATAAATTGGATTGGTTTGGTTTATTAAGTTAAAAAAATAGATTTTATTATTAAAAGTTGGAATAACTTTTTAAGTTAGTGAAACAATTCTTATTGTATATTCACAAAATATTTACTAAATAATAATATATAAATAAAATTAAAATAGATAACAAATTATATATATTATATGTTTAGGTTAAATTTAATAATAAAATAAGAATATTATATCACATTTTTTCAATTGGTTTAGTTTTGAGAAGTGAATACGAAATTCGGTCTAATCCATGTAGTTTAATTTGTCAAAAACTATGAAGCATGGACATTTTACTGAATTATTGTATCCGCGTGTTGGATACATTTCGGACACGATATTTACCGATACTTGTCCGACATACGTGTCTGCTATGTTAGTATGTCCAATCGTGTCTTAATAAAAAATAAAGAATTCTTCTCCGGACACGCTTGGACACACCTAAATATCATCACGTGTCAGCGTGTCCATTCTTATTCTTAACATATATTCTTGAAATAAATTTAGATATATATTATTTATTAAAACAAAAAATATTTTATATATTTGATATAATTAAAATAAGATGTTAAAAATAATTAAAAAATTAATTTATATTCTGGTATCAATAAAATATTAAAATATCATTATGATTTATCTAAAAAATACTTTATATTTTATATGTATGTGTGATCACATGTTTTATAATATTTTAAAATTCGTGTGTCAGCGTGTCTCGTGCCATATCGTGTCTCGTATCCATGTCAGTGTTCATGCATCATAGTTCAAAAATTAAATATAATCTAATTCAAATTAATGCGATTTTAATCAATTTTCAGTTTGAATCGAATTGAATGAGCGCTTTTGTTAAATGCTTATATAATACATCTTGCCATATTAATATTGCAGCTGGTCACGTTACTATTTAACATGTTATATCAATACTTTACCTTCTCAAAAGCTCGGAATCGTTTAGTCAAAATTTAAAAAATACTTTAAGAGCAATACGAAATTAATTAATCAAAGTTTAATTTCTTTCAAAATTCGCTAAACTCACCCAAAGATACTTCTTTAACCAAACTTCAAAACATAGGTCCCTTCATATTTAAATCAATCAGAAAACATAAACTTTTCTTAAACAACTTAAATTCGAAACACCAATTTTTTAATAAATCAAGAACCAATTAATATAACCTCTCAAATCCAAATCCTTTTCTAAGTCACATTTTAAAACAAAATCTTAATTTCATAAAAATTCGACAGTATCTCTCCTAAAACTTGGACTATGCCACTATCTGCGAAATTAAAAACTTAAATTTTCTTTCTCTATTTTTATGGCCATTGATTACAAAGTTGAATACTTACAAAATTGAGAAATACTACGTAAAATAGTAAATATTTGTATTTTAGTATAAAATAACAAATATAAAATTTTTTATTCATTAAAAAAAACCCATGAAATTTCAACTATTTTTAATGGTATTTATAATGGCTTTGGTAAATATAATGGACATAATTCGTGGTAAACATCGAAGAATTATAAATAGAAATTAAAGTTGGTAAGTAAATTTTTAAATGTATTTAATAATAAAATATCTTAGAGATTTTTTCCCTAAAATGAAGCAACTAATTTTGTAAATAATTAATTTATTATAAAAATATTAAATAATGCTACATGAACACAAAAAAACACTCAACAGATAAGAAAACATATTTGATGTTCAAAAAAAGTTTTGATTATACTGCGATAAAAAAAATTTGATTATTCTTATGACAGTTTCTTTTATAAGTAAGATATGTGAGGTAATATATACAAATATGTGATGAATGATTTTGTATTTTTAAAAAAATTAAATTTTAAATTTTAAAATAATAAACAATTTACGTGTATAAAAATAATTAGCTATTAATCAGACATTAAATATAAAAACACATATTTGGTATCTCATAAAAAAATTTCATTAATTATTATAAATATTTTGATATTTTATTTGTCTATTGTATGTTTGATTATTTTACTATAAAATATTTGATAATTCTAGTGGTTGAATATTTATTTAGTAAGAAAATATGTGAAAAGGAACATTTTTATTATTAGAATATCATGTTTAAATTATGATATCACCAATAGTAAAAATATTATGTGTATATCCTATATTACTTACTTACATATTATAAAAATATTTTTTAATTATAAAAAAAAGGAAACTCTTTTTATAATAAATAAATACATACATTTCTCATTCCAATTATCACAAGAAAATTGATAATTACTACAACTCAAATAGCTATATTTATTGTCATAAATAAAATACCTCAAGTATATTTTTATACAAATATTCATATACATACAATAAATTTAAATAATACAATTTTTTAATTAAAACTCCTATCCCTTTCTTAAAAGACATAATAATAATAATAATAATAATAATAATAATAATAATAATAATAATAATAATAATAATAATAATAATAATAATAATGACGAGAAAAAACAATAACTATATACAATTTCAGTAAAAAATAAAGTAATATGTGTTCGATGCTCAATAAATTCTCTGTAGAATTTGTCATCTGTTTCTTGAAAATGTTAAATGTAGGGTGTAATAAGATCTCGAATTTTTAAAAATTAAATAATAAATTCTTTGATATTTATTATATTTATTTATGATTTTATTTTTAAAAAATTATCTTACAAAAAGTAATTAAATCAAAGTTATGAGACTTTGAGTTTAAAATCAATTAGGATTTATATAGCTTTCATAATAATTAGGTATTTTCTTATTTAAAATTCAAAGTTTTAGTAGTTAGAAAATGATGAGAATTTTTTATGGTTTAATTCGAATATTAAGATTTTGAATTTAATTTTTTATGAATAAAAAAAATTAATTATATTATCTTTAATTTTAAATTAGAGCATTTATTTGAAAATATATTAGTAAGCCGATAAATAAATAATATTCTTGAAATAATTTTTATTGGGTTAAATTTTGTTTTAAATTATTACTCTACCTTCTAATTTTATCAAAATACCTAGTCTAACAATATCCCATTTACCAAACCCTAACCCTAAAATTCAAACACATTCACACTAACCCAACCCTATTACAACACGCACACACACACTCCTTCTAACCCAGCCGTCACACACACACCTGCACACAAAGAGTGGCGCGAGGAAGAATAGAGGAAGAAGGGACGGCGTCGGCAGGGCATCGAGCCGCCGTTGCCGTCAAGAATCAGAACCAGAGGAAGATAGAACGTGCGGCCAGAGGGGTGACATGCGAGAAAGAAAGATGCCAGAGAGAGACGACGGAGAAGAGGGAGAAGGTGTTCCTTCTATGCTGTCAAGTCATCATCGTCGCCGTCATTGTTGGTTGAAACTGCCACCCAAGAGCTCGGAGAGAGGGAACTCGCAGAAAGAAGTGAAAACGCGCAGAGCTCGTCGCTGGGAAAGAGAGGTGATGGTGGTGGGTGGTTACCGCAATGCCACCGCTGTCATCAGAGTCACTATTGAGCCACTGCTAGAGGCTGTGCTGCTGTGCTTCTATTTGCCGGGAAACGGGACTGTCGTCGCTGGAAGCTACCGTCAAAACCTCTGCCTCGGATTTCTGCAAGGTTGTCAGAGCTACTACTGCTCCATTCTTTTGTTCCTCTTAGATTACAGTAAGTATTCTTGTTCCAAAACCCTTGCCGTTAGTGTTCTGCTATAAGTTTGTTAAGGATTTTAAGGTGTTGATATCGTATGGTTGAGTTACCGTAATTGCATATTGTTATTGTTGCTATCGCTGCTGCAGGGAGTTATCGGAACTGCTAGTACTGTCGCTGTTGCGATGATAACTGGGAAATTGCCATGTTGTTGAGTTAATTTGAGGTGGGGACTTTTTCTTAAACTTATTTTTATTTGAAGGAATTATCATAAATTGATATCAATGTGAGAAAGTATATTTTTAGTGAACGTGTGAGCCTATGGATTAAATTGGACTGTTTTGCATGAATGGGATTGATTAAATGGAACTGGCTAAGTGATTTTAGATTTTTAAGTAATAAAATTAATTAGTAACAATAATGCTTAAAGCCTCTTGATGGGTAGATTTGGACTTGAATAACTTGTTTGTTGTCCTAATGTTTGAAAATTTAATAACTTAAAAGACAATTAAAGATAACAAGCCAATAATATTTATGTTGAGAATTGTTGGGTGTTTTGAAAGGTTAAGAAGGGTTTGAGATGTAACACCTTACCATACAGAGTCTTATGCTTAAGTCATAATTCAGAGATGGCAAGGTATTACGACCTCTAAAATAAAATTTTAGTACGTATAATAGTATGAATGATTGATTATAACTAGGATTCTTTGTAGAAAAAGGGGTAAACAAAAAAAAAATCGCAACTCGAAAAGCGCAACACTTCGATCGATAACGTAACGAACAAAGGATAAGCTAACGTGGGATTATATATATACAAAAGAGTGCAAAAAATAGGAATATCAAAACTCAAAATCCGGTTCCGAAGATAACCGGTCCGAGCATAGCAACATATATATACAAGTAAATAAAATAAAGAAACCCCAAGAAAACGCAAAGGGACACAAAGACAGAAAACCTATTCTCCAAAATCTCCTATAAGAGAAGTCATCACAGTTTGTATTATTCAATGGAGATAAAGTATCAGAGCAAAACATATAAACAAAAAAAAAGCGTCCCGAGAACAAAGGATCTTCGCAAATCCAGAAGTCTCCAGCATGCCTCAGCGAGAAACATTACGTCCTGCATCTGAAAACCACAAAATCCGCATGGGTGAGAACCAGAGGTTCCCAGCATGGTAACAGCTTCCACATATATAATATATGTTAATAGAGGAAAGCCGAAGGCAATCCTAGAAAGGGCATATGACTAAACCATAAAATCAAAGCTTATAAACAAGCTAAACCATAAAGGGCATATGACTAAAGATTCTTCAGTCTAACTAATGTTTCCCTTTCCAATTCCTTCAGACCTCCCAACCAGCAGCAGGAGTATAATATAGCAAACACAGTTATGTCAGACAAGAGATATACAAATAGGAACAAATAAGGCATTTAGACAAATAGCAAGTAATATGCAGTCAAATAGGCAATCTCAAATAATTCACATAGCATGCATATGATGAATGCCTACCCCTAATGGCTGATGATATCATCTGTCGATTATAGAGCTAACCTGACAAGTCCTGGTAGCTAACCATTGGACTGTCCCTCTATCGTGTCTCCCCAACTCGAGTTATACTCAATATAAACTTGATCATAATCATGATCCATATCCATCACCCTCACTGGTGAATATTCATGGGGGTGAGCTCATCCGGGGCTTTCATAGTGCCCGGCCACCCTGACGACATAGGGTCAAAAGAGCTTCGAGTCTCAACCTGGAGCACGTGGTGGCTAGCCACTGCTTTCTCCCAGGGAAACTCTCATCTCCGATAGTGGAAGTGCAAACACTCACAATTCATTCAACAGCATATATGCATTTATACTTAGCCATAATCATGGCTCCGCCGTAACACGGCAATAATCTAGCCATCCGGCTCACGGTTAAACCCATAACCAGCTAATTCATTAACAATTACGGCCTGTTGGCCCATGGCATAACAAGCACTTCCACTGCCATCCTCCGCATCTCATCTAGTCATCTTTGATCCTCATAGATCATTCATTTTTCCCTTGCTTCACTCGCAAGTTGCCACATTCTCTAGCCCCTTTTCTCATTGCTAGGCATATCATAATGATTTAAGACATAAATGGTGAGATCGGAGGCTTAAAAGTATGAAATTTGGCTTTTAAAACTCAAAAATCAACTTTGGGATGAAAACAGATCCATGCGCACGCGAGGATGGCCACAAAACTCATCGGTGCATACGGGTCATTCACGCGGACGCGCGGAATGAAAACTAGCCAACGATGCGTACGCGTCAGCCACGCGCACGCGTGGGTGCTCTTGCGCCCCAAGCACAAAACTGGCACAACTCTCGGGAAAATAGCTGGGCATTGGGTGCATCGCATCGGTGCGCCTGCGCACACCACGCGCACGTGTGGATGGCGCTCTCTAGAAAAATGGTGCGTATGCGCCAAGTGCGCCTACACGCGGGGGGTCATCCTGCTAAAATTTTTCTAAGTTAAAAGCTGCAGAATTCACAAACTCAACCCCTAATCTTCCGACGGACAAAACTTTCTCATTTTAAATCGTTTTTCACCCGTTCTTCAAACGGCATGGACATCCCGGATCCAATTTGATTTCTAAACAGATTTGGCACAAAACAGAGATCCGTAGTCCAAGTTATGTCCCGTCAAAATATGCCCAAAACTATGTTTTTCATGCAAAACCACAAAGTGCCATTTTCAAAATCAATCAAAACATGTCAATTTCATCCCTTTTCTTTGAAATCAATCAAAATATATCAAATTCAACATCAAGCCTCCTCAACTCGCACATTGACACTTTTCCATAATTCACAAAATCACCATCCCATCATTTTAACCCACTTCACCCAAGTGGCTCAAACTCAAACACATTGACATATCATATACTCTTCCTCATGCCAATTTCAACAACACCAATTCCAATTAACCATCATTGTACATAATCAATATCATACTTACCATCAACATGGTTTCACCCACAATTCAACCATAATCAATCATCAAGCATATATCACAACATGCATATTTCTCATACATCATACCATCAAGGCATCAATAATCATCATCACATATATGACCACATCATATATTTCAACCATTCAACAACATCAACAATTCAATGCCTATCTTAGGGCCTCTAGCCTAAGTATTTCCTACCATATTACATAGTAGATACGAGAAACCGAGACCATACCTTTGCCGATTTCCCAAGCTCAATCGGAGCACTTCCAAATCACTTATCCACAAGCTCTCAAGGTCTCAAAACCTCCAAGAATAAATTTTTCACCACCAAATCCCTTTTCAAGCTTTTCAATATCACTAATCAAGCTCTAATATTCACACATACACAACCTAAGCCACAATCATCATACCCATACACAACATCTCAATATCCAAACATCATAGAACAACAAATTATACTAGAGTTGAGAATCTTACCACACCCAAGGTTCAAGGAGACAAGATTAATCTTCTCCTTCAAGAGAGTTGGGTCCTATAACATCAAAGAGCCCAAAATTTCAATATTTTTGCTCATGAAACTCGAAATCAAAGCTGGAAATTTGAATAGCAAAACATGGCTTACCTCAAGATTAATTGTATGGGTTTTGTAGAGCTTTCTGTGGTGAACGTGTGGCCACAAACAATGCGGCAATCGGAGCTCTAGATCAAAAGTTATGGTGGTTTGAAGATCAAATGAGAGAAAGAACTTGAGAGAGTGTTCTTCCCTCCATGGCCTCCATTTTAGCGTGAAAGAGAGTGTTGTGAGGAGAGAGAGAGTGCTGAAAACTAGGGTTTTGGTTTAGTTATGTTGGGCCAAGGGCCCACTTTGGATCCGGTTGGCCCGGTTTGACCCGTTCGGTCCAATCTTGGTCTGAATTCCACAAAATTGGTACCGAAATTCTCGTCTCAATCTCCTCTATCATATTAAGCCATAAAAATTACATATTTAGCTTTCTAGAATAAATTCTCATTTATGAGTTAATTAGCCATTAATTAACCGGGTCTTACATTCTACCCACCTAATTGGGAATTTTGCCCACAAAATTCAAATGCAATTACCTGAGAATAAGTGCGGATAATCCGTTCGCATCTCCAACTCAAGTTCCCAAGTGTGTTCCTCAACACTGCCTCGACTCCATGCCAATTTGAATAATGAAATCTCTTTTCCATGCAACCGTTTGATACTAGTATCATCAATTCTGACTGGAGCTATTGGAAGCGTCAAATCTTCTCTTAACTGAACCGATTCAGGTTCCAACATATGGCTAGTATCAGGAGTGTACTTTCGAAGCTGTGACACGTGAAACACGTCGTGCATGTTCGAAAGATAAGGTGGTAGAGCCATCCGATACGCCACCAGTCCAATCCTCTCCAGGATCTGAAATGGACCAATGTATCAAGGATTCAACTTCTTCGCTTTAATTGCCCTACCTACCCCTGTAGTTGGAGTAACCTTAAGGAAAACATGGTCTCCTTTCTCAAATTCTAAGGGCTTTCGCCTCTGATCAGCGTAACTCTTCTGGCGACTCTGCGTCGTAAGTATCCTATCTCGGATTTTCTTGACTTGTTCAGTGGTCTCAGCTATCATTTCCAGCCCCAACAAGCCTTTTTCCCCAGCTTCATACCAACATAGTGGAGATTGACATTTTCTCCCATACAAGGCCTCATACAGAGCCATTCCGATGCTCGCATGGTAACTATTAATGTATGCAAACTCCACTAATGGCATATACCGATCTCAACTCGCCGGTTGGTCCAAAATACAAGCTCTCAACATATCCTCTAGTGTTTGGATCGTCCTCTCAGATTGACCATCTGTTTGAGGATGGTAAGCCATGCTCAAGCTTAGTCGGGTCCCAAAAGCTTCCTGAAATGCACCCAGAACCTCGAAGTGAAACGAGGATCTCTATTAGAGATTATAGTAGCAGGCACACCATAAAGTCTCACAATATCCTTTATGTATAACCGTGCTAGCTCCTCAAGGGTGTAAGTCATCTGAATGGGTAAAAAGTGAGCTGACTTCGTCAGTCGGTCCACAATCACCCAGATAGCATCAAAACCAGCCCTAGTCCTTGGCAATCCCGACACAAAGTCCATTGCAATACTTTCCCACTTCCATTGCGGAACCTCTAAAGGTTGCAACATCCCGGAAGGTCTTTGATGTTCAATCTTTACCTTTTGACAAGTTAAGCACTTTGAAGCATATTCTGCCACATCATTCTTCATACCCGGCCACCAAAACATCGCCTTTAAATCATGGTACATCTTTGTACTTCCCGGGTGAATCGAGAATCCGCTTTTGTGTGCCTCCTTTAATATATCTTACCTCTAAGTGCCAACATCCGGCACAATGATCCTACCCTTGAATCTCCATAACCCATCTTTTTCTTCCGACACTCTCCACTGTTTCCCTTGCTCAATAGCCGGTAACACCTTCCATAACGCTTCATCATTTTCATGAGCCTTTAGGAGTTCGGACTTAAAGTCTCTTGAGATTTCTAATCGGCTCAAATACAGAGTTCCAGATACTTCCCAAGCACTAATTTTCTGACTCTCGAATTCTTCGAGCAACTTCTCCTCTTGAAGCATCATCCAAGCTGCATATAACGACTTCTGACTCAAAGCATCCGCCACTACATTCGCCTTTCGCGGATGGTAATTCAACTCAAAGTCGTAGTCTTTCAATAATTCCATCCACCTCCTCTGCCTCATATTAAGCTCTTTCTGATCAAAGAGGTACTTCAAGCTCTTATGATCAGAGAAAACTTGGAACTTAACCCCATAGAGGTAATGCCTCAACACCTTTAGCGCAAATATGACCGCAGCAAGCTCCAAATCGTGCGTAAGATAATTAACTTCATGCGGTCTCAACTACCGTGAGGCATACGCTACCACATTATGATGCTGCATCAGCACGCACCCTAGACCCTTTAATGAGGCATCACAGTTCGGCTTAGGTAACACTAACACAGGTGCAGTGGTCAACTTTTTCTTCAATGCCTGAAAGCTCTCCTCGCACTCAGGAGTCCAAACAAACGGAGTGTCTTTGCGGGTTAACTTTATCATTGGCAAAGCTATCTGTGAAAAGCCCTTGATAAACCTTTGGTAATAGCCAGCTAAGCCTAGAAAACTCCTTATATCCGTTACTGTGGTTGGTTGCTTCCAATCCATCACAGCCTCCACCTTAGCTGGATCTACAGCTATCCCCTTCCTACTCACCACGTGACCCAAGAACTTCACCTCACTCTTCCAAAACTCACACTTAGACAGTTTCGCATAGAGTTTCTCTCCTTTAGAATCTACAATACGGTCCTCAAGTGTTCCGCATGCTCTTCTTCAGTCTTGGAGTAAACCAGTATGTCGTCAATGAAGACAACAACGAATTTATCCAGAAACAGATGGAACACTCTGTTCATATGATCCATGAACATTGCTGGAGCGTTTGTCAACCCAAAAAACATTACAGTGTACTCGTAATGACCATAACGAGTTCTAAAAGCGGTCTTAGGGATATCCTCACCCCTCACCCTTATCTGGTGATAACCGGATCGTAAATCGATCTTGGAGAAAACCCCAGCTCCTTGTAACTGATCCATGAGATCATCAATCCTCGCCAACGGGTACTTATTCTTTATCGTGACCTTGTTCAGCTGCCTGTAATCCACACAGAGCCGCATACTCCCATCTTTTTTCTTTACCAGTAGCACTGGCGCACCCCACGGAGAGACACTTGGTCGTATAAAATTCTTACCCAATAAATCCTCTAACTGAGACTTTAGCTCATCCATCTCTAACGGTGACATCCTATAAGGAGCACTTGAGATTGGGCCCGCCCCAAGCACCAATTCAATAGCAAATTCAACCTCTCGGTTAGGTGGAAACTCATCAATATCATCAGAAAACACTTCTGGAAACTTACACACAACCGAAATCTGTTCCAACCTTTGATCATCACCCGAAACACCCGCGGTTAACAACAGGATACCCTGACATTCGGTTCTGGAACAGTTCACCATCATCAAATTCAAGTAATAATTATTCACCACGACCGGACCTTCTGTATCCTCCAGCATAAAGTACATCGACTTTGTAGAATAATCAAGCAGGACATGGTTCTCAGATAACCAGTCCAATCCCAAGATAAGATCAAGACCGATCATCGGCAAGCAAATCAAATTATGGACAAAATCACGCTGCTTGAACCTAAACGAAACTTTTGGGCATCCTAGCCTAGTTACCATGTCTCCATGGGTAGCATTATACACCTTTAGGTCATAACCTAAAACTACAATCTTCAAGCCTAGCTCGCTATCTTTTTCAAATGCAATGAATGAATGTGTTGCTCCAGAATCGAATAAAGCATTTAAAGTTTGACCAGTCATTTCACAGTTACCTCGGATAACTGCCTCAGATCCCTCAGCACTTATATCTGAAGTGGTGAACACCCGACTAGTCTGTTGTGCTTTCCCCGCACCTTGTTTCTGCTTTTCTGGGCAGATTGGGACCTTATGTCCCGCCTTACCGCAGTAATAGCACAAGCCCCATCCAGCCTTGCACGGGATTCCCGGATGGTGACTTTAACACCTAACACAAGCTTGCTCATTCTATGGCTGCTTCCCAAACCTTTTTCCTTGGGAGTTGTTGTTGTTGGGCCTCTTGAAAGAACTCCCCCACTTGAAAGGCGGACCTCTAGGTGCAAAGTTCTTCGCTCGGTTTTGTGGGAATGATCCTTTGTGACTTCCTCTCTCAGCGGCTGCCTTCTTCACACACTCTTTAGCAACCCTACACTTGTTCACTAACTCGGAGAAAGTTCTGATCTCCATTGGTCCCACTGAACTGAAGATATCACTCCAGAGTCCTCCTTCATACTTAACACACTTCCATTCCTCATATTCCACCAGAGTTCCTTGACACATACGAGAGAACCTGAACAGCTCTTCAAACTTATTAGTATACTTAGATACGGACATGGTACCCTGCTTCAGCTGTAGTAACTCAAGTTCCTTAGCCGTCTTAGCAGAAGTTGGAAAGTACTTCTTATAGAACTCCTCTCGGAAGGCATCCCAGGTGACATAGTCATCACCCTGCTGCAGAAGATGTTGGATACCTTGCCACCAATGCGACGCTTCACCAGTGAGCAAATAGGTAGCAAACTCAACACGCTGCCCTTCAGGCACCACCTGCGCTTGTAGTGCTCGCTCCATATCCTGAAACCATGTATCAGCTTCAGTCGGGCTAGTAAATCCCTTGAACTTGGGTGGATTAACCTTCAAAAAGTTTGCCACTATTATCGGGCCCTGAGCTCCACCTCCGTCATTGCTATGGTTGTTCATTTGTTGCCCAAGAGCCTCAGTAGTGGCTTGTATAGCAGCAGCCATGTTCTCCAACGCCGTCATAAAGTTCACTGGGTCGTTAGGGTTAATCCCCGGCGCACAAACATTAGTACGAACTCTACCACGGCCTCTACTGCGTCCACGAGGCACCATCTGGTTCCTATACACACCAAACAATCGATATTAAGTTGATCAGTCTCAATATCGGAAGTCTAGTGCTTCAAAGTCCAAAATGCATGCTCATGAACGTTTATGCCAACTATATCAAGCAAATATACTAATAGCACATAACACACACACAGAGAATGCACCGAAGCATAGTCAGTCCGTCCCTCAGGCTCTACTGGAACGAACAGCTCTGATACCATAATGTAACACCCTACCATACAGAATCTTATGCTTAAGTCATAATTCAGAGATGGCAAGGTATTACGACCTCTAAAATAAAATTTTAGTACGTATAGTAGTATGAATGATTGATTATAACTAGGAGCCTTTGTAGAAAAAGGGGTAAACAAAAAAATCGCAACTCGAAAAGCGCAATACTTCGATCGATAATGTAACGAACAAAGGATAAGCTAACGTGGGATTATATATATACAAAAGAGTGCCAAAAACAGGAATATCAAAACTCAAAATTCGGTTGCGAAGATAACCGGTCCAAGCATAGCAACATATATATACAAGTAAATAAAATAAGGAAACCCCAAGGAAACCCAAAGGGACACAAAGACAGAGAACCTATTCTCCAAAATCTCCTATAAGAGGAGTCATCACAGTTTGTATTATTCAATGGAGATAAAGTATCAAAGCAAAACATATAAACAAAAAAAGAGTCCCGAGAACAAAGGATCTTCGCAAATCCAGAAGTCTCCAGCATGCCTCAGCGAGAAACCTCACATCCTGCATCTGAAAGCCACAAAATCCGCATGGGTGAGAACCAGAGGTTCCCATCATGGTAACAGCTTCCACATATATAATAAATATTAATAGAGGAAAGCTGAATGCAATCCTAGAATTCTCTCTAGATAAACTCAAAGCTTATAAACAAGCTAAACCATAAAGGGCATATGACTAAAGATTCTTCAGTCTAACTAATGCTTCCCTTTCCAATTCCTTCAGACCTCCCAACCACCAGCATGAGTATAATATAGCAAACACAGTTATATCAGACAAGAGATATACAAATAGGAATAAATAAGGTATTTAGACAAATAGCAAGTAATATGCAGTCAAATAGGCAATCTCAAACAATTCACATAGTATGCATATGATGAATGCCTGTCCCTAATGGCTGATGATATCATCTGTCGGTTATAGAGCCAACCCGACAAGTCCTGGTAGCTAACCATTGGACTGTCCCTCTGTCGTGTCTCGCCAACTCGAGTTATACTCAATATAAACTTGATCATAATCATGATCCATATCCATCACCCACACTGGTGAATATTCATGGGGGTGAGCTCATCCGGGGCTTTCGCAGTGCCAAGCCACCCTAACGACATAGGGTCAAAAGAGCTTCGAGTCTCAACCTGGAGCACGTGGTGGCTAGCCACTGCTTTCTCCCAGGGAAACTCTCATCTCCGATAGTGGAAGTGCAAACACTCACAATTCATTCAACAGCATATACGCATTTATACTTAGCCATAATCATGGCTCCGCCGTAACACGGCAATAATCTAGCCATCCGGCTCACGGTTAAACCCATAACCAGCCAATTCATTAACAATTACGGTCCTTCGACCCATGGCATAACAAGCACTTCCACCGCCATCCTCCGCATCTCATTTAGTCATCTTTGATCCTCATTGATCATTCATTTTTCCCTTGCTTCACTCACAAGTTGCCATATTCTCTAGCCCCTTTTCTCATTGCTAGGCATATCATAATGATTTAAGACATAAGTGGTGAGATCAGAGGCTTAGAAATATAAAATTTGGCTTTTAAAACTCAAAAATCAACTTTGGGATTAAAACAGATCCACGCGCACGCGTACTTCACGCGCACGCGAGGATGGCCACAAAACTCATCGGTGCGTACGCATCATTCACGCGAACGCGTGGAATGAAAACTAGCCAACAACGTGTACGCGTCAGCCACGTGCACGCTTGGGTGCTCTTGCGCCCCAGGCACAAAACTGGCACAATTCTGGCACAACTCTCGGGAAAATAGCTGGCATTGGGTGCAGCGTATCGGTGCGCCCGCACACACCACGCGCACACATAGATGGCGCTTTCTAGAAAAACGGCGCGTACGCGCCAAGTGTGCCTACGCGCGGGGGTCATTCTGCTAAAATTTTTCTAAGTTAAAAGCTGCAGAATTCACAAACTCAACCCCCAATCTTCCGACGGACATAACTTTCTCATTTTAAATCGTTTTTCACCCGTTCTTCAAACGGCATGGATATCCCCGATCCAATTTCATTTCTAAATAGATTTGGCACAAAACGGAGATCCGTAGTCCAAGTTATGTCCCGTCAAAGTATGCCCAAAACTATGTTTTTCATGCAAAACCACAAAGTGCCATTTTCAAAACAAGCCATTCTCAACTCTTTTCAAAATCAATCAAAACATGTCAATTTCATCCCTTTTCTTTGAAATCAATCAAAATATATCAAATTCAACATCAAGCCTTCTCAACTCACACATTGACACTTTCCCATAATTCACAAAATCACCATCCCATCATTTTAACCCACTTCACCCAAGTGGCTCAAACTCAAACACATTGACATATCATATACTCTTTCTCATGCCAATTCTCAACAACACCAATTCCAATAAATCATCATTGTACACAATCAATATCATACTCACCATCAACATGGTTCAACCCACAGTTTAACCATAACCAATCATCAAGCATATATCACAACATGCATATTTCTCATACATCATACCACCAAGGCATCAATAATCATCATCACATATATGACCACATCATATATCTCAATCATTCAACAACATCAACCATTCAATGCCTATCTTAGGGCCTCTAGCCTAAGTATTTCCTACCACATTACATATTAGATACGGGAAACCGAAACCAAACCTTAGCCGATTTCCCAAGCTCAACTGGAGCACTTCCAAATCACTTATCCACAAGCTCTCAAGGTCTCAATACCTCCAAGAACAGATTTTTCACCACCAAATCCCTTTTCAAGCTTTTCAATATCACTAATCAAGCTCCAATATTTACACATACACAACTTAAGCCACAATCATCATACCCATACACAACATCTCAATATCCAAACATCATAGAATAACAAATTACACTAAGGTTGAGAATCTTACCACACCCAAGGTCCAAGGAGATAAGATTAATCTTCTCCTTCAAGAGAGTTGGGTCCTATAACATCAAAGAGCCCAAAATCTCAATATTTTTGCTCATGAAATTCGAAATCAAAGCTGGAAATTCGAAGAGAAAAACATGGCTTACCTCAAGATTAATTGTATGAGTTTTGTAGAGCTCTCCACAGTGAACGCATGGCCGTAAATGGTGCGGCAATCGGAGCTCTAGATCAAAAGTTATGGTGGTTTGAAGATCAAATGAGAGAAAGAACTTGAGAGAGTGTTCTTCCCTCCATGGCCTCCATTTCAGCGTGAAAGATAGTGTTGTGAAGAGAGAGAGAGAGAGTGCTGAAAACTAGGGTTTTGGTTTAGTTATGTTGGACCAAGGGCCCACTTTGGGTCCAGTTGGCCCGGTTTGGCCCGTTCGGTCCAATCTTGGTCCGAATTCCACAAAATTGGTACCAAAATTCTCGTCTCAATCTCCTCTATCATATTAAGCCATAAAAATCACATATTTGGCTTTCTAGAATAAATTCTCATTTATGGGTTAATTAGCCATTAATTAACCAGGTCTTACATGAGAGATGTTTGGTTTATATAGAACCTTGAAGGATGGAAATATCTGAATTTTAGAGGAAGTTTAACTGAAATTTCTACAAAAGTTGGTTAAAGATAAAAGAGTGTGGTTGTTTATTAATTGGATTGTTGGATGAGAGTGATGATGGTTATTTGTTTAATTTGTTGAAGAATAGAATTTTGGTGAATGCCCATTTGAGCTTTTATTAATTTTGATCAGAAAATTTAATAAAGAATGAGATAAACTTGATATTTGGTTAGTTATTGAGAAAGAGCTAGAGAAAGCTAAGGGTGAAACAGATGAGTATGGCTTAGGCTTGAATTTGGTTGAGTTTATGACTTTTGTGCATACGGGTGAAGAGCTTGAATGGATATTTGACTAATGATATTGATTATTTGCCTAGCAAAGATGGTGGTATTGTCCCGCTTACTCAATGCGTTGTTATTATGTGGGAATGGTAGTTTTGTTCTGTCCATAGTGAGGATGGTGACTTTGTCCTGCTCACGGATTGATAATGAGGTTAAATGTTTTAGTAACGGTTGGGGATATGTGGAATTAAGACTATGACTATGTTTGATTATGATTATGATTATGTTTGAAGTGTGACTATTAAGTGGTAAGGACGTGGATTTCATTTCCACTTGCTTGGAGTTGTGGTGTAGATGTGGAGAAGATGGTAGGGCACTCTCTATCAATTTCGTTCCCCATATTCTCTCTCTAGTTGCAAGATGAAAAGATACTCTCCTTCGTTTTATGTAGCACGACCTCACAGGGGAGGGTGGCGGGTACTCTCCCTCAATTTATTCCCCCTAGTGATACTTCCAGAAAATGGCGGTAGGGTACACTCGCTCGATTATATTCCTCCTGGGGATGGGCAATAGAGAGACGATGATATCCAGGTTGGCTACCGGATGTGTCAGGTCTGGTAGTTTAACTGACATGTGAGTTCACCGCTAGTAGGACAGGTATGCATTGATGCGTGAGCATCATTTCTATCTTTTCCTAGTGAATTTGCATTCAAATTGTTGAGTTTAATCAAGGTTTAATTATTTTTAGCCACTATGAATGCTATTTTGAGTTTTTTGCAATTTCTATTTATTTCAGGTAGCATTCGGATGGATTTGACGGAGTTTTGTAGCAGAAAAGGAAGAAAGCGAATGATGCTGTAAACCCTGACCTCTCTGCACTCAAACCTGAATAACTCGAGCTATAAAGGTCCAATTAGCGTGATTCTAGCAGCATTAGAAAGCTAACTTCTAGAGCTTTCCAACAATGTATAATAGTACATACTTCTTCTCTAGCACACTCGGCCTTCTCCACGTTGAACTTGAACTTTTCAAGTTCAGTGTGGAGTCCAAAGCACTCATAAGAATCACACATTAATCCATGTTGAACTTGAGAATATTCAAGTTCAGTGTGGACTCAAAGAACGCACAAGAAAGGAGTCACTGCCTCATCCATGCTAAACTTGAGATTTTCCAAGTTCAGCGTGGATCCTAATACCCCAAGTGGTCCCCAGGCACTCATACAAAACTGCGCATGAAGCTAATTTAATTTTGATTGAATTTGTATTTTATTTTAAAATAGAAAAAGATATTATTTTAGTTTTAGTCAATATATTTTACATTAATTAGGATTAGATATAAAAGGGAAAAGAATCAGCCCTTCAGGCTCTTCTCTTCTCTTCTACCTCATTTTGCAATTTACAGTTTTTACGAATCCTAATTTTCTCTCTGAAACATGAGTAACTAAACCTCCACTGTTAAGGTTAGGAGCTCTATCTATTGTATGGATTGATAGTATTATTTTTCTATTTTAATTCATGTACTGATTTATATTTCAAGAATTGTTTTTGTTCTTTATCTTATGAACATGGGTGGAACGGAAGTATGACCCATGTTCTAATTGAGTTCTTGTATAACTTGGAAAAGTTCTTTACTTGAACAACAGCTTGAAAATAATTTCTCCTAAACTTTTAATTATCTGGACTTAATGGGATACATGACATATAATCCTCTTATATTTGGGTAATTAGGATTTCTGTGGCATATAACTAGAATTGAACGTCACCCTCTAATTGGAACTAAGTGACCAAGGAATTGGCAGTTGATGAGAGTTAGAAGAGACCTAAAAGGTCTAAGGAATTAGGGTTTAGTCACATATAGTTTGCCATGAATTAAATCTTGCATGATTAAAATAGTTAGTAAGAAAATTCAATCCAGAAAAATAGATAACTCTGAAGCCTTAACTGTTTTCCTATATTATTATTCACAACTTATTTACTGCTTGCTTTCTGATAGTCTGAATTTACTATTAATGCTTTTGAACTCTCTAAACGTCATTTTCTGTTTGTCTGACTAAGTCAATCACTCAATCATTGTTGCTTGATCCATCAATCCTCGTGGGATCGACCCTCACTCATCTGAGGTATTACTTGGTACGACTCGGTGCACTTGCCGGTTAGTTTGTGGTTATAAATTTCGCACCATGCATCATACTGGATTTGTTTGTATATTGCTTGAGATTATTTGTTTGTTTGTCTATTTGTTGGTACTTGTGTAATTGAAATGTGTGTGATTGTTTGTTTGATTGTTTGATTGTTTACTTGTGATTATTGATTCGGAATTATAGTGAAGTGTTGTAGTTTTAAGTGATTGAATAGAAGATTGACTGAATGGTAAATCTGAAATGAAATAGTAAGTAACATACCCATGATTGGATATAGAAAAGTAAATAGCATTAGAATCAAATTGGTTAATTATGAGAAAAGGATAATTTAGAGAAAAAAATAATATTGAGGAATGAGTTATGAAAGACTGACAATTGAATCATAAAAATTTGGAGGATAAGTAATTCCTAAGAGAAAGATTCACAAGACAAGCAATTATTTCTGCTGCAAAATAAACTTTCTTTTATATAAATTTCCATAACAATTCTAAAATTCCTCCACGGAGACTTTTGGGTTAGGTTCTCACTTCGTACATCCAACATTTTTAAGAAATAGATAACAAAGTCTACAGAAAGTCTACTGAGCATTGGATGCGTAATATTTTATTTTTGACTGAAATTGGATTTTGTTATTGTTTTTTCTCGCCATTATTATTATTATTATTATTATTATTATTATTATTATTATTATTATTATTATTATTATTATTATTATTATTATGAAAGGGATAAGAGTTGTAATTAGAAAATTGTATTATTTATTGTATGTATATGAATATTTGTATAAAAGTATACTTGGGGTATTTTATTCATGACAATGGATGTAGCTGTTTAAGTTGTAGTAATTATTGATTTTTTGTGATAATTAAAATGTGAAATGTATGTATGTAAAAAAAAAATACATACCGGTTGTTCAAAGAAAGGTCAATAAGGATTTCAGGTAAATGCTCTTACTTATTATAGTTCTATATAGTTGAGTGGTCGTAATATTCTCGCTAGCAGAGTGGTGCAGTTGGAAGCGTGACATTCTAACAGTAAAAGTGTTACAACAAACATATAATATTTGCCAAGACAAATGATATCTACAAGCTGGTGCACTAGGTTATTACAAAATGGGAATGGATCCTCTCAAAATAAATTTGTACTTCTTTCAATGTTCAAACTTTTTACAACTTAAGCTATATTTTACTTGATTCTTCTCTCTAAATGTATAGAAAGTGAATCCTTTGGAAAAGTGTTTTTGGTGTTCTTTGAATCAATGCGGATCAATTTCTTTGTCCCTTTTTCTTTTGCTGCGACATTGTATATTATGGATATGATCATTTAATAAATTTAATTATGATTCAAATAACGAGTCAAAATTAATATTTTTAATAGACTTAAATCTTCCTAAAAGAAAGCATACAATTCTAACCTCATTAGATTGTGCTCCATAAAGTAATGGTAATCCCTCCTTTTTATCATTCAAACCTTTAAAATAATAATAATAATAATAATAATAATAATAATAATAATAATAATAATAATAATAATAATAATAATAATAATAATAATAAACAAGCATAAACTATGTTGGTTACTTTAACTGTTGTTTATTAAAACAAGAAGAAATAATCTTTGCTAATATCATATATTATGAAGGTAACCTTATTTAAAAGAAAGAGAAGATGACTTACATTCATTGGCACAATCGAATAATTTGGTACTTTATTGACTTGATGATAAATGCTTTTTGTTATGCTCATTATCAACATTTCTGCATATGATGTTGAAAAATATGTAAAATCAAGTAATGAATCTTGGCACAACATGAAAGAAGAGCTACTTAGCCTAAAGCAACTTAGAGAACACGTAGTAAGATATTTATACTTGATTTTTAGCCCAAAAAAAACTTATTAACACAGAAAAATTAGAAATTCAAAAATTGCTATGCTGGAGATGATTCATCCTTTTCAAATTCCAACTTTTCATCCGTTTTTGTATCGTATCTATAAGTCTACTATTCAATTCTACAAAGATTTTTTTTTTTGAGTAATGTTGCAGGACTAAAAAAAATTATCATTGTTTTTGCCAAACCCAGTTATTAAAGATATTTGTATATTAAATTTTAAACCTTAAATCATAAATTTTAATAGTATAAAAATAAAATATTAGCCTAAAATATTACCTAATATTGATGAAAAATTATTGGCCAAACATTTTTCTTTTTTTCTTCCCAAAAACTACCTATAAATCAATCGTAAAAATTTGCTAAAGACATGTTTATTTGATATTTTTTTTAACTTGTATATTCATCACAAAATTTTTTTGGACTTATTTATCCTATTTCTGTATATTTTAAGTCAAAATCAAAATAAATCTAAGCAAGATTTTTTTTTCTTAATGTGGCAACAATTTTTACAAAATTTGTTATAAATGATAATTAAGTTGAATAATGGTATTAATTTATTTATTTTCATTAGTTCCTTCCCTTCATATATATTAGTCAATGCTAAATAATATATATATATCGATCTCATTAATTACTTCTTTACCTGTAGTTAATAATTGTAAGGAAGAAATAAATTCTCACAATTTAATGACATTTTATTTCTATAATGGAGTCTCTGAATAACTTTATATGATTAATGTATTTTTGATTAAATCTGTCCTTTTGGGATGTTTTAAAATTACGACATATTTCTAAGAATATATTTTAGAAACCAAATAAATAGTCATAGGGTTAAATTTAAAAGCCATTTCAAATGTTAGAAACGAAATTAAAATTGATTAATAATGTAGAAGAATATTTTTGGTATTGTTGAGGGCATGGTTTGATTAGTTTTAAAATGAAAATTTTGAAAAATTAGAGGTTTTATAAACTTTGGTAAAAATTGATTTTTGACCAATTTCGACGGGGCATAACTTGGCTTTTAGACCTCAAAATTTGGTGAAACTTGTTTGAAGGAAAATTGGATCCATGAAGTTTGTAAGGTTCAAAGAACAGGAAAAATAATTTTTAACGAAAAATTTATACACGTTTGAAGTTGGGTATAAAAAACTGATTTTCAGAAACTTATCAGCTTTTTATCAATTCTGCTATATGCGTGTGTGTAGACATGCAGACATGCACGCGACGCAGGGATTGCTCCCTGCCCAAAGAGCTCGCGTACGCGGACAAGGGTTGCGTACGCGAGATTGCCAAATTTTACACTTCCGCGTATGCAGACGGTTGTGCGTAAGCACGATCTTGTTTTTATGAAAATTGTGTTTTCGAGTTTTAAACCATTTCTCTAGCTTTCCAAACTTCTGTAACTACTTTTTAAGGTTCAATAGCTAACTTTTAGGATTCAAAAAGAGAGCAAACCTATTGAGAAAGTTAGCTTGACATTGAGGGAGATTTTGTGAAGTGAAATAATTGAATTAATGAGGTAGGGACAAAGTTGAATGAGATATGATTGATGATGAGGTTAGCTATGAGAATGAAGAATGATGAGAATTGATTTTAATTATGAATTTTGAATGAATTAGAATGTATTGAGAATGAATTTGAGAATGAAAGTGACTCTAATTGAGATGTACCACTGAGTAAGATACAGTGGCGTTGTTCACTTGATCTGGATAAAGAGTTGAGACACCGGATAAAATGCGGTGGCATTGTTCACTTACTCCGAGAAAAGGAGCGAGACACCGGGTAAGAGGCAGTGGTGTTGTCCACTTGCTCCGGCTAAAGGTTCGAGACTTCGGGTAAGATGCAAGGGTTGAATTTAATTAGTCACACTTGCTCTGGGTTGAGAATTATAGCATCAAGGGTTAAGGTTGTTTACCTTGCTTTAAGTTACACGGGAAAGATGCAAGTGTTGTGGGTTGATTCTACTTGCTCCGTGTTGTGGTGTTCCTATCTAGGGTTCGCTATTGGACATGTCGGGTTGGCTATATGTCGGGTTGATTCCACTTTACTTTTTGTGTCTAGATTGTGTATATGTAGTTATGTTCTCCTTTATATATAACTTGTATGTTTGTCCCTCTTAGAAGTTGACTTACAGAAACATATATTTTATCTTATATTTTGTGATATTTTTGGGTTATATATATATATACTCTGCCCAGCCTTAGTGTGTAAGGTCCCACATCGGTTGGGGAGAGGAACGAAGTATGCCTTATAAGGGTGTGGATACCTCTCCCTAGCATGACGCATTTTGATGAGTGAGTGTGAGGAGCTTCGGCTATCATCTCTATCGTCAAAGGCAAAAATCGTGAGGCCTTGTGTGCCAAAGTGGACAATATCGTGCTAGCGGGTGGTCTGGACTGTTACAGATGGTATTAGAGTCGGAACCCGGATCGATGTGCCAGCGAGGGCACTGGGCTCTCTTAGAGGGATGGATTGTAAGGTCCCACATCGGTTGGGGAGGGAAACGAAGCATGCCTTACAAGGGTGTGGATACCTCTCCCTAGCATGACGCATTTTGACGAGTGAGTGTGGGAGGGGGGCTTCGGTTATCATCCCTATCGTCAGGCAAAACTGTGAGGCCTTGTGTGCCAAAGCGGACAATATCGTGCTAGCGGGTGGTCTGGGCTGTTACATAGCCTCGCAGGTCAAGTCTAGAGCTTCATAATTGTATCTTTGGAACTCTGATCCTGATATGTATATTACTCTTTTCCTTTCGATCTTATTTATCCTTATACACTTATCCTGATAAGTGTGATGCGATTTCTGTTACGCTTTTGTTTAACTTATTTTTCAAGGCTCCTAGTTATAATTTCTTTCAACTATATTTATATACGTATTTTTATTTTTAGAGTTCATAATATCTTGTCACCTTTGGTTTATAAATTAAGCATAAAACTTTGTGTGGTAGCTAGGGTGTTACACCCACCGAGCTGTACTCTTAGTTTCAAGTGGGCTTTACATATCAACTTCCCCACTTATCAAATTTGTTTCCTCCATGAGCATTACGTATCACCGTCCTCATGGGGAACCCTCCTTTAGGTCTCAAGTGGGTATTACGTATCGTCGTCCCACTGAGCCTTATGCACAATATCTCAAGTGAGCCTTATGTATTATCGTCCTCACGATATTGTGCTCAAAATCAGATCTTATTCCAATCATATTCAGGACCACAATCCTTCATAATCATATTTCAATTAAACAGAATCTTAATCAAAGCCGAATTCGACTTCAGAACCATAATTCTTCGCAATTCACAAATCAATTTCCCAAATTAACAAAACCATAAAGAGTATGGTTTTTCTTAACCAAGTTATTCAACTAACTTCAATAATTTATTCCTTCAAATTCATTTGAAATTTCCAAGAACATAACTCTTAAATTAGATTTAATTATATAAAACTCACTTTCAAATTCATTCTCAAGTTTAAGAACTTTTCAAAAATACTCAAAAATCATTTTCTTTTACTAATCAACTCAAATGCTTTAATTTTATTAAAAGTTCTCAAAACCAACGTCAACTCCTTTTTCAAACTCCAAAACCTTTCCTCAGGAGTCAAAAATCAATTATACTTAAATATTTATTTTCATTACTACTTTATTTTTCACTTAAAACGCCACAAAACATAATTTTTTTATAATTTACCAAACCAAAAATAAGTTTTTTCCAAAGAGACTTGGAAGTCATTTATTCATTTCACTAAAATATTTATCAAAATTTCGACAACATTTTCTCTAAAACTCAGACTTTATCACCCTTCAAAGGTTCCCTCCATATAAATAATTCATCAAACTTTTACCAAAAACAAGCTCAAACTCTTGATAATCATATCATTAGAATTCAACTTAACAATCAACATAACTCAATCAAGTAAATCATGAATCTTAGTATCTCCAACAAAATCAAGAAAACCAAGATCAAATAAAACCATTTTAACCATCAAACTCCAACATCATTAATTACTTCAATGACAATCAACTCAACATAATCACTTAAAATCAGAATTGCAGCCTTCTCAATCAATCAATAATTCAATCAAATAAACAATTACATTCATCCAAAAACAACTCAGTTTAACCCATAAGGCTCACATAATAAAAAAATATTTTTTGCATCTATATCAATTTATAACAACTCTTGAATATAAAAAGATTTAAGAAAAATCCCTACATCAATTGTCGAAACTCGTAAGACTAAAAGCAAGAAACAACTTTTTCTTTCACTTCATAGCAGCGACATTAGTTCCAATCGTTTCCCATAATAGCAACAACCAATAAACGCGGCATGTAAGTACCATAGCTCAATCCTAAGAAATTAACATCGCAAAATCCTCAATAATATATAACAGAATAGCGACTATAAGGGTTTTAGAGCAAAAACAACTTACTAAAATTAAGAGAATAAAGAAAATGGAGCAGCAACGGCTTCCAGTGATGTCAGCGCCATTTCCGATGACTAGAGGCGTGGTGCGGATGGCAGCAGCGACAAACCAGAAACTCCGGCAACGGCAGTGACAAACAGCAACCAAAAGATAACGTGCAACTCACTGGTGACCATGACAGCGACTAATACAAAATTTTTGTATAACTACTGGTAAGTGCATTGCGTCGCATCAAGTAATAAACTCATGGTGAGTGAGTGTCGATTTTTCGAGAATTAATGGATTAAGCGACCATGATTAATTGATTATTCTAGTTAGACGATTCATATTCGAGTGATGAACAAGTAAATGAAAGCTTGAATCTAAATGACTTGTAAAGAATGAAAGTAAATGACAGAAATATAAATTGCTGGAAATTAAATTGCAAGAATATAAATGACTAGAAACTATTTTCCAATAGATTTGAATCCTTGTAATGAAGAATGAAACTCTCTCTTAGAATAACAAAGCTTGAATCAAGAAGTAGAAAAAGATAACATCAATTCATTATTATTCAATAGAGCTCCTCTCTTTAATGGAGGAATTAACTACTCATAATGGAAGAAAAGAAAAACGGGTATGGAGTATGTACAAAGAAAGAATGGTGAAGAAGGAAAAGAGAATGTATGAAGAATGCGCGCAAAGAAATGGGTCAAGCAGTGTCCTTACAATGTATCATCTATGGGTTTTTATACTACTCTAGAACTCAAATTCAAATGTAAACTAAATTTAAATTATCTCAAATTCAAATTTCCTAGCTATTTCTAGAAGATTCTTGCTTGTTAATGGGTCCTTTGTGGCTTTGCTTGATTGAGAATTATGGCTTGGATGAAGGTTTGGGCATGTTTCATGGTGAGTTTTATGAACTGAAAGATGCTCATTGTTTGTTACCCAAATAAATCTCCACCATAGACAATTATATATCATTGAAAAGCTCTAGATGTTAGACTTTCAATGCTACTAAGAGCATGTCATTTGGACTTCTATATCTCAAGTTATGTGCTTTCAAAGGTGAAGAGGTCAGGGTGATGGTTGGTACTATGCTCAACTTTCTTCCCGTAGCAAAGACTGGTGAATTTTACCCTTCAAATCTTCAATTCAGTGTTCACTATGGACTATTATATATTGTTGAAAAGATCTAGATGTCAGCTATCTAATGACAATAGAATCACCGCATTTGGAGTTTTGTAGATCTAGTTAACATTGTTGGAGTAAGAAAAGGCCAGGGTTGCAAATCTTCTCTTTGGTTGGTTTCCAACTTTTGCCACCTTCTTTGTTTCTCCAAAGACCTCTTTGATTGTTCATATCCTCCTTTATTCATGCTTAACATCTTTTACAAATTTTCTATAATAATCAAAGCACAAAACAACTCCAAGAAGTATTGATTAAAGCACCAAAAATCTCAACTAAAACAAGGAAATCACTAATTTTGTTCAAAGAAAAAGATATTCCTAAAGACATTGATTAAAAGCAGGAAATCTTAATGAAAATAAGAGATCACTACCTTTATTCAAAAAAAAAAATAACTAAAAACAAGTAAAGATGCTCAAGAATCAACAACAAAAGACCCTTTTTTCCCTTTCCTTTATCGCGTTCTCTTTCTCTCTACGAACTCTTTCTCTCTCTTCAAAGCTCAACAGTGGCCGCCATGGAAGCTCGGTTACGAAGCCAACAGTGACGACAATGGACGAATGGTAGCAACGGGATGTGGCTCGACGGTGACGCACGACGACGGCTCCATGGACGATGGCGGCGGCTCCTCCTTCCGTGTCTCCTTTTCTCTCGCACTCATTCTCCTTCTCGGACATATGTCTTTGTCGGTTCTGGCCTCCCGATAGAGGCGGCGAGTTGGACAGCGGCTGGGCAGTGACGCGACAGCGGCGAGGCTGCAAGCTCCTCCCTCATTCTCTTCTCCTCCCTTGAGCTCTCCCTCTTCTCTCTTCCTTTCTATCTTTCCGTGTATGGTAAGGGTGAGTGGAAAATGGGGGTGGCAGTAGGTGTGCGAGGGAGTGGGTGAGGTGAGTGTGTGTTTGTGTATAGTTAGGGTTAGGATTTTAATTTGAAAAAAAAGAGTGAGAGTAGGTTGGTAATTTCTAATAAAAATAGGGGCAATGTAGTAATTGAAAAACCCAATATAGTTTAATATAATTACTTTTGAGAATACTATTTACTTATCAACTTACAAATTAATTTTAAATAAGTATTCTAATTTAAAATTAGATATAATTAAATTAATTTTCTTTTATTCATGAAATTAAATTCAAAATTCCAATATTTAAATTAAATTAACAAATCTTCATTATTTTTCAATTACTAAGACTTTAAATTTTAAATAAGAAAATATCCAATTATCATGGAATTTATATAAATCCCAATTAATTTTAAACGCAAAGTTTTATAACCTTGATTTAATTATTTTTGGTAAAAATAACTTTCTGAAAATAAAATCATAAGTAAACATAATAAATTTTAAATAACTTATTATTTAATTTCTAAAAGTCCAGGGTCTTACATAGCACCCATTTGGATACCAACTCTGATTTTGCAGTATTACAGGTGTAGCCAACATGTACATTGCTCAAATTTGCTTGTGAACCTCGCAGAATCTGTGAGTTTGAACCTTCATATTGAGTCTTGGAACTCTCTGCTCTTTTATACCTATACCAACATGGTTTGACAGTATGCCCAAGTTTATCACATATTTGGCAAACAAGTCTATCACTATTGAACATTCTAATGCACTGTTGCCTTTTATTGTTAAACATCTTTGATCCTTCGGTACCACCAAATCTTAAGCCATCATCATTGTTAAGCATTTTTTATCCTTTATTAGTACCATCAAACCTTGAGTCATATCTAGAATTATTATAAAATTGAGTTCCAAACCTAGAATTATTTTCACCAAATTGTCTATTCTCATTATAAAAATTTTTGCTACCTCTACTCCTATAGTCTTTTTTAAAGCCATCTCTAAAACCACCTATTGTGTTGTAGTTTTGAGAATAACCTGGTGTACTCTGTGCCATATTTGCCTGTATGAACGATTCTAATTTTCTAAACCTCTCCAACATACTTTTAGAAGTCAATAGTAAAGCCTCTAATTCTCTAACTGAAATACTCACTGGCATGCTACTTCTGAGGTGATTACTAATCTATATTCTTCAGTTAACCTATTCAGAATGGCATTAATATGATCACTTTCACGCATTGATCTCCTACTGAGATTAAAGTATCAATTGTTCCTTTTAGAACTAACACATACTCATTTGTTGAACTTCCTATTTTAATACTATTCAATTTGTTTTTCAACTATATTATCTTTGCTCTAATTTATAAAGAGAAATGATCTTTTAATATTTTTTCAAACTTCATATGAATAGATGTACCCTACCATTCGAGTAGGAAAAGACTTGGTTATTGAAATAATAAGCCAAGATTTGAGCAACATATCCTGTGTCTTTCAAATAGTAAATTCTGGTGTTATTTTTGTCATCCATCAAGTCTTAATAAAATTCTCTTTTCTGTGATGTGATGAAGCAAATTGTGGCCTTTAATAATTGATTTTGCCTGTTCTTTCCACTATAAGAAGTTATCATCATCAAATTTCGTAAAAATTGAAAAAGAAGTAAAATTTGCAGTTGTGTTCGACTGATTCATTAAGTTTTCAGCTCGTTGATTGTTGTCTACCATTGAATTGAATAGAGACTAGCTCTGATACCATGTAAGGTATCAAGCTCAAGCAAGAGAAGAAGTAAGAGAAAAGAGTCTAAAAAGTGAAAACAAAATGAAGAAGTTGGTTATGAATTGAGTTTTGGTAAAGTGAGTCAAAATCAGATTCAATGGTGCTTAACTCTAACTACTTATAGCAAGAGAATGCCAGTTGAAAACTAATCACAAACTAATCACAAACTAATTAACTGCAACACAAATTTATTCTATATCAATTCAGTTTAGCACTAACATTAACATCAACTAATTCTATCTATCAGTTTTATCATTGTTATTGAAAAAAGATAGAAGCAATTGTTATGGAAAATTGAGATTTTAATTATTCTTGAATTAAAATTGTAATAAGACTCATTCATTATGAGAATTATAAATTCAATAATTATTAAACTCTAATTTTTCACTTTTTCAATTTTTTCGCCTTAGATATTTTGTTTTTCTCTAAATACTATATGTGCTGGCATAAATATTTAAAGGAAATGTTAGGTGTTTTTTCTTATTTTTATTTTAATTTGTATTTGAGCTAATACAAGTTAGTTCTTTTTTCTTCCTACTAAAATGTTCTCCCCCTATTATTATTTTCCAATTATTTAAGTCAATTTAAAACATATATTATTTGTAACCCATAAATTAACCCACTGTGTTTATCTAGTAAGTATTTCAAAGACACCTATAAAGTTTCAAATAAAAGAATATAATGGATAAAATTATTTTGAAAAAGGAGAAAAAAGTGATCTCAATTCTGTATACAGTATTCAAGGAGAAAAAAATACAGTAGTAGACATTTAGGAAAAAAATCCTATATTTTGAAACATTGTTTTGATCAATTAATAATTAATTAATTAATTAAGGCGTTGAGTCCCTTAATATAAGTTTTCATATAATTACAATTTTTTATTTTATTTTTTGTATCATTCTTATATTTGTTGTAGGCATAAAGAGAATAACAATTAAAGTATGCACGCAAACGCAGTTTTCATGTTAGCCTTCTTCCATAACATGCTATATTTATTTAAGGTATTAGGGTTAATTAAGATTACATTCTCTTTTGAATAAAAGAGACTAAATTAATTGACTCTCTGATTAGGTAGCTAGTTGTGTCTCAATTAGATTTGGGAGTGTCCAATTCACATTTTGAATCATAATATAATGATTATAAATTTATCAAGTAGATAGTGCTACATATAAAAGTTGGAATTATTCTTTCTTAAAGAAACATAAAAGGTATTCAGTAATGTCAGGGAGATAATATATAAAATTATCTTATATAAATAGCATTCATGATTATATATATAACATCTTTAATTATATATTTATTAATTATATAATTATTCTAACAATAATTAATAAATATTAAATAAAATAACTTAAAATTGTTTGAACTGATTTTTTATTCTCCCCTTATATTATTACAACTTTATTACATATTACAAGAATGTATCTATATGACTTGACTTTTATTTATAGCTTGAAATATTGGTAATACACTAAACAAAGGAAAGACTAACAAACATTCTATTTTATTAATTCCATAAGGGATTTTGCAACACAATCTTTGCCTGCAATCCTTAAGAATTGAACATATATGCTTTTATCTTTCATCAAATCATCATGGTGCATGAATCACTTTTAGGATCTTGAGACAAAATAGTATCACCACTATCTCAAAATCTTCAAACTTTGATCCAGATTCTCCACTGATCGACCCATCATATATTACGTCCTTTTCATACAAAAAAAAAAATAAAGTTTAAATAAAATGGAATCAAACAAATAAAATAAGGTTAGCATTAAATGATAATCGTATATACCTTGCAATTTAATGAAGGAACTTAGGCCGTACATATGTAGCACCACATTCACATTCTTGGTCTGCGCCAAATTGCACAAACCTGCTATTGTCTTTTAATTAGAATATATAATACAAATTACACCTAGTTTAATTTTAATGCATTGATATTATAAAATATTTTATATAATTATCTAATCATATTTTTTAAGTATTAATTACCATTTATGAAATAAGTGAGAAAAATAGTTATTTTGCTGATATGACAATATATAATAAAATGCACTTGTAAGGTTTTTTTATATTATTTGTGCTTGAAAATTTAATTCAACTAAACAACATCAATAATTACAAAATTTATTTTGAGAAGAATTAGAATATAAAAGTGTGCCAGTGAATGGAATAATTAGGAAGTATTGATATACCAGTAATCAGTTGTTCACCCTTATAGCAAAATTTAATTCAAAAGTAAAGTATGAATCATGTGTATCACTCCTCTTATTTTAGTTTTTTTATGAGAGTAACAAAAAATTATTTGTGATACGACATATTGTGTATAGCTAACAAATTAAAAAAAAATACATATGTAATGTTAACTTCATTACCTCTTCAAGTATAACAAGGAAAGTTTTGGTACTTTATTGATTTGATTTGAATTTGTCATGGTCGTTATCATCACCTTTTTATATGATGTTGAAAAATCACTACTAGAAAACTAATTATTACAGACGGATATTTCCGACGGATTTTATCCCACTGAAATACAAACGAAATTTCAGAGAGATTTTTTTGTTGGAAAACAAAAAAAAAATAGATTAGCATAAATTACAGACGGAAAAGAGAATCCATCTATAATTCCGTCGAAAAATTAATTTTTTTTTTTGTGGAATGGTTACAGACGGATTTTCTGTCTGTAATTAAGTAGACTAAACGCGCGTTTTATTAAATTATTACAGACGGAAAATATGTCTATAATTTAAATAAAATCCGTCAGAAATATTGAAAACCCTAGTTGAAGATTAACTCCATTCACTCGCCATTCACACCTAGTTTTCGAACGATGTAGAAGGCTCATCCCTCCAACTCTTCGCCTTGCACCCCGCCACCGACAGCCACCGCAGTCTCTGCCGCCATTGCAGCTACGCAACCCCCGCATCAGTCCTCGCAGCTCCCTGCAACCCCCACAGCCTCGCAGCCCCTCAGCGGCGCAGCCACCGCAGCCCCTACCCAGACACAGCCTCCACCGCCACATAGAAGATCCGTCGCCATCGGATTTCGAGCTTCTTTTCGTTCCAGATCAACGCTTTCTTTGTCAGATTCCCTTCGCGCAGCTGGTAGATCGCAAACCCTAACTTTTCTATTCGTTCGTATTTATTTATATTATGTTATTTGTACCATTTGGTGTAGGATTCCAGCTGCACAGATTTCATTATCATCAATCTGGAAAACTGAAAAACTGTGGAGTGTGCTCTGGAAGATATCAGAAAAGACCGAATCAATGGGGGTTGAGGTAAAAGGTCCCGACCCCAAATGCGGTTACTTCCATGGTTTGTGATCTAATTTCTCTTATTTTTCATCAGATGATGATGTGATGTTTCTCCGTTTACTCAATTTTTTAATCCGAGTCAGTTACTTCCATGGTTTGTGTTCTAATTCCTCTTATTTTTTAATCAGAGATGATGTGATTTTTCTTCGTTTACTCTATTTTTTAATCCAAGTCAAGCAAGATCATACCGGCAAACACGTTTTCAACTTTTTCCTTCCATGAAATGAACGAATTCATCGTTTTGGTGAACGTGGACTCACATCCTTGTTGATCTGGAATTCTCTCTCTCAACTTCATCCCTAATCTCTTCCATGCTTGGTTCAATGGCCCAACAAATCCCCAATCCTACTGCTCAAGAACCCAATGATGTATTTTTCATAGAATGTGCTGATTCTTCTCTTTTGGATGCCTTTCCTACGGTGATGGTGAGCGAAAGTTTGTGTTTCTGTTTTCTTGGTCTTTTTTAGCTTTAGTTTAGTAACTTCTGTACGGTGATTAGATATCCTTTCTCACAAAAATTGCTTTCCACTATTCTAACCATCTTCATCTTGATGTGAATAACCTAATCATATATGTGTGCATATGATTTAAACAATCTTCGTAGTAGAAAATCTATGAAAGAAATGAAAATAGAGTGTGAATCCTAGATTCTGTTCTTGTGAAAATAGACAATCTTCTTGGTTTTTGGTTTCCAGATTCTGTTCTGTGATTTGGGGTCTCTATAGGTTGAGCTTGCTTTGGATTCAAAGAATGAGCCATGGCTTTGTGTCTCTCAACGCTGATGTGCCTATATATATATTTTTTTGGCAGGGTTGACATAGTCACAAGTTGATTCTGATGTTGTTGATCCATCTTTTGAGCCACTAATACTAGTAGAAGATTCCACTATATAGCTTGTAAGATCAACCATCCGGTTCTGAGGTTGTCTTCTGCACTTGTTGAACCTGTTAGCTCTCCCTCACTTGGAAGATTCCTCGGCTGTAAGTGTCCATTTCCTTCAATCGGATGAATCCTTTCCAAATAATTTGGTGATGTTGTGTCTTTGTCCCTCTGGTCCTTGCCACCACTGGAATAGAGAGAGTAGTTGATTGAAAAGAAGTCATTAATTGAAATGAATTTAAAAATAATAAGAGAAACAAGTAGAAGTAGTTGATTGAAAAGACAACTAGAAGATTAATTTGTCTGAGAGAAGAGGACAACGTGGTGTTGTAGGTGGCGGTCTCTCCTTTCATTTCTCAGTTGGGGAACTTTTGTTGTCGCTTATTCCTTTCTTGTACCTGTAACGTGGTGGTCCATTAGGAAATATACATGCCATTTTTATTTGAATTCAGAAAATTGTGTGTCGCATGAGGTGTTATTCTTGAGTCATCAAATTATTATTTGATTGATTTAAGAATTATAAAAAAATATTCCATTCTTGGCCGTTTCAATTGTTAGTCTAATAATATATTGAAGCATCTTGCCAACAATGAATGATAAAATATCATTATTCAATGTAATCATTCAATTATATTATTAAAGAGCATATATTATCATGCAACGACATGCTGGATACATTAACGTAGAACTGAATAAAAGTTTCCAGGTATAGGCATGCTTTGAATATTCAATTCATTGGATCTAGAATTGCAGTTGTTTGGAAGCAATTATTAAATAACTGGACACTTGGATTACATTGTTTATTTTCGAAATTCCTTCTATAATTTATAAATAACGAGATTGGTATAATGCCAGTACACTTGATTGTTCTTTTTCACCATTGAAGTGTTTCACTAGCTTGTAAATAAGCTTCAGAAGATATTATAAATATGGCAAATATATATGGCTAATGCTTTAACATAATGAATTAAAGAAGCCTGGTTTGATAATAGTAATTTTCTGCATTTTCATATCAACAATCTCATGTTTTGCTTCATCATATGAAAGTTGGGTGCTCCATAATCAGTTGAGTAATTTGTACCATCCTGTCTTTGGCTTTTTCCCTTTAACTGTGTCCTGACAGTGTTTTTTGTTCCCTTGAAATTCAATTTTGTTGAATACTTAACTTTATTGATTCCTTTCCTCTTGCCAGTTATTTTAAATTTATGCCTATGTTTACGTGTAATTTTCCATAATCTATGCAGTAGAATCTTGTGAAAAAGGGAGAGATAAAATGGTAATGGAAGAATTGTTATTGTTAGTTACCATGAAGATATCAAGCTCTGATTGGCTGAACATGTTCAAGTTTTGTTGCTTCATTGCTTGCATTGGATCTATCTTCAGTTGTCTGTGCAAGTTCGATATGTTACCAACATGAAACAAAAAACACATAAAAAAATAGAATTAATACATATATCACATCATACATGGATAGACTGGATTAGATTAAATTTTATTGTTAAATGTGCATTTGTGAACTATATATAATACAAGTGGGTTGGTGATGATAAATAAAGAATTTAATTTCATGAGTAAAAATTAAATAACCTCATTCTTTATTAGAAAGAGTTCATTTAACCAAATTAGGTGAATGTGGTTTTCTTTGGTTTCTGTTACTGCCATATCTCCAATAAATGAGATTTTGTTTGTTTGTTCTAAAATGTTGTTTGGATCCTCAAATTTACTCAGCTGATAGGCAGAACTTAGTTTATACAATTGAAACACAAAGCCAAACACCCAAAGTGAGATGGGTTTTCTGCATAGATATAATTAAATCTCTTCTCCTTTCACTACATATATATCTCTTTCCTACATATATATCTCTTCTCCATTCACTACATAAATTAATGTATATTCGCTACCCTGTTTCAGGTTCTACCCTGTTATCAAGTCCATCTAACATTTTGTGTTCTCATATTTGTGTTCGCTCAGAGATTTTTGGTCCAATCCCTTCAACTTTTTGTTTGGAGTTAAGATTAGTGCAATTCTTGTGTTATAAATTTGGAAAGGGAGATTATATTAACACCTGCAAACTCACTGTTGCATGCTATGTGTTCTTCCATCTCTCTCTTTTCATTACTACTTACTATTTTCATATGAATTCGGTGGCCGTTAATATTTCTGACATGCTTAACTAATACTGTTTGACGGGATGAAGGATCGGAATTTATGTTCACCTACCAGAATGAGATATCCATGAATGCCAATACTTGTGTTATGTTGTTGCTTGTATTGCATTGAAAATATTGATATGATTAAATATTGATAGGATGTTGTATTGATAGATGAAATGTTGCTTGTGTTGGATGATGAAATGTTGTGATTTTATAGTTGGTTTCTTTTCTTCCAAGTTTATGCAGCTTACATGCCTGGTAAACCAATTCATTATTAATTTATTACTCGATGAGGAATGCTACAACTCATTTATTATCAGGGAGGAATAAAATGAACCATAACCATAAGAGATGTCAGCCATGTGCCAATTAGAGGAGAAGCCTTTTTCTTTTCTTTTTCCCATTATATGTAAATTAAGTTTTTTATAATCTGCATTTGCTGCACTGTGATATCCATGGCTATTTGTCTTAATAATAATAATATAATTAATATAATCATTGTGTAATAGGAGAAGTTTATAAAAAAGTTGGCAGAAGTTCAAGCTCAACATGCCGAGGCTCAAGCACAAGGAGTGGAGCTACAACCAATTGATGAAGACTTGATTTGGGAGGAAGTGTGTGGTGGGCAAAAGAAGAATCGAGTTTATGGAAAAAGGTCATTCTTTTCTAGCTCTATCAAGTCTGGAACCACTTCTGCCAATTCTGTATCTAGAAGAGCACCAAGAAATCAAAATTCTGTTCCTGATTTGCGAGAACAGATTCATAATCTCAATGAAGAGCTTTTTCAGCGTGTTACTCAACAAACAGATGAGCGTATTAGTAAGTTGTTAGATACACGCTTGGCTCCTTTGGAAAAGACTCAAAAGAAATTAGAAAAGTTGGAACGGGCAATTGGAAAGGCCAAGAAGGAAAAGCTGAAACAGAAAAGATGGAATGAGGCTTATGTTAGCTATTATGAGAAGGTTAGAGCGTCAAGTAGTTCTAGTGCAGTTCCACTACCACCGCCACCGCCGCCACCCTCAATGTCTTCGGATGAGGGCTATGATGATGATGAGGATGAAGATGACACTGAAGACTATAGCTAATAGTTTTAGTATGGTTGAACAATATACTAGGAATTATAGTTGATGATCAATACATTTTGTTTATGTTTTGAATTATATTGACTTGCTTGTTTATAATACTTTTCTTTTAGTTTGATAATATGATGAATTTGTTTATGTTTTGAAATATTATAAATATTCAAATATAAATTAGATAAAAATTTGTATTAAATTTATATTTATTTTGTATGAAAACAAGTTTATTTTGTAATTAGAAAAAGTAAAAAAAATTCTATTTTACCTTACAGACGGATTTTCTATCTGTAATCATGATTTTCCAAAGTTTAAATTACAGACGGAAAATCTGTCGGAAAATTCGTCTGTAATTACAGACAGAAAATTCGTCTGAAAATCTGCCTGTAATTACAGACGGAAAATCCGTCTAAAAATCCGTCTGTAATTACAGACGAAAAATCTGTCTGTAAGTTTGTCGTCTTCAGGAAATGGAGGGAGAATTACAGAGGGAAAATCCGTCGGTAAATCGTAAAAATCCCTCGGTAATTTTTCGACGGAAAAAAATCCATCTGTAAATAATTTTCGACAGAGCTTTTACAGAGGGACAAAATCCGTCGGTAATTTCATCGGTAACCAAAAATCTGTCTATAATAAAGACTAAATCTGTCTGTAAATTTGTCTGTATTTATCCATTTTCTAGTTGTGAATCATTAAAACTAAACAATGATTTTTGACATGGTATGGACAAGATAAAAGAGCCATTAACCCTAAAACCATTTAGAGAATACATAAGATTAACAAACTATATGATGTGTTAAATTTTTTAAATCATCCTATTTATAATGGTTTTGTGGAAAAAGAAGTGGTCATGATTCATAGCAAATATAGAAGGACAATAAACAGAAATTTAGAATTAATTTTTAAGTCAAAATTCATTAAACAAGAAGATTTTTTCATTAATGGTGCAACGACTTTTATAAAGTTTATTGTAAAAAATTAACAAATTGAAAAATAAAAATTAATTTCTTCTTTTACATTAAATTCCATCCCTTCATTGTAAATTTGTACAAAAATATTTTTTATTTTGCAAAGTTATCTTATTTTATATTTTTTTCATATGTTAAAATAATAGAGTAATATTAGATGTAATAAGTGTATAATTATCTAGGTTAGATGTATAAAAATATAGATATTAAGTTAAATAAAATAACTTTAAATTATTGTCTTCCTAACATTACCAATATTTATATTATTATTGCATTATATCGATTTTATTTTCTTTCTTGTTAAAATGTTCTATTAATTAATTTATTATTTTATTCACTCATGTTAATTATATGAATAAGTTATTTTGGTAACTAAATCCAATCAAATTAAATGGTCAAACTTACGTGAATTGTATATTTCATTTATGTTTTCATCAGGAATAAATAAGAAAAAAAAGAGAAGAAGAAGAGGAGAATGAGAGTAGGAGAAGAATAAAAAATGAAACTAAATTGATAAAATTCCATGAAAAGATAAAGGAACAATGATTGTTACATTATCTTATTTTATTTTCTTTCTAAATGCACCAGAATTTCTAATATACGAAGTTATCTTTAACTTTTTTTTTTATAAACACAAGTCAACTTTAAAAAATTTATTTTTAAGTTTTTAAAAAACACTCTAACTTAAAAATTATATACATAAGCACATGATATTTTTATATATTTAGAAGTGGCAAATAAGCCGGTCCATGTCGTCCCACTAAAAAAAGCCTGCATGCATTAAAAATTATTTATCAAATCAGTCACTATATATTTATACATATTATTTAACATATTTTTTAACTAAATAATTAGCCACCAAAATAATCAAACTTGTCATGGTAAAATAATCAAACATACAATATAGACGAATAAATAGAGTATTTACAAACTATATAATGAAATTATTTTATGAAATGCCAAAATATGTATTTATACTTAGTGATTGACTGATAGTTATTTTTTTATGTACACGTAATATAATTATTTATTTGTCAATCTAAAGTATTTTTTTTTTAAATTACAAAATCATTCACAACATATTTGTGTATATCTATACACATAGTTCACATCTTTTTTACAAAAGAATACGTCACTAGAATAATTAAATTTTTTATAACAACATAATTAATTTTTTTCGTTAACACCAAATATATTTTTATACCATACTAATTATTTACAAAATTAATTGCTTCGTTTTAGGAAAAAAATCTATCAGATATTTCATTAATTACATTTGAAATTTTGTTTGAAAATTTTAATTTACTCTTATAATTCTTCCACATTTAGCAAGAATTATGTCAAGTTATTGGTACCAAAAGCATTATATAATACTATTAAAAATATGAATTATTCTCCACATTTAAGCAATTTTAACATTCAAGTTCATCCAAGTGATTTAGAGTCACGCGCTTCTTTTTCTCGTTTTCTTCTTCTTCTTCTTCTTCTTCTTCTTCTTCTTTTTCTTCTTCTTCACCTTCTGATGCTACGTCTTCTTATTCTTTTCCTTTCTTTTTTTTTATTTTTCACTTTCGTTACTGTCGTCACCACCACTACCACCACCACCTCCTCTTCCTCCTCCTCCTCCTCCTCCTTTTTTCATTGGGATTTCTTCTCCTCCTTCCTTTTCATCCTTCTCCTCCATCATCTTCTTCTTATACATATCGTCGTTATCATTATCGCCGTTATTGTTATTGTTATTGTTGAATTTTTTTCATGTTGATATTGTCTGATCCAAAATTGATTTAAGATGTGTTTTTGTTCACCATTCACTCTTGTTCGTGTGCTTATTTTCGAACTGAGTTTATGTGTCGCAATCATTATGTAATTTCGGTTCATTTCTGAGTTAATTATGTCACAATTGTTATGTATTTTTGATTCATTTCTGAGTTAATTATGTCATAATGTATTATACAATTTCGGTTCATTTCTGAGTTAATTGTGTTGCAATTATTATATAATTTCAGTTCATTTCTGAGTGAATTAAGGTGCATTTGGACTCGATGTCCTGCACAATTCAAAACTCTTTCTCCTCCTCTTCTTCTTCTTATAGTTTTTCTTGTTTTACTCTCTTAAAAGGAATAAAGCCAAGAAAAGAGAAGAAAATATCAAACAAAAAAGAAAAAACATATTAATGACGTTGTCTGATCCAAAGTTTATTTTGGATGTGTTTTTGTTCACGATTTAGTCTTGTTTGTGTGCTTATTTTCAAACTGAGTTTATATGTCGCAATCATTATGTAATTTCAATTCATTTCTAAGTTAATTATGTCGCAATTGTTATGTAATTTTGGTTCATTTCTGAGTTAATTGTGTCGCAATCCATTATATAATTTTGATTCATTTTTGAGTTAATTGTGTCGCAATCATTATATAATTTCAGTTTATTTCTGAGTTAATTAAGGTGAATTTGGACTCGTTGTCTTGCACAATTCAAAACTCTTTCTCCTCTGTTACCTCAACTTCTACTGCTTCTTCTTCTTTTTTAATTTCTCATCCTTTTCTTCTTCATCTTCTCATTCTTTTTTCATTTTCTTATAGTTCTTCTTGTTTTACTCTCTTAAGAGGAATAAAACCATGAAAAAGAGAAGAAAATATCAAACAACAAAGAAGAAGAAACATATTAATGACGTTCCAAAATTAATTTTGGATGCATTTTTGTTCATGATTCAGTCTTGTTTATGTGCTTGTTTTCGAATTGAGTTTATGTGTCGCAATCATTATGTAATTTCGGTTCATTTTTGAGTTAATTATGTCACAATTGTTATGTAATTTCGGTTCATTTTTGAGTTAATTGTGTCACAATTCACTATGTAATTTTTGGTTCATTTCTGAGTGAATTAAGGTGCATTTAACTCATTGTCCTGCATAATTCAAAACTCTTTCTTCTCACCTTCTACTACAATAATAGCAATAACAGCAGCAACAAAAGAATGACGATAAGGAGAAAATGTAACACCCTACCATACAGAGCTTTACGCTTAAGCCGTAAAACAGCGGTGGTGTGGTATTACGACCTCTAATATATATATATATATATATATATATATATATATATATATATATATATATATATATATATATATAATATTATCAAAAAGGATAGAGTATACGAGGAGCCTTGAAAAACGGAAAAAAGCAAAAATCACAAAAATAAAAAGCGCAACGCTCAGGAAACTGAAGTTCATAAGTATAATGAATAGAAAGTAGGAATAGAGGGTCAAAGGTACAACTAATAAGCTCCTAACTCAACCTGCGAAGTTAAGGTTGGCCGGAGAATATTTACATACATATATACATGACCCGAAGTCTAGAATACAGACTTAAAACCCTAGTTCTTCATAAACATCTAAGAGGTACAAAATATAACAAGTACAAATAAAAGGAGAGTCTATACACATGTAGCAGAATACCAAAAGTAAAACCCCAAAATAAATCCACTTCGCTACAGAAGCTCCAAACACCTACCGAGGTGCCTCTCGACCTGCATCTGAAAAATAACAACATAGTATGAGATGAGAACCGGAGGTTCTCAACATGGTAAATGTGCCATGCACATAAGATATAAGGTCATGAAAATGCCAGAGGCAATCCTAGAACGCCGACACTCAAATTATAAAGCCTAAAGTACTAAAAACAGAAACCTTAAATGGGTGGTCTTCTAAGGATATCTGAGCCTAGTTTAAGCTTAACCTTAACAATCAGTCTTCTCACCTTTCCACCGTTCCTCCATCTCTAGTGAATTTGCATAGACAGACAAAGGCAAACACAAGTAGAATACAAGTAATTCAGATATCAAGTATAACAATTAGCATATTATAATAAATTTGGCATTCTCAATTAATGCACAACAAACAAGCAAATAATATGCACATGATGTATGCCTGCCCTATGGCTGATGATATCATCTGTCGATTATATAGCGAACCCGATACGTCCTGGCCTGGTAGCTAACCATGGACTAAAACACCCATCGTGGAGCAAGTGGGCTTGAGCTACAACCCCTTGCTACTACCCGCTTAACCCAAAGCCAGTAGAATAACCACTACTGCGGCTACTACCCAGGCGGGTGTTTAAAAGCTCAACTTGGAGCGAGTGGAATAACCACTACTGCCGCTACTACCCAGGCGTCACAATCTCTGACCTGGAGCAAGTAGGACAAACCATTATCCTTGCTACTGCCCAGCGTCTCAAACATACATTCAATCAGCTTAAATCAATCATCATTATTATCAAGTCTCAAACATTAACCTGAAGCAAGCGGGACGAACCACCATCCTTGCCAGTACCCTACTACCCAAGTATCTCATCCAAAATTTATAATTAAATCAATTTTCATACTTCTTCTTCCTCATTTCATACCCAGAGTAAGTGGACCTCGCTACTACATACTACCCGGGGATGCAATTATATTTATTTACGAACCAGCCTTCTCGTTAAACTTTTCAACTTACATCACCCCTTTATAATCTTTCTTTACTCACAAGTTATTATCCTCTCAATATTCAACTACCTTCCTATGATTAATTTTAAGACTTAAGACACTGAGGAGTAAAAATAAAGGTTTTAGAAGTTTGAAATTAGGCTTTACAACATAAAACTTACTTTGCTGAAAACAGGGTCACGCGTACCCGTGGACCACGCGTACGCGTGGGAGTGCAATTCTGAAAGGTCCCGCATACGCGTGGGCATACAAATTTCTATGCCCGCGTACGCAAGTACCCTGCTCGCGTACGCGAGATCTCCAACCCGAATAGGTTGGTCGCGTCGTGTGCAGTGGTCGCGTACGCGAGTTATGCAGAACAGCAAAAATGCTGAATGCTGCAGAATTTTCAGCTTCGCACTCCAAACTTCCAACGCGCATAATGTTTTTGTTTTAAAACATTTTTCATCCGTTATTTGAGACGGAAAATTGACTTACAAAATGTGGTTATACTTTTAAGAGCAGAAATGCCGACAATAGCCTTTGAATGGCAGCTTTATCTGACAAAACCCATGCTTTGAGAAAAAAAATTACACGTACATCCAATTATATATTGTAATATCAATATAAAATAATTATTTTTCACACTTATCACATGAATAGTGAATTAATACCCTAAAATTGGATATTATTGAATAATTATATATAGTAATATTTTACTATTTCATTGCATTAAATTAAGGAGACTACTTTAATAAACACACTTAAAATATCTTTTTTTAAAGACGTTTATATGTGTCATGTTATTATTGGATATTTTTATTAAACCGGTTAATAATTTATTTTTTAATAAACTAGAACAAAATCAGTTTATTATAGTAACAATAATAAATCTAATTTTCTGCATTATAATTATTAGACCCGATTTGATTCGATCGAATTATACAATCTAAACCAAATATCTTTAAATTTTTTTATCAAAAGATAAATATATCCCTAATTTTTTGTTTTGTGGACATTTAAATCCCTAAAAATTTAAAAAATACAATTAAATTCCTAATAAATATTGAATTTATTGTTATTGTTATAAAAAAATCGGTTAATACGTTCAATAATAATGTGACACGTAAATGTCTTTACAAAAAGATGTTTTACGCGTCTTTATGGAGTATCTCCTTAAACTAAAATGTGTAATTTTTATAATATATTCTAACTAGACGATAATTAGCCGGTTTGTTCAATTTGGTGCAGACCAAAAATATCGTTATGGTACGTGCTAAGTTCCTAAATTAAATTGTGAGATATACCAATTTTGATGATCCTTTACTCATAAGCTTATTTTGTGATTGAATTCATTTTGTTTGGAATTTATTTTATTTTATTTTTTGCATGCGAAGGAAGTAATATATGATGGGCAGATTAATAGAGAATGTTGGATCTGAGTTCAAAGATTTTGAGACAGTGGTGATACTATTTTGCTTCAAGATCCTAAAGAAGATTCATGCATGATGATTTGATGAAAAGATTTAGAAAAACCATATATTTTCGCTAACGAGTGTACATTTTAATTTATTGTACGTGAAGATTGTGTTGTAAAATCCTTTATATAATTAAATAAAATGTTTTTTAGTCTTTCCTTTTCTAATATATAATATCAATATCTCAAGCTATAAATAAAAAAGTCAAGTCATATAGATACATTATTCTTGTAGTATGTATTAAAGTTAACAAAAAATAATAAAAATATACAATGAAGAAGTGGAACTTAATGAAATTATTAGACTTGAATATTTATTCTAAATTTTCCATAACTGTTCTTTCATATAAATACATTCTTTGTATGAGATATGCATGTAGACACGAAAAAAATCTTTGCCTAAATCATAAAAAAAATTCTTTTTCCATTCTTGAATAAAGAGGCTGTCCAGTTTTATCTGAATACTTAAAATAAATTTTAATCTTATCTTTATTATTTAAATTTAATTTTACTCGTATATTTTTATACATTCATTTATTTTTATTCCTTCTTTCCTCCAATGATTCCGCCACCACCATCACAGCTAGCAATGCCACCACTACTGCTACCATTGCTATTGTTACCAACGCCGCCATCACCACATTTATCTTAATCAAAAGATAAATTTTATTGAAAGAAAGGGATGGATCTGCAAAAGGTAATGCTTGAGATAGTAAATCGCAAGGACTCCTTCAACCTAAGACATCTTGAATTCAAAAGAAAAGCATAAGTCATGTACATTGCTCCAGCTATTTTAGTTTTTAATGAAAGTGACAAGAAACTATTTATAATACAACGTGTATAGCAAACAAATTAAAAGAAAATGTAATTACCTCTTCAAGAATAATAATAAAAGGTTTTGGTACTTTATTGACTTGATTTGATATTATCGTGGTTGTTATGATCACCATCTCTGTATATGATGTTAAAAAACTATCGAAATTAAGCAATGACTTTTGGCATGGCATTAGCAAGGGAAAGGAGCCATTATTAGCCCTAAAACTATTTAGAGAATACATAAGATTAACAAATAATATGATATCTCAAAGTTTTCAATCATCCTATTTATAATGGTTCTATAGAATAAAAGTTGACATTATTCCAAGCAAATATGGAAGGACAATAAACAAAATTTTAGAATAAATTTTCAAGTCAAAATGCATTAAATAAGATGATTTTCTTTATTATTGGGGCAACTACTTTTATAAAGTTTATTGTAAAAAATGAACAAGTTGAATAATAGTAATTAATGTCTTGCTTTATATTAAATTCCACCCTTTATATTATATATTAGTATTATTGCATTCTACCATCATAAAAAAAGTGTTTCTTTTTTCTTGCTTAAAAGTTCAATACTAAAGACTTATTTAGGTGAATTTTTAAGAAAATATTTTTTTTCGAGTTATCTTTTTTAAAATCTTTTAGAAAAGTAAAAATAATTTTATGATTAAATATCTCATGCAAAAAGATATTTTTATTTATCAATTATATTTTAGTACAATAATATAAAAGTACTTTTTGTTTATTTATTATGTAAAATGTAACACCCTACCACACAAAACTTTACACATAAGTCGTAAAGCTGAAGTGGTGAGGTATTACGACCTCTAAAAGTAAAATATATACATAATAATAGTTGAAAGAAATTTTATAATGAGGAGCCTTTAAAGAAAAGTTTAAAACAAAAGTCGTAACGCTCACGTAAAATGGAAAACTTGCGTACAAAGAAACGTAAGATATATATGTGAATAATAAAAAGGGAGTGTCAAAAGATACAAAATATTCAAGACCCACGCTCAACCTGCGAAGCCAAGGTTGGCCGAAAAATATTTACATAAGTATATACAAAATAAACCCAAAAGGCCCAAAAGATAGATTACAGAACGTGTTTCCCCAAATCAACCTCTTAGAGGGACATAACATAATATATACAATGAAAATATAATATATATATATATATATATATATATATATATCAAAAATACAAAATAGAAAACTATAAGGCAAGAGTTCTTCGCTTCAGAAACTTCCAGAATGCCTCAGCGAGGTGCCTCATGTCCTGCATCTAAAAACCATAAATATTGTATAGAGTGAGAACCAGAGATTCTCAGCATGGTAACGGTGCCCACATAACTAACATATAATATCCCGGAAAAGCCAGAAGTAATCCTGGAACTTCGACACTCATTTAAAATCTTAAAGATTATAGTTTGTCAGCCATAAGTAGGGTAGTTCTCTAAGGTTCTAAGACTTAGTCAGACTCTAACTAAAACCCTCAATCCCTCACCTTCTTCCAATCCTCCAAACTCCAGTGAAATCACACAGATAAACAAGCAAATAATGATAAACACAAACAAGATACAGTTACAGCAGGTAGCAAATATAACAGGTAAGCATAGTAATCACATAGGCAAGCCCAATTACATATACAATCAAACAAAATACACATATGCACATGCTATATGTCTGCCCTATGGCTGATGATATCATCTGTCGGTTATATAGCCAACCCGACATGTCCTGATAGCTAACCATGAACAAAAACACCCATTGCGGAGCAAGTGAGTTTGAGCTACAACCCCCTTGCTACTACTCGCTTAACCTAGAGCCAGTGGAATAATGACTACTATGGCTACTACTCAGGCGGGTGTTTAAAAGCTCATCTTGGAGTAAGTGGAATAATCCATGGCCACTACTGCTGCTACTACCCAGGCATCACAATCATTGACATGGAGCAAGTGGGACGAACCACAATCCTTACTACTGCCCAGGTATCTCAAACATATATTTATTCAATTAATAATCAATCATCATTATTATCAAATCTCAAACATTGATCCGGAACAAGCGGGATGAACCACAATCCTTGCTATTATCCAGGTTTCTCATTCAAAAATTCATTATCATATCAATTCTTTCATAATCATTCGAAATTCCATAATTAAATTCAAGTGAACAACGCCACTGCCTACCATCTCACATATCACATTCACTTACAACCCATCATTTCTTCACTTCCTCAATCACAATTCATTACTCTAAACCTTTCTTCTGTGTTAAGTTAACTCCCTCTCAAGGTTTAACACCCTCACTATGCCTAGAACTAAGTTTTAGGGTTCTAGAGAGTAGAAATAGAAGTTTAAAGGTTTAAAATCATGTTTAAAATCACAAAATACAATGTCGCTGAAAAGCAGGGTCCCGTGTACATGAACCATGTCCCACGTACGTGGAAGTGTAAATTTTTCCAGCTCGCGTACGCGAGCCTCCCAAAAACGCCAAAAGCTGTTAAGTGTTGTAGAATTGCCTTTTGCACACCAAACTTTCGACGAGCATAAATTTTTTCGTTTTAAAATATTTTTCACCCGTTCTTCAAATGGTGTAAGCTTATATATTCTTGCCGAGTAATTCTCCACATCCAATCAATTTTATATCCAAGGGATTTGAGTTACGCATTTCTTTTTCCCGTTTTCTTCTCCCCCTTGCGCTTTGTTTCAAATTCACGCTCTTCTTCACTCCGGATGCTAGTCTTCTTCTTCTTTTCTTTTTTTATTATTTTTCAATTTCGTTATCGTTATCACCAACAACACCTCTTCCTTTTCCTCCTCCTCCTCCTATTGGAATTTTGTCTCCTCCTTTCTTTTCATCCTTCTCCTCCATCATCATCATCATCATCATCATCATCATCATCATCATCATCATCATCATCATCGTCATTGTCTTCTTCTAATACGTATCATCGTTATCGTTATTATCGAATTCGTTGGTATTATACAATGGTTTCATTTTGAGCTAATTTTCAGTTCATTCGAGACACAAGTGTTTCTGAATTCGAATTTATATAATGGACCATTTTTTGTTCATTTGGTATTATACAATGGTTCTATTTTAATAATATTTTCAGTTCATTCGATCACCATAGAGAATCATAATCAATAAAGATGTTAGCAAAATATTGGTGTTGTTGGTGTTGACGATAATGATTATGGAGGGGAAGACGAAAAGAAAGGAGGAGATTATAGAAATTCAAATAAAAAAACAAGAGAAGGAGGAGATGGATGTGGTGGTATTTTGGTGGTAATGATGACGATAATGAAAAAAAGATGAGAAAAAAGGAGAAGGAGAAGGAGAAGAAGAAGAAGCAGTAGGAGGAGGAGGAAGAGAAAAAAGGAGAAGAAGACGAAGCCCCGCAGCGTAAACTAAATGACTTGGATGTAAAATTACTTGGATGTGTAACGAAACTCATTCTTGCCAAACACAATATTATTATGAGTCGTTTATATATACATACCAAAAAACTGAAAAGAACAAATTAAAATATCTATCTTTCCTTTATAGAAACTATTGAATGGAAGAACCATTGATAAAAGGATGAGATTTTCTTCTACTATATGTCATTTTTTATGATGATAAAATAAAATGGAAGACATGGAATAATATTGTGTATATTTAAGTTAATTTTAATTTTTTTAAATCAGATTTATCATAACGTAACCAATAAACAATAATAATCGATACAAATCACATATGCTTTGAGTATACTATATGTTTTATTATTTTGTACGAAATAATATTAGTTTTAATTTATATATTATTGTTATTGGGTATTAAAAATAGAGAGTGTTTGCATTATTAGCATTTTTTTGACTTTTCTCAACTCTAACCGTGACTAGGACTAAAAGCTCGCCCACCTTATTGGAAACAAATGTAATATAATCATTTTTCATATAATAATGCTATACATCGGCATAATAATAGGAGAATTAACTTTAGCGAGTTAACGATATGGTGTTTACTCACCACAGGAGTATTTTTACATAGAATTATCAACCAATTATATTTGGCTTTTGATAAAAATAATATATTCAATGTGGATGTTGTTTATTATGTAAAAGATAATAAATTGACAAAAAAATTCATTACAATGGATATATTTATTTTAATAAATATTCTTCTATTCAATACTATGAAAAATACACTGACCACCCTGAATTGTTACAGGTTCGACTTCCATCGGCAGTGGTAGAATGTCTAAATTGAAATATTTTCGGGTTATAGTATTTGTCAAACAAACAATCAATAAAATACTCATTCATACCTTCTCATTTTGAGTACATTTATACATAAAAAAATTATACATAAAAAAAAAGAATAGTTGAAATAGCAAGAGTGATAAAAATAATAATTTTTATAATTTTATTTGGATATTTATATATAAAAGACCAAAAAATTATGATTATGTAACAAAATTAATTTATTTTATTATATTCAATTTGAATAAGTAAAAAATTATCTTATTTTAGTTTAGTCCTTAATTCACATTATTTGAATTTGGCCCAATACATATAATTTGATTTGATTTAATTATTAGTTGAAAATATTTCAATTTGCCTATTTTATTCATAAATTTATTATTTTAATAACTAATAAATTAATCGAATTATTTAAGTAATACACATAATTAGTATAATTAATTTAATTTAATAAATTAAAAATACTACCAGAATATTAAAAGAAATAAATTAAAAAATAATATTAAAATAAATTGATATAAATTATAATAAAGTGTGTGATATTTAAATATCTAATCAAATAAGTTAATTGATATAATTAATTTATTATAATAAATTATATTTAATAAGTTAAGAAAATAAATTAAAAAACACTTTCAGAAATATGTCAGGTCAACTCTATCATCAAATGCAGAAATTTAATTTTTATATAATAAAATAGATATATAGATAAATAAAAATGCCTTCAAATGTTTATATTTATTCTATGATGTTTTAACAAAATCTTAAACACAATATATATATATATATATATATATATATATATATCGTTATTGATTATTTATTATTTTTGTTGTGTATTATGAATTCCGCAGTTAATAATATTTTATTCGAAGACTTATTATAGTGATAGTAGCAACAAAAAATGGTAGCATAGTCTAACAACTTGTAGTTGATATAATAGAATTCAGTTCACGGAATGGTATATAATTATATATGATTTCTTAGGGTTTCTACTCTTTTCTGCATCGCAATGGAGTTTTCAAAAACTACATATAATGAAAGAATGTTAAGACTTTAGCCATTAGAGATTACATTTGATCTTCTTATATTACTACCAAGCAAACATTTGATCATTGAGAGAAACTGGAATTATTTGGTGAAACTGAAGAGATACATGCATCCTCACTTTTCTTCTGTCTCTATTCGAAGATAGCTAGGAACCGTTAAGATTTCATAGAGTATTTTGAAACTAGGATGGAGATCAGAGCTTCTTTTCCTTCAATTCAAAAGAAAAACATAAATGATATAATTAACATGTTGAACTAGTTACTAAAATTTATGAAAATAATTACAAGAAATAATTTGCTTACTTGATAACTTACCTTCTCCAATCTAGTAGAATGATTTGGTACTTTATTGATTTGATTTGATAATTTTTTTTCGATATATTAACTATCATATATGCATATAACGTTAATAAATAATATACGAAATGAAGCAATTGCTCTTGGCATAACAAGAGAAAGGAACCATTGCCCATTAGACATGAAATGATTTAGAGATCAGAACACATAAGATTGATAAATTACTATGAAGTTTCAACTATTTTCAATGGTATTTATAATGGCTTTGGTGCAAATAACTTGACATAATTCTTGATAAATTGGAAGAATTATAGCAGCAAATTCAACTTTGTAAATAAAATTTTAAATGTAAATAATGAAATATCTGACAGATTTTTTTCCTAAAATGAAGCAACTAATTTTGTAAACAATAATTAATTTATAAAAAATAAATTATATTACATAAATACAAAAAAGTAATCACCGTATGAAAATACATATTTGGTGTTAATGAAAATAAATAGGCTGATATAAAAAATTTGATTATTTTGGTAGCATATTCTTTTGTAAAAAAGATGCGATGTGATGTATGTTATGAATAATTTTTATTTTTTGAAAAAAAAAATAACACTTTAATTAAAATATAAATGGATATACTACGTACACACAACAAATAGTTATTAATCAACCATTGGATATAAAATCACATATTTTGGCATCTTGTAAAAGATTTTCATTAGACTGCTGTAAACCTTTGATTATTTATCTATTGTATGCTTGATTATTTTATTATAACAGGTTTGATTATTTTATTAGATGATTATTTAGTTAGAAAAGATGTGAAATAACATGTATATATAAAAATATAAATACAAAATAACTAATTTGATAAATAATTTTTAATATACATTAAGTATTATTGAATAATATGTGTAAACATATAAATACATAGTAATTAATGGGGTGAATGATTTTTAATGTACAGCCAGATTTTTAGTGGGGCGGAACAGGCTGATTTGTTTGCTATTTCTAAGCATAAGTACATTATTTTGTGTTTAATAAAAAAAATATTATATATTTATATTTGTAAATTTTAAAAATTAAAATATTTTTAAAAATATTTAAGGAGGAAATAAACTAAGATAATGTAATAATCGTTTTTCCTCTATCTTTACATGGAATTTAACCGTCTTTTTATTTTATTTTTTTTTGTTCTTTTCCAACTCTCTTCCTTCTTTTTTTCTTTTTTTTTTTTAATTATTTCTTTTTGGAAGCACAAATAAAGTGTATGATTCATGTAAACAAGACCGATTAGATATTGGATTAACTCGATTGTGCTTAGTTATCAAAATAACTTGTTCATATAATAATATGATCGTAAATAAAATAATAAATTAATAGGTTTGATAACATCACTAATACTGAAATTTTAACAAAAAAGAAAAAAGATTTAGATAGGTAGAATATAATCATGTAAATATTATTAATATTAGAAAAACAATAATTTAAAATTATTTTATTTAACGTAATATTTATAATAATTACACACTTATTACATATAATATTACTTGATTATTTCAATGGTAATTAAGAAGTTCAATAAGGTAACTTTGCAAAATAATAAAACATTTTTGTACAAATATATAATGAAGGGATGGAATTTAATGCAAATTAAAGGAAGAAATTAATTTCTAATTTCAACTTGTTAATTTTTTGCAATAAACTTTATAAAATAAACTTTATAAAAGTCATTGACCCATTAATGAAAAAGAATCTTCTTGTTTAATGCATTTTGACTTAACAATTTACTTTCAATTTTTATTTATTATCCTTTCATATTTGCCATAAATTATGTCACTTTTTTTCTGTAAAACTATTATAAATTAGTGTATATTCCTGAATACTGTACGAGATCATATATAAAATTATATAAATTTTTTATTAAAAAATTAAACAAAAAAATATATAGTAATTATTAAATAAATATTTTATAATTCAAAAATATTTAATTAGTATTTGTCTCGATTAATTTAGATTGGTTGAATACACTACAAAATTCTTATTTATTTGTGGAAGTTTTTTAGTGGGAGTTATTATAAACCTCCATAATATAATTTAATAGTGACAATTTGTAAACCTCCTCTAAATTATTAACAATAACTCCCACAGATCAATCAATACTAAAAACATTTCAGGCCCAAATAAATATTAGCCCATAACAAAAATTACAAAAAAAAACATTTAGAAGTGGGGGCTTCGAGCGATTGCGAGAAAGAGATAGAGAGAGAGAGAGTGGGAGAAGGACCTCTGTGAAACCCTAAAATCTCAATCTCCCTGTCGCCGTCGTCTCCTCCGTCAAAGCGTTGCCGGTGCAGAGTTATGAATGGAGGACGAGGTGATCGTGGAGCCTATGAATTCGTTGACCTCTCAGAGTGACGATTTCATTCAGATTGTTAAGATAACGCTTTAAATCTTCTGCTTCTGCGTCGTCTTCCACTGCGGATTGTGCTGCTGGTTCTGCTTTTCCTCCAGCGGCTTGAAGCACTCAGAGTGCGGTTTGGGCGCGGATTCGGTAGTGCGGGTTCATAGTTTGAAAGAGAAGTATATAATAAATTTCTTTCTTGTATGCAACTTTGTACTGTGTTTGATTCAGTATCATCATAAGAGCTTTTGGCTTTCTTTCAGGGGCAAGATCCTTGAGGTACTGAAAAATTGGCCTGAGAGGAGTATTCAAGTTATTGTTGTCACAGATGGCGAGCGAATTTTAGGACTCAGAGACCTTGGATGTCAGGTATTCATTCCTTGATTTACTATAACTACTAGACTCCTATCATTCTGTTTTATTTGAAGCTGTTACTTTTTAGTATATAGATACATTAATTCAATGAAAACATGATATACAGTAAAATAGGTAACTTAGGCTTCATATAGTTTATGTTAGATGTGTTTCATTTCAGGGAATGGGAATTCCTGTTGGAAAATTAGATTTGTACACAGCACTAGGAGGGCTTCGTCCATCAGCAGTTTGCATTTTCAATCTTCTACTAACTTTTTTTTTCTCATTATACCATTATATATGTCTCATTATACCATTACATACATGCCTTGATATCTGCATATCACTTTCATTTGCATTGATATGAAGTGATGATGATATCTGGTTTTTATATAGGAATATTCTGAACTTTTGAGTGAGTTCATGGCTGCTGTAAAGCAAAACTATGGGGAAAAAGTTCTTGTGCAGGTTGTGAATTTTAAACAAGTTTTTATGATGTTATGAACCTGAATCATTCAATTGAGTTTCTGTTACCTTAAAATGTTTTTCTGCAGTTTGAAGATTTTGCAAATCACAATGCTTTTGAGTTGATTGCGAAATACGGCACATCTCATCTAGTCTTCAATGATGATATTCAGGTACTATAAGTAGCATCTTAGCATCTATACTATGAAGATTGTTCTGTTCAAAATTTCAAATCATGAATATTTTATAATCTATCTCAGGGGACTGCATCTGTTGTTCTTGCCAGGGTTGTGACAGCATTGAAGCTGATTAGTGGAACTTTGGCTGACCACACTTTCTTGTTCCTCGGTGCCGGCGAGGTAACAAATTGACAATCATAAAAGCTTGCTTGGTGCCTCGGGGGGAAAAGAGTGAAAACAGATACTATTTCTATTTTTTATTTTTAAAATACCCTTTATATATGTATATATTTGCACTTGACAAGTTAATTCATCTCATGTTTTTGCCATGATTTCAGGCAGGAACTGGAATAGCAGAACTTATAGCTATTGAGATGTCAAAGCAGGTGATAATAATAATAATAATAATAATAATAATAATAATAATACTTCAATCTTCATTGCTGACACAATAGTCTTATATTGATTTATGGAGTGAATTTTAAATTACAATATGCTATTCTATTTCTTTGTGCAGACAAAAGAAACCGATAGAGGAAACTCGCAAGAAGATATGGCTTGTAGACTCAAAGGTAGTTGAAAAACCATGTTATTGCCTTAATATTGTAACTTTATGCCATTAATTCTTCTTTATATGTAATTATGTAGGGCCTTCAGGTTGGTCTTAACCTTGCATTAGCCATTGCTTTGCACAATATCCCAAAGGTATTTTTATTATATTTTACCTTATAACATAATCTTAGTGTTCTATTAATAAATTCCTTAATTAGTTTAACGTTAAACAATTGTGACACTCTTCTTGTATATATCTCTTTTTCAGGGTATTGCTATTGCACTTCTTGTTTATTTTGCAACAGAGAGGTAATAAATTCTGGATCTTTTTCTCTTGTTAGTTAAATCTATGGTTTATGACGTAGACTTTTATATCAAATATCACACATCTAGCAACAACCATTAATTTGAGGATGCATGGTTCTTGATTAGTAAATGACAGGCATTGAAATTGGCATCATTTTGTGGTTTGTGTGCAATTAGCAATATGATATGTTATGTTGTGTTGATAGTAATTATTGTTGATTGCATTAAACATAATACCCAGTTGGTGGAGTAATGGCATTTCTAACACTTCATGAAATGCTGCCATTGGCTTTTGATTATGCTGGACAAAAATGTGCAAAGTAGTATTAGTTTTGAGATTCAAGATAACACGGGACAAGCACTGTGCACTACTACTGTTGTTATCAGAGAAAAGAGTTTAGCATCTTAAATATCTAAAAAAATGGTATTAGTTTCTGTTCTTTTTTATCTACTTATCTTGTAGAGATTAGGTTGTAATGTGTACTTTTGACTTACCACACTGCTGGTGTAGTATTAAGTTATGGTTATATATATTTGTGTAGTTATGGTTGATTTCTGTGCTTAGTAATGTGGCTAGTTATGTACTTCTTTTCTTTGCAGTGCTCAAATTACAATATGTATTTTTAATTCATAAGCAAAGATCAAATTACAATATTTAAATTTCTTTAAAGTTAAATAATATTTAGTTTGATTGATGTTATTTGTTCAAAAAATAATAATGATTTATAGCTTCTAGATCCGTTTAGTTTCAATTTTAAATGGGTTTGCAACCATTCAATTTGCTGCAATTTTTTTTATTTGAAAATTTAGTTTTGTGGAAGTTTTAAACTGCCACAAAAATTTAAAAAAAACCGCCAAAAAATTTCTCTCAGAACCCCCGCAAAGTAAACAAAAAACCTCCACTAAATTACGTTGTGGGGGTTTTGTAAAACCGTCACAAATAAGCTCGTGGCACCTCAAATTTTGGAGGTTTTATAAACTCCCACAAACCTTTTTGTGGGGGTTTCAAACCTCCACAAACCAAGAAAAAAACTGCCACAAATAAGCTTGAATCCTGTAGTGATAATCATCTCATTTGTCTCTTTAAATAAGTATTTGGAATTCAAATCTCGCCTTGTGTGTGTTAGTTAGCGGCAGGCCTTTAACAAATAGAGCATCAATTTGTGGTGGATTTATCTTTGACATGCTAAGTTAAAAAATCCGTAGAAAAATATGTATTTGTCGTTAAAATAGATTAATATCTCATTATTAATAGCAATACTTATGAATTTTTGTCTTTGTTGAAATTTACCTGGAACAAATTTATTTGTTAATATCATATTCATTTTTAAAGTCAAAACAATATGATCAACATTGTTCCTTATTTAAACTTCACATTTTATGACATGATTTTTAAATTTTTAAGCTTATAGACTTATGTCGTTGCAAATTTATTAGATTGATTAATATTTCTTAGTAACATGGTGTACCGAAATACCATGGTTAAGTATTAGTTAGTGTGAAGAGAAACCAATAACAACTTTTGTTATTCAAAAATATAATTTATTCTATTGAAAAATAAATTAGTATTTCTTAAACTAATAAATACATTTCTTTCTAATTTCTTACACAATTTTATTTTATAATATTTAGCGATAAAGAATAACAAATAACTATACTATATAGTAGGATATATCCTACAATATGATATACAAAGTAATTTCTTATCTTGAAATTAATTATGGTTAGCGAGATAAAATTAAAAATTATTTTTTTACTCAAATTTAAATTTAAATTTAGAATTTATTAATAACTTATTCTTTCTTAATTTCAATAACAAATAAAATTCATTAGGTGCAAAATATTTAGTATTTACTAATTTCAATCATTTAAATTTGAGTTACCAAAAATTGAGTTAAAAATTAATTATAAACTTAATAATCGATAATAGATATTATATTAATACGTAAATAATAATATCTTATGTATTAATTATTTATTTTTTGACGAGTATAATGTATAATCTATTGAGGATTCATTTATTGTATAATTTTTTTTATGAACTTTGTAATATGTGAAAATAGTGATCTCATTTTTATTATTATTTAAAAAATCATTCATAATTTTTTAATTATATAATTAACTTAATTAATAAACTTTATTATTATTTTTATACTAAAAAATATTAATTTATACTATTTACATATTTTTCACTACTAATAAGTAAGTAGGTATTTACATTATTATCCTAAATGATGACTTAAGTTATTTATTTTGTATGTTAAATAATATCTTGTATCTTAAATTCATTAAATATTAAGATGAAAAAAATTATGCAATAAATTATATAAATAGTCACTACAAAAAAAATGATGACTTAGGATTATGTATTTTAATTATGTGAGTGATTATTGTTATTTTTACTTTTTCATTATATTAGTAAATAATATATAAACAAAAAATTATTAAAATTTTTAATTTAAATTAAAAAATTCTTATAAATATATCTAATTTTTACATATATTAAGTGTTATAGAATATTAAATAATATAGTATTGTAATAACGATGATGACTCAAAATATTAATCTCAAATATACTTGGGTATAATAAGACCTCAATGTAAGCAAGATCAACCCAAACTCTTTGTTAGGGTCCCAAATTCGACTTAGGTTCATTACCTTAAAGTGCCAATGCAAATGAAGTCCACGTGTCTCCTCTTAAATCAGCTCAGATTGGATCTCCATTGCTAGTTAAGTATACTAATTGGTACTCAAAGAAGTGTGACAGGTCCTCTTTCTATCTCTCACTCCCAATTAAAAAAAATGCCAACGTCCTTTCACTACAAAGGAAACGGGACATAGCGGTGGCTCTTGGTGTGATTTGTGGCTGTTTTAAACCGTCGCGAAACAGGATTCCAGCGGTTTATTAAGCGTCACCTATTAGGGACTGGTTATATGATTTTGCGGCAGTTCTCAGGAATCGCTGGCACAACCGCCACAAAACCCAGAAATAGCCGCAGTGTTTAGCGGCGGTTTGAAACCGCCGCGATCTGGACAAGAGTGATCCATACGAAATAATCGGCGGTTTGAAACCGCTGCTGTTTAACCACCACGGTTTTGTTCAAATCTAATCACCGGCGGTTTGAAAACGCTGCTATCTCCTAACCTGGATTTTCAAATTTCTAACTGCTAGTTCGCAATCGCCACTATTTTTTGGTTAAATGGCCGCAAAAATTCTGTATTGTACATTGGCAATCCACGCTGTTTTTTATTTTAATGTACATTTTTTTGTTTTTTTAATCCTTATTAATATTAGTAAGTTAAATTATTTTATATCCCGAAAAATAAATTGCAAGGTAAACGACAATAACAAAATCATTAATTTAATTAATATAATTATTCGAATATCAATAAAGTGTACTCCTTACTAAAAGTTGCATAATCAACAACATAAAAGTGTATATCTGAAAGAAGAAAAGGTTCCATAATCCTAAGATTTACTTTCTATTCTGTCCCTCCAACGCACTCATCCATGTGGCGACGTTTGATGGCAGCTTCCAACCTTGCCCTTGAAGTAGACATATCAAAGCACTATCCATTGCCTGCATCCTGACCTTTCCAGCTGCTACTTCATCCTCCACTGCCTGTCTTTTGGTCTTTTTGGCTGCTACTTCATTCTCCACTGCCTATCTTTTGATCTTCTCGGCTGCTACTTTATCATCCACTGCCTTCCTTTTTAATTTTTCTGCTGCCAACTCTGCTTGTAGTTCAAGCAGCACCCTTTGGGTCTCCTCCCTTTCAAAACCATTGCTCGACTGATAGAAATTCATACCGAAGACTTGACTAGAAGTCGGCCCCAATCCCATGCCACGCACCCTACCCGGTGCTCCTTTTCGAGAGTTTGAGCAAGCGAATCATTCTGAGACAATATTTTAGAGGATTCATCACGTTGCTCAATAGCCTCAATTCTTTCCTACACACATAGTTAAGCAATTATAAGCATTTATTAGCTAGTCGTTAACCGCACAGACTTCCAATAAAATTTTAAAAACTAAAACATAGGAGAAACTACTCCCCGATTCTCAACACATTACTTACTCCAATAGCCTAAGCTGCATCATAGACATAGGAGCCATTAGCTCTTTTGTGCGTTAAGAGATACAACTCTCCTCTACTAACTCTCCTCCCTTGTCGTTCCGACTGTACCAATAATGATGACAAAGTGAATAAGTAGAGGAAGATATAGTTCAAAAACATTTCCAAAATTAGATTACCTCTTCTTCTCTGAGTCTTGCCAAGCTTTTCGATCCGCCAGTGTGGGTGTAAAGCTGCTTTGATCGATTCTCAGCATTTTTCTTACACAACTCCTGTCATGCCATCAAATTAAGAGTTACTAGACACTAGTTCTGACTAACTCAATGTGACATAAATGGACTTTTTCTGTTATGAGACAAAACTATAATTTACCTGTGTCTCTTTACTATTACGATAATCAAGAAACCATCTCCAATGGTTCGCAATAATTCTATCTGGGCGGTTTTCAATATTTTCTTCAAGTTAAATTTTTGGGTCATAGTAGTGATGGTATAATCTGTTCCTCATTTCCTTCCAAGCCCTTCCTAGCATTTTGAATATTATACGCTTGATATTAAACAATTTATAAAATGAGACCAAAGACCGTAGTTAAGGGTGATAATAGATAATTTAATATATAATATATACAAAGACATGAAGACACTTCATTTTCAATTCTCTTAGCTTTTTACTCAACAAGAAGTTGATGTCAATCTATTTCCACTCTAATCTACAAGCACAAGTGGACAATATATTCTTGCTTTGTAAAATCCCTCTCTCATAAATATATCATAATATATATATATATATATGTAAAAATGTTGATGAAATGAATGTTAAAAAATTAAAGCCTACATTTGATGCACTTTTGTGGAAACTTGTTCATTGAAATGGTCTGGTTGCAATTCTAGATCTCATTATATATTTATGCAAAAATGCAAAGCATATATAGACTATAGCATCATCATCATAGCACAAAATACTACAAGCCAAAAAGTTAAATAAAAAAAATTCATTATATTATGTTTGAGGATAATGTAAATTTAGCTATATATATATATATATATATATATATATATATATAGCTATAATAAGTAATAAACTTAATATGTACTATTCAAAAATCATTAAAAAGGAAAAAAACCTTGTCTTTCTCCCTTTACTGTAACAAACAAATTTGGTTTATCATGAGTAACAGTGGTTTTAGAAAACAGGAACATTAAAATAGTTCACGACCCCTCAATCAAAGACTTGATTATTCAAAATAATTTCCTCATTTTTTAATAAAATATAAAATGGGCAGTTCCTTTCTCAAAATGTCATTCATGTCTACCTTATTTTATTTGCTAATCTGAAATCATAACTATTCTAATTATGGCAGCACATAACATATAGATTAGGAGCATGAGTAAATGGATTGAGGGTACATATATAGATTAGGAGAGTACATGAATAAATGGATTGAGAGACTCTATTAACAAATAACTCAGAGTTAGGCCTAAAAAGGTTAACCATTGATGTATTCATAAATACTCTATAATGCCTAGATTCATCATAATATTCTGCACTAATAGAGGTTAATTTTGGGCTTGAGACTTAGCAGTAGCATGTTTATCAATTAGAAATTTGAGTCAATAAAAGTATCTAGAAAAGTAAAAAAAGCCAAGGAGCACTACAGCCTTCAGAGAATTCATGTTTTGTTATTTGATTAGGCTTATATTGATCATACACGTTATTCTAATACTACTTTTTCTAAGTTTGAACTAAGACAATTCATTTGACCCAAAATATATAGTCATGGATACATAACAAAAGTGCAAAGTCTCTGATACATAGCAAACAATATTTGATAATTAGAATCCTAATTCTTGTATATAATACTCCATGCCCATTCTTATTAGTTTAATTCACCTCTCCTGTATTTGAAGGTTACTAATTTCTAAAAGATTGAAAATTTTCCCCTTTTCTAAGGTCTAATTGTGCGTGGCATCATAACCAAGCATTAGGTATTTTTTAGCATTTAAAATAAGTTAAAGGATCCTATATGGTATGTGGGAAGTGGGAGACTTGAGAATCATGATAAATTAGTTTAGCGTTATTAGTATTGATTGAGAAAATACTGAACGTAGTCAATACTGAGAATAAAACCGCAGGCAACCATTATTAACAACAATATTCAAATATAACAGTGAGAAAATAAAAAATGTAGTCAAACTGAGAATTAATACCCAATTCAGAATCTACTATTAACGGAGTCATGCTCCTCATCAACAAAAGGCACTCCCTATTAACAAATTAACTCAGCTAACCACATTAGGAGAAACTTGCATGTCAACTTTAGACTCATTACTAGCCTCTTTTTCAAACACTAAATAAGCAAAAAAGCACAGGGTGTCCAGTGGTGCATACTCGCAGGTGGATGACTAAATTGACGGTGAGAGTGGAACCACCGGGCTTCGGGCAGAGCGAGAAGGGGCTCTCGACACTGGATCGCCGTAGAGACAAGCGTGGAGGAGAAGAAGCAGGACAAAGAAGGCTTCTTAGTAGTTCGACAATATTGAGCAGGCTTAGTATTAGGGAAAAATAAGGATTATGAATGTGGCGGTGTCTTCTCTGATTTTAAATGAAGGGCTCGACACTGGATCGCCGTAAAGACAGGCGTGGAGGAGAAGAAGCAGGACAAAGAAGGCTTCTTAGTAGTTCGACAATATTGAGCAGGCTTAGTATTAGGGAAAAAATAAGGATTATGAATGTGGCGGTGTCTTCTCTGATTTTAAATTTAAGTTTTTTTTTTCTTTTTGTAATTTTTTTATAAGTATTATTATTTATTAATAAAAAAATTATAAAAATATAAACCCAACAAATAATCACCAAATTAAAAAATTTTTATTTTGTGAAAATTTAAGAATATTATTGGTTGTTTACAAGGAAAAGTTTATAACAAAAATATATACTTAGTGTAAAATTACTAACATTTTGCGTATAAGAATATCTTATTTTTATAATCATGGATGCCAAAAACTGCATCATAAATTCAATCTCTAAGATTTATTTTAAAAATATATATTTACTGTTGGGTATTGTTGTTGTATTCTTAATCTACTTGAAAGTAAATTTAAATAAACACATAAAAAATTTTCTTATTAATATCATAATGTTATTACTAATATATAGAATGTAATATTACGTATAATAATAATAATAATAATAATAATAATAATAATAATAATAATAATAATAATAATAATAATAATAATAGAGTCTAACATAGGTTGCTAACATGCTTTTTTCAATAATGAAGTGGTTTGTTCTAGTGTGTCAAAATGATTACTAGTGGCTATATATGCTCCAACGACATACTGATAATCTATGGGTGTTAGACTCTATGCACCATGGACCACACTCTGGGTGGCGAAACAAAATAGATAAATATGTTATGAGTGAGAATAGAACTGATGATGAATTTTTTTGGGTGTTACTTGTTTCTTTTGTCGTATGTTTCTTTAATTTTTCTCCCTTCTTTTTCTATCTGGCTTTTCATAGGACTTTCTTCTCCAAGAATTGGCTATAATTGTAGACCAAAGTGTAAAATTTATACCTGACGGTTAGGAGTATTGCTATAAAACAATGATCCCAAAACAGCCAAATGGATAAGTGGGCTTGAGATGAAAACTAAAAAAGGTAAAAACAAATCAACTGAAACAAAATTTTAATATATTGAGACGATCTTTATTGTTTATGTTGGATAGATGAGATTGTGGCGTATATGTCACAAAATAGATGGAAATATAGGATCCAAAAAGTTTGACAGATCAAACATGCTTACTTGGACGACAGTTAGTGTAATCTAAAACATATGCTGGTGCTTATTTGCGTATTTAATATATAACTCTTTTTGGATGCATTCTACTTATAATGAATGAATTTATATTTACTTCTATAATGTATTTTATACCAAAAAAATTTACATCTGTTTATTATCACAGGCTCAGCGGCAAAAAATTAGGAAGAAAATTATAATCGACATACTAATTTGCAAAGACAATGTCTCTAGGAGTGAGGTAGAGGGTGTATTCAATGTACCACGTCGACATGTGGAGGATAGAGGCAAGAAAAAAGACTGAAGGGTGGAATGGGCTAAACGAAACTATAAACAGTAACTTGGGATTAGATTTGGTGTGTGTTTACCGTTTATATGATTTCAGAATTTTATAAATGTTATCATGAAATATATATGGATGTTATTGGGACTAGAGTTGATGTGTGTGTATTTACTTATAAAAACATATCAACTCTAGTGCTAATTAATTGTTTGTAGAGATATTTAGCTTGCTGTCAAGTATAGCTAACTTATAAAAAAGATGCATCCTTTTTTTAATTAAACCCAATAACATTCATATGTATTTCATGATAACATTCATAAAACTTTGAAATCATATTAACGGTAAATAAACACGCACACCAATTCTAATCCCAAGTTATTGTTTATAGTTCCATTTAGCTTTCTTTGCCCATTTCACCCTTTGAATCAGTGAATCTCATCCTTGTATTCGTCCATGAATTTTTAGTATTTTTTTCTTACTCCTATCCTCCACATAACAACATAGCACATTGAGTACACCCTCTACCACACTCCTAGAGGCGTCCTTGCAAATTAGTATGTCGATTATTATTTTCTTCCGAATTTATTACAGCTAGATTTGTGATAATAAACAAATATATATCTGTTTGGTATAAAATACATTATAGAAACAAATATAAACTCAGCCATTATAAATAGAATGTATCCAAAAAGAGTAGTTATATATTGAATACGCAAATAAACATCGGCATATGTTTTGGATTACACTAACCCACGTCCAAATAGGCATGTTTGGTCCATCCGAAGCTTTTTGGATCCCACATTTCCATCCATTTTATGACATATACGCCACAGTCCCACCTATCCAACATAAACAATAAAGAGTCATGTCAATATATTGAAATTTTGTTTCAGTTGATTTCTTTTTATCTTTGTTACTTTTCATCTCAAGCCCACTTAACCATTTGGCTTTTTTGGGATTATTATTTCATGCCAACACTCGTAACCCTCAGCTGTGAATTCTACACTCTGGTTTATAGATATAGCTAACTCTTGGAGAAGAAAGTCCTATAATAAGCCAAATAGAAAAAGAAGGGAGAAAAATTAAAAAAACATACAACATATTTATCTATTTTATTTTTTCTACTTGGAGTGTGGCCCATTGTGCATTGAGCCTAACACCCATACGTTATCAGTATGCCGGTGGAGCACATATAGTCACCAGTGTTCATCTTGACACATTAGAACAAACCATTTCATTGTTGAAAAAAACATGTTAGCATATAGGTTTTTTTTATCACTTGCTTGTAATGAAAATAAGCTTTTGTGTATAGATTACAAGTAATTACATGAATTACTTACATATTTCATTTGTTCCACCTTTTCCGCATCGAACCAGTGCTACTCGCAACCTATGAACCCACTAAGAACAGGGACATATCCCGTGTTCGTGCCTACACATCGTTCAATATTATCATCTGTCAATCTTAGCAAATGCAAACCCATTTTTTATTATTTAAACACTTCAGAAAATAATGAAGAGTGATAACTCATAAATAAATATTTTCTATATCTTCTAAAGTATTCTTTACCGAGGCAATTGTGAGGATTAATTAATATTAAGTGGTTAAAGACAGATTGCACTAACCTTAATCTCGGCGGAATATAGAAAAAATACGTGCAAAATCTTGCGTTGCTCGAACCAATGACCATGGCTTAACAGTAATCAACCACCTGAATAGAATAAAAGCATTGCATTTCATAGAACTTTAATGCAGAATACATACTCACTAAATTATGACGCTCTTTTATTCGATCTTACAGTATCGCTTACTCTTCTACGCCAGCCCAATGATTGCAGGTCTACTCACCGCAGTTGAACATCATCACCACTCCAAATTCATGCGATTATGGTATTCTGTGCAGCCTTACGATCTGTCGCTCACTTGTATATCTTGTTTGTGTCATCATCTGAAGGCCTTGTAGCACCCGTGATGGCATTGGTGTTTTCACCAAATCTTTTGATTTTCTTATATTTTCTAGTGCTTCGGGTTCCGAAATCACATTTGGTTCGTTTGTTACTGGAGATCCAAGCGATGAGTCTAGTATGTGCAACTGAATGATGCCAAGCGAGAATGACGGGATTGAAAAGTTAGCCTGAATTGGGTCTTCTGGTGTAACATACAATACTATTGCAAGTTCTTCGGAATACCTGCACATTAATTAACACTTAAGTCCTTTTAATTTAGTGCCTATTGCAAGTTCTTGTGCAAGTTTTTTATACTTTAGTTTAGTAGAAAGTATGCATTTTCAAAAGGGAGTTAGAGCGAACAAAAGTAAAGAAAGTAGTGTAACATTCATAAGATTAGATAGATAACATCATTTGTTGATTAAACATACCACCCGAAAAGTAGGAAAGAGTCAAAAATAAAAAGTCATGCACCTGCTATAATTATCAATACTTCGTATTATAGTTAAATTCAACTAACTTGCCTTTTCTCTGAAAGCCCTTCATCAATATTATCATCTCTTGTGTTTCCAATAGGTGTGTCGGGGATTGTCTCATCCCCCGTGGGCGTTTCCTTATATGTCTTCTTCATACACGTTGTATTCCCCCCATGCATTCTTTTTGGGACTCTTGACTGCAATTTCTATTTAAATAAATTGGATATTGAGTAACTATAGATGATAATAAAAAGGCACCTAACCCAAATCTAATTTGATCAAGTAAATCTAGTACTCTCAAATGTATAAATGATTTTAATTCGAAAGTTTATCCAAAGTTTCTTTGTGCAGAGTAAAGTAAAGAATGAATAGTAACATCCATAATTCTAAACAGTTAACATCCATAAGGGCACAGGGACAATATCATGTGTCAAACATACATGACATCTGAATTAAAATGACAAATATTAGCTATTCGGACTCCTATTCACGGTAACTAGTATTAACATTAGTAAGATCTTTATTTGTTTACAATAACGCTTAACAAACTACCATATATGTTACACATTAAATCCAAAGCAGTTGAGTAACAAACTTTTTAAGTATGCAAATAAGGGAAAGTAGAAATGATGTTATACATATTAATCCATCGATACTCACATAGGTTTCAAAATTATTAATTTATGAAGTGACATACTAAAAAATAAAAAGATACATCTAAATATGTAAGGTGAATTGCCATGCTCAACATAAGTAGTTGCAATAGTTTTTTAATAATAACGTAGATGTTTTAGGAGAAGAAAGTTAAAGATAGATCTACAAATTATAAAATTAATATCACACTTCTAAAATTAGATAAAAAATTGATTATAGTTGCTATTCTTATCAACTAAGCTCAAAATTATATGTAGAAAACATATATTACAATTGCTTTATATATGATAAAATTTTATATACAAATGTAATAATTAATTATTTTAACACAAATGTCTAAATTAAAAAAAAATTATACTAGTATACTATTAAAAAGGGGCAGGTTAGAGCAATAAAATTTTATACTAAAAAATTATTAACTTGCCTTTTTTTTAAGGACCTTCATCAAATTTCATGTCCTACTCGTGTGTCGGTTAAATCACATCTCCCGTGGAAGTTTCTTTATGAGTCTTTCTCTTACACCTTGTTTTTTTCCTAACGCATCCTTTTTTTGATAACCCAAACATCTTTCCAATTAAATTTAGAAGACCCTGTAGTGGAAAAAATTGTTCTAAGAATTAGGCCTGAGTTTAATTTTCTGTTTTCATTTTCTTCTTCTGCAAATACTTTTTTGTTTGATCAAGAGAGCAATTGAGATCTAGATCTGCTGTCTAATCTCATTTCTCTTCTTCAATCTTTAATTCCTCCTTAGGATTTCATAAGTGATTCATGTTTTCTTGCTGTTTTTTTTTATTCTTCAAGAAATTTTACAATTCTGTTGGCTACTGAGCTGAATTTCTTCATCTCAGAGCTCTCTGATCTTCTTTTACTTGCAATTTCTTGTTAAATTTTGAATCCCAGTACCTAAATCCTTTTACTCTTCAAGTAATTTATATTTCTCAGCAATTTAGATTCAGTAATTTATATTTCTTACACTTTAAGTTTCTGTAATTTACATTTCTTGCAATTTAAGTTTCAACTCATTTACTTTCTTGCACTCTAAGTTCCATGCAATTTACTCTTTCTGCACTTTAGATTCTGTCAATTTCCCCTCTCCCTTTTATTTACATGCAATTTAGCTTCTATTAATCAAAATTCACTCAAATTATCAAATATTTGCTTAACTAAATTCATCACCTAACTAAAATTGCTCAATCCATCAATCTCTGTGGGATCGACCTCACTCTTGTGAGTAATTACTACTTGATGCGATCCGGTACACTTGCCGGTGAGTTTGTGTGGAATCGTTTTTTCCTCATCAAGTTTTTGGCGTCGTTGCCGGTGATTGATTTAGATTGAATATGATTAAGTAGGGTGATAATCTAGATTAAGCATTTTCTTTTTCTTGTTACTAAGCACACTAACTGTTTGAATTTTTGTTTAAACTAAGCTTAACATAACTCTAGCAATAGAGTGAATTGTATTTCTTGGTTTCTGGTTTCATGTGCATGACAGAAGCAAGGAGAGAGGTCTCCACCTCTGGTGACATTGATGAGAGAACTCTTCGAAGAATAAGAAGAGAAGCCAGAGGAAAGTGAGTTATTGCTGGATAGGAATCAGAGGAAGAGAACCAGAAAATGGAAGGAAATGCTCCTAATCCACCAGAGGGAGTGGCTAACAACAATGGCCAGCCTCAAAGGAGAGTTCTAGCCTCCTACACTTTTCCTAATCCAAGGCACTGTGGGAATAGCATCCTTACTCCCAATGTCAATGCAAACAATTTTGAATTGAAGCCTCAACTCATCACTCTCGTGCAAAACAATTGTTCCTATGGAGGAGGCCCACTTGAAGATCCAAACCAACACTTATCCACCTTTCTGAGGATATGTGGCATAGTAAAAACCAATGGTGTGCATCCTGATATTTACAAATTGTTGCTATTTCCATTTTCCCTAATAGACAAAGCTACTCAATGGTTGGAGTCATTTCCAAGAGATAGAATCAATAATTGGGAAGATCTAGTGAACAAGTTCTTAGCCAAGTTTTATCCTCCTCAAAGGATCATCAGACTCAAAACAAAGGTCCAAACATTCACTCAGATGGATGGAGAGTCATTGTATGAGGCATGGGAGAGATACAAAGCTCTAATCAGGAAGTGCCCACCAGAAATATTCAGTGAATGGGATAGACTCTAGAACTTCTATGAAGGATTGACACTGAGAGCTCAAGAAGCACTTGATTACTCTGCTGGAGGCTCAGTACAACTCATGAAGACAGCTGAGGAGGCTCAAAATCTCATTGATACTGTAACAAACAACCAATACTTCTATGGTCATCAGAGGCAACGCCAACCAGCTCAAAGGAAATGTATATTGGAGCTTGAAGGTGTGGACACTATTTTAGCTCAAAACAAGGTGATGCACCAACAAATCCAGCAGCAAATGGAGATGATAGCCAAGAGGATTGATGGCCTCCAAGTTGCAGTAGTGAATACAAGTCAACCATCACCCACATGGGGGCAAAATGAAGAAAACCAAGAAGATCAGCAGTAGGAACAAGTTCAATATGTGCACAACCAAGGTTCTGGATCAAATGACTTTCATGGAGATACTTACAACTCTTCCTGGAGAAACCACCCAAACCTGAGATGGGGAGACAATCAAAACCAGCAATCATGGCAAAGAAACTCAAACCAAAATAATCCCAGAAACACAAATCACCAAAACCATCAAAATACTAACCAAAACCAATACAGAAAACCAAAACAACCAACCTCAACCCAACCACTATCCACCCAACAATTCATCCACTAACCAAAATAACTATCATCCACCCTCAACCACATCCTATAACCAACCACAACCAGCCCCAGAGTCTCAAAGGATCTCCAACTTAGAGATACTGATGGAAAAGATGATGAAGCATCAGGAGATAACCAGCAAGAACTGTAAAGCCTCAATGAGAAACTTAAAAAGGCAAATTGGTCAATTGTCCAAGCAAGCAGTAATTGAAAGACCAACTAGTTCACTCCCAAGTGATATCATTCCTAACCCCAAGGAGGAGTGCAAAGCAATTCAGTTAAGGAGTGAAAGAACTTTGGTGAATGACAAAGAGGCCATCAAGAAGCCAACAGAGGATAACAAGACCAGCAGTAAAGAGCAAGTGACAATTGAAGAAAAGAACCAAGAAAGGCTCAAGGAAAAAGAAGAACATCAAACTTCAAAGAAGGGGAAGCAAATCATGGAGGAGCCATCATAAGAACAGAGGAAGTTAGTGAAGACTTATACCCCTCCTTTGCCATACCCTCAAAGGTTTAACAAGAATATCAAAGACCAACAATTCCCTAAGTTCTTAGAGGTATTCAAGAAGCTAGAGATCAATATTCCACTTGCTGAAGCTCTAGAACAAATGCCTCTATATGCAAAATTCCTCAAAGAGCTCATCAACAAGAAAAAGAGTTGGGATGAGAAGGAGACGGTAATTCTAACACAAGAATGCAGTGCTATCATCCAAGGAGGCCTTCCTCCAAAGCTCAAAGATCCAGGAAGCTTCATCCTATCCTGCACTATAGGCAACAGAACATTGGATAAAGCTCTCTATGACTTAGGAGCTAGCATCAATTTGATGCCCCTCTCACTAATGAAGAAGCTTGCAATAGAGGAAGTCAAGCCTACCAGGATGTCACTCCAAATGGCTGACAAATCACTCAAGATACCAAATGGGGTTGTCAAAAATTTATTAGTGAAGATTGGAGAGTTCATTTTCCCTGCTGACTTTGTTATCTTGGACATGAAAGAAGAGGGACACAGTTCAATTATATTGGGACGTCCTTTCTTAGCAACAACAAGATCCATCATTGATGTGGAGAAAGGGGAGATGACACTCAGGGTGCATGATGAAAAGATGATCATCAATGTCTTCAAAGCCATGCAATACCCTCTAGAGAAGGAAAGGCATATGAGAGTGGAGATGATAGAAGAAGTAGAGGAGGAGCTACTGGAAGATGACAACCAGGAGGAACAAGAAGAAGAAATAGAGGTGGAACAAGAGTTCATACAAGAGGAAGTGGTGGAGATCGCCATTGAAGGCAAGGAAAATGAGAAGCCAAAACAAGAGTTAAAGCCTCTTCCCCCTCATCTCAAATACGTGTTTCTTGGAGAAGCAGAGGCCCTGCCAGTGATCATAAACTCCTCCTTGAACATAGAAGAAGAAGCAAAACTGATTGAAGTGTTAAAAGCTCACAAGACAACCTTGGGTTGGACAATTGAAGATATCAAAGGCATTAACCCTGCCATTTGTATGCATAAAATTCTATTGGAAGAAGATTCAAAGCCTGTAATTCAACCCCAAAGAAGACTTAACCCAACCATGAAGGAGGTGGTTCAAAAAGAAGTGATGAAGCTATGGAATGCTAGGATAATCTTTCCAATCTCTGACAGCTCATGGGTGAGTCCAGTTCAAGTTGTACCAAAGAAAGGAGGAATGACAGTCATCTCCAATGAGAAGAATGAGTTAATTCCCACAAGGACAGTGACTGGATGGAGGATGTGCATAGATTATAGAAGACTGAATGATGCTACAAGGAAAGATCACTTCCCTCTCCCCTTCATTGATCAGATGTTGGAAATATTGGCAGGCCATGCTTATTATTGCTTCCTGGATGGGTATTCCGGGTATAATCAGATAGTGGTGGATCCCAAGGACCAAGAAAAGACCTCCTTCACATGTCCATTCGGAGTTTTCGCCTACAGAAGGATGCCATTTGGGCTATGCAATGCCCCAGCCACCTTTCAAAGGTGTATGCTTTCTATTTTCTTTGACATGGTGGAAAAATTTTTAGAAGTCTTCATGGATGAGATTTTTCTATCTTTAGCAATTCATTTAACACTTGCTTGCATCATTTAACTCTTGTTTTGAAAAGATGCCAAGAAACTAACCTAGTATTGAATTGGGAGAAATGCCATTTTATGGTTTCTGAAGGGATATATAGTTCTTGGGAATAAAGTTTCAAGCAAAGGTATAGAAGTTGACAAAGCTAAAATAGAAATCATTGAAAAGCTTCCTATACCTGTTAATGTGAAAGCAGTAAGGAGTTTTCTTGGGCATGCTGATTTTTACAAGAGGTTCATCAAAGATTTTTCAAAAATAGCAAAACCATTGAGCAATTTTCTAATGATTGATAGTCCTTTCATCTTTGATGACAATTGCAAGCATGCCTTTGAAACTTTAAAGAGAAAACTCATTACAGCACCAATTATCACACCCCCTGATTGGAAATTACCTTTTGAACTTATGTGTGATGCAAGTGACTTTGCAATTGGTGCTGTATTGGGGCAAAAGAAAGACAAGCTGCACCATGTTATATATTATGCTAGCAAGGTGTTAAATGAAGCACAGAAAAATTATACCACCATTGAGAAAGAGCTTTTGGCAATTGTATATGCATTTGATAAATTTAGACAATACTTGATTGGTTCAAAGGTTATAGTGTATACTGATCATGCTGCTCTCAAGTATCTAATGTCTAAACAGGATTCAAAGCCAAGGCTTATTAGGTGGGTGCTGCTGCTACAATAGTTTGATATTGAAGTGAGAGATAAGAAAGGGAATGAAAACCAAGTAGCAGACCATTTGTCAAGAATATCACAAGAAGCTAATCAAGCTCCACACTCAGTGAATGAAAGCTTTCCAGATGAACACCTTCTACAAATCCAACAAGCTCCATGGTTTGCAGACATTGCAAACTACAAGGTTTGAAGGAAGATCCCTCAAGAATTCACCAAGCAACAAGTGAAGAAGCTGCACAATGAAGCCAAGAAGTTCTTATGGGATGAACCTCACACCAAGTGTAGCGCTACGTTCTCTTCTCCTCACTGAGCGCTACAGCAAGAGGCTTGGCACGAGGAAGGCACACAAGGGGCTAGTGAACGCTCAGTTCACTAACCAAATGGAGCGCTCCATTGGAGCTAGCACCCTTAGTCCATTTGCAATCAAATGCTATCTTGGACCCACTTCTTCACCAATTTGGAAAAGCCCACTCCAAGTTCTAAAAACTAAAAATAGAAAATGTATAAATAGGAGTTAATTTGATTTGTAAAGGACCTTTTAGCTCATTTTTTAGTTTTCACTTTTAATTTTCATTTATCTTTGAATTTAGGATTTGGAAATTGGACCTAGCTTTCTGTTTTCATTTCCTTTTCTTCTACAATTTCTACTGTCTGTTCTTAGATTTTGAATTGAAATTGAAGAGCTCCATTGATTCTAAATCTAGGAATCATCTTTCACTCTTCTTCTCAATTGTTCTAAGAATTGGACCTGAGTTTAGTTTTCTGTTTTCATTTTCTTCTTCTGCAAATACTTTTCTGTTTGATCAAGAGAGCAATTGAGATCTAGATCTGCTGTCTAATTTCATTTCTCTTCTTCAATCTTTAATTCCTCCTTAGGATTTCATAAGTGATTCAAGTTTTCTTACTGTTTTTTTTATTCTTCAAGAAATTTTACAATTCTGTTGGCTACTGAGCTGAATTTCTTCATCTCAGAGCTCTCTGATCTTCTTTTACTTGCAATTTCTTGTTAAATTCTGAATTCCAGTACCCAAATCCATTTACTCTTCAAGCAATTTACATTTCTCAGCAATTTAGATTCAGTAATTTACATTTCTTGCACTTTAAGTTTCTGTAATTTACATTTCTTACAATTTAAGTTTCAGCTCATTTACTTTTTTGCACTCTAAGTTCCATGCAATTTACTCTTTCTGCACTTTAGATTCTATCAGTTTCCCCTCTCCCTTTCATTTACATGTAATTTAGCTTCTGTTAATCAAAATTCACTCAAATTATCAAATATTTGCTTAACTAAATTCATCACCTAACTAAAATTGCTCAATCCATCTATCTTTTTGGGATCGACCTCTTGTGAGTAATTACTACTTGATGCGACCCGATACACTTGCCGGTGAGTTTGTGTGGAATCGATTTTCCCTCATCAGGTAGCAATGGATATCGTGCTTGAACTTCAACAGCACGTGATGGTCCAGGTAAAGATCGAAACGGAAAATAGGATGGATATGAGTTTTTGATGGAAGAGAACTAAAAAAGATTTCCGACAAAGCATGGCAGTGAACGGAGGCGTCATTCTTCATCTTCTGCGACAGACCTTCTTGCGGAGGTGATACCAGCGGAGAGGCCTTCTCGGACCAGTTCAGCCGCATCATATTTTGATTTAGAATCGATGATCAATTGGAAGAAGGAGTTATCGTGTTCAGCTTGTGGCAGCCATGGAAGCACAACTCTTGGCGCGAATTTTCTGTGATAGAAACAATGAAGAAGGGGTTTTGGGTCAGGGGGGTTGGGATTAGGGTTCGGGGTGGGTTTTCTGGGCTTAGTCCAAGACAAAAAAAAGTAGTAAAACAAAAAAAATATTTTCACTAATATGTTAGAATAATTTAAAATTTAATTTAAAATAAATAAATAAAGCACCGCAGTATAAATAACTGAATTGGTAATTATTTTTTCTAATAAAATATTTTTTATATCTAAATTAAAAAAAATAATGAATGAAGCACTGTAGGAAGAGAACAAGAAAAAAGCCATTAGACAGCAAAAAAAAAGAGGAAAACGAATGACAAATTCTTAAATTAAATTTTAAATTATTCTGGTAGGATTTTTAGTTTCACTAACATGGTTCACTTGTTTTAAAATAAAAAGGAACTATTCTTTACCTTTTGGGGCTTAGGTTATGGCAACACTACTTTGTTTGTAAGCTTCCGGCATCTTTTAACCCATTCGAAGAACAAGAAAAACAAAAGCCCATCAAGTCCATAGGAAAAAAAATTAAACAAAATAACTTTTATTAAAAATATGTGAAATAATCTTACTCCATCTAAAAAGCGATTCTGGCACTCTCTTTTAGTCAGAACACAGTTTTCAAAACTCAACATACAATCTATCTTAACATGTACATGCAGTACTATGTGAGATATACACATCAGAATTCATACATATGGATGTTTACTCCCATCCATACTATAGACTTTGCCATATATAAAAGCTACGTTTGACTTCTTTTTCTTACTATTTCCTTAATGGCTTCGATGATGATGATGATAATGATGATAATGATAATAATAATAATAATAATAATAATAATAATAATAATAATAATAATAATAATAATAATAATAATAATAATAATAATAAATTTAAATTTTTTTTATTAATATAGTTTCTAATAAATAATTTAAATTAATACAATAAATTATAATTAAATTAAATTTTAATAATCATAAAATTTTATTTAATTATTTATGTTAAAAATATTTTTTTAAAAATAAAATTTTAATGTAATATAATAACTTATAAATAACTAATTATTTAATTTTTAAAAATTCAAAAAATTATAGTTAAAAAAAGAGCGAGAACAGTTATTTAAGGATTACTACATGTGAAAATTGTACTTGACTTCTTATTTTAATAACTATAATATTTTAATAAATATTCTTATTTTATCTCCATATTTATTTTAAATCAAACAAGATATTAAGTCATAATTTAGTCCTATACACTTTACACTAAATATAATATAAGGATTTAATTTAGTCTAAATCTTGTAGTCTCTATCTTTCAATTTTTGTCTCTCAATTTCAATCTCACTTTTAAACAGAATTTTAAAGACCGATAATAAGAATTAATTATTAAAAGAGACCATTCATATTTTAAAGAATAATGTTATATGATCAATAAAATTTATCATTTTTAGTCAATATTTAGACAATATTTAAAATTTAAATACTAAATTCTAAACCTTAAATCTAATAGTATAGAAATAAAATATTAATTAAATATTGATTAATATTGATAAAAATATAAAAATATTTTAAAAATAACTAGAACTTGTCTTATTTAATATTTATTAATTATTATAATTATTAATAAATGTTATATAAAATAAATTCTGTCTTTTTTAGTCTCTCTAACATATTCTAAAAAATATTTAGTCCCCTAATATTTTTCTATTTAAATTTAAGAAAGACCTATACAAAAATATTTAAGGATAGATAATAACTAAAATTTTGGTATAAATAGACAATAATATAAGGTTTAATTATTCTGTTGATCTCTATAATTTCGTAAAATTTTCAATTAGGTCCTATACTTTTTTTCTTTTTAATTGAGTCCCTCACTAAATTTTTTTTCAATTAAGTCATTTTTAGTAGTAATTAGCTTAATTTTATAAGGACCCAACTAAAAAAAAAAGAATTGGTATAGGGACCTAAATAAAAGGAAAAAAAAGTGTAGGGGCCCAATTAAAAAAAAATTAGTGCAAGGATTCAATTATAAGAAAAAAAAGTATAGGGACCTAATTGAAAATTTTGCGAAACTATAGGGACCAACAGAGTAATTAAACCATAATATAAAAATAAATAGTCTCTTTTAATAATTTAATCATCCTTAAAAGTAATTTTTTTTGTAATATTCTATGAAGCATTATCACTTTTTTAAATTACCATGTTTTTACGTATTAGACACATTTTGAACATGACAATCATTTGATACTCGTTTGACATACGTATTTTTTGTGTCCAACCGTATTCTAGTAAAAAAAATGAAATGCTTTGCCAGACACACTTAAACACATTTAAATATAATCACGTGTCAGCCATGTCCAACCTTATTCATAACTTATATTTTTGAAATGAGTTTAAAAATAATATATTATCATTTAGTAATACAAAAAATTATTTTAAATATTTTATATTATTAAAATGATATTAAAATAGTTAAAATATATAATATAATTTTAATATAAATAAAATATTAAAATATTATTATAATTTATCTAAAAAATATTTTATATATATATATATATATATATATATATATATATATATATATATATATATATATATTGTGTTCTCATATTTTACAAAAAAAATTAAAATTTACGTATTTATGTGTCTCATATTATATCGTGTCTCATATCCATGTTAATGATTCGGTGTTTATATTTCATAGGTAATATTACACTTAAAATGATGACATACGATTTTCAGGATTTATTGAAGAAAAATAGTTTAATATTTTAAAGTTAGCTAAAATAATTAATGTTTTGAATTAGTTTAAATAAAGAGAGAAAAAAATGCAATAATAAAAATATAAAAAAGTTTAGGAGATCAACTACATAACAAGTTAATTAAATTATTTTTTTATTTTTTATTTTAAAATTTAAAAAATTAAAATAACGAAGAATTGTTTTTATTTTTTATTTTTTATTTTTATAATAAACCTGTTTTTTAACTAATTAGTTGAAGTTGACTTCACTCTTAAGTCTTAATTAATTCCCTAGCAAAACCGTAAGAATATATATCAGTGAAGAGGTTGCATTTAATGTAATAATTTGACTTGAAAATTTAATGAAATAACCCTAAAATTTATTATTCAAATTAATTTGTTTACAATATATTTATAAGAGTCGTTGCCTAAATTAAGAAAAAATCTCGTTTGAATGCTTTTTGACTTGGAAATTTATTCTAAATATCCGTTAATTGTCCTTCCATATTTGGCATAATTATGTCAACTTGTTTTCTGAATGAAAAACCGGAATATGAAACACGTATATATACCATGAGAAATCTTTGCCTGAACGATGGAAAATTCACGTTTCCATTCGCGAGCGGTGAGCCATATGCTCATCATCAGTTCATCACTCATCAACTAATCAAAGATGCTTTTTAACTGCAATGGTGCAATGCCCCTTTATTTGTATGTCTCTTTTTATTAATTTAAATTTTTTAAAAAATTAGTTTATAATATAAAATTTTATCTTTAATAATTTAAAAAAAAAGTTAACATAAACAAATAAAAAAACTCACATAAATTAAAAAAAAATCTCTTATATAAAGAGGTATATTAATAATATAATCATTCATATATTTTTTTATTAACTTAAATTTTTAAAAAAAAATAATTTTATGTTTTATCCAGGCAATTCTTTTCTAAAGCCATCTTCTACAAGAAAGAAGGCAACACCAAAATAGAAAGAGTGTTTTGCAAAAAAAAAAAAAAGGACTATGATATGTCAAATAAAAAGGGCCATACCGAACTCCGCATACATTACATTATTAACATTATTATATATCATATTTTTATAAACAAATTTTACTAGGATGAGATCCTCTCGTATAAAAATCTTACTTAATCCAAATATGATAATATTTCCACCGTTGGTAAAAATTTAGTTTACAAAAAAAAAAAAAAAGCACATAATGCTTTTGAAACTGATGATGATAAGATTTAAACAGGTGGAAAATTATGTATAAGTGAATTATGTTGAGAAAGTTTACGGCTCAACACTTTTATTAAAATTTTAGATACAAGACGACGATCCATTTCCTATTTAAACCATGACCGGAAAATGCTAAATAGCTAACAGAAGTCCGGGCAGCGAGCGGCGATAGAGATCGCGAGGCTGGCTCTGCCACAGAGTGTTACTGTCCTGCCTCTCATCTTCCCATGCCGGTGGCCGGAGATCCCTTACCACAAGCCATGTGTTAAAGTACTCTCTGAACTGAGTTATGAGCCCATTCTTGAGCTTCCAAACGTGCACCCAATAGGCCTTTCCTTCCCACCCTTCGGCGATGACACAGTCGCCAATGGCAGTGACGCTTCTCGGCTCGAACCGGAACCCATCGTTGTGAGGCTTCTCCCCTGTTAGGAGCCTCATCATGTGTTGGCAATGTGGTGGACCATGGAACCACCATTCAAGATCACTTGCCACCAATTTGGATACCATGTCCATTTTCTTTACTTCTCCCAATAGTGCCTTGTATAGCAATTCAACTATTGCTTTGTTGTGAATTTGAAATGCCATGGTGTTTTGGAAAATTCGATCACTCCCTGTGTTTTGGAGGGATTGATGTTGCCACATTTTTATAGGCCTAGCAGTTAGGGATATATGTGTCCTAAGTTTGGTTCTTTCGAATGATTGATTCTGAAAAGAAAAGAAAAAGGAAAAGTCTAGGGCCAGCAGTTTTATTGAATTTTGGCCAGCATGTAACCAACAGAGAAAGGTGAGTCATTGGATGAAATCTCACACCAATCTCACACCATTAGATCATCATTGATGGCTATTTGATGGCTACCAATCACAAAAGTTACTGGCCCTAGCATTGCTCAAAGAAAAAACGAAAATGAAAAAACATAGATGGTTGAGATTTATTGATTTATGTGGTGGGGGTATTATTGAAGGGTTTTGGATTAGCTCCTAGAAAGTAGTGTGATTAATGCTGCATCTTTGAAATGACAAAATATGTCACACTCAAATATACAAATTAAACAATAATAATAAATGAAAATTATTTGCGTGATTCTGATAAAAATCTTAAACCGATTCGATTTAAGGTTCAATTTAAGATAAAAATCATTTCACAACGAGATAGATTAAAAAAAATCAGTCAAAAAATTAGTATAATTTTTTTATAAGTAATTAATTTAAAATAATAAATCATATAAATAAACGTTTTAAAATATATATTTTAAATATAAAATACTTTATTTTATTATATTCAATTTTAACCCCCCTAAACTGAACTTTTGAATCACTAAATCTCTAACTCTACAAATTCGATAACCGATTTAATAATAAAACAGGTATATATATGATGGAAAAACTTCTATTCTTTTATGAAATATTCATAGTCTTAGTTGAATTTTTAATAATAAGGCATAAACTTTGATAATTACATCACAAATGAAATAATATCTAAAAAAAAAAAGGTGATAATTTCACATGATAAGCAAGAAAAACTTGTCATAATCATAAGGTATTTTTAGTTCTAATAATTATAACTTATAAGTGGAGTTAACGATGTGAAGTAGATGTAATAGTGATACAGCCAAATCCAAATTTTGGGTTTGCTGCTCTAAAATGATCAAATAAGTAAGATGCTTAGCATGACCTTCGAATAGGCCTATATATTCCATCATTTTCTGAGGATATATGTTAGGTATATTCTTAAAGGGTTGTGAAATTTACATTGATGTTTTTGGAATGTAGGATGCAAAACCTTTCCCTTCTCTTGTTACAACTAATTTGAACAACTTGCCCCTAATTAGAATCGGATACTTGAGTTAGTGACAAATGAACAAAATCAGTAACCGCAAATATTCATCAATGGAGAATTTGATTAAATGGTATAGTAGGTAACACCTATTTTTAACTAATTTGAATTAGTCGAGTGGTTAGTCCACTCCGATAGACCCTTATTAAATAAAAATTGACCCGCTACAACAAAAAAGGTAACATTTATTTTTTGTCAAAGACTAATGTATTGCCGATCTAAACTTCGTTTAAGAGCAATAAATTACTATATGTATAAGGTAGAATTTAAATTTCTTGACACTTTGCTTAAGTAGATGAATAAACTAACAACTTAATCAACCTAATTTAGCTTCATATGTAATTTAATTTGTATCCTCAAACTTGTGTGTGTATAAAAATTCACATGGATGATGGATCGGCAACTTAATGAGTTTGTGCTTATTAAATATGTAAATTTAATTTATACATCGGATTAATTATGAAATTAAAACAATTAGTGATGAATACTTTATCTTGAAAGAAAAATCACTTTGATTGTATCTGAAACATTTTCTTTGAATTTAGATGCCAAATTTTCCTCCGCCGGCTTCTCGAATTTTCATCATATGCTAAATTAACTTATTTAATTAATTAAATATAACATTGATCCTTTTCTAAAAATACCTTAGTTTTATAAATTTTGGTATACTCTTACGTTTTTTTAATCCAAATATATATCTTATATTTTATTAAAATAATTTGCTGAAATATATGAAGAAACATATATATATATATATATATATATATATATATATATATATATATATATATATATATATATATATATATATATATATAGTACAAAAAAATCAATGTGAAATTTAAAATGCTTTCTTTTGAATATATACTAAACTTTTTGTTACAAACTAAATCAATTTATTTGGTTTGTACAATTGTTACAAATGATCCAAATTAAAAATTATTAAAAAACAAATAATTAGAATTGAGTACTGTTTTATTACTTCAAGTCTTGTGGGCCTAGATTTTTCTGCTTTTGCCTTTTAGAAGAGTGATATGTTTTTAAGTGTTAATGTAAAATTTAAAACTCCAAATTTGTTCCTCTCATTTTACAATAAAGAACCATACATAATTAACCTTCGAAAATATTTAATAACAAAAAAAATTAACTAAAAATAGTCAAAATTTATTTTATTTAATATTTATTAATTATTATAATAATTACTAAATATTAAATAAAAAATTCTAACTATTTTTTTTTCTCACTAACATTACTATTAACTTTATCCTCTCTATATGTACATTGATGTCTCCATCACGGTGATTCTCTTTCCATATCACACTACCATTGGCAAAATGAACCCCATTTGCATTTATTTCAACTCCTAATTTTATGATATATAGAAGTGGTACCACACACTTATCAAGATCATCATGGCCACAAATACGAACCTTATTGCTTTAATTTCCATACATTTAATTTGTTCAATCATAGTTAGTAGGGCCACTACTTAGGATGGTTCACACATTATGGGCACATATACATATAGAATTGAAAATACAAAAGTGGCATGCTCCATTGCATTGAAATAATCACATTTATTATATCTATTATATATTACTAATTTTATAACTTAATTTCATAATTAAAATATATTACATATTATTTCTATATAATTAAAATTAATATTTTTTTAAATTAAAAAATTTTTTTATTTTCTTTTATTTTTATTTTTTTATTTTTTTACTGAATATTTCTCTCTTATATATCATTATCAATAACTAATTATAAATTTAACAAACAAAATATACAACATAATATTTTTAATTACATTTAAATTTAATTAAAATATTAAAATTAAAATATAATTATATTATATATTATACATTATTAAATAATTTAATAATAAAAAATACTACATAACACTCTCTTATTAAAATTAAGAGAAAAAATTTTTCTCCAAAATTAATAAATTTTTTTTCTATAATCTCTTATCTAGCTACTTCTCTCTTTTTTTTCTATTTCTTTCTATCATTTTCCCTCTATATATAATTTATAATTTATATTAGTAATTTGACAAATCAAAATATTATCCAATATTTTTCATTACAATTAAAATAAATTTTTTCTTTCCAAAATTAACAAACTCTCTCTCTCTCTCATTTTTCTTCTTTATTTTTCTCTCTCTTTTTTTTATTCTCTATTTTCTCAACTTTATATTTTATAAAAAATTAACAAAATAATATAATTCATATTATTATTATTATTATTATTATTATTATTATTATTATTATTATTATTATTATTAGCTCGAGGTCATTGATAAATATATTTATTGAAAATCTTTAACGAGACATTCATCTACGCATTTTTACAACGTTTGTAAAATTGATTACTGACGGTTTAACCGTCAAACCGTGAATAAAGCTATTGGCAAAAGTAATTACTCTTGTAGTAAAAGAGTACTGGACTAGCTATAGATGGCTGCTATATTTCCTCATATGATGTGTAACATGTAGAAGAGTAAAAGAAAAAATCGAGAGCAATATTTCAAGACCAACATGATATTTAAAAATTAAAGAATAAAAAAACAAAAGTAGCCTATATTTAAAAGAAATTAAAAATAAATTTTAAAAGGTTGACAATAAAAAATTAACAAATAAAAACACACAAATGTCTAACAAAATAATTCCCTTTCAATATCAAACAAGTTTTTGTCTCTTATTTTTACAAATAGAAGGCGAATAACATTACCCTTGTCATTGATGATTCCACCAAAGTTTCACATAGAAAAAGAACAAAAAACAGAGTTCCTCTCTATTCCCATTTGTATGGCAATGCGAAAGCATATTGAGTCAGAGAATAATCAACATCGTCAAGACATCGTGCCGAAAAATGATTCTAAGAGATGCAGAGTTATTTACGATTTTTTTTCTGGTTGTTATTTGTAATATTCTGTTGTTATGTTTTTTTATGTTTTTCTTATTGGCACTGAGTGCTAAACTTTTTCCTATTTATGTCAAGAGCACAAGCAACTATCGTCAAAAAATTTTTTTGCCCATATTTAAACAGAATTTTACTATAATGCTAAGGAGACAATAATTAAAGTTATCTTATTTGGTTTAATATTTATGATTTTTATAGTGAATACTAAATAAGATTATTTTATTTAGATTGTTTGAACTAATTATTTTATTATTTTTAAAAAATATTATTAAAATTTTAATAGTGAATTTTATTTAATTTTCTCTATTTTAAAGGATAAGTTACTCTTTGTTATGTGTCACGGTTTCATTGGTTGAAATCTTGGTTTTGGATAATTCTTTTAATTAGTTTTAGATGTTTTTTTAAATGATTCTTTTTACTAATTTTAAATAATTTTTTTTTATGTTTTGGATATTTCTTATTTTTTGGAGTTTGGATAATTTTTTAATAGTTATAGATTTCTTTTTTTAGTTTTTGGAGTTTTTTTAATATTTTTATAAATGTCTCCTTTTGTTAAGTTTTAAAATTGTTAAAATTATCAGATATCTCTTTTTTTATTAAATTTTAGATATTTCTTTTTGTTACATTTTGGATATTTTAGAATTTTTTAAATGATTTTTTATTTTTTAAAATAATTCTAAAATTTTTAAAATGAATTTTAGAATGTTTAAAATGGTTTTAAAATGAATTTTAGAATGTTTAAATTTTAGATATTTCTTTTTGTTACGTTTTGTTTAAAATTTTTAAAATGAATTTTTTGTCGCGAGTGGGAGAGTCATAGTGGTCAAAGACGATGCGCGTCGCAACGGAAGGATCAGAGATGGTTGATGGGAATGTGGAGAGGGAGATTAGAATTTGTCACAGAAATGTAGAAAAAGAGTTGCTGCGAAAAGTGCTGTCCTAAATTAAAGGTAACGGCCGTATAACTAACTCTCTAAGAACGTTACGTTTGGTCGACAAGAGTTGTCTTTGATCAATAGCGTCACTTTTATTTCATATGTTTATACAATATTTTTAAAGAGTTATCTCACTCTAAATTTGTTGTAGTAGATTTGTGTGATAAATGATAAAAGATAAAAAATAAATTAAGATAAGAAACAATAAATAGATTGATTTTTTTTAAAATATTTAGTGGATTCGAGTGCAATCCAATAAGACGTTAGGTAATGTTGTCTACACTCCCAATTAATTACCTAACGAAATTGATCTCAAAATAAAGCAGGAAAACAATATTTTTTAAACCACATAATCAACGAACATAAATTTTAGGTGTAATTTTTTTTTTTATTATTTTGAGAGGTTAGAGTGGGGATCCTTTTTAACTAAATAAAATAAATATCACATTTACTTATTGATGCATTTTATAAAGAAAATAAGTAAAGAAACTTTCTTATTTATCCCGTTCGCATCATAAACTAAATAATACCAGCCAATTGAATAGGTACATCTAAGAAAAGATTTATTTTTTAGTTATCTTTTTTTTAAAAGATCTTATAATAAAAAAGTAGAAATAATTTTATGTTTAGATATTTCATGTAAAAAATTTTTTTTATTTATTAATTATATTTGGGTAAAACAATATAAAATTATTTTTTTATTTATTAATTATATAAAAAATATCTTTTTTTTAAAGAAAAAATCTTTTAAAAAAATATATAAATTGTAGTTTATCAAAAAATTTTTTATTTTTTTAGTATTTTTATTTTTGTTATTAAAAATTTATCAAATACTAAAAAAAAGATTTTTTTATTAAAAAAATTTTTTTTTATCAAAATAATAATGTACAAACAAGTATTAAATCATATTAATTTTATCTTTAAATTTGACCCAAATAGCATCACAAACACTTATCCATTCTACTCTTTGCTATCCAATTGGCCTTAATTATCTAGTTTATACCATCAACAGAAAAAAAAAATTATTTTGTGTGCAAACAACATACATTAAAATATATCTCATTTGCAAATAATTAAAATACATAAGAACGTTTTGTTGTTTATCATATTTATATAAATGTGTGATACATGCAAAAAAAATTGTCACCTACTGTATACTTGAAATAACAAACGAACTATAAAAATATAAATTTCCTTAAAAATTTATATATGGATAAATATGATATTTATTTTATTATTGAAAAATCTCTGAATGGTCTCCTTTCACATAATTTATTTTTTAATATATTTTATAAAATTTGAATTTTCACTTTAAAAAATAAAATATAATTATTTTTATTTTTTATATATTTTTATCTCATCTATGAGATAAATAATAAAAAATTAAATTTTATCCTTTAAAATAAACTTTAAAATTTAGAGAATTTAAATCCTCCTTTATATATCACAATATGATGACAATAGTGTGTTACAAATTCTAGGTGCTAGAAATCGTCACACACGATTTCTTTGACGCTGACTAGAATGCAAAAATTGTCACACACGATTTCCATTATTTTATTTTTTATGAAAATTGACACAATTTTTTTTTTAATTTACAAAAGTTAAATTATATTAATGGCCATTAGCAATTTGTGTTTCAAAAAGTTTTTTCAAAAATAAGTTAAATAAAGTCGTCATTAGCAATGTTTTTTATTTAAAAATTTACAAAATGTCACTCATATATAGTTTTACTCTTTTGATAACAACCTCTATATTAACGAAATTTAACACACACAAAAAACCCCACATATTTTAACAAATTACACATTGCAATCTAATAATATTAAAATTTTATTGAATAGAATTTTATTAGGGAGCCAATGAAAAATTTTGACGATGTATACAATAAGTTGGTTATTTAGTCCAATAGAAATAAATAATAAATTAAAAAATTTTCATTCAATCATTTCACATCAAATTTCAAATTTCAAATTCTCTAATTTCAAATTTTAAATTTTTAAAAAATCTAGCTAGTTATTTCAAAAAAATAACCATCTGCAATCCTAATTTACTAAAGCATTTCACTCTAATACTCTTTTCTTTTTTAACTGGCTACCACCCCACCTTCATCAATAATCATCTCATTTCACTGTTGTTACTTGGCTTACCACACGTCACTCACCCTTAGTAAAAATAATCATCCACTTAAGGAGAAAAATAAGCATCCGTATACCTAATGAATTAAACATCTAACATATTTTAATTATATATAACTAAACTCAATCCAATCAAAATAATCATCTATATAAAAATTAAAATAACCATCTGCATACCTACTTAAATGACCATCATAAATTGATAGAAGAAGAAGAATATGAAGAAATAACTATTGTGGTGAAACATAATTTTGAAGGACTAGGCATGACGAAAGTGACATTGCACTGTTGTGAAGCATAGGGTTCAAATATGAAAGAAGCTAACTATGCTTAGATACGAAGAGACTTGAAGGAATGGGAGAAAGCAAAGCCGGTTCGGAAGATAGGCGCACGAAAAAGCGGCAGCAACGTTAGGCTGAGTGTCGGAGGGCGAGGCGCGTCGGGCTGACCAACGGAGGTGAGGACGGTGTCGGTGAGAGGATGCGGTGGCGTTGGTATGGCCGACGAGGAATTCAGTGACGCGAGGTGAGAACCGGAGAAGATGACGGTGAATTTTGAACGTGTATTAGAAGTTACGGTAAGATTAGAAATAACCGTACATAGTGTGAATAAATTTAAATACTAATCCTAATTTTTAAAATTTTAAAATTTAAAATTAAATAATTAATTAATGATCTAATTTTTAATTGTAATTTTATCTTTTTTTTAATCCATTGTACACATTGTACACAATAAGTATTGGTTTCCAATACTTTCTCTGTTGAATACCATGAATAACGGGTCCTAAAATTGGCCCAATTCAAGAAAAACACACTTCACTCCAAATTACTCACCTAAATCTTAATATTAGAATAACCATCCACACACCTAGTGAATTGAACATCCGATATATCCATTGTTCACATTGTTTATCTATACTTTTCTATATTAAAAAAATGAGTAAAGTATTATTTTTGTCCCAACTAGAATAAGTTTATCTATGTCTCTAACGTTTAAATCATTCTATTTGTATCCTTAACGTTTATAAAAGTGATTCAATGTTATCATACCGTCAATTATACTAATAGATCATATTGTATTTTTCAATTATTCTCGCTTGAATGTATTTATTCTCAATTAGGTCTTATTTGGATGGGTTCGATTTTAATATTATACCTAAAATTTATGTTTAGCTTCAATTACGTCCCTAGAAACGTAAATTATATAAATGTTGCAGGGACTAATTTCAACTTTTAATAAATTATTATTCGAAGTGGATCATGGTTCTGACCAAAATATTTGTGTTATAACTTTAAGAAGAATTTTTAAAATTTCAACTAAAGCTCATGAGTCACGATGTGTGACTGCAGTATAATATTGAATCAGTTTTATAAACGTTAGAGATATAAATAAAATTTATCCCAAATATTAGAGATAAAAAAATACTTTACTTTGAAAAAATAATCGTCGGCTTTTTCATATGTAAATAAAAACAATTTAAAAATATATATAAACAAAAATTATATATATAAAAAGTATGGAGGATAATGATTCACGTTATGACGTACCATATTATCTAGCTTGGGATACATGCAACCCCGCTACAATTAATTATGGGTAGATCGACAATTGGATCCAACCATTCATTGAGACCCTCGTACGTGTACAAAGGATTCCATTTATTTGGACATTCTCATACTCAATAATCAGCATATGTGCTAGCTAGTTAGACAAGTACGTAGTAGACATAGCCCACATACAGTGAAATTCAATATAATTGACAGAACTTTCTAAGAGCTCGTGGATGAGGATTGAGCACCAATTTGAGACTATGTTCTAGTTTCATTTTGGTCACACGTACTAACTAACTACTAATAAGTCTTCATCATAAGAATAGGGAAAACCAATTATGCTTGAGATGCATATATGCATTAATTTTGCTGATCATGGTGTCTGCGTCTCCTATCTTCACTCCTTGCTAGTTAACTCGATGATTGTGACTATTGCTTAGCTTCGAGAAGGGTCGCTCTCAATCCAGAGTAGCTTGATGCTACTAAAGCATGCGTTCATAATAATGGTAAATTTCACTTTATTCATTTGCGAGATTCTATGGTGCTTACCAAGAAAATCAAAGTTAAACTTTAAAATAGTCTTTGAGATTAATATTATACACTAAAATCGTTTTTAAGATTTTAATTGTACTATTTACGCCCTTGAAATTAACAAAAGTAAATCATGTTAGTCCCTACTGATCTATTTTCTATTAACGATGTGATGACATAGCTTGATGATGTGGGCTATTAGTGACATGTGTCACTCCATGATTTGGCTACGTGTTGTAACACCCTAACTACCAAAGCTCACGCTTCCAGCTGCACGACTCTGATAGCTCGGACATTACAACGACACTTATACTATTTAATACTAAAATATGAGCCTGTTTAAAACTTTAAACCGCAATACCGCTCCCAAAATACTTTTGCTATACAATGTACATCCATACATTCAATACACTTACAACAACTCACAAAGAGTATATATATATATATATAATATTACAATCATTATCCAATACATTGTCTATCACTCTTACAAAATATATACAGATAAAGGCGAGGGTACAATAAACCATAACTAAGACAATACAGAGCATCACAACAATAACTAAATAAACTCTTTGTGACATCTGCGCCCATATCCTGAAAGGGAAAAAATGTAGGGGGTGAGAACATCATCCTCAAAAGGGTTCTCAGTAGAGAGTTTTTGAGAATTACTGTAATAAGATACGTGAAGATAAACTGTACCAGTGATTAATAACCGTCTTATGCCTCTTTTTCAAAAACAACGGTTTACAATAAAAGAAAAATCCGAAATCTTTTCTAAAAGAGGAAACTGTTCATTTAAAGCAAGATTTAAAAGCCTTTCAAAAGGTTTATCTATGATGAATCAAATTAGCCTTTCATACTTTTCCAAATCAGAAACACAAAATCGAAATCAACCATTGGTCCATCTCATTTCAACCACGACCCTAGGCCCAAACAATCCAACAGCAATCAATCCACCACAATCTAACAGAATTTCAGTCGCAAACACATATAGGAAGGTTCAAGCACAACAAACAGTTACAACAAGTAGAATAATTAGCAGTTAATCACAAAGGCAAACCAAGTACAATATGCACACCCAAATAATGTCACATAGATGCATATGATGCATGCCTGTCCTAGTGACTGATGATATCATCTGTCGGTTATCAAGCCAACCCGACGTGTCCGGTAGCTAACCCGGGCACAGTCTCTCTGTTGCGCATTAATATCATTAGAGGGAATATGTGCCCTGTCACCACTAGAGGGTATAAGTGCCCTGTCGCCATTAGAGAGTATCTGCGCCATGTCGCTATTAGAGGGTATCGGTGCCCTGTCACCCTTACAACCAGAGAGAAAACACAAGCATACTCACATTCAACATTTTTCGTCATTATTCATTTATCACATTCGTTCATTAATCATATATGCATTCATTCTCAGCCATGGATCAACATCCATCTCAGCCATCCGACTTAAATTCATAATTCATAGTCAGCCATACGACTCATAACTCATTCGGCAATCAGCCATAATTCAATATCATACATAGCCATTCCGGCTCATAACAAAATAGCACTTCCACCATTCAACATCATCAAATTCATAAAATTGGCATTCAAGCCATAATTCACTTTTTCTCAAATCATTTCACTTTGAAATCAAATTTCAACTCTTTTCAGCCTTGGCTTTAAAGATCTCATTTCTCAAGTCATCTCAGGCTCATAGGCCAAATTTACTCAAAGTGAGTTCCCTTTTTAAAACAAAGCCACTCTCGACATTCTTTTTCCAAAACTTCCAAAACCATGAAAAGTTAAAGATTCATTTTAAAACATTCAAAATCACCCATCCAACAATAGAATTTTATAACAAAAGTTCCTCGGCAGAGTCCCAAGTCTTTAGGGAAGGTCAACCTTTATCAACTCCTTAAAATTCATTGAAACTCTTAAAATCCTAGATTCTCGGTTCAAGTAAATAAAACTGAATTTATTATGAAACCGAATCATACAAAATCACAAGTTCTAACCCGGTCCAAAAATCAATTCACTTGAAATGGAACCAGTTCATTTGAATCAAACCACTTTCAGATTTCTTCTTAAAACCCATTTTTCTAACCTCTTCCAAAATGCCTCAAACTTAATTATTCAGTCAAAAGTATAGTTTCCTTTAAAATTACTAGGAGCTCCTTTTTATATTGAAATCAATATTAGAGTATCATTCTTTCCTTGAATGATTCGAATGGTAAAAATAGTTCATTTCTAAATAAGTCGAACTCAAGGCATAAAGTTCACTTAAATAAATTAAGCTCGAAAACATAAATATTCTCTTAATGATTCAAATGATACAAGTTCTCAAATCCAAACCTTTTTAAATAGCTTTTCAAACAAGTCTAGGATTTTTATAGAAATTTCGGCAACACCTCCCCTAAAACTTGGACTTTTGCCACCCGGTTCGAGTCCCAACTAAACCGTTCCGCATTCCTTTTCAACAGTCCAAAATCCAAAATCAAATTCAAAATCAAACTAAGTCCATTAGTTGTCTCATTTTCATATCTCAAGGAAACCGTTTCAAAATCAAATCAATATCAACCGATTTAACTCATTTCCAAAGCTTTAAAGAATCGGTTCAGCAACAAATCATTTATCAAAACCAAATCAATTAAAGCAAACCAGGCTGAATTTCAAAGAGAATTCTATCTTTCACATTATCAAGAGAATCAACTCAACTCAAATCAATTTCCAACGGATTAAACTCAAATTTCAAATCTTTAAGAATCAACTTCAAAACATTCCATTTCACAAAGGCGCACAACATACAATTCAGCCAAACAAACATTCATAATCATTCGAGACAATCAAATAATACATAAGGCTGATACAATCACCAAATACAAAATTGTCTCACAACAATATCCATATGTAATAATTCCAATATATAAAAATATAGTTTTGGAAAAGCGCCCCTACCTCAAAATGTTGAAACCACATCCCAAACTCGTTAACTGACACCTTTTCGCTCAGTCCGAAATCACCGGTAATCAAAACCTTGGTTCTGTTTGCCTCTCTCAAAAGCAGAAACAGCTACAAGCAGCATAAGCAAACCAGATTCTAACTCCCAACACATTAATACCGCAAAGACCATAATATACATAACAAGACATTAACGCGGAGGTTTTTGAAATGTAAGATACTAACTGTAATATGAAAACGAAGCAGCAACGGCCTCTGAACTGATTTGGTGGTAGTCCCGGCAGCCACCTCCAGCGGTTGCGGTGACCCGACTCTGGCGACGGTGACTAAAACCAACATGCCGCAATAGTAAGACTCCCATAATTTCACAAGAAACAAAAACCAAGTTTGAAACCCTTACTGGAATACTATTCCGGTGATGGCAGCAGGGTCTCAAGTGGCAGAAGCTCGGCCGGCGGCCATGGCGGCAGATTCTGACGGCACGGCAGCAAGGGCGGCGGAACCACCTACCATAATCGCGTCTCATCCTCTCCGTAGCTCCCTTGTGCACGTTCTTCCTCCGTTCGCGCCTCCAACGGCACCGGCAACGGCAAGGCGGCCCGACGACGGTGACACAGGTGGCGATGGCTTCCCCTGTCGCACTCACTCTCTCTCTTCGCGGTGCAACTCTGATTTCCCTCTCTCTGTGTGCTTGTCGGCAGAAAAAACCATGAAGGCATGGCGGGATGGGGTTGAACGGCGATGCTGCAGCTCAGTACGGTGACACGGCGGCAGCTCGCGAGGATGGCGACAGCAACCCATGGCGACAAGGCTAGCCGCAAGCTTCTCTTCTTCGTGCGCCTCTTTCCCTTCACCGTGGGCTCCCTCTCTCCGATGCCTCTTCTTCGTGATGGCGCAGACGGCGCGGTGGCGGCGGGCTGAACAGAGGCAGCAGCGTGGCTCATTTCCTCTCCTAATCGCAGCTCCGCCCCCTCTCTCTTAGATCCATTTTTCTTCTGCATCCCTTTCCCCCATTACTGCTGTGGATGATTTGAGAAAAGGGAAAGGTTTGAATCACTGCTGCTGGGTCTGAGAAGAGGGCAATTGGAGTAGGGTTTCAACGGCTAGGTTTGGGAAGGATTAGGGTTTCATTTTCAAATGTTAGGGTTAGGGCATTTTAGTAATTTCAAACAAAAATGGGAATAATATATTAATTGAAACCCAAATTATATCCAACGCTAATTATATATAGAAAATACTATTTGTTCATCATTTTCACAAATTATTTTCAATAAAAATGCTTGAATCAAAAAATTAGGAATAATATAATTAATTTCTCTATTGTCCCAAAACAGCAGTACTAATATTTAAAATATTAATTATTTAATCCAAATCATATAAATTTCTTATTATTTCATAACTACCAACTCTATAATTTAAATATAAAAAATAATCCAATAATTGTGAAATTGGATAATAATCATAACTTATCTCAAATTCAATAAATCAAAACTTGCCTTAATTATCTTTAATAAAATAATTTCTGAAATTAAGGCTATAAATAACTATATGATTTGACACTTGATCATAATAAGACTTTTCAAAAGTTCTGGGTCTTACACGTGTAATGGCATGATGATATGGTGACTAGTGACACGTGACATGCTAATGTGGATGGTTGTACTACGTGTCATAATGCTATTTGACTACGTATCTGTTTGTGCCACGAGTCGCAACAATATTCATCCACGTGTCGTCCATTATATCATCATTGTAGATGCACCAAATTAGTCCATCACTTTGCATTAAGGGACTCGTTTTAGTCCGTAAAATTGAATGTCGTGCACCAAACTAGTATCTTCACTAGTTTTTTCTCTTTTTTTTCTATAAATTTAAAATTCTCAATATCTTTGAACGCATTAATTTCAATTCTATTTTTTCACATGTTATTCAAATACAAGTGCATTTATAAATATTTTTTCTCTTGCGGATACCCTTAACTGCCGTCTTGAAATTGACGTGAAGGCATTTCAAGCACTCTCACTACCATCTCTGACTTCTTTCGTCTAGACTGAAGAGGTCAGAGATGATAGTGAAAGTGTTTGAAGTGCCTTTAGTCTAGCTCATTTACACACAATAGAAACGTGTATTTCATAGAACAAAAAAATATTTATTTTAATTATCAATTTCTTGTTAGAAACACATGTTTTTAATGAAAACGTCTCTAATCAATCATATTGGTCTTTTTTTATAATAACATACTTATATATTACAAAATTTACTAATGTTAAATTATTATAGAAAAAAGTATATAATTTAAACTAAAATCTTAAATTTTTTTATGAAAGCACTTGTATTTAAATAATATATGAAAAAATAGAATTGAAATTAGTGGGTCCAAGATATTAAAAATTTTTAATTTAAAAAAATGAGAAAAATTGGTGAAGGGACTAATTTGGTGAACGACATTCAATTTTAGGGACTGAAATGAGTCACTTAATGCAAAGTGAAGGACTAATTTGGTGCATCTACAATCATGACATAATGAACGATACGTAGACGAATATTATTGCGACACGTGACCGAATAGTGTTGTGACACGTGGCATAACAATCCACGTCAGCATACCACGTGTCACTGGTTATCACATCATCACATTATCACAGGCCAAACCATGGAGTAACACATGTCACTAACAGCCCACGTCATCTGTCATGTCATCACGTCATTAATGAAAAAAAGGTCAAATACTAATATAGTGCACTTTTGTCAATCTCAAAGACATAATTACTAATTAGTGCAATTAAAATCTCAGGAACAATTTTAATGCACGACGCCAATTTTAGAGACCATTTTAGAGTTTAACTCTAAAAATTAACATAACATATCTTTATGTGTCAATTGTTAAGAATTGAAAGCTAATTTTTTTTTTAAATGAAGAAGGAAAAAAAATTAAATTAAAGTAAAATAATCTCAAATATCAAATCAAGTCAGTGACACAAGAGAGAGAAACTAATCATTAAATCCATTCGCATAATTTTCGGTGAAAAAGGTAATTATTTATTAATATCTGAAATAATAAAAATAAGTATAAAATTAATTAAAATAATAAATATTTGATATTTTTTATTATAAAGTTGTTAAAACAAAAAATTTAGATGAGTTATGTAAATCAATTTTACTTTTTAAAATGATTCAAAATAAACTATAAACAATGTCTTTTTAGTTAGTTATTCAATAGTTTATTGTAAAAACTAAGTAGATATATAAGTATCTCATTTACACTTTAAATGAAATTAACTAAAAAAATTTTTATACGTATCTCATTTACATCATCCTAAGTACAACAAAAAAAAAAAAATTGTGGCTCTACGAGAAATTAATATTTGGCTCTAAGCTATTAATCTTGCATAAATTTTTTAGCGTTAGTTGTTATTTTTTCAAATGTAATATGAATTTTCGTTTTATTTTTTTATTAATTAAACTTAAATAATTTGATTAATTATTATAAATTTTAATATAAAAAATTTAAAAATTGATATTTTAATTTATAAAATATATAAACTAATTTTATATCTATTAAAATTAAATTTAATAAAATTATTGAAATGATATAATAAATAATTTTATTGAGTAATTTTTAATTTTACTAAATTAATACAATTTTAATAAATAATAATTTATTTTTTTTATTCCTGAAACGGACGTTAAGATTTGAGGTCATTTGTTTTAATTTAATCTCTTTTTTTATTTTAAAATAAATATGCCGAGTTGGGATTGCTGCATCATGGCACCATTATAAATAAAAAAAGAATAAATTATTATTTATTTAAATTGTATTAATTTAATAAAATTAAAAATCATTCAATAAAATTATTTATTATATCATTTTAATAATTTTATCAAATTTAATTTTAATGAATATAAAATTAATTTATATATTTTATGAGTTAAAATATCGATTCTTAAATCTTTTATATTAAAATTTATAATGATTAATCAAATTATTTAAATTTAATTATTTTTTGTAATAAAAAAATAAAACAAGGACTCATATTATATTTGTACAAATAATAACGTTGGAAAAATTATGCAAGATCAATATAACTTAGAGTCAAGTATTAATTTTTCGTAGAACTACTATCTTTTTTGTTGTCGTATTTAGAATGTAAATAAAATACGTAATAAAATTTTTTTTTTAGTTAATTTCATTTAAAGTGTAAATAAAATACTTATATATCTATTTAATTTTTTCAATGGACTATTGGATAATTAAAAAATCAGTTTATAATTTATTTTGGATCATTTTAAAAAGTAAAATCAATTTACATAACTCATCTAAATTTTATGTTTTAACAATGTTATAATAAAAAATATCAATTGTTTATTATTTTAATTAATTTTATACTTATTATTATTTCAGACATTAATAGACTTTTTTAAATATTTTATTTATATTATTTTATTTATTTTATTTATAATGTAAACAAGATATATATATATATAAATGGAATAAGTAATATAATATTACATAAATTAATAAATATTCTTATAATAATAAATTTTGATAAATAAAATATTTAATTTATTTATTTAAAAAAATTTCTCAAAATTTTTATTATTATAATAAACTATTGTTTAAATAAATTTAAAATGTATTAAAAATTAGATTAATACGATGAATTTATTAAAATAATTTAATAAATAATTACTTTTTTTACTAAAATATATGCAGATAGATTTAATGATTAGTTTCTCACTTTCACTGATCTGATTTAATATTTGAGATTATTTTATTTTAATTTAATCTGTTTTTTTCTTTTTCATTTAAAAACAAAATTAGCCTCCAATCTTCAACAATTGACCCATAAAAATAGTATGTTATATTAATTTTTTTGATAAGCACTATAGAATCTTCCTATTTGTATATAGTGTGATAAGGAAAAATATATTTAGACATGAAATTTAAATTTTTATTCTAATGTAACTGTTTGTTCATATATCAACTGAAAGTGTTTTTAAAATGGTCCGTAAATATATATATATATTTTAATAACATCTTTTATATTGTCCAACAATAAAGGCTAGTAGTACTTAAATTTGATTCTGTCTCGTCCTATCAAAAATCCATTTTGCATCGAATAAAGATGGAATGAATATTCGCAAGTTTAAAATATACATTGACTCTTCATATTTTTTCTTTAGATAATATTATTTATTATTTAATTGAGATATATTTTTATGTGATTGTTATAGTATCTAAAAGATAGTGTTTAATTTATTAAAAAAATAAAAAATTAATATTTAATTTAAATAATATAAAAATAAATAATTTTAAAAAATTTAAAATTTATTATAAAAAATAAATTAGACAAAATTTAAACACCAATTCATAAGTATTATAGAATTAGTCATATTTTATAATGAATTATCTAATGGCTAAAAGAAACAAAAGAAATCTGAGATTTTTATCCAATATGGCAAAAACGACCTTAAATTGAGAAATATATATATATATATATATATATATATATATATATATATATAGCCATTATTTTTATTCCTATTCACAAGAATTTCTGTAGTATTTAATTTTTAATAGAAATTTTTTCAATAATTTGTAGGACCAACAGGACTATTATTTATTATTGTAGGGTTTTGTAGTGGCTTGGTGGTTAGTCGCTTTCCATTCGAGTGGGTTTGACCGCCAGTTGAGAGCTTTCAAACTTAAGAGTACTATGATTATGATATGTGTGAAGATGGGTTTTGTGGTTCGTTACTCTCTTGTAGGGTTTGATAGCATAAATTAAAGTAGCATTTAAAATGAGTCACCGGGTGAAATAAGATACCGACTACAAAAATATTGTAAGGGAAAAATTCAGTGGTAGTCGATTTCATTTGAAGTTGATATTTGAGAATCGTTAGATGAAAATTTAGTCAAATCAGTCAAATCATCTAACAGCTCTCAGATATCAATTTTACGTAAAATCAACTGCACTTGAGTTTTTACTATATTGTAAATGATACAATAATTAAAATGTCTATGCTATATGATAATTATCGTGTCTTAAAAAATATTACTAAAATTAAAATAATATTCTTTTATTATTTAATAATAATAATATTTTTTAATTTAAATTATAAAAAAATATTATCAAAATTTAAAAAATATAACTTTAATTTTAATAATATTTATATAATTACTATAATTACTGAAATATTTTTATATTAGAATTTGCCATTGTAAATAGGGTTATTAATTAGTATATTTTCCCTTTGAGATGTATATTAAAATTTACAAAAATATACGGAAGACAATACAAAATCAATTAAAGAAAGTCTAAAGTTATTTTACTTAATTATTGCTAAAATTATTGAATAATATTAGATTTAATAAATATATAATTATAAATATTACATAAGTAAAATTATATATATTAAGTTAAATAAAATAATGTTGAGTTACTAATTCCTATCATTATTGTAAAATTTAAAATAATGTATTTCAGATTCATTCAAAATCTGTGTGTCTCAATTTATACTCTATTTTATTTTTAACACACAATAAACGCAAACAAAAAATCATGTCCATATCATGTGACTTTGCTATCATAACCACCAATGTGCTTAGGTGCAAGATAGCTAGCTCCAAACACAGGACTGCCACAAAAGATGACCATCGTTTCTTTCCTCTTTTCTTCTCATAAAATAAAATAACATTAAATGAGAGTGAAACTAAAATAAAGTCATCATCCATGTAATTTTATCCAACGAACTTAATAAATCAAAAGATGTTTTGAAAATTAAAATCTAAGATTAGATTCTAATAACAACCTTCAATTCAAATCTATATACAACAGCTGCTCAGCCAGACAAAATTAAAGGTAGAATCAAATGAAAACTTAAGCATCAAGAACAAAAGCATATTAACTACTACCAAAGAAATCAAGGAGGTTATTTTCATCAACAATTGGGCTCTCTCAGTTATTTTCATCAAACTGGGCTTTCTAAGCTGAAATACATTATTGATAGAAGTGGTAATGCATGTGGACACGTCTTGCATCAACACTTCAATCTTGATTCGCCACAACTACAGAACTCGCTCTGAGGCCCAAAACAAAAATTAGCTCCTTTTTTCTATCGCCTAGCCCAATTTACTTTTACTGACCAGAAACAAAAACCTCAATTCTCATTTGAGTTTTTACGTGACAAATATTCTAAAATTAAAAAAACTGTAGGCAATATATATATGTTTAAAAAAAAACAAATTACACCAAAAAAGATGTTTTGAAAATTTATTAAGATTTATTTTGTTGGTTCTTAGAAAATGTGTGAATTATTATTTTTTTCACGAAATGTAAAGATTAATTTGTTTAAACAAGATAATTTATAAAAGTGAACGGTGGAATATTGTCTAAAAATGGAATCGGTCATCAAACTATTCTTGTAGAGTAGTACATTCCTTTCAACACATGTTTAGATTATATTTTAATTGAGTAAATCACTAAAAATATTCTTCAAAATTTGTAAGCATTGATAAAAATATTTTAAAAATATCAAAATGATAAAAATACTCTAAAAATTTTAAAAGTAACAAAAATAATTAAATATATATACTAAAAAGAATTTAAAAATTAGATTTTAATATAATTTTTGTAGGATAATTGAAAAAATATAATGTTTTCATCATTCAAATTTGGTAATTCTACACTCAATGAACTTTTTAACAATTTTTTGGTTAACCGACGAAAAGTTTTAAAAAAGAAAAAACAAAGAGCTAAAATTTTGATCTTTTGCATGCAAGATTTTTTTCTGAAATAAAATAAAAAACATCATTTTCCACAACTAATTTTTTTACTTTTATTTTTTGAGATTTTTTTTGTAATGCAGCAACAAGTTCACCTAATACATCGACGAACTTGCGGATTTTGGAAACAATTTGCCCAGTTAAATGGCGAATTTCATGAAAAGCGACAAATTCGCATGCTAGTGTGGCAAATTTTAGATGACCTATAAAAATCATGTGGTCCTCATTTCTTATTCTGGTGAAAAAAAAAAAAACCTTTTCTCACTTCTAGGGATGACAACATCTATCCAAACCCACAATACCTATATATCCCGTCTTTTTTTCGCTCGGAGAGGATAATTATCCGGTTCGAGACAAATTTGTAACGGAGTAGAATCGGATTTAAGCAATACCCACCCCCAGAACATATAATATATAATATGTAAAATAATTAGTAAAATGATTAATAATATTGAACTATTTAATTTATATTATATAGACAGATTTACTTTAATTTAATTTATATATATACTAAATTATTATTTATTTTCAGAATTTTTTATGTTTATTAAACATAATTTTAACATATATTTATCTATTTTTATTTTTTTAAATAATAATTTTATAGATACTAATAAATTAATTATAATAAGATTTAATAATTTTATTAGTTTTTGTAATTTTATTAAAATTTTAACTAAATTTTATACTTTAAAATGTATAATTATTTTTATATTAAATAAAAGTTTGTAATTAGTTTTTTATTAGTTGTTATTTTTTATCATAAAATATAAAATATTAGAATATTTACTTTTAGAATATTTCATAATGCATTTTATATCAGACCCAAAAATAAATTTTTCAAAATATTTTGTATTTTTTAATAAAAATAGTTTGATGGACCTAATTTATCATTTTATCTAATATAAAAATTCAATTATAAAATTTTACATTATAAAGAACAAATTAAAAATTTAATTAAACTATAAGAATTAATAAAATAATTAAATCATGCAAAAAATCTAGAGTTAAAAATATTGTAAATTCTTAAAAAAATTGAATATAATTATAAAATTGGCCCCCCAATATTTAATTCTGGTTTCGCCATTGGTTATATATGTGATGATGGTTATATAAATTTTAAAATTTAATTTTATTTGTTGAATTTTAATAATTATAGTTCTATGCGAATTATTATAGAACGGAATGGAGTCGGATAGAGCAAAAATATAACTCTCTCTCTCTCTCTCTTAAGTTTTATTACTTTTATAAAATTACTTTTATTTTTAACTTTTTTTTATGTAATTTATTTAATGTTATTTTTTTATATTTAGAATAGATATTTTTGTAAAAATTAGTTATGTATAATTATTTAGAAATATAGAGTTAATTATTTTGAGTTAATATTGTAGAAATATATAAATAATTATTTATAGTTAATTATTTAGAAATTTTGTTATAATTATTTTGAGTTAATGATTTAGAAATATAGTGATAATTATTTAGAATTAATTATTTAAATATATAAAGATAATTATTTTGAGTTATTTATTTAAGAATGTAGAGATGATTATTTAGATTTAATTATTTAGAAATTAGTGGTAAGCATTAGAGATATTTTGTTAATTATTTTGTGATAAGTATTATTTAGAGTTAATTATTTAAAAAATTAGTGTATATTTAATATGTTGTAATTTTTGTACTTTTTAATTTTAATTATTTGACATTATTGATATTAATTATTTAACCATTTCCATTAAATTTTTGTTGTTTTTATTGGTAAGTGTTATTATTTGTTGTAAAAATATAGGGTGTTAGCTGAAAATTATTGATGTTAATTTTGTAAATATTTTATTTTAGCTATTTTGATAGACCATGACTTATTAGGCTATGAGGACACCCTTATAGATTAGACTAGTTAGAGTATATTGCTGGCAAACTTGGTCAATTGGTATAACGCTTAAGTTATGTCTTTAATATAAATTTGTATTATTTTAAACATGAATTTCACATAAAATTTTATGTTTTTAGTCTAATAGGTGTTACGAACGTGTCAGAATTTATTAGCAAGATCTACAAAATGTATTCAAATACACCTCAAACAAGCTGGTTTCGAGCATGTGGCTTACATGGTTGAGTGGAACCATGATTGGACTTTAGTCTCTGTCTTGGTTCAGAGATGGCGGCCAGAGTCTCACACTTTTCATCTACCGTGTGGGAAGATGACCATTACCTTATAGGATGTGGCATATCAGGTGTGTCTCAATATTGATAGAGATCCTTTTAGCGGCTTCATTGATGGATAGGAACAATTCTACAATGTACAGTCCATGGAAGACCTATGTCAGCAGTTACTGGGACATGTACCATGCCCAAACCACAAATAGACACAGAATAAATGAATCGTCAACTTATCGTGGTTCAAAGAGACTGTATATGGTGACTTGACCGGCAATGCGACAGACGTGCGACTACTTCAGTACACCCGAGGGTACATAGTGCATATCTTAGGGGCATTTTGTTTTCAGACGCGTTCGAGTCCCGCAGACACATGAAGTGGTTACCTCTATTGGAGGATCTGGACCGTAGTGGCTAACTATCTTAGGGTTTAGCTATGCTTATCGCCAAATGTGTCGTGCAACCGACTATAGGCAGCAAAACTTGGATGGATGCGAGGGGTTGCTTCTATCCTAGGCATATCATCACATCCCTAGCTGTCGACCTAGTGGATTTGATCTGTGATGATTTTATTTTATAGAGAGGTATTATACGCATTTAAGAAATGATGTTTCATTTTCATGTTTATTGTTGTGTAAATTTTAAAAAATAAATTTATAACAGATGGGTGGGTCATGAGCCACGCAATGACGCTGTAGAGACTAGGCTTTGGTCTTGGAGAGGAGTGCTGAACAACATTAATATTTGTCACGTATGTAATCAATCTTAATTATAGTTAAATATATTTACATTGTTCATTCACTTTATTTTATTTCCACCTTGTGGTGCGTCCACTTTCGTGCTTTGGGATCAAGGAGTGACACCAGGTAGATCGCGTTATGAGGTAGTTTGGCAGTTTGCAGCATATTCCGATGAGGCCATTGGACATTACTCAGCTGCATGGACATGATGGTAGACTTGGTAAGGGCGAGTGGTACCCTTATTACTTGAGGGCTGGTACGAGATGTGGGAGGCCCAGTAGACCATCACCTTTTTATACACCATGCATTCGATCTACGCCCATCAAAAGGATATCTATGGTGGTACTTCTAGTGGGCATATCTAGTCTTCGTTGGATCAGGTGACTAGCTAGATGTTGCGGTTGGACACGTTCATAATGATCTAACAATTGATTACCCACCTACTCCACAGTTGCATCATCCAGAGGATGGCGAACTCTCTCAGGTTCAACCACGAGGAGGGGACATGGTAGAGCACGCCCTAGATACAGGGTTGGTGTAGCTTGCCATTATCCCATTGATAGTAGATAAGCATGCAGATGTTGAGGAGTCGATAGTAGAGGAGACACCAGTAGATACTAAAGACTCCACCCTCGTAGATTATCCTCAATAGCGAATGTTGATCACAAACGATCAAACTGGTAAACATTCATGGTATTCACTTGCTTGGAGTTGAACTTAATTGCCTTCACAAGTGTCTGTGAGAATTCAACACCCAATTGAAGTTGTGCTTGAGCTTTTGTGCCCTTTCTGGCGAAAAACCAAACTTTTCTCCCAATTTCCATATATCTTCGCAATGAATCTTTACTTTGCAAGCCAAACTTTTTTGTAAGATGCTTTGTAACCAAAGTGATTCTCAACAGATCTTTGAAGATCTCTTATGCTAATCATTGGATTCGCTTTGACCATAGTCAATATGCGTTCAGCTACCACCTTCGAGTCCAACCTTCCATGGTCTTGACCTAATGATGTTTTCATGCAAGAATGGGCACCATCATATCTTTTCACCTCCCATTTTTCTTGCTTTTGCCGATAAGAAATGAGTATGCTCCATTGATAACCTGACCCAAACTGAGTTCATTATACAATATACTTTAACTGGTCACTCTCTAATATCTTATACTTCATAGCCCTTTTGACGGTATGCATCTTTACTGTCATGACGAATTCTTGGTTTTCAAATTGTTGCCTAATCTCAAACTCATTTGATAGATCATCCTAGAGGGCCTCCTGACTAAAAGACCAATCTTGATTCATTGCATTTAGGTTCAACGTGGAATATTGAGTGAGATAATTGTATAGTCTATAAATAGTAGGATGTGTTAGTGCAACTTGTGACACTGAAGTTGTTTAGCTCTTCATCTTTCTCCTTAGGTATATCCACGGGTTCGACATCTACTTCTTCACCATCAGACACAAGATTAGCTTTTGATAAAGATCCATTATTGGGTCTCTGATCGTAGAACTATCATGGCTTTCATAATCCGCTTCTAACATCCCATCATTATGATCCTCAGGATTTGACTCCTCTTGACTCTCCTCGGGTGGCATGTTCAAATTAACCATCAACTTTCTAATATTTGTTCTAACTACCCCACATAAGGGGTTCTCATTACCAACTTCTAAAGATGTCCTTGCACAATGGTCAACCAGAAATAGAATAACTCCAATCGATGGACATTTAAAAAATGATTGTACAAACCCCTAATTAGACGTATGTCTTCGTCATCATGTATTCGATACCTATGTCAAACATGAAATTATTAGAAGTGATAATGACATAAACAATTAATAATAAAAAATATCATCAACGAAAAATAAAATAATAAAAAGAAAGTATGCTTTTTGTCTTTAATGTTTTTGAAATTTTTCAAAATTTTTTATAACATTTAATTTGATTCAATTTTATCCTTAATATTTGAAAAAGTTTCAATTTTTATTCTTACTGTTAATTTTATAACAATTAACTCTACTATAATATTTTCTTTTTCAATTTTACCCTTTCAAATATAATCTTAATACCTAATCTAGTTTTTCAAATACATAGACCCTTTAACCTCCATCCCCACCTCCACCAGACCCAACACCACCCTTCACCTCACCTTACTATTGCCATCGCAGTTGCCTCAACACTGTCATCGTAACACCCCCAGCACCCCGATTCATAACTGCACCCATCATCATCATCATCATCATCATCATCATCATCATCACCCTTTCTCACCCAAACCTGCACCTCTCTGCCCCTTCTCTTTTGTTGTCTACCATCACCTCACCAATGCCTTCACTTTCATCCACTATCGTCTCTCCTACCCAACTCCACTACGATCACTCACCCCACAAACACAACCGAACCAACATTAACATCACCACCACCACCAACAACATAGTAAAACCAGAATCAAAATCAGTGACAAAAAAAGAGAGATCGAAGTACAGAGACCCCAAGCAGGAAAAAGAGAAAGAGGAAGAGAAAGAGATGTCAAGCCATTGCTTCCGTTATAGACAAAAAAATGAGGAAGAAGAGAACGACACGAAGTGGGAACACACGCAGAGCTAGAGAGATATAGCTCGACGAAAATGACAGAGAAGATGGGAGTTTGCGTCGCCGTGTATCTGGTCACGAGAGAACATAGAGCGTTGCTGTCACTGGAGGACAATGCTGCGCCACTGCAAGTACTGTTTGAGGCTGCCATTGCTGCTGTTCCACCCCGCGTTGCCCTGTGATGCCCTATGCCACCCACAAAGTTGCTAATGGCAGCGTAGCATTTTGCTATTCTGCAACCTAAACCCTCCACTGCCATTTATGTTCCTACTTAGCCACACCTCTGCTTGCTAGAACCGCTGCCGGAGGTGGCAATGCAAGACAGATCCAGGAGGTGACATGAGGTGGAGATCCGGTCAGAAGACCGGAGAAGAAGAGGGAGGAAAAAGAGCAGCAACGACACTCGAAAATGAAAGTGGAGAGGAAGAGGGAGGAGGAGGAGTGGCAGAGATACGATGGAAAAGGTATGCAAAGGAGAGTAAGAGTTTCTGGATTTGAGAGACTAAGGAGATGATTAGTGGATGATAGTAAAAAGCATTTAAGGGTAAAATTGGAATAAAAATATCGACTAATAGTTGACTATTTAAAATTTAATACTAAGAATAAAATTGAAATTTATTTCAAACATTGAGGACAAAATTGAATCAAATTAAACGTTACGAGTATTTTTGAAAAATGTCGAAAATATTAGGGATAAAAAATATACTTTACCCTAATAAAAAATAAATAAATACCTTTTGTAAATTAAAGTTGTCCACCTCTATCAGATATCTATAATAAATTTTTGTCACTCTGTTTGTGTGTTGTTGACTAATGGTGTATACAAAAAATTTCAACATTAGATCATTTTCTTTGGTTGGTAAGTATACAAAGGTTAGTTGAATAAAATCAAATATAACAGAGTTATCTTGATCAAATACGATTTTTTTATCATAATGAATGAATAACAATGATATTTCAGATATTTTAAATGATAAAAATGAGAGTAATAAGAAGTAGAATGAGAGGTAAATATAGAGGTAAATGAATACAACTCGCTCAGTGTGATTTATAAGGAGGAATTTTCTATTATGTAGGGCAAGTTCCTCAAAGGATAGGCAAAACTTGGGGTTTCTATGCAAGTTCTCCGCTGGCCTCCTAGACAAACTTGGGTAAACATTACGAAGTTTGCCGATGTGATAGGTGAACTTCAGCACAAATGCACCAGTTCGCCGATGTGTTAAGTAAACTTGTTGCTGCGTAAAAAAAATGCATCTTGAAAAATAAACATGAAAAAATTTGTTATGGAAAATTTTTTCATTTTATTTCAAAAAAAACCCTTTGCATGCACCTTTTAAATAGTTATTCAAATATTTCATAAAAAAATTTGATCAAATATAAAAATTATTTGTCAAATATGATAGTAGTTTGTCACTTTTTACATCATGTAAAAAATTTGTCATTTTAATTTTTTGAGATAATACTCAATTTGATCCTTGAATTTGCACACGAGTCTTAATTTAATCCTTAAAGTTTGAATTACTTCTATTTTACCCAAACTTTGTAAACGCGATTCATATTAGTTCCTGAAATAATTTTTGACGCACGACTTTAACGGAATGCTGACGTTGATAGCTGGATGCCACACTGAACTTTGTAAACTAATATTGTTTTGGTTTTAGCACTCAAATAGTTCAAAAAATTCATAGGTGGTCTTTATTAAAAATTTTCCTCCAAAAGCAAGTAATATGACGTTGTTTTTGGGTCATTTGAGTGCCAAAATCCAAAACTTCATCATTTTACAGGTTCTAGCGTGGCATTCGATTGTCCATGTCAGTGTTCTATTCATGTTTGTTCTTCGAAAATTATCCCAAGGGCTAAGTCACATTCGCAAAGTTTGGGGACTAAATACAGGCAATTGAAATTTTAGGAACTAAATTTAGACTCGCATACAAGTTCAAGGATCAAATTGAATATTAACTCTATAAATTATGCTGTTGTCAATCAAATTTGAAGAGATAATATTCAATTTGGTTTCTGAATTTGCACACGAGGTTTCAATTTAGTATCTGAAGTTTTAATTTCTTTATTTAGTTTCCAAACTCTGCAAACATGACTTATGTTAGTCTTTGGGACAATTTTTGACAAACAAACGTTAACAGAGTGTTTATCTGGACATACAGTCGGATCCCACACTAATTTTTTAAAAATGACTTTATTTTATTTTTGACGCTCAAATAACCTAAAAACAATGTCATGTCACTTGCTTTGGGAGAAAAAGAAGAACAGATGACAACGTTTTTGGGCTATTTGAGCGCCAAAACCAAAGTAACATCATTTTCAAAAATTCAGCATGGCATATGCTTGTCTACGTCAATGTTTCGTTAACATCTATTTGTCAGAAATTATCTCAAGGACTAACGTAAATCATGTTTACGTAATTTAGAGAATAAATCGAAATAATTAAAATTTCAAAGACTAACTTAAATTTGTGTGTAAATTCATAGAACAAATTGAATAGCATCTGAAAATTAAATTAATTTTTAAGCATACTATCAAGAGAGAAGATTTATTAAAAAGTGGTCAACCGAAGTGATAATCACCTTTGAATAATTTGATGACACCCACTTATTACAATAAAAGCCATTAATCTAAGAATAATGAATATTTATTACTTTATTATTTTATAAAATTTTAATCATATTATACTTACACAAAAATGAGTTAACTGATATAAAAAGAATTACATATTTAGCATCCCGTGAAAGAAATTTATTATACTCCTATATAAATAAATTCAACTATTTTTCTATTATAAATTTAATTATTTTATTATGATAAATTTGATTATTAGAATAATTGATTATTTAATCGAAAAATATATAAATATATACGAATAATAATTAATTTGTGACTAATTTTATAATATACATGAAGCATCTTTTTTAATCTTTATTTATTAACTATTTTATTGATGGATTATTGGCTGAAAAATTAATTATCTAACAATCAATTTTACTAAAAAGTTATTTTTCTAAACTAATAATCAACCAACAAATTAAAAAAATGATGAGAGATATTATAAAAATAGATTTAAAAAGTTATTAACTAATTATTGGCTTAAAAAACTAGTACCTAATATTTTCTTGCGATGTTTCAATTTTTGATGACTTAAGAACATACATCATCACTGTTATTACAATAACAAAAAAAATATTATAAAATAATAAAAATTATAATTTTCAGAGTATTCGTTTCATGTATATCTGTTTTGGTAGCTTTCTTTTCTCTGTTTTTTTTTTATTTTTTCGTTAACTAATATTTAAAAATTGTAATTAAGAGGCATCGATCCCAAAAAAAAAAGAAAGGATTGACGCAAGTGTTAGAAATATGAGTAGTATGTACTGCTTATTATAAATAGTAACATCATAGAAAGGTCGAATTCATAAAAATAAAAAAATTTAAAGGAGAACATGATGAATACACTATCATTTTCTTTAGTATCACCACAACTATCACCATAACTATCTTCATTGTCTATACCTACCATCATCACCAACGATATCGACTTTTTCAATGATACCTTTTTTGAAAAGTCACTTTTTGGTTTGACAAATGTTGGAGACTTTGGTCCTTCTTTGTATGAGTGGTTAGGCATAGCTGAAGAAGATGCCTCGCTGGTTGAAAGGCGAGTAAAGCATCATCTTCCTTCTTTGCCTCCAGACGCAGTTATTCTAGAATCGTCTGGAATAGTTGCACATTCACAAAATCCAGCCATTTCCATAATCCCAACCAATAATCCTGATGTGGTCGTTGCTAACAACAGCAACACCAATAACAGAGTTAGGCTTAAATGTTCGACGAAATCTATTGTCAGTGGAAATGTAAATCTCCGAGGCGATGAACTAGATGACGAAAAAAATAATATTACAACTAGGTGAGAAGAAAAAAACAAATAATAGTAATAGTACTGGAATAAACAAATAATACAATTAAATGACCATTATTTTTCTTGTTTACTTTTTTTAATGATCTACTTTTTTCTTGTTGTGATTTAGTCTTTCATTTGAAAATTTTCACCATTTTTATTTATTGTTGTAACAAATATTTATTAAAAATATTAAATAATAAAAAGGAAAAAATAGGAAAAAAAAACAGTTACAGAAAGAGAGAAGGTCAGAAAAGGGTTCATGAAGGTCAGAAAAGGGTTCATGCATGGCGTGATGAGCGAGAAACAAAAGCCTTAGAATGTGGGGGGTCTTTGTACTAATATTTTATTTTTTGCTTTCTGTTTTTTTAGGTTGAAACTTCGAGAATCTACGATGGCATCGATTGAAGCTACCATGAATATGAATAATAAAAGGAATAAAAATAATCTTTCGAAATTTGCTTTCTTGACAAAAAGTGAATCTGAAAACCTTGAAGATGGATATAAATGGCGCAAGTATGGCAAAAAATCACTCAAAAAAAGCCCCTTCCAAAGGTCATTATCTAAATACCACAATATCCCAACAAAATCTGCGGTAGTGTTTAAAATATTAAATAAAGACATATGAATGATTTTATCTCTTACAATACCAGTATGGCCTCTTTTGCAGGAGTTACTATCGTTGCACTACAATTGGTTGCAATGCGAAAAAGAGAGTGGAGAGGTGCCTGAATGACCCCACCCATGCACTAACTACCTATGAAGGTTTGCACACTCATGATTTGCCACCAATCCTCCCTCCTCCGTCAAGATCTTTCAGTCTCTACAACAACTCCACCCTTAGTTCCATACTTGGTAGAGGCAGAGGTATACAAAAAGGTGTAGCTTCAGATGCAGGTACAGGTGCAAGGGCAAGATATCATGCTAATAACACTATTACTAGTGTTAATGCTAGAACTGACAGTGGTAGTGGTGTTAATAACATTGGCTCGCTTGAGAATATTGGTACCGGACTGCTTGAGGATATTATTAATTTGTCTTCAGTAGCACCTCAATATCATCATCGTCATCAACCAACAACTCTATAGGTGAAGAAATTATAATAAATAATTCTTAGATATTCTCAACGATTTTGTTTAATATTTTAACTATTTTTAGTATTTTAAAATCGGCAAACAATAATTTTAATATTTTTTCTTTTTGTTTTGTTTTTTTTTCTTTATTGAGTGTTAGACAACAAAAAAATCTAGCAGTAATGTATTATAAGCATAACAATTAATTAAAAATTATAGACAAACAAAATTTTATACGGTATAAATGCTTACATACTCAATATAATTGTATATATATGATAATAGTTTAAATTTAGGGGTAAGTATTATTTTGGTCTCTAATGTTTAAGGTCAGAAACGAAACCATCCCCAATGTAATTTTTTATTTAGAATCGTCCTTAACATTTTATTTCGTATTAAAATCGTCTTTTTAACTTTTTATGGACAAAAATACCCTCCACCACCAGCACCTTTACCACCACCACCACCACCTCCCTTACTCCCATCAAACACTAATAATCAGATTCAAGAACACCAACAATAATACATTATTCAAATCCAAAAAAAAAACATCAAATTCAACAACCAAATCAACACACAACAACAATGAAATCAGAAAATAACAAATCAAAATCAGATTAGAAGTAGAAGTAGAAGCAGACCCAGAAGCAGAAGAAGCAAAAGCTGAAACTCAAGCAGAAGCTCAAATAGAAGCAGAAAACAGAAGTCAAAGCAAGAAGCAAAGCCGAAGCAAGAAGCAGAAGCCGAAGCAAAAACAGAGGCCGAAACAAGAAGCAGAAGCAGGAAGGTGCAGCAGCGAGAACGCGGTGGAAAAGAGCAGTGGTGCAGAAGCAGGAAGCTCTCTCCCTGACTCGCGACGGCGACGGTGATGGCGGCTCCAAACTTTGCCGGCGCCGTCCCCCCTCCCCCCCACTTTCCCCTTCCCCTTCCCCTTCCCCCTCCCTCGTGTCCTTTCCCCTTTTCCTTTCTCTCCTCTCCCATCGCGTCTTTTCTTTTTTTTTTTAATTTTATAATTTTTTATTAGGATAAGAGTAATTTAGTAATAAAATTAAAAATTTTATTAAAAAAGACGATTTTAATATGAAATAAAACATTAAGGGCGATTCTAAATAAAAAATTACATTGACGACGGTTTCGATTCTGACCCTAAACATTAAGACCAAAATAATACTTATTCCTTAAATTTACTATTTAATTATCATAAATATGCGTATTGTGGTTTATTTATATTTGAAAATGGTCAAATCTTGAGAGTAAATATAGTGTTTTAAAAGGTAACAAAAATGATAATATTTAATAGCAACAATTAATATTAAATTTTGTAAATGATAAATATTATGAAATAAATTATATATGCGATCATTTTTATCATTAAATTTCTTACATGAAAAACTTAAACTTTCATATATTTGTATTTGTTCTTGTTTTAAAATAGTCAACTTAGTACTTAATGCAGGATTTTCGAAAAATGGAATTCATGAAAGTATTTATTAATAAATATAAATGTAATTAAAATTATAGAAAATTTAATTTCTTAATTATTGATAACAGTTATTTCAATTAATTTGTATCCATGTTTAGAAAATAATTAAATAAATTTTAATCCCAAACATGCTGTCAAAATTTGTAACTAGCGTTTATCTAACAGTAATTGTTATATAACTACTATTATTTCCGACTCTATTTAGTTTCCCGTATAGTGTACTTATTGCTAATAAGATTGTCAAAATAAACTAGGCATTACTTTAATAACAATGGGTTATGTTAGGTAGTCAATGATTTTTTTGAACAACATAAATAATGGATTCTAAAATTAGTCCAATTAAAATAAAATACATTATACTCTAAATTACTCATCTAAATCTTAATGTTAAAATAACTATTCGTACACTTAATAAATTGAACATCCGATATATATCTATTATTTACATTATATTATTTAATATTTTCATTATCTACCTATACTTTTCTAATAACAATTGAAGTCTCTAATTTACGCTATAAATAATCTTTTGAAGGATCATCAGAAATGGATTATCGAAGTTTAGGTGCTTTTAAGTGACCAATTTAAGCAAATTTAGACCATAAGTGAAAAGTAAATTTTATCCTAAACAGGACTTAGACGGCGAGTGTATAATCATTAATAATAATCTTAAAACTGCCATGCACATCATGAGTTGGAATTTTCGTTTGGAAAGGGATCATTATTCATTGAATATAAAATTTTATAATTGGAACAATATATATATATATATATCGTATCTCTGTTTCTTCTGAAAATTGAAAATTATATACATTTAATCATTGCATCTAATTAAAACTAATATGTTATGATGTACGGATATTAAAACGGATACATAATATAATATAATATCGACACATAAATATAAAAGTTTTAAATTTTTGAACTTTTATAAAATATAGAGATATAGTATATATATAAAATATAAAATATTTTTTAAATAAATTATAATATTATTTTAATATTTTATTAATATTAAAATATAAATTAAATTTTTATTATCTTAATGTCTTTTTTTAATTATATAAAGTATTTATAATAATTTTTCTTTTAACAAATAATAATATATATAATTTCTAAATTTATTTTAAAAATACATGTTAAGAATAAAGATGGATACATTGACACGTAATAGTATTTATGTGTGTCTAAATGTGTCAGAGAAATATTTTTTATTTTTTATTAAAATACAGTTGGACATAAAAGTCATGTGTTAGATGAATGTTAGATCCGGACATGGAAAACCAGTGAACCGGACTCCTGACTGGTCCGCTTGAGCAATATGACCAGACGAGGAACAGAACCGTAGAGAACCAATTTGAACCGGTCAATTTTGATGAAAACTGAAGAATTGACAATTTTTTGGTTCACCCAGTCGGTTCAAAAGTTTTTTTTTAAAATTTGCTTTCCAACACGACGTCGTTTTGGTTTTTCAAAAAAAAAAAAAAAGAACTAAAGAAGACTCGAACGGCGCCAATATCCCCCAATTTCTCAACCTTAGTGATCTCTCCTAAACACAACGGCTAACGCCTAACCCTCTCCCTCACTGCGCCACCGCCGCCCTCCGGGTAGTGTCGTCTTCTTCATCTCACCGTAGAAGACCTCACCGTGACACCTATTGTGAACTCTCAAGGAACAGAACAGATTCGTTGGTCTGTGTTGTTGTCGTCTTTTTCGCCGGTCTGTGTTAACGTCGTCTTTTTCGCCGGTCTGTATTGGGAGGAAAAATGCCGGTTAAGAATTTCTGAAAAGTATTTTCTAAAATAGCATTGCAAGCACTACAAGAAAAACACCCATTCAGATACATTTGAAAAGTGTAGTCAAAAGTGAAAAAAAATGATGCCTTAGGCTACGGCTACGCTTTCTGGGCTAAGGCTACGCTTTTTGGGGGTGATTCCTATTTGCCCGTTGCCTATTCTCAAAGGCTACGTTTTTCTGCACCAAGGGCTACGCTTTTGACGTTTGGGAATAGGGTGCGCTTTTCAAGTGATGTTGTCTAGGACCAAAGGCTACGCTTTTCAACTTCCATTTTTACCAGAATAGGCTACGCTTTTCAGTGCTACTGCATCACCTGTAAAGCGTAACCACATTGTATACTATAGCTACTCTATATAAGTGTAGCTTTAGGTCCCTCATTGGTTTTTTTTTTTAATTTTCTGTATAACCATAGCTACTCTATATAAGTGTAGCCTTAGGTTCCTCATTGTTTTTTATATTTTCTATATATATATATATATATATATATATATATATATATATAATTTTTTGTACATAATATTTAGTAATATGATTACATATATAATTTTGTATTTTTAATTAAACGAGTTAAATATTATAAAATAAAAATAAATACATAATTATACTAAATAATTTCTTTAAATAATAAAAATTATCTATAAATTAAATATATTTATAATGATCCAAAAGTACTAATATTCATACACCTCACACTAAATTAAACATAGCCATATCAAAATAGGCATGAGACCACTTAGAATTTACTACTAATACTCTACGAAAAACTAAAATATTATATTCTATATAAGTATCTTCTAATAAAAGTAATTAGTCTACCATACATATATTCATTCTCAACATTACTCCATCTTAACCCATAAACCACAATGATAAACAGCTTAATCTTTATTATCATCCTCAATATTATCCTGCATAATTATATAGAAAAGTAATTAGAAAAATATTTATAATGATATTCGCAATTATAAAAATTAAAAAATCAAACTGAAAATAATTAGAAACCAAACTGAAAATAGTTGTATAAATTATCAAAACTATGTCAACTTAAAAAATAAAGTTAGAACAATTCTTGGTGCTACTTCAGTTAGCACAACTCTAATAATCTTTATACGACTTCAAGTATGAGAAGCTCCCAACAATATAAACAGATGCACAAATCCAGGCACAAATTCAAAAGTGCAAAAAAAGGAATTCTAGCAAATAGAAGTGCACAAAACTAGAATTACAACAACCAGAATTGCACAAACAATTTTCAGCCATAACAATACAACTTCAAGTGTTAAAGTGTCAATAAAGCCAGCAACATATGATTTTCAGCCATAGCAATTAACTTAACCATATGCAAATATAAGAGGTATAACATATTATATATATACCTAATATATTATACATATAAAAAAAGGGGCAAACGAAATCCTAATATATTATTATTTATTTTAAATAGGAATCCTAAAGTGTACTTTGGTTTTAGTTTTGCAACTGCGTTCTAAGAATTTAATTTTATATGATTTTTTAAAATCCAGCTACTGATTTGGTACACTTCAGAAAAACAGCAAGCAATAACCAACTTAAAAAAATCATATAAAATCCATCTTTGGTTGGATTCTCCTAAAGTTTGGTGTAGTTGAACCAGACTTACCCATCTTTCACCCAGTTCAAGTCCCAGAGCATTTTCGCTTCTCTAGAAAAAATTATGCCTCTCAAAATATGATTTTGTTTTAAGGAAAGGGTGTTGTCGCAGCAGTGAACAGCCCTGCTTCCAGAAGACACAACTTTCTCTATAAAATTCGAATTCTCCTGAAATTTGGACATAAAATACTAGACGTCCTAATATTTCATTCCTCTTTGATTTCACCTCCAAAGAGTTTTAGAATATTGAAATATGTGGTTTTGAAGTTGTTGTTCCAGAATTCGTACAACATTGTTTTTGCAGAAAATTACCATTTTCTAAAAATCATATCTCCCAAACCACACATCAAAAAATTCTGAAATTTTAGGAGAATAATCTAGACATCTTAAGATTTTATAGAAAAATCATTTCACTCATTTTGAGTGGCTATATTACTCCCAGTTTTGTTCACAAATTGCTGCCCAAAACTGCATAATTCTGCAACATGTAACCTCGGCTTTTGAGAGGTCAAAAGTTGATTCCTAATTTTTTGCTCACTCTAACCTTGCATTATAACTTTCTTTTACCTATTGTAACTTGTTGGAAAGAGTAAATCAGCCCCAAGTGCTCAGAATTAATAAATCACCATTTTTTTGTCACTTTTCACATTTAAGCATACTCATATGAAATCAACAAATAGACCAGCATCATCTCAAATAATCATTAGCATGTATCATCAATTAATTCAAGTTTCATAAGTGTCATGTTTGTAAAAAATTAAAAATAGATTATAATCAAAACTAATATTTTTAAGCTAAAAAACAGCTCATAGACGAAAATAATGTTTTGAAGTTTATGATTCTAAGAAAAAGCTCACTATTTTTGAAGTGTAATGATCTTACCAATTTGATTTCAACTATCCAATATTCAATAATAGTAACAAACATCTCATACCAAATTTTTGTAATTATCCACTTAAAACTAGCTTTTTTTAATCCATTCCAAACACAATAGATTATCTTAAAACCACTTTTTATCTAAAGTATCCAACATAAATTGATTTCATATATTAAGTTATTTTAAAAAGCAATTATACAAATAAGACTTAATAAATTTAATTTTTCAGCATTCCAAAACAACCTTAATAATTCACCTGTCATTCCCGTTTTTCGAATAAAAAACATAGAAATTTTACATCAGGTAAGATGTATACACTGACGATGTCAATAATTCTAATCCAAAGACCATGTGAGAGGGCAATGGAGTTATAATCCAAAGACCATAGAGAAGTTGGATTTCCAAAACTTTTTGCTATAGGAGATTTTTTTTGAGAAGAAACATTGTCTAATTATCGACTAAGAAAAGAAATGCAAGCACACACAATTAAAATCATAACAAACACATGGAAAGTTAGTTAAATTGATACAATCTTTCATTGACCAAGGCATCAAGTCACATTATCAGTAAACATGCAAATAAAGCCAAATTTATATATTTGTCCCAGCTAAGGAAAAGTGTAAAGATACAAAGATTTCATCGCAAAAATTCACCAATGTAAATGTTCTGAACAATGAAAAGCATAGAGAATTAGAGATAAAAGACTGATTTTCAGGTAACAATTTCAACTTGGTACAACAGAACAATTTTCTTAATGGAAAAGAAGTTAAGCAACGCAGTCAAGCACAATGCCAATTGCTAACTGCTAAGTGGGAAAATAAATATTAAAAAAATAAAATAAAAATACATGTCTGCATATCTGTTCCAATTCAAGTATGGCAATAGACATAGTCCCAAATAATGAGTTCAAGAACATCTAAAATGGTGCCTAAATACCTATAAAAAGTTCAGAAAATAGGATAAAGTTAAACCAGACAAAAAGGAGGACAAGAATTATACCTCCAGAAGTTCAGAACCCCAAGGTGGACTTGTTCGAAGAGTGTGTTGATCATATTCAAGAAAAAAGTCTCTGATACATTCATTGATAGGGTATAAAGAAGAACATAACCATAAACGTAGTCAAAAAACACGTTTACCATCTTCCAAATAGTTCAATCTCTCCTAGGTATCAAAAAATAAAATAGAAAACAAAACAAACGAAACATAATAAAAAATAGCCCAAGTTCAAACCTACAATGACAGCAATCAAGACCTACGCCCCACAAAAACTCAAGCACATTACAACATAATATCAAACAAGTAACTATATTACAATTTACAAGGTCAATATTGATGATAACTAGAAGTAGACAAAATCATCTTGTTTGATTACTAACGCTCAAGTTAGCTTACAGTAATGAGAAAGAAAATGCATGAAGAAAGAAATAAAAAAATACACATGACCTGGATGTACATAGATACATAAAAACAAGTAAACCTATTAGACAAGTTGCACAGAAGCATACAAAAGGAAATTGAAAAATACTTGATCATCAAAACTCATTAATTGGTAATTTAAGGTTAGTTTAGATGCTTACACCATTTCAGCAGAAATTGGAACACTCAATTGACTGCAATCACTGCATATGTCTCAAATCAAGATTGGGTTCCCAAAATACATCTTAAAATTCACAGGTACTTCAAGTTATTGATTCAATCAACAAAGCAATTTAAAAGCATAAGAATAATCCTCTCTTGAGAATACTCTGCTCTCTTTAAAAGTGAAATTTAAACAAGAAAAAATCAATAACAATAATAACAAAAATAAGAATAATAATTCAGTTGACACATGGTGAAATTTACTTTGGTGATTTTAGTTTGATCTAGCAGTCCACAAATAAACAACGCAGAATAGAGAAGCTAAGACCCCTGATGAGATGCAGAAGCTGGTGAATTAAAAATTTATTTAAATGGTTACGTTGCAAGTATAGTTCTTAACTCACCGAGAATCTGCCTATCAATTTAGAAATATGTCACAGAAAGTTTAAATTAAAATTACTGGGAGTTTTAAGTCCCAGGTCGTCTCCCAACGAGTTACAGAAAAGTGTGCTATTTTATTAATCAGATATTCCAAAAAGAGTTGAGCTAAGTAAATTAGGATTTAAATTGAGGAAATTTAAATAATAAAAATAAAAGGTCTTGACTGGGAATTGATTGGTTAGAATCTCTATCATTGATGGTGTGATTGTAAGATTAATTTATAATTAATAGTTGTTCTGTTTGGTTATCCCTTACTAGGTAAGAGAAAGTCAAACAAGTGGAAATGCCAGATCTGTTCACAAGTTGCAACCCACTTAGTTCAAAGGGATTGGCGTCGGTGACAGGATAGCAATCCAACATTTAACCCAATTACAAATTTTTCTTTCAATCCTTCCAACTCAAGAGTTCCTTTTAATCAACTCCCCATCAAGTAATGAAACTACTCACGCATTGTAAATAAAGACTCCATGGCACATGAAAGGGAATTAAAAGAAGACATGATTATTGGAATGGAAATTAAATTAAAAAGAAATAATCCTTGCATTAATTAATCATAAAAATATCTGAATGACAAAATTGAACATAACAAAGAACATGGAAGAATAAAACCAAGTTAAGAGAACAAACTAGAATGATGAAGTCTTGATGAGGAAATAACTCTTCTCAATGTTCCAATGCTAAGATCAATTGAAAATTAAAATTCTAAAAACTAGAGAGTAAAAACCTAAGAGAGTGAAAAACTAGATCTCAAACTACTCAATGAATGTCTGTCTGTTGTTTCTGCATATTCTCTGACTCTAGTCTGCTGTTCCGGGCCGAAAACTGGGCCAAAATAGGGTCCAAAATCGCTGGTTTCAGATTCTGCAGTTTATGCAGATCGCGCATGTCACGCGATCGCGTCGTCCATGCGGACGCGTCGCTGGCGCTTTTCCTCTTCACGCGTTCGCGTCGTCCACGCTACCGCGTTGCTTGTGCTTCCCAATCCACGCGGCCGCGCAAGCCATGCGGCCGCGTCACTGCAATTTGCGCTCCTTCGCGCGGTCGCGTGAGCCATGCGACCGCGTCACTTTTCGCTGGTTATCTCCTCAAACTCTTGTGTTTCTTCCATTTTTGCTAGCTTCCTCTCCAATCTTCGTCTTATTAATGCCCTATAAAGCCTGGAACACTTGACACACAGATTACGGCATCGAATGGAATAAAGGAGAATTAAAATTAAATAATTAAAGTCTCTAGGAAGCAATTTTTAAACATGTAATAAATTCAGGAAGGAAATCTAAATGCATACTAAATTGATGAATAAGTGGGTAAGGATCACGACAAAACCACACAATTAAACACAATATAAACTATAAAATAGTGGTTTATCAACCTCCCCACACTTAAACATTAGCATGTCCTCATGCTAAATTGAAGGAGACAAGGAAATAAGTATGAACATGCAGAAACTCATGAAATGCAATGCAATCCTACATATATAAATAAATGCAACTATATGATTATTATCCACTTGATCAAAAGTAAATAAGCCCTTCAAAACAATTACAAATCAAATTCCACTAATTCTATCATCATGTAATAAAACCGATAAAAGTGCAAGAAGATAGCTTATGAAGGCCGAAAACATGAAAATTCAAGCATTGAACCCTCACTAATAAAGTATGTATGCTCTAATCTCTAGTGTATAGGGTAATCACTCTATTCTTCTCTAGTCATGCTTTCTAACTTTTGTTTTTCTCCTAACCAATCAACAACAGTTAATATACCAATGCAAACATCATGAGGTCTTTTCAGGGTTGTAATGGGGCCAAGGTGCAGGTAAGGATATACATATGGCTAAGTGAGCTTTATAAATTGAATCTTTAATTAACCTAAGCTCTCACCTAATATACATATATTCTATATACTTTTAAATTCATGCCTAGCTACCCATAATTCCCTTTTTCAACCCATACTCATGTTTCAACCTTGTATTTTAATTCTATCATATGTGCATTGATCTTTGAATTTTGAATTTAACATTGGGGTAATTTTGTCCCCTTATTTATTGATTGATTTTTTTTTGAATAAATAAAGCTTATCAATGCACATAGATTTTTCATTCTTATATTTTCACATGAGTGGGTATCCAAGTTTCCTTTAAATTTTCATGACACATTCCCTTAACAACTTTTGTTCCCACAATTTCCCATACTTAACTAGCACACACAATTCTATCTTAAGCTAACCAAAGATTCAACTTGGGATATGCAATTATTTTTCAGGTTAAGGTTAGTAATGTGGTGAAATATAGAACAAATGGGGTTTTAAAAGCTCAAAGTGGTTAACAAGGGTAATTGAAAAGGGTAGGCTTGATTTGGATAAGTGAGTTTAAACAAATAATGGCCTCAATCATGTGCAAGCATGTAAATATAATAAATATTGGACATATAAGATAAAACAAAATGTAGATTACAATCATAGAGAAGTAAACACACAAGAATAAAATAATTATGGTTAAATAATGTAACCATACATAAGGCTCAAATCTTTCACAGGTTGTGTGTTCTTTAGCTCAAACATCATGATCCAAATACAACTCAAGCAGATTTATCATAAAAATTTTGAAAAATTAGTGAAATTTTATTCCAAAGATAGATTTTTAAAAGAAACTTATTGCCTTTTCAATCAAGTAGAACATGCATGCAACTATCCTAACCTATGCAATTTATTCTATTCTATAAAAGAAAGAAAAATCTAACTAAAATATCCTAATTATTGGTGTCAGAGAAGAGAATTTACCTCCAGAAGTCAGGTACTGACCGACCTCCCCACACTTAAGGCTTTGCACCGTCCTCGGTGCCGTCTGTCAGGAACAGGGGTGGGCTGGTAGCAGTATCTCCATAGTCGGGATCATCATGGCTCCCGGTGCTAGTAAAAGAAGTGGAGTCTGGGGTGTCTGAGTCTCTGAAGCGTCCCTTGAGTAGCTCCTTGAGGTGTTTGAATCGGCGCTCGTTACGGCGTTCTCTCATCTTTGCTTTTTGTTCATGCCGATCCAACTTTTCAAGTATCTGCTGGAGCAATTTCTCAGTGGTAGATGCTTGTGGTGTTGAAGAAGGAATATCTTCAACCGGCTCAGGAGGCTGGCTTGTAGTGGCTGCTGAAAGTTGATGAGCGGATAATTTATACGCTTTTTGGCATTATTTTTAGGTAGTTTTTAGTAAGTTCAAGCTACTTTTAGGGATGTTTTCATTAGTTTTTATGTTAAATTCACATTTCTGGACTTTACTATGAGTTTGTGTATTTTTCTGTGATTTCAGGTAATTTCTGGCTGAAATTGAGGGACTTGAGCAAAACTCTGAAAAAGGCTGACAAAAGGACTGCTGATGCTGTTGGAATCTGACCTCCCTGCACTCGAAATGGATTTTCTGGAGCTACAGAACTCCAAATGGCGCACTCTCAACGGCGTTGGAAAGTAGACATCCAGAGCTTTCCAGCAATATATAATAGTCCATACTTTATTCGGAAATTGATGACGTAACTTGGCGTTGAACGCCAAGTACATGCTGCTGTCTGGAGTTAAACGCCAGAAAAACGTCATGATCCGGAGTTGAACGCCCAAAACACGTTATAACTTGGAGTTCAACTCCAAGAAAAGCCTCAGCTCGTGGATAGATCAAGCTCAGCCCAAACATACACCAAGTGGGCCCCAGAAGTGGATTTGTGCATCAATTACTTACTCATGTAAACCCTAGTAGCTAGTCTAGTATATATAGGACATTTAACTATTGTATTAGACATCTTTTGATCACTTTAGATCTAAGGAACATCTGGGGGCGCATAGTTCTCAGATCATAGGGGCTGGCCATTCGGCCATGCCTGAACCTTTTACTTATGTATTTTCAACAGTGGAGTTTCTGCACACCATAGATTAAGGGTGTGGAGCTCTGCTGTACCTCAAGTTTCAATACAACTACTATTACTTTCTATTCAATTCTCTTTTATTCTTATTCCAAGATATACGCTACACTTAACTTTGATGAATGTGATGATCCGTGACACTCATCATCATTCTCACCCATGAACGCGCGTGACTGACAACCACTTCCGTTCTACCTTAGGCCGGGCGCATATCTCTTAGATTTCCCAACAGAATCTTCGTGGTATAAGCTAGATAGATGGCGGAATTCATGAGGATCCGGAAAGTCTAAACCTTGTCTGTGGTATCCGAGTAGGATTCTGGGATTGAATGACTGTGACGAGCTTCAAACTCGCGATTGCTGGGCGTGATGACAAACGCAAAAGGATCAATGGATCCTATTCCAACATGATCGAGAACCAACAGCTGATTAGCCGTGCTGTGACAGAGCATAGGAACGTTTTCACTGAGAGGATGAGATGTAGCCACTGACAACGGTGATGCCCTACATACAGCTTGCCATGGAAAGGAGTAGGAAGGATTGGATGAATGTAATAGGAAAGTAGAGATTCAAGAGGAGCACAGCATCTCCATACACTTATCTGAAATTCCCACTATTAATTTACATAAGTATTTCTATCCCTTTTATTTTCTTTTTATTAATTTCGAAACCCATAAACATTTAATCTGCCTAACTGAGATTTACAAGGTGACCATAGCTTGCTTCATACCAACAATCTCTGTGGGATCGACCCTTACTCACGTAAGGTATTACTTGGATGACCCAGTACACTTGCTGGTTAAGTTGAACGGAGTTGTGAACCATGGTATTGGCATCATGTTTTGGCGCCATTGCCAGGGAATGAAAAGCAATGAATTTTGCAAAATGGAATAACACATGAATAACAATTTCGTCTACCAAGTTTTTGGCGCCGTTGCCGGGGATTGTTCAAGTATGGACAACTGACGGTTCATCTTGTTGCTCAGATTAGGTAATTTTCTTTTCAAAAATCTTTTTCAAAATTTTTCTTTTCTTTTTCGTTTTTTCCAAACTTTATTTTCGAAAAAAAAATAATAAAAATCTTAAAAAAATTAGAAAATCATAAAAATAAAAAATATTTTGTGTTTCTTGTTTAAGTCTTGAGTCAATTTTTAAGTTTGGTGTCAATTGCATGCTTTAAAAATTTTTCTTGCATTTTTCGAAAATTCCATGCATTCAGTGTTCTTCATGATCTCCAAGTTGTTCTTGACAAGTCTTCTTGTTTGATCTTGATGTTTTCTTGCTTTGTGTTGTTTGTTGTTTTTCTTATGCATTTTTTGTTTGTTAGTATCCATGCATTAAAGATGTCTAAGTTTGGTGTCTTGCATGTTTTATTTGCATCAAAAATTTTTCAAAATTATGTTCTTGATGTTCATCATGTTCTTCAAAATGTTCTTGGTGTTCATCTTGACATTCATAGCATTCTTGCATGCATTCATTGTTTTGATCTAAAAATTTCATGCATTGAGTATTTTTGTTATTTTTTCTCTCTCATAATTAAAAATTCAAAAATCAAAAAAATATCTTTTCCTTAATTCCCTCCAAATTTTCGAAATTTTGGGTTGACTTGGTCAAAAATTTTAAAATTAGTTGTTTCTTACAAGTCAAGTCAAAATTTCAATTTTAAAAATCTTATATTTTTAAAATCTTTTTCAAAAATCATATCTTTTTCATTTTTTTATTATTTTCGAAAATTTCAAAAATATTTTTCAAATTATTTTCAAAATCTTTTTCTTATCTTTATATCATATTTTCGAAAATTCACTAACAATTAATGTGATTGATTCAAAAATTTGAAGTTTGTTACTTTCTTGTTAAGAAAGGTTCATTCTTTAAAGTTCTAGAATCCTATCTTGTAGTTTCTTGTTAGTGAAGTAAATAATTTCAAATTTTTAAAATTAAATCTTTTTATCTTTTATCTTATCTTTTTCAAAAATTTTATCTTTTTCAAAATTTGATTTTAAAATATCTTATCTAACTCCTTATCTTCTTATCTTTTCAAATTTGATTTCAAATCTTTTTCAATCAACTAACTAACTTTGTGTTTGTTTCTTATCTTTTTCAAAACCACCTAACTACTTTTCCCTCTTTAATTTTTGAAAATATCTCACCCCTTTTTCAAAAATTCTTTTTAATTAACTAATTGTTTCATGTTTTAATTTTAATTACATTTTATCTCTAATTTTCGAAAATTACTAACCCCTTTTTAAAATTATTTTCGAATTTTCTATCCTCTTCTCTTCTTCTATTTTATTATTTATTTACTAACACTTCTCTTCACCTCTCTTCATCTAAAAATCCGAACCATTCTTCTTCATTTTTCTATCCCCTTCTTTTTCTACTAACATAAAGGAATCTCTATACTGTGACATAGAGGATTCCTCTTTCTTTTCTTGTTTTCTTCTCTTTCATATGAGCAGGAACAGGGAAAAAGGCACTCTAGTTGAAATTGATCCTGAACCTGAAAGGACTCTGAAAAGGAAACTAAGAGAAACTAAATTACAACAATCCAGAAACAACCTTTCAGAAATTTTCGAACAAGAGAAGGAGATGGCAGCCGAACCCAATAATAATAATGCAAGGAGAATGCTTGGTGACTTCACAAAGCCAACGTCCAAGTTTGATGGAAGAAGCATCTCCATTCCTGCTATTGGAGCCAATAACTTTGAGCTGAAACCTCAGCTAGTTGCCTTAATGCAACAAAACTGCAAGTTTTATGGACTTCCATCTGAAGATCCTTATCAGTTTTTAACTGAGTTCTTGCAGATCTGTGAGACTGTAAAGACGAATGGAGTTGATCCTGAAGTCTACAGACTCATGCTTTTCCCTTTTGCTGTAAGAGACAGAGCTAGAATATGGTTGGATTCACAGCCTAAGGATAGCCTGGACTCCTGGGATAAGCTGGTCACTGCTTTCTTGGACAAATTCTTTCCTCCTCAAAAGCTGAGCAAGCTGAGAGTGGATGTTCAAACCTTCAAACAAAAATATGGTGAATCCCTCTATGAAGCTTGGGAAAGATACAAGCAGCTGACCAAAAGATGTCCATCTGACATGTTTTCAGAATGGACCATATTAGATATATTCTATTATGGTCTTTCTGAATTTTCGAAAATGTCATTGGACCATTCTGTAGGTGGATCTATTCACCTAAAGAAAACGCCTGAAGAGGCTCAAGAACTCATTGACATGGTTGCAAACAACCAATTCATGTACACTTCTGAGAGGAATTCCGTGAATAATGGGATATCTCAAAAGAAAGGAGTTCTTGAAATTGATGCTCTGAATGCCATATTGGCTCAGAACAAAGTGTTGACTCAATAGGTCAACATGATCTCTCAAAATCTGAATGGATGGCAACATGCATCCAACAGTACTAAAGAGGCAGCTTCTGAAGAAGCTTATGATCCTGAGAACCCTGCCATGGCAGAGGTTAATTACATGGGTGAACCTTATGGAAACACCTATAACTCATCATGAAGAAATCATCCAAATTTCTCATGGAAGGATCAACAAAAGCCTCAACAAGGCTTTAACAATGGTGGGCGCAATAGGTTGAGCAATAGCAAGCCATATCCATCATCTTCTCAGCAACAGACAGAGAATTCTGAACAAAACACTTCTAATTTAGCCAATATAGTCTCTGATCTGTCAAAGGCCACTTTCAGTTTCATGAGTGAAACAAGATCCTCCATTAGAAATCTGGAGGCACAAGTGGGCCAGCTGAGTAAGAAAGTCATTGAAACTCCTCCCAGTATTCTCCCAAGCAATACAGAAGAGAACCCAAAAGGAGAGTGCAAGGCTATTGATGTGATCAATATGGCCGAATGCACAAAGGAGGAGGAGGACAAAAATCCTAGTAAGGGAGACCTCCTGGGACGTCCCTCAAGCAAGAAGGAGTTTCCTATTAAGGATCCAAAGGAATCAGAGGCTCATATAGAGACCATAGAGATTCCATTAAATCTCCTTCTGCCATTCATGAGCTCTGAAGACTATTCTTCCTCTGAAGAGGATGAAGATGTGACTGGAAAGCAAGTTGCTCAATATTTAGGAGCTATCATGAAGCTGAATGCCAAGATGTTTGGTAATGAGACTTGGAAAAGTGAACCTCCCTTGCTCATTAATGAACTAGATACTTGGATTCAGAAAACTCTACCTCAAAAGAAACAAGATCCTGGCAAATTCTTAATACCTTGTACCATAGGCACCATGACCTTTGATAAGGCTCTATGTGATCTTGGGTCAGGGATAAATCTTATGCCACTCTCTGTAATGGAAAAACTGGGGATCATTGAGGTACAACCTGCCTTGTTCTCATTACAATTGGCAGACAAGTCATTGAGACAAGCTTATGGAATAGTAGAGGACGTGTTAGTAAAGGTTGAAGGCCTTTACATCCCTGATGATTTCATAATCTTAGACACTAGGAAGGAAGAGGATGATTGCATCATCCTTGGAAGACCTTTCCTAACCACAGCAGGAGCTGCGATAGATGTCAACAGAGGTGAATTAGTCCTTCAATTGAATGGGGACTACCTTGTGTTTAAGGCACATGGCCATCCCTCTATGACAAAAGAGAGTAAGCATGAAGAGCTTCTCTCAGTTCAGAGTTAAGAAGAGCCCCCACAGTCAAACTCTAAGTTTGGTGTTGGGAGGCCACAACCAAACTCTAAGTTTGGTGTTAAGATCCCATATCCAAACTCTAAGTTTGGTGTTGGAACTATACAACATTGACCTGATCACCTTGTGGCTCCATGAGAGCCACTGTCAAGCTATTGACATTAAAGAAGCGCTTGTTGGGAAGCAACCCAATTTTATTTATTTAATTTTTATTTTATTGTTATTTTGTGTTTTATTAGGTACATGATCATGAGGAGTCACGAAAAAATCATAAAAATTAAAAACAGAATAAAAAACAGCAGAAGAAAAAAATCACACCCTGGAGGAAGCACAGGCTGGCGTTCAACGCCAGTAAGATGCATCTGGCCGGCGTTAAACGCCAGAACAGAGCATTATTCTGGCGCTGAACGCCAGAAACAAGCAACATTCTAGCGCTGAACGCCAGGAATGTGCCTAGAGAAGAAAAGCTGGCGCTGAACGCCAGTAACAAGCATGAAACTGGCGTTCAACGCCAGAAACATGCTTTACATGGGCGTTGAACGCCCAGAACGTGCACCACTTGGCGTTTAAACGCCAGAATGGTATGCAAAGGCATTTTACATGCCTATTTGGTGCAGGGATGGAATTCCTTGACACCTCAGGATCTGTGGACCCCACAAGATCACCTCAGGATCTGTGGATCCCACAGGATCCCCACATACTATATTCCCACCTTACCTCCTAATCCTATTTTTGTGATTACTCTTCCCCATGTCACACTTCCCAACACTCTTCACCAATCACCTCAATTCCTCTTCCCAATCACCCCCTTCACCACTCACATCCATCCACTCTTCCCCATAAACCCCACCTACCTTCAAAAATTCAAAACCATTTTCCCACCCATTCCCACCCTAAATGGCCGAACATTTTTTTTGTTTTTCCATTACCATCAATGGCACCTAAGGCCGGAGTATCCTCTAGAAAAGGAAAAGGGAAGACAAAAGCTTCCACCTCCGAGTCATGGGAGATGGAAAGATTCATCTCCAAAAGCCATCAAGACCACTTCTATGATGTTGTGGCAAAGAAGAAGGTGATCCCTGAGGTCCCTTTCAAGCTCAAGAAAAATGAGTATCCGGAGATCCGACATGAAATCCGAAGAAGAGGTTGGGAAGTCCTAACCAACCCCATGCAACAAGTCAGAATCTTAATGGTTCAAGAGTTCTATGCCAATGCATGGATCACTAGGAACCATGATCAAAGTATGAACCCGAGTCCAAAGAATTATCTCACAATGGTTCGGGGGAAGTACTTAGATTTTAGTCCGGAAAATGTGAGGTTGGCGTTTCACTTGCCCATGATGCAAGGAGATGAACGCCCCTACACTAGGAGGGTCAACTTTAATCAAAGGTTGGACCAAGTCCTAATGGACATATGTGTGGAAGGAGCTCAATGGAGAAGAGACTCCAAAGGCAAGCCAGTTCAACTAAGAAGACTGGATCTCAAGCCTGTGGCCAGAGGATGGTTGGAGTTCATTCAACGCTCCATCATTCCTACTAGCAACCGATCTGAAGTTACTGTGGATCGGGCCATCATGATTCATAGCATCATGATTGGAGAGGAAGTAGAAGTTCATGAGGTCATCTCCAATGAAATCTACAAAATAGCCGACAAGCCCTCACCCATGGCAAGGCTAGCTTTTCCTCACCTTATTTGCCATCTATGTTACTCAGCTGGAGTTATCATAGAAGGAGACATCCTCATTGAAGAGGATAAGCCCATCACCAAGAAGAGGATGGAGCAAGCAAGAGAGATCCTTCACGGTTCTCAAGAGATGCATGAGGAAGCTCATCATCAAGAAATCCCTGAGATGCCTCAAGGGATGCACTTTCCTCCCAACAACTATTGGGAACAACTCAACACTTCCTTAGAAGATTTGAGCCACAATGTTGAACAATTAAGGGTGGAACATCATGAGCACTCCATCATTCTCCATGAAATAAGAGAAGATCAAAGAGTAATGAGGGAGGAGCAACAAAGGCAAGGAAGGGACATAGAAGAGCTTAAGAACATCATTGGTCCTTCAAGAAGAAGACGCCACTAAAGGTGGATTCATTCCTTGTTCTTTATTTCTTTCTGTTTTCGGTTTTTAATGTTGTGTTTATCTATGTTTCGTGTCTCTAATTCATGATCATTAGTATGTAGTAACTATGTCTTAAAGCTATGAATAAATTCCATTAATCCTTCACCTCTCTTAAAAGAAAAATATTTTAATTCAAAAGAACAAGAAGTACATGAATTTCGAATTTATCCTTGAATTTAGTTTAATTATATTGATGTGGTGGCAATACTTTTGTTTTCTGAATGAATGCTTGAACAGTGCATATGTCTTTTGATCTTGTTGTTTATGAATGTTAAAAACTGTTGGCTCTTGAAAGAATGATGAACAAAGAGAAATGTTATTGACAATCTGAAAAATCATGGAATTGATTCTTGAAGCAAGAAAAAGCAGTGAAAAAGAAGAAGCTTGAGAAAAAAAAGAGAAAAAAATGGCGAAAAAAATAGAAAGAAAAAGAAAAAGCAAGCAGAAAAAGCCAATAGCCCTTAAAACCAAAAGGCAAGGGTAAAAAGGATCCAAGGCTTTGAGCATCAATGGATAGGAGGGCCCAAGGAAATTAAATCCAGGCCTAAGCGGCTAAATCAAGTTGTCCCTAACCATGTGCTTGTGTCATGAAGGTCCAAGTGAAAAGCTTGAGACTGAGTGGTTAAAGTCGTGATCCAAAGCAAAAGAGTGTGCTTAAGAGCTCTGGACACCACTAACTGGGGACTCTAGCAAAGCTGAGTCACAATCTGAAAAAGGTTCACCCAGTTATGTGTCTGTGGCATTTATGTATCTGGTGGTAATACTGGAAAACAAAATGCTTAGGGCCACGGCCAAGACTCATAAGTAGCTGTGTTCAAGAATCAACTTACTTAACTAGGAAAGTTAATAACATTATCCAAAATTCTAAGTTCCTAGAGAAGCCAATCATTCTAAACTTCAAAGGAAAAAGTGAGATGCCCAAACTGTTCAGAAGCAAAAAGATACAAGTCCCGCTCATCTAATTATAATTAATATTCATTGGTATTTTGGAATTTATAGGATATTCTCTTCTTTTTATCCTATTTGATTTTCAGTTAATTGGGGACAAGCAACAATTTAATTTTGGTGTTGTGATGAGCGGATAATTTATATGCTTTTTGGCATTGTTTTTAGGTAGTTTTTAGTAAGTTCAAGCTACTTTTAGGGATGTTTTCATTAGTTTTTATGTTAAATTCACATTTCTGGACTTTACTATGAGTTTGTGTGTTTTTCTGTGATTTCAGGTAATTTCTGGCTGAAATTGAGGGACTTGAGCAAAACTCTGAAAAAGGCTGACAAAAGGACTGCTGATGCTGTTGGAATCTGACCTCCCTGCACTCGAAATGGATTTTCTGGAGCTACAGAACTCCAAATGGCGCGCTCTCAACGGTGTTGGAAATTAACATCCAGAGCTTTCCAGCAATATATAATAGTCCATACTTTATTCGGAAATTGACGACGTAACTTGGCGCTGAACGCCAAGTACATGCTGCTGTCTGGGGTTAAACGCCAGAAAAACGTCATGATCCGGAGTTGAACGCCCAAAATACGTTATAACTTGGAGTTCAACTCCAAGAAAAGCCTCAGCTCGTAGATAGATCAAGCTCAGCCCAAACATACACCAAGTGGGCTCCGGAAGTGGATTTATGCATCAATTACTTACTCATGTAAACTCTAGTAGCTAGTCTAGTATATATAGGACATTTAACTATTGTATTAGACATCTTTTGATCACTTTAGATCTAAGGAACATCTGGGGGCACATAGTTCTCAGATCATGGGGGCTGGCCATTCGGCCATGCCTGAACCTTTTACTTATGTATTTTCAACAGTGGAGTTTCTGCACACCATAGATTAAGGGTGTGGAGCTCTGCTGTACCTCAAGTTTCAATACAACTACTATTACTTTCTATTCAATTCTCTTTTATTCTTATTCCAAGATATACGCTACACTTAACTTTGGTGAATGTGATGATCCATGACACTCATCATCATTCTCACCCATGAACGCGCGTGACTGACAACCACTTCCGTTCTACCTTAGGCCGGGCGCATATCTCTTATATTCCCCAACAGAATCTTCGTGGTATAAGCTAGATAGATGGCGGCATTCATGAGGATTCGGAAAGTCTAAACCTTGTCAGTGGTATTCCGAGTAGGATTCTGGGATTGAATGACTGTGACGAGCTTCAAACTCGCGATTGCTGGGCGTGATGACAAACGCAAAAGGATCAATGGATCCTATTCCAACATGATCGAGAACCAACAGCTGATTAGCCGTGCTGTGACAGAGCATAGGAACGTTTTCACTGAGAGGATGGGATGTAGCCACTGACAACGGTGATGCCCTACATACAGCTTGCCATGGAAAGGAGTAGGAAGGATTGGATGAATGTAATAGTAAAGTAGAGATTCAATAGGAGCATAGCATCTCCATACACTTATCTGAAATTCCCACTATTAATTTACATAAGTATTTCTATCCCTTTTATTTTCTTTTTTTTAATTTCGAAACCCATAAACATTTAATCTGCCTAACTGAGATTTACAAGGTGACCATAGCTTGCTTCATACCAACAATCTTTGTGGGATCGACCCTTACTCACGTAAGGTATTACTTGGATGACCCAGTACACTTGCTGGTTAAGTTGAACGGAGTTGTGAACCATGGTATTGGCATCATGTTTTTGGCGCCATTGCCAGGGAATGAAAAGCAATGAATTTTGCAAAATGGAATAACACATGAATAACAATTTCATCCACCAAAAGTCTGAGGTATTTCCCGTTAAGGACATTTTGATCATCCCGTGGAAGCATGACTTTGGTGTCCCCAGCTCTGCAGGAGACTCCGGCTGCGGAGACAAGAGTTGAGACCAAGGCGGGGAAAGGTAAGTTGCCCGCGATTTGTACATGTTCCATAGCATGCCGGATGTGTCTTGAGAGATCCAGAGGTTGGTCTGTAAGGATGCACCATAGTAGAACAGCCATGTCCGCAGTGAAGGAGGACTCATGAGTGCTCGGGAAGACGTAATGGGACATGATCTGTGCCCATACGCGAGCCTCCAAGGTAAGTGCGGAAGCCAAGATTCCCTTAGGGCGGTTGCGGTGGTATCCGTAGATCCAACGGCTGCCAGGTAAAGAGATGACTCTGAGAACGGAGTCCCAGTCAAATTGGTATCGCTGGCGCTGAAGGGTGGCTTCTTGAAAAGCGTCCATTCCTGCTGGAATAGGGGGAAGACTCAGAACTTGCTGAATGGCCTCTTCTGTAATAGGGACTTGCTTCTGCCGGACATAAACAGACTGCAGGGTCGGTATGTAGAAGTTGGAGTAGAACTCAACTACCCAAGAAAGATTGACCTGCCTTGGCTGTCTCCGTAGGAAACCCCATTGTCTTCGCTCAATTTGCGACTCAACAAAGGTGGCAATATTGGGCGGGAGGATGAGAAGGTATTCATTGTTATAGTTCCTTTCTGCTAGGATAGGGAACATCTGCTCACAGTAGCGATTGGGAAATCGCGCAGTGTCATTTGCTGGAAAGGCTTTCTCTTTGTCGTCAACCTTTATTATCCTCTTAACTCTTTTTGTTGATGGCTTGACTGCGGTTGAAGAAGGCTCTGCCACTAATGCTCTTTTAGTTCCTCTTCTTGCTGGTGGTTTGGAAGTAGCTTTCTCTTTTCCTTTCTTGGTGGCCATCCTGAAAGAAGGGAAGAGAAAGGAAATTAAATTCAAAGAGATAGAGCAAGGAAGAGGGTATTGTAAGTGATAGTCAATGCACAATAACGATAAATGGCACTAACACATGTTCCGGATTACATGTGAAAAGCTCATCAATGGAAATATATCAAGTGCATGTAGGACAGTGGAATGCAAGAGGTTTATTGGCATGCAGGCAAAGGCATGAGTAGCATATAGCAAACATTCAATGTCCAAGTTAGGTTACCATTTGTAACAAACTAACTATCACGTTTGTATTGACAATTAAATTTAATTAATAAAATATGAAAGGAAATTTGTGAAAAGCAAGCATTGCAGAGTAAAGTAAAGTAATATAGAAAAGTGCATAGTGCTATATGGACTTTTTCACAAACACATGGCATACATGGTAAACAAGATATAAAAAGTATGAAATTGAACATGCAAACAATCCCTTAAATAGGAGAAAAATAATTGTCAAACAATTTGCAATAATCCACAAGCATATAATGAGGAATGATGACTCAAAAGGTTTCTAACACCATGTAAAAGAAGAAGAAGGAAAAATAAAGATTTGAAAAGAAAAAGAAAAGAAAAAGAAAATAATAATATATATATACATAATATAATAAGAATGATAGAAAAGAGAAGAAGGAAGAAGAAGGTAAAACCTTGTTAATGGTGGTGAGAGAGATAGAGAGTGAAAGGTGAGGTAGAAGGGGAAAGGGAGAAAGAAGAAAGAAGGGGGGAAAAGAAAAAGTAGGGTTTGGAGAAGAGAAAGATAAGATAATTTGGCTTATTGGGTTGAGCTGTGCGGCGCATGCGACGCGGCCGCGGAAGGCACGCGTTCGCGTGGATGCGCGTCAGGAAGGGGAGCGCGATCGCGTCTGTCACGCGGTCGCGTGACCTACGTTGTGCTGCTGGCGCGAGTGCAGCCTCGCTCTAGCACAACTCTCTGTTCAATATAATTCAATTGCCAAACTAAGGTGACGCGATCGCGTGGGTCATGCGATCGCGTGAGTGTGCATCAGAAATTAATTGACGCGGCTGCGTCGGTGACGCGGTCGCGTGACAAGGATTGTGCTTCCAGCACCAATCCAGCACCACTCTCGCACAATATAGCATTGTGCACCCTTTTACGTCGAAAATGCAGGGCACGCGGCCGCGTGGAGCACGCGGTCGCGTGGGAGGCCATGATTTCCATGCGACGCGGTCGCGTGGAGTAAATTGTGCCTTTGGCATGACTCCAGCGCTGCTCCTGCGTAACTTTTTGTTCACTTTTATTTTTCTTTACTCCCCCTGCCACGCGGACGCGTCGCTTGTGCGATCGCGTCGCGCGGCAAAATTTTTTTTTAAAATTTTTTTTCTTAAGAAAGATAAAGACATGTAATTGAAAAAGCACGAAAGCACTAATAAAGAGAAGAGTTATTTAAAGAAGAAAAACTAAAAGTGAAGAAAAGAACGATCATACCGCGGTGGGTTGTCTCCCACCAAGCACTTTGCTTTAACGTTCGTAAGTTGGACGCTCCACTAGCTCAATCTGTTGCTATGTAGGGATCTTCCAGGCAGAAGATCTCAAGCTCCTTGCTCTTCTGCACCTTCTCACCATGGTATAGCTTTAGACGGTGTCCATTAACCTTAATAAGTTCAGAACTTGAAGGATGGCTTAGGTGATAAACTCCGTACGGTTCAGCCTTCTCTATTCTGTATGGACCTTCCCATTTTGATCTCAACTTACCGGGCATGAGCCTCAGTCGAGATTTGTAAAGGAGAACAAAATCTCCAGGTTGGAACTCTCTCTTCTTGATGTTTTGATCATGCACAGCTTTCATCTTTTCCTTGTATATTCTGGAGTCCTCGTAAGCTTCTAGGCGAAGATTCTTCAGTTCCTGCAGTTGCAACTTTCTTTCAGCTGCAGCAGTCTCAATCCCCATGTTGCACTCTTTAACTACCCAGAAGGCTCTGTGTTCGATTTCAACTGGGAGATGACAAGCTTTTCCATAAACTAAGCGGAAGGGACTCATCCCAATGGGTGTCTTGTATGCTGTTCTATATGCCCACAGTGCATCTTGTAGTCTGGTGCTCCAGTCTTTTCTGTGAGGCTTTACTATCTTTTGCAAGATACATTTAATTTCTCTGTTTGACACCTCGGCTTGCCCATTAGTTTGGGGATGGTAAGCTGTTGTAACTTTATGGATTATCCCATGCTTCTTCATCAATCCTGTTAGTTTCCTGTTACAAAAATGGGTGCCTTGATCGCTCACGATCGCTCGTGGTGATCCAAAGCGGCATATAATATGGTTTCTCACAAAGGAAACAACAGTGTTAGCATCATCAGTGCGGGTAGGAATTGCTTCCACCCATTTGGAAACATAATCTACAGCTAACAATATATAAAAATATCCACTAGAATTTGGAAATGGACCCATGAAGTCAATGCCCCAAACATCAAAAATTTCACAGAAAAGCATATATTGTTGAGGCATCTCATCCCTCTTGGATATGTTACCAAATTTTTGGCATGGGTGACAAGATTTACAAAACTCAGCAGCATCTCTAAAAAGAGTAGGCCACCAGAATCCACAGTCTAAGATCTTTCTGGCTGTTCGTTGGGGGCCAAAATGTCCTCCACTCTCAGATGAGTGACAGGCCTCTAAAATGGACTGGAATTCTGATTGAGGTACACAACGTCTAATTATCTGGTCAGCGCCACATCTCCATAAATATGGGTCATCCCATATATAATATTTAGACTCGCTTTTTAGCTTGTCTCTTTGATGTTTAGAAAAATGTGGAGGAAATGTGCGGCTAACTAAATAATTAGCAACAGGTGCATACCAAGGGACTACCTCAGATACTGCTTGCAGGTTGTCAAAAGGAAAATTATCATCTATAGGAGTAGAATCATCCTTAATATGTTCAAGGCGACTCAAGTGGTCTGCAACTAAATTTTGATTACCACTCCTATCCTTGATTTCTAAATCAAATTCTTGTAACAGCAGTATCCAACGTATAAGTCTTGGTTTGGATTCCTTTTTAGCCAATAGATACTTTAGAGCTGCATGGTCCGAATACACTACTACTCTAGTACCAAGTAAATAAGCCCGTAATTTATCCAGAGCAAAAACAATAGCAAGTAGCTCTTTCTCAGTAGTAGTATAATTGGACTGGGCAGTGTCTAAAGTCTTAGACGCATAGGCAATAACAAAAGGATTCTTACCTTCACGCTGAGCCAGCGCTGCTCCTACCGCATGGTTGGAAGCATCGCACATGATTTCAAATGGCTGGCTCCAATCGGGTCCTCTCACAATTGGAGCTTGAGTTAGAGCAGTCTTTAGCTTATCAAATGCTTGTTTGCAATCCTCACTGAACTCGAACTCAATATCCTTTTGTAGTAATCTGGATAAGGAAAGTGCCACCTTACTAAAATCCTTAATAAATCTCCTGTAGAAACCTGCATGGCCAAGAAACGAACGGACTTTCCTCACAGAAGAGGGGTAAGGTAAACTAGAAATAACATTCACCTTTGCTGGGTCTACAGAAATGCCATTATTAGATACCACATGTCCCAATACAATCCCTTGCTTTACCATAAAGTGGCATTTTTCGAAATTCAATACAAGGTTTGTATTAATACATCTATCTAATACTCTAGATAATCCATCTAAGCAAAGGTTAAAAGAATCACCATAAACTCTAAAATCGTCCATAAAAACTTCCATACAGTCCTCAATAAGATCAGAGAAAAGACTCATCATGCACATTTGAAAAGTAGCTGGTGCATTGCACAAGCCAAAGGGCATTCTCTTATAAGCATAGGTCCCAAAAGGACATGTAAAAGTAGTCTTTTCCTGATCCTCAGGAGCTATATGAATCTGGAAATAACCTGTGTAACCATCTAAAAAGCAATAATGCGATTTACCTGACAGGCGATCCAGCATTTGATCAATGAATGGAAGTGGATAGTGATCCTTACGAGTAGCTTGGTTGAGACGCCTGTAATCAATGCAGACTCTCCAAGCATTCTGAACTCTAGTTGCTATGAGCTATCCATGCTCATTTTTCACGGTAGTGACTCCGGACTTCTTGGGCACCACTTGTACTAGGCTTACCCATTCACTGTCTGAAATGGGATATATGATACTGGCCTCCAATAGTCTGGTCACTTCCTTTTTGACAACTTCCAAGATGGTAGGATTCAATCTTCTTTGTGGTTGACGGACAGGTCTTGCTCCCTCTTCTAAAAATATTCTGTGCTCGCATATTTGAGGGTTGATTCCCACTATGTCTGCCAAACTCCACCCAATTGCCTTCTTATGCTTTCTTCAGCACATCAAGTAGCTGTTCTTCTTGTTGAGAAGTCAGTTCTCTTGCAATAATAACCGGAAGCTTCTGCTCATCCTCAAGGTAAGCATATTTGAGATGTGGAGGGAGAGGTTTCAATTCTAACTTTTGATCATGGGCAGGCTCTGGGTTATCTGGGGCTTGTGAAAATGGCGAAGTATCCTCATTGTCAGTTAAGAGGGTCCCCACACTTGGACCTTGTCCAGTGTGCCTCTCTTCAAATTCTTCCTTTTGAACTTCAGCCACACTTTCGTCTATGACATCACACTGGAAGATAGAACGATCTTCTGGGGGGTTGTCAATGACTCCATTCAGATTGAAGATTACTATGCGGCCATCTATTTCAAAGGAGTATGTCCCTGAAAAAGCATCCAATTTGAATTTTGATGTCTTCAGGAATGGTCTTCCAAGTAGGATTGATGATGGCTTATCTGAATCATTATGGGGCATCTCCAAGATATAAAAATCAGTGGGAAATGTGAGCCTTTTAATGTTCACCAAAACATCTTCAGCAACTCCAGCCACTGTAATAATGCTTTTATCTGCTAACACAAAACGAGCAGCGACCTTTTTAAGGGAGGGAGCCTTAAAACATCATATATAGACAAAGGCATTATACTGACACATGCTCCTAAATCACACATGCAATCATAAATTACTACACCTCCAATAGTACAACTAACTATGCAAGGACCTGGATCACTACATTTTTCAGGTAATCCTCTCATTAAAGCATATATAGAACTACCTAAAGGAATAGTTTCTAATTCATTAATTTTATCTTTATGGATACATAAGTCTTTTAGAAACTTTGCATATTTAGGTACCTGCTGAATAACATCAAAAAGGAGAACAGTTACCTCAACCTCTTTGAATATTTCTACCATTTTAGGATCAGGTTCCAGCTGCTTCCTAGGCTTCCTTGCAAGTTGTGGAAATGGAATGGGAGTAGTGTTTTCTGTGGTGCCTGCACCTTTTTGTGCTTCTTCCTGTGGTTGAGCTATCTCTTCTTCAGCTATGCCCTGTATATCCTCTTCCTCTTCAACATCTTCGATTTCTACCACCTCTTCAGCTGAGGCGTATTCTGGTGAGCTTGGTTCCTCCTGATTCCTCTCCTGCAGTGTGGTTCCGGACCTCAGGGTGATGGCATTAATGCCTCCCTTTGGATTGGGTAATGGTTGAGAGGGGATTCCAGTGGTGCTTGAAGGTTGGTTACTGGAATTTTGTGCTGAACCAAGTTGTGTCATAAAAGCTTGCAGAGTAGAGGTGAAACCATTCAGACTGGCGTTAATACTGTTCACGATGGTATTTTCTATGGCCAGTTGTCTTTTCTCAAAATCTTGTAATAATTCTTCATTAGAAGATACAAAAGAATGAGTAAATTGAGAGGTTTGCTACTGATTGTTCGGTGGTCCTTGGTTTTGCCTCAGGTGAGGTGCTCGGTAAGGTTGATTTTGCTGCCTGTTGTTGTAATTATTCCACCTCTGATTTCCCTGATTATCTCTGCCTCCCCTATTATTGTTGTCCCTCCAATTCTGGTTTGAATTGTCCTGCCATCCATGGTTATTATTTCCACTTTGATTGTACCCTTGGTTGGGGCGGTCATAGAAGTTGTGAATGGATGCCACCATGTTGTCTTCTTATTGGAGCTGCGGGCATTCATCAGTGTAATGGCTATAATCAGCACAAATTCCACAAATTCTTTGTGGAACTAGTTGTTGGTTTTACTGCGGTTGAGTTTGCTGAGCTTGTTGATTTAACTGCATTTGCTTCAGCAGGTTGGTCATTTCACAGATGCTTTGATTTAGAGCAGCAGTCTCTATGCCAGAAGATACTTCTGCAACGGCCCTTGAACGGCCTTGCTTCTGTCTGTGGTTCCGAGTAGATTCAGCTAAATCACTGATCAATTGCCAAGCTTCATCAGTGGTCTTGTACTTCTTTATAGACCTATTGCTAGCACTTTCTAATGTGGTCTTATCTTGGGGCCTCATACCTTGTGTGACATAGCTGAGTAGCACGATCTTGTCAATCATGTGGTGGGGGCATGCTTCCAGAAGATTATTGAAGCGCTCCCAGTATTCAAAGAGAGTCTCATTGTCATCCTGAACAATTGTAGAGATATCCTTCCTCAGTTTATCATTAACTTTAGATGGGAAGAATTTCTCCAAGAACTCCTTTCTGAGTGTATCCCAGTTGGATACGTTTGCTAGAGGTTGAGTGTAGTACCACTCTCTTGCTTTTCTCTCAAGAGAGAACGGAAAAGCTTTCAGCAGAATTGAAGTTTCATCAGCGCCATCACGCCTGACAGTAGAACAGGCTGCCTGGAAATCTCTCAAGTGCTTGATAGGCTCTTGAGCAGTGGTCGGCGAAATTGTGAACTATACTTTTTCACAACTCTCATAATCCCTGGTAATGGCTCCAAAAACTTGGTGCGCTCAATACCATGGCATTACACAACTTCGCACAACTAACCAGCAAGTGCACTGGGTCGTCCAAGTAATAAAACCTTACGTGAGTAAGGGTCGATCCCACGGAGATTGTTAGTATTGAAGCAAGCTATGGTCATCTTGTAAATCTTAGTCAGGCAAACTCAGATGTATATGGTGATGAACGAAAATAACATAGAAGATAAAGATAGAGATACTTATGTATATCATTGGTGTAAGAGCTTCAGACAAGTGTATGAAGACGCCTTCCCTTCCGTCTCTCTGCTTTCCTACAGCCTTCATCCAATCCTTCTTACTCCTTTCCATGGCAAGCTCGTGTAGGGTCTCACTGTTGTCAGCAGCTACCTCCCATCCTCTCAGTGAAAGCGATTGCATATGTCCTGTCACGGCATAGCGGAATTCATCTGTCGGTTCTCAATCAGGCGCGGAATAGAATCCAGTGATTCTTTTGCGTTATCACTAACGCCCCCGCCCTCAGGGTTTGAAGCACGTCACAGTCATTCAGTCATTGAATCCTACTCAGAACACCACAGACAAGGTTAGACCTTCCGGATTCTCTTGAATGCTGCCATCAGGTCCTGCCTATACCACGAAGACTCCGAAGAATCCAAGAGATATTCACTAAGCCTCGAATGCTTGTAGAACAAGAATGGTTGTCAGTCACCTTGTTCATAGGTGAGAGTGGTGATGGGCGTCAATCATCACCATCATCATGTTGAAGAACAAGTGATATCTTGGTAAAAGAACAAGCGGAATTGAATGGAAGAACAATAGTAATTGCATTAATACTCGAGGTACAGCAGAGCTCCACACCCTTAATCTATGGTGTGTAGAAACTCCACCGTTGAAAATACATAAGAACAGGGTCTAGGCATGGCCGAATGGCCAGCCTCCCAGAGGTCTAAGATAGCATAAAACAAAGATAGCTACCAAAGTCTGTGTATACAATAGTAAAAGGTCCTATTAATAGTAAACTAGTAACCTAAGGTGTACAGAAATGAGTAAATGACATAAAAATCCACTTCCGGGCCCACTTGGTGTGTGCTTGGGCTGAGCAATGAAGGAAATTCGTGTAGAGACCCTTTCTGGAGTTAAACGCCAGTTCTCATGCCAGTTTGGGCGTTTAACTCCAACTTTTATTCCAGTTCCGGCGTTTAACGCTGGAATTCCTGAGGCCGGATTGCTTCGCGGGTTTGGGCCATCAAATCTTGGACAAAGTATGAACTATTATATTGCTGGAAAGCCCTGGATGTCTACTTTCCAACGCCGTTGAGAGCGCGCCAATTGGGCTTCTGTAGCTCCAGAAAATCCACTTCGAGTGCAGGGAGGTCAGAATCCAACAGCATCTGCAGTCCTTTTTGGTCTCTGAATCAGATTTTTGCTCAGGTCCCTCAATTTCAGCCAGAAAATACCTGAAATCACAGAAAAACACACAAACTCATAGTAAAGTCCAGAAAAGTGAATTTTAAATAAAAACTAATAAAAATGTACTAAAATCTAACTAAAAGATATCAAAAACATACTAAAAACAATGCCAAAAAGTATACAAATTATCCGCTCATCACAACACCAAACTTAAATTGTTGCTTGTCCTCAAGCAACTGAAAATCAAATAAGATCAAAAGAAGAGAATATGCAATGAATTCCAAAACATCTGTGAAGATCAGTATTAATTAGATGAGCGGGGCTTTTAACCTTCTGTCTCTGAACAGTTTTGGCATCTCAATCTATCCCTTGAAATTCAGAATGGTTGGCTTCTTTAGGAACTCAGAGTCCAGATAGTGTTAATGATTCTCCTAGTAAAGTATGATGATTCTTGAACATAGCTATTTATTGAGTCTTGGCTGTGGCCCAAAGCACTCTGTCTTCCAGTATTACCACCGGATACATACATGCCACAGACACATAATTGGGTGAACCTTTTCAGATTGTGACTCAGCTTTGCTAAAGTCCCCAATTAGAGGTGTCCAGGGTTCTTAAGCACACTCTTATTTGCCTTGGATCACAACTTTATTTCTTTTCTTTTTCTTTCTTTTCTTTCTTTTTTTTTTTCGATTTTTTTTTTCGGTTTTTTTTTCTTTTTCTTTTTTTTTTTTTGAATAGCTTTTTCTTGCTTCAAGAATCATTTTATTGATTTTTCAGATCCTCAGTAACATGTCTCCTTTTTCATCATTCTTTCAAGAGCCAACATTCATGAACCACAAATTCAAGATACATATGCACTGTTTACACATACATTCAGAGAACAAAAATATTGCCACCACATCAAAATAATTAAACTATTATAAAATTCAAAATTCATGCAATTCTTCCTTTTTCAATTAAGCACATTTTTATTCAAGAAAGGTGATGGATTCATAGGACATTCATAACTTTAAGGCATAGACACTAAGACACTAATGATCATAAGACACAAACATGGATAACATAAAGCATAAAATTCGAAAAACAAAGGAATAAAGAACAAGGAAATCAAGGAATGGGTCCACCTTAGTGATGGCGGCTCTTCCTTGCTTTTGAATGTCCTATGGAGTGCTTGAGCTCCTCAATGTCTCTTCCTTGTCTTTGTTGCTCCTCCCTCATGATTCTTTGATCTTCTCTAATTTCATGAAGGATGATGGAGTGTTCTTGGTGCTCCACCCTTAGTTGTCCCATGTTGGAACTTAATTCTCCTAGGGAGGTGTTTAGTTGCTCCCAATAGTTTTGTGGAGGAAAGTTCATCCCTTGAGGAATCTCAGGGATTTCTTGATGAGAGGGGTCTCTTGTGTATTCCATCCTTTTCTTGGTGATGGGCTTGTCCTCATCAATGGGGATATCTCCTTCTATGTCAACTCCAACTGAATAACAGAGGTGACAAATGAGGTGAGGAAAGGCTAATCTTGCCAAAGTGGAGGTCTTGTCTGCCACTTTATAGAGTTCTTGAGCTATAACCTCATGAACCTCTATTTCCTCTCCAATCATGATACTATGGATCATGATGGCCCGGTCTATGGTAACTTCGGACCGGTTGCTAGTGGGAATGATTGAGCGTTGTATGAACTCTAACCATCCTCTAGCCACGGGCTTGAGGTCATGCCTTCTCAATTGGACCGGCTTTCCTCTTGAATCTTGCTTCCATTGTGCGCCCTCTTCACATATGACTGTGAGGACTTGGTCCAACCTTTGATCAAATTTGACCCTTCTAGTGTAAGGATGCTCATCTCCTTGCATCATAGGCAAGTTGAACGCCACCCTCACACTCTCCGGACTAAAATCCAAGTATTTCCCCCGAACCATAGTAAGATAATTCTTTGGATTCGGGTTCACACTTTGGTCATGGTTCTTTGTGATCCATGCATTGGCATAGAACTCTTGAACCATCAAGATTCCAACTTGTTGAATGGGGTTGGTGAGAACTTCCCAACCTCTTCTTTGGATCTCATGGCGGATCTCCGGATATTCACCCTTTTTGAGTAAAAAGGGGACTTCGGGGATCACCTTCTTCAAGGCCACAACTTCATAGAAGTGGTCTTGATGCACCTTTGAGAGGAATCTATCCATCTCCCATGACTCGGAGGTGGAAGCTTTTGCTTTCCCTTTCCTCTTTTTAGAGGTTTCTCCGGCCTTTGGTGCCATAATGGTTATGGAAAAACGAAAAAGCAACGCTTTTACCACACCAAACTTAAAATGTTTGCTCGTCCTCGAGCAAAAGAGGAAAGAAGAGAGTAGAAGAAGAAGAAATGAGGAAGAAGGGAGATGGTAGTGTATTCGGTCAAGGAGGGGGAGAAATGGTGTTTAGGTTGTGTGAAAATGAAGGGGTAAAGAGGGGGTATATATAGGAAAGAGGGGGATGAGGGTTCGGCCATTTGAGGGTGGGTTTGGGAGGGGAAGTGGTTTGAATTTGAAGGGTGAGGTTGGTGGGGTTTTATGAAGGATGGATGTGAGTGGTGAAGAGAAAGATGGGATTTGATAGGTGAGGGGTTTTTGGGAAAGAGGTATTGAGGTGATTGGTGAATGGGGGAAGAAGAGAGAGAGTGATGGTAGGGTCCTGTGGGGTCCACAGATCCTGTAGTGTCAAGGAAAAGTCATCCCTGCACCAAAAGTTGCTCAAAATCACGTTTTGAGGCATTTCTGGCGTTAAACGCCGGGCTGGTGCCCATTCCTGGCGTTTAACGCCAGGTTCTTGCCCTTTACTGGCGTTTAACGCCAGTCTGGTGCCCCTTTCTGGCGTTAAACGCCCAGAAGGGTGCCAGACTGGGCGTTAAACGCCCAACAGCAAGGCTTACTGGCGTTTGAACGCCAGCAGCTTCTTCCTCTAGGGTGTGCTGTTTTTCTTCCTGTTTTTCATTCTGTTTTTGCTTTTTTCATTATTTTTGTGACTTCTTATGATCATCAACCTACAAAAAAGATAAAATAACAAAAGAAAATAATTAATTATAAAACATTGGGTTGCCTCCCAACAAGCGCTTCTTTAATGTCATTAGCTTGACAGAGGACTCCCATGGAGCCTCAGAAACACTCAGAACCTTGTTGAAACCTCCCAACACCAAACTTAGAGTTTGAATGTGGGGTTTCAACACCAAACTTAGAGTTTGGTTGTGGCCTCCCAACACCAAACTTAGAGTTTGACTGTGGGGGCTCTGCTTGGCTCTGTTTTGAGAGAAGCTCTTCATGCTTCCTCTCCATGATGATAGAGGGATATCCTTGGGCCTTAAACACCATGGATTCTTCATTCACTTGAATGATCAACTCTCCTCTATCAACATCAATCACAGCCTTTGCTGTGGCTAGGAATGGTCTACCAAGGATGATGGATTCATCCATGCACTTCCCAGTCTCTAGGACTATGAAATCAGTAGGAATGTAATGGTTTTCAACCTTAACCAGAACATCCTCTACAAGTCCATGGGCTTGTTTTCTTGAGTTGTCTGCCATTTCTAGTGAGATTCTTGCAGCTTGCACCTCAAGGATCCCTAATTTCTCCATTACAGAGAGGGGCATGAGGTTTACACTTGACCCTAAGTCACACAAAGCCTTCTTGAAGGTCATGGTGCCTATGGTGCAAGGTATAGAAAACTTCCCAGGATCCTGCCTCTTTTGAGGCAGTTTATGCCTAGACAAGTCATCCAGTTCTTTGGTGAGCAAGGGAGGTTCATCTTCCCAAGTCTCATTTCCAAATAACTTGTCATTTAACTTCATGATTGCTCCAAGATATTTAGCAACTTGCTCTTCAGTGACATACTCATCCTCTTCAGAGGAAGAATACTCATCAGAGCTCATGAAAGGCAGTAGCAAGTCCAAGGGAATCTCTATGGTCTCAGTCTGAGCCTCAGATTCCCAAGGTTCCTCATTGGGGAACTCATTAGAGGTCAGTGGACGTCCAGTGAGGCCTTCCTCAGTGGCGTTCACTGCCTCTTCTTCCTCCCAGAATTCGGCCATGTTTATGGCTTTGCACTCTCCTTTTGGATTTTCTTCAGTGTTACTTGGGAGAGTGCTTGGAGGAAGTTCAGTAATTTTCTTGCTCAGCTGACCCACTTGTCCTTCCAAATTCCTAATGGAAGATCTAGTTTCAGTCATGAAACTTTGAGTGGTTTTGATCAGATCAGAGACCATGGTTGCTAAGTCAGAATTATTCTGCTTAGAGCTCTCTGTCTGTTGCTGAGAAGATGATGGAAAAGGCTTGCCATTGTTAAACCTGTTTCTTCCACCATTGTTATTGAAACCTTGTTGAGGTCTCTCGTGATTCTTCCATGAAAGATTTGGGTGATTTCTCCATGAAGAATTATAGGTGTTACCATAGGGTTCTCCTAGGTAATTTACCTCTTCCATGGAAGGGTTCTCAGGATCATAAGCTTCTTCCTCAGATGAAGCTTCCTTAGTACTTTTTGGTGCATTTTGCATTCCAGACAGACTTTGAGAAATCAAATTGACTTGTTGAGTCAATATTTTATTCTGGGCCAAAATGGCATTCAGAGTGTCAATATCAAGAACTCCTTTCTTCTGACTAGTCCCATTGTTCACAGGATTTCTTTCAGAAGTGTACATGAATTGGTTATTTGCAACCATTCCAATCAGTTCTTGAGCTTCAGTAGGCGTCTTCTTCAGATGAAGAGATCCTCCTGCAGAGCTATCCAAGGACATCTTAGATAGTTCAGAGAGGCCATCATAGAAAATACCTATGATGCTCCATTCAGAAAGCATGTCAGAAGGACATTTTCTGATTAATTGTTTGTATCTTTCCCAAGCTTCATAGAGGGATTCTCCATCCTTTTGTCTAAAGGTTTGGACTTCCACTCTAAGCTTACTCCATCTTTGTGGTGGAAAGAATTTTGCCAAGAAGGCATTGACTAGCTTTTCCCATGAGTCCAGGCTTTCTTTAGGTTGAGAGTCCAACCATATTCTAGCTCTGTCTCTTACAGCAAAAGGGAATAGCATCAGTCTATAGACTTCAGGGTCAACCCCATTAGTCTTGACTGTGTCACAGATTTGCAAGAATTCAGCTAAAAACTGATGAGGATCTTCCATTGGAAGTCCATGGAACTTGCAATTCTGTTGCATTAGAGAAACTAATTGAGGCTTAAGCTCAAAGTTGTTTGCTCCAATGGCAGGGATAGAGATGCTTCTCCCATAAAAATCAGGAGTAGGTGCAGTAAAGTCACCCAGCACCTTCCTTGCATTGTTTGCATTGTTGTTGTTTTCTGCTGCCATGTTTTCTTCCTTGAAGAATTCGGTCAGGTCCTCTAAAGAGAGTTGTGCTTTGGCTTCTCTTAGCTTTCTCTTCAAAGTCCTTTCAGGTTCAGGATCAGCTTCAACAAGAATGCCTTTGTCCTTGCTCCTGCTCATATGAAAGAGAAGGGAACAAGAAAATGTGGAATCCTCTATGTCACAGTATAGAGATTCCTTTAAGTGTCAGAGGAAAAGAGAAATAGAAAGAAGAAGGAGAAGATAAATTCGAACTTTAGTTAGATAAGGTTCGAATTGTGCATTGAGAAGGAGTGGTACTCCATAAACAGAAGGATGTGGGAAGGAGGGAAGAAGATTTTCGAAAATTAATTAAAATACTTTGAAAACATTTTTGAAAAACATCAATTGATTTTCGAAAATCAAAGTGGAAAAGAAACCAAGTGATTTTTGAAAAAGATTTTGAAATTAGAAATTAAGAAGATTTGATTGAAAGTTATTTTGAAAAAGATGTGGTTAAGAAGATATGAAAAAAAAAATGTGATTGAGAAGATATGATTTGAAAACTATTTGAAAAGATATGATTTGAAAACCATTTGAAAAGATATGATTTTAAAAATTGATGACTTGCCTAACAAGAAAAGATATGATTCAAACATTAAAAACCTTTCTCAACAGAAAAGGTAACAAATTTGAGATGTTCAATCAAATCATTAATTGTTAGTAAGTATCTTTTAAAAAGGAAGGAAATTGATTTTGAAAACATTTGATTGAAAAGATTTGATTTGAAAAAGATTTGATTTTGAAAAATTTAAAAAAAATTGATTTGAAAACAAAATCTTCTCCCTAGCACCATCCTGGCGTTAAACGCCCAGAATGGTATACATTCTGGCGTTTAACGCCCAAAATGCTACCTCTTTGGGCGTTAAACGCCCAACCAGGTACCCTGGCTGGCGTTTAAACGCCAGTCTGCCTTCTTCACTGGGCATTTTTGAATGCTCAGCTTTTTCTGTATAATTCCTCTGCAGTATGTTCTAAATCTTCAATTCTTTGTATCATTGACTTGAAAAGACACAAATTAAAAATATTTTTGGATTTTTAATAATCAAAATGCAACAAGAATCAAATAACAATGCATGCAAGACACCAAACTTAGCAGTTTGTGTACTACTGACACTAACAATATGAGAATGCATATGAGACACAAAAAAATACTTCAAGTCAATAGAATTCAAAGATTAGAACACAAAATATATGCATGGATTCGAAAAATATAACAAAGACATGCATTTGACACCAAACTTAAGATGAGACTCTAGACTCAAACAAGAAATATTTTTGGATTTTTATGGTTTTGTAAATTTTTTTTGTGATTTTCGAAAATTAAGTAGGAAAAGGTATCAAAATTCTTAATGAGAATTCCAGGAATCAGTGCAATGCTAGTCTAAGACTCCGGTCCAGGAATTAGACATGGCTTCACAGCCAGCCAAGCTTTCAAAGAAAGCTTCGGTCCAAAACACTAGACATGACCAAAGGTCAGCCAAATCTTAGCAGATCACTGCTCCAAGAGTAAAATTGATGAGAATCAACAAGCTCTTGTGGTGATAAGTTGAAACCTCGGTCCAATCAGATTAGACATGGCTTCTCAGCCAGCCAGATTTCAACAAATCATCATGAAACTCTAGAATTCATCTTCAAGAATTTCGAAAAAAAAAATTAATACCTAATCTAAGCAACAAGATGAACCGTCAGTTGTCCAGCCTAAACAATCCCGGGCAATAACACCAAGAACTTGATGTTGTTGCCGGATCTTGGCACTGATGTTACCAAAAGCTTGCTCAAAACTTGAACAATCCCCGGCAACGGCGCCAAAAACTTGGTCGGCGAAATTGTGAACTATACTTTTTCACAACTCTCATAATCCCTGGTAATGGCTCCAAAAACTTGGTGCGCTCAATACCATGGCATTACACAACTTCGCACAACTAACCAGCAAGTGCACTGGGTCGTCCAAGTAATAAAACCTTACGTGAGTAAGGGTCGATCCCACGGAGATTGTTAGTATTGAAGCAAGCTATGGTCATCTTGTAAATCTTAGTCAGGCAAACTCAGATGTATATGGTGATGAACGAAAATAACATAGAAGATAAAGATAGAGATACTTATGTATATCATTGGTGTAAGAGCTTCAGACAAGTGTATGAAGACGCCTTCCCTTCCGTCTCTCTGCTTTCCTACAGCCTTCATCCAATCCTTCTTACTCCTTTCCATGGCAAGCTCGTGTAGGGTCTCACTGTTGTCAGCAGCTACCTCCCATCCTCTCAGTGAAAGCGATTGCATATGTCCTGTCACGGCATAGCGGAATTCATCTGTCGGTTCTCAATCAGGCGCGGAATAGAATCCAGTGATTCTTTTGCGTTATCACTAACGCCCCCGCCCTCAGGGTTTGAAGCACGTCACAGTCATTCAGTCATTGAATCCTACTCAGAACACCACAGACAAGGTTAGACCTTCCGGATTCTCTTGAATGCTGCCATCAGGTCCTGCCTATACCACGAAGACTCCGAAGAATCCAAGAGATATTCACTAAGCCTCGAATGCTTGTAGAACAAGAATGGTTGTCAGTCACCTTGTTCATAGGTGAGAGTGGTGATGGGCGTCAATCATCACCATCATCATGTTGAAGAACAAGTGATATCTTGGTAAAAGAACAAGCGGAATTGAATGGAAGAACAATAGTAATTGCATTAATACTCGAGGTACAGCAGAGCTCCACACCCTTAATCTATGGTGTGTAGAAACTCCACCGTTGAAAATACATAAGAACAGGGTCTAGGCATGGCCGAATGGCCAGCCTCCCAGAGGTCTAAGATAGCATAAAACAAAGATAGCTACCAAAGTCTGTGTATACAATAGTAAAAGGTCCTATTAATAGTAAACTAGTAACCTAAGGTGTACAGAAATGAGTAAATGACATAAAAATCCACTTCCGGGCCCACTTGGTGTGTGCTTGGGCTGAGCAATGAAGGAAATTCGTGTAGAGACCCTTTCTGGAGTTAAACGCCAGTTCTCATGCCAGTTTGGGCGTTTAACTCCAACTTTTATTCCAGTTCCGGCGTTTAACGCTGGAATTCCTGAGGCCGGATTGCTTCGCGGGTTTGGGCCATCAAATCTTGGACAAAGTATGGACTATTATATATTGCTGGAAAGCCCTGGATGTCTACTTTCCAACGCCGTTGAGAGCGCGCCAATTGGGCTTCTGTAGCTCCAGAAAATCCACTTCGAGTGCAGGGAGGTCAGAATCCAACAGCATCTGCAGTCCTTTTTGGTCTCTGAATCAGATTTTTGCTCAGGTCCCTCAATTTCAGCCAGAAAATACCTGAAATCACAGAAAAACACACAAACTCATAGTAAAGTCCAGAAAAGTGAATTTTAAATAAAAACTAATAAAAATGTACTAAAATCTAACTAAAAGATATCAAAAACATACTAAAAACAATGCCAAAAAGTATACAAATTATCCGCTCATCAAGCAGGTAGGCCATGAAACTTCGGCATCAAATTTAGCAGTGCGGTCTTTATTTCAAAATCTGTAGCTACCGCTGGATGATGCGTTTGAAACGGTTGCAGTGTAAAATCAGGAGCTCTTTCCTCCTGAATGGTAATTCTTCTAGCTGCCATGTTTTCTGCACGTAAAACAACTGAATCAGTAGAACGGGGGCTGGTTTCTTCCTCAGATTCACTTTCAGATCCGCCCTCAGAGCGGACTAACCTACGCTGTTCTCGCCTTATTCGTGAAATTGTTCTTTCAATTTCAGGATCGAATATTAGCAAGCGCAGATCAGGAAGTGAACGTGTCATTTGACAGAAGAAACACGCAGCTCATAGTAGAAAAATTAAATAAAATGCAAATAAATAAATTCTAATTAATAAAATAAGCACTCTATTGCAACTCCCCGGCAACGGCGCCAAAAATTGATGAGATGCAGAAGCTGGTGAATTAAAAATTTATTTAAATGGTTACGTTGCAAGTATAGTTCTTAACTCACCGAGAATCTGCCTATCAATTTAGAAATACGTCACAGAAAGTTTAAATTAAAATTACTGGGAGTTTTAAGTCCCAGATCGTCTCCCAACGAGTTACAGAAAAGTGTGCTGTTTTATTAATCAGATATTCCAAAAAGAGTTGAGCTAAGTAAATTAGGATTTAAATTGAGGAAATTTAAATAATAAAAATAAAAGGCCTTGACTGGGAATTGATTGGTTAGAATCTCTATCATTGATGGTGTGATTGTAAGATTAATTTATAATTAATAGTTGTTCTGTTTGGTTATCCCTTACTAGGTAAGAGAAAGTCAAACAAGTGGAAATGCCAGATCTGTTCACAAGTTGCAACCCACTTAGTTCAAAGGGATTGGCGTCGGTGACAGGATAGCAATCCAACATTTAACCCAATTACAAATTTTTCTTTCAGTCCTTCCAACTCAAGAGTTCCTTTTAATCAACTCCCCATCAAGTAATGAAACTACTCACGCATTGTAAATAAAGACTCCATGGCACATGAAAGGGAATTAAAAGAAGACATGATTATTGGAATGGAAATTAAATTAAAAAGAAATAATCCTTGCATTAATTAATCATAAAAATATCTGAATGACAAAATTGAACATAACAAAGAACATGGAAGAATAAACCAAGTTAAGAGAACAAACTAGAATGATGAAGTCTTGATGAGGAAATAACTCTTCTCAATATTCCAATGCTAAGATCAATTGAAAATTAAAATTCTAAAAACTAGAGAGTAAAAACCTAAGAGAGTGAAAAACTAGATCTCAAACTACTCAATGAATGTCTGTCTGTTGTTTCTGCATATTCTCTGACTCTAGTCTACTGTTCCGGGCCGAAAACTGGGCCGAAATAGGGTCCAAAATCGCTGGTTTCAGATTCTGCAGTTTATGCAGATCGCGCATGTCACGCGATCGCATCGTCCATGTGGACGCGTCGCTGGCGCTTTTCCTCTTCACGCGTTTGCGTTGTCCACGCTATCGCGTTGCTTGTGCTTCCCAATCCGCGCGGCCGTGCAAGCCATGCGGCCGCGTCACTGTAATTTGTGCTCCTTCACGCGGTCGTGTGAGCCATGCGATCGCGTCACTTTTCGCTGGTTATCTCCTCAAACTCTTGTATTCCTTCTATTTTTGCTAGCTTCCTCTCCAATCTCCGTCTCATTCATGCCCTATAAAGCCTGAAACACTTGACACACAGATTACGGCATCGAATGGAATAAAGGAGAATTAAAATTAAATAATTAAATTCTCTAGAAGCAATTTTCAAACATGTAATAAATTCAGGAAGGAAATCTAAATGCATGCTAAATTGATGAATAAGTGGGTAAGGATCACGACAAAACCACACAATTAAACACAATATAAACTATAAAATAGTGGTTTATCAACCCCCAATTAAAACCCTAAAACCAAAACTCAAAACCTAAAACCTCCCAAATTTCACAGAACCATCATCATCGTCAGGTGCTTACCTCGCTTGTTAGAGATCGATGCTTTGCCTCATCGGAAGAAAGATTGAGCCCAGTTGCAACAACTTGAGCCGTGTGTTTTGTTCTTGACAATGGGGATTAGAAACCCTAATTGCCTAAATCAGACAAAAAAACTTAAAGCCTACCTATTGTGATGAGGGAAAGCGAATCGAGCAAGGATGGATGGAGTAGAGGCAGCACAAGGAACAAAGGAGACGCGGAGTACAAGAAAGTAGCGGCGAGCAAAGAAGCAGAAGAGCACGGCGAGGCGGTGGTGCGACGTAGGAGAGTTGCGGCGTTGTTGTGTCGTAACAGAGCCACGGTGGTGGTGTGGTGTAGCAGAGTCGCCGTGTGAGGATGTGGTGCAAGGAGAAGAGGAAGGTATGGACGAGGTTGAGGAAGAGAGGAAAGGACTCTCCTAGCTCTTAGCTTTTTGCGAAAGAAGAAGGAGGGCGCGGGTGTTAAAAGGGGGAAAAAATTCTAAGTGTTATAACATGCTTATATTAGAAAACGCTTACAAAGCGCACTTAAAGCCTAATGATTTGGCTACTCTTAAAAAGCGTCTTCTTTGGTGAGAAATATGTACCTATAGATACTAAGATAAGGCTACGCTACATAAGTGATTTTATTGTATCTAAGGCTACACTTTTTAAATGATGCCACAATTATGTTTCCTATTCTCGTATAAAATGGTAATACGAAGAAAAGCGTAGCCTATTCTATGAATAGGCTACGCTTTTCAAATGTAGCTTAAAAAAAGTGTGGCTGAATGGGTGTTTTTCTTGTAGTGAAGTATAGTCTTAACCGACGAAATTTCCACTATCATTTTAGAATGTGTGTCACAATTAATAATAAATAACCGGGAGTAGAATCCCGTCGTGTCATTTCCTAAAGAGTTAACACAAGAGGCAAATTATTGGTTAGGATTTTTCTGAATATTTTTGAAATTGATAACGGAAAAGTAGATAGCTAGGAATTAAATCGATGATTAATTAACAAGAGATGTTATGTATTCAAAATAAAAGGCATTGGTCAGGGGAGAGAATTGGGGTTTCTATCCTTGTTGTCTTTCCCAAGTATAATAGTAAATGTTCATTGCTTCCACTTAGTTATCCTCTAGCAATTGAAGGAAAGTCAAGTGGGTATCACTAATTCTAGCCCACAAGTCCTAGTCACTTCATGGGGAAGGACTAGAGTTGGTGAGAGTTGAGCTAGCCAGCAATTCCCAAATACAAACCAATACTTGAGTATCACAACTCAAGGGATCCCAATTAATCAACCCCCAAGCCAAGTTGGAAGATTTACTCTATTAACATGAATGCCATTTTCATAACCACATAATAGGAGTAAATAAAAGACATGATAATTATGAGAATTAATTAAACTAAAATTTGCACTAATAATAATCAACAAGGATCAAACAAGCAATAAAACTAAACATAAAAATACTTCAATGAATTAATAAAATTCAAAAATGACAAGATCCAAACATGAATACAAAGCAATCAAATGGAAAAGAGTAATTGAGTTATTGGAGAAGAGAGCAATAAGGATAATGACTTCAATTAAAGGTAGTAACAGCTCTCTCAAAATCCCATTCAAAGCAAAACTAGGAACATAAAAATCCTAGAGAAAAGTAGGTGTTTCTCTCTCTAGAATTCCAAACTAATCTAAAACTCCAGTGAAAAGTGAAAGTCTCCTCAGTCTCATCTCCATCCCTGCCTCTAGTCTACGTTTTTGGGCTTGAAACTAGATCCAAATCAGCCCAGAAATCGTCCCAAGCGAGTTCTGTTAAGTGCAGCACGTGACGCTTTGTCAGGCGTATGCATCAGCCACGCGTACGCGTCGCTGAACTTCTGCGCTGATCATGCATACGCGTCACTGAAAGACGCTCCAAATCACGTGCACGCATTAGCTATGCGTGCGCATCGTTCCTTGCTTCTCAGCTCTTTAGTTTCTTGTATTCCTTCCACTTTAACATGTTTCATCTTCATCCTTTAAGCCATTCATGCCCTGTAAACCTGAAAATACTTCATAAATACATCACAGCATCGAATGGTATTAAAGGAGAATTAAAAATTAACAATTTTAAGGCCTAGGAAGCATGTTTTCAATCATAGCATGAAATTTGGAAGGAAATGAAAAACATGCAATTTACATGAATAAGTGTGAGAATAGTTGACAAAAACCCACTCAATTCAATCCAAAATATATCATAAAATAGTGGTTTATCAAAGCTCCCTACACTTAAACATTAGCATACCATCATGCTAAGCTCAGGTGAGACAAACGAGTGAAAGAAAAATGGTGAGACTTATGCAATGCAATTTATCTATAGGAATGCAACTACATGCTAAATGCTTCTACCTACTTGGTTAAAAGTAAACGAATTCTCCAAGACAAACATAAACTGGATTCCACTAATTCAAATCACACAATAAAGTACAAGTAAACTTGCGAGGAGAAAGCTCATGAAAGCCGGGAACAAAGAATCAAGCATCGAACCCTCACTGGAAGTGTATACACTCTAATCACTCTAGTGTTTGAGGGTGAGTCTCTCGGTTGTCTACTAATCTTGCTTTCTAAGGCTTGCTCTTCTTCTACCAATCAACAGAAATTTATTGCACAAATACACATATCAAGAGGTCTTTTTAAGGGTTGTAATGGGGTTAGGGTCAAGAAAGGAATGTGTTTGGTTAAGTGGACTAAAATTCGAATCCTTGATTAACCTAAACTTCTCACCTAACCTAAGACATTCCATGTTATCACAATGCAAAGCCTAGTCGTCCATTAACTATTTTTCCTCAAATCCATGCACCTTGATATCTTTTAAATATAAGTCATATGCATTAGTTCACTTATTAGCCTTGGGGCATTTCGTCCCCCTTTTTTTGCTTTCTCTTTTTCTTTCTTTTTTCCTTATTATTTATTATATTTTTTTCTTTTTTTCTTCCTTTTTTTTCTAGTGAGTTAATGCATATGATTAATGTGCTGGATGCATGAATAAGTCCCCAACTATTTTCACATTTTCATATAAGAATATAAAATACCCAATTTCCTAAATATGTATTCCCCAATTTAATTTCCCCACACTTAATTCATGTACACCTCACTAGTCTAAGCTAATCAAGGATTCAAATTAGGGACATTTATTATTTTTCGCTTAGAATTAAGGATGTGCTAAAATAAAGAATAAATGGGATAAAATGGCTCAACATTGGTTTGCAAGAGAAATGATAGGGTGAGGCCATATGGGTATGTGAGCTAAGTGAAATAAGGCCTCAATCACATAAGTGCATACATACATCAAATAATGAAAATCTAAAATCAAGCAAGACAAAGATCATAATTTTAGAGAGAATAATAGACACAAAAAAACATTGGTTGATAGATGCAACCAATCAAATAGGTTCAAAATGTCACTGGTTTTGTGTGTTCAAGCTCTAAAACCATGTTCCAAAATAAAATTCTTCAAGCAATTTTAACAAAAAAGTTTTTCAAATTAGTGAAATACGTCAAAGCAGTGTCTTGAAAAAGAAATTATCACTTCAACCAAGTAGTACCTAAATGCAAGCAACTAACTACTCATGCAAGTTATCCTATGTAACACAAGAAAATTAAAGTACTGGTGTAGAGAGAGAGTGTTGTTACCTTCGGGAGTTAGTTACCGACCTCCCTACACTTAATGCTTGGCACGATCTTCCGTGCCGTCAGTGATCCGCAAGGTGTCTTCGGAATCGCCACTTCCAATGGCCAAATAATGGGGGGACAGGGGCACCTCCGTGTCCATAGCTTGATCGCTTGCATTGCCATCAATGGAAGTAGTGTCCGAAGTGTCGGGTTCTTCCGGAGGTGGGTGAGTACAGCTAATGAGTTCCTTTAAGTAGTTGTATTGGCGCTTGTTGCGGCACTCAAGCTGCTCAATTCGCCGGCCATGCCGGTCTAGTCTCTCCAGGATCTCAAGTAGCAACTGGTGGTTGGATGGTGGTGGTGCAGGGAGTGTTGATGATGGTGTAGCCTCCAAAGATGGGCCGTCATTAAAGCTCTTGGATGGAACTTGTGGTATGATCCATTTTCCATGGGGAACCAGTTCATCCGCCAAGGGGATTTTGATCTTTACATCATCCGCTTCGTGCGAAATGCTAGCTGCAGATGCTAGTTCCGTTACCATGGTTGGAAAGGGAATGTTACCAGCAGTGTGAACGCGGCCCATGGCCCGGTGGAAAAGTCTAGGGATGCTAAGTGGACTCTCAGTTAGAATGCACCATACAAGCACGACCATGTCCTCGGTGATAGAGGACTCATGAGTACTCGGCCAGACATAGTGAGACATGATTTGTTGTCATAGACGAGCCTCATCTGTCAAATCATTAGTCGAAAGCCCCTTTGGGTTAACCTTGCTTTACCCATAAACCCAAGTGCTTCCAGGCTTAGTAATGGCCTTAAGGACGGGTCCCAATCAAAAGTATAACCTTTGCGGGCAATTTCCATTTTGTGGAAAGCATCCAACCCTTCTGGATTTGGTGGGATGCCCAACATTCGGTGAAGGGCGTCTTCTGAAATAGGGAGTTGCTTTCGACGCATATAGATTGAGTCAAGGGTCGAGGAGTGGTAATTAGCATAAAATTCATCAACCCAAGACAAGTTAACTTCAATTGAATCTCAGTTCAAGAAACCCCAACATCTCCTCTTCATTTGATCCTCCACGTATTGTCTTAAATGGTCCGGTACAAAGAGGAGGCGTTCACGGTGGAGATTCCGCTCCATAATATTAGCATGCATCCTTTCATAATAGCGGTTGGCGAATTGCGATGTATCCTTAGCAGGAATCTTCTTGTCTGACTCATCAATGCGGATATCCACTTTTGATTTCTCAGAAGGCTACCGATTTGTGAGTGGTGCTTGCCTTTTAGAAACCATTTTCTTAGAAGATTTCTCCTTTTCTTTTGTGATTGTCATACTAAAAATGATGGAAGAGGATAATTGTAAAGAAACGAGTAAGGATAGTGAAGAATGCATTAATAAGATAAGTGTAGTGAAAAAGTAGTAAAGAATGCAAGAATACAAGTAAAGTTAAAGTAAGAGTTCATTGAAACTTTTTCACAAACACGTGGTGTACATTGTATTATTCAACAAGCAAGTTGACAACACCAACATATAACACCATGAAAAAAAGAAAAAATTATATCCAATAGAGCAAGTAGCACCAATCAATCCAATGAATTTATAAAAAGAATAGTGATCCAACACCAATTTTAAACATACAATAAATTGAAAACAAAAGACAAAAACTAAGCAAGAAATAAGAAAATAAAGTGCAACAAAAATAAAATAACTTAATGAGATGTAACTAAATCAAATGAAAATAGAGAAGATAATGAGGGAAGAATGAAACCTTAAATGCAAGAAAAAGTAGTGGTAAGTGAAAGTAATAGAGAAAGAATAGAGGGAAGAAAGAAGAGTAGTAAGAGAGAGAGAGAAGAAGAATGCCGGAGAATGGTGGTCGTCAGTGGAGGTCGCCGGAAAAAGGGGGAGAAGAATAGTTAGAAGGGAAGAAGAAAGAACACAGAGGGAAGGGAGGAGACAAGAAGGAAAACAAAAGAAGGGGGGAAGACGGCGCAGACTAGGTCTGCGTGTTTGGGATTCAAAATCGGATAGTGATGCGTAAGCGTCGTCCACGCGTACGCATGGATTGTGAAAAATGAAGGTGATGCGCATGCGTCATCTACGCATACGCGTGATATTGACTCGCGCATTTAGCACAGTACCCACATGGGCTCGACACAACTCACTGTTCGAGCCATGTGGGGGCACAGTGTCAGCATCACAAATGCACAAATTTTGGGGACGGGGCGATGCGTACGCCTCGGCCACTCATACGCGTGTGTAGCGTCGCGCGCCTAGCACCCCTCCAGCACGAGCCTGGCAAAACTCTCTGTCCAGCTCGTACTGTGCCATGGTCCCAGCACAAATACAGCACAAAAAGAAAAATGGGCGTCGACGCGTACGCGTGACTAGTGCTCGTGCCCTTTGCCCCCTTCCTGTACGGCCCTAGCACAACCTTCTGTTTGGCCGTGCGGACGCATCGTTCCAGCACCATTTTGGCATGGCGCTGATTCGGGAGCTCGCGCGTGCGCTTTAGCCATGCGCATGCATGACTGGCTTTTTTTAAAAAAAATTATAAAAATAATTCAAAATAAAGGTAAACATGCAGATTTGGAAATTAACATAGACATAAATAAAATAGAAATAATAAAAAGGAAAATCATATCATGGTGGGTTACCTCTCACTTAGCACTTTTCTTTAACGTCCTTAAGTTGGATAGTCCATAGGCTCAGTTCTCTTCCTTTGCTGGATCCTTCAAGAGAAAGATCTCCAGCTCCTTGTTGTTCTTCACTTTTGCACCATGATACAGCTTTAGGCGGTGTCCATTGACTTTGAAGAATGTAGGGCTTGAGGGGTGACTTAGGTGGACAACGCCGTACGGTTCCACCTTCTCCACCATGTAGGGTGCATCCTATCTTGATGTTAGTTTGCCTGGCATTAACCTCAACCTTGAGTTGTAGAGAAGGACTTGATCCCCAACACTAAACTCTCTTCTCTTGATGTTCTTGTCATGTACCGCCTTCACCTTTTCCTTGTAGAGCATTGAGTTTTCATACGCTTCTAGCCGAAGACACTCCAATTCTTCCAGTTGTAATTTTCTTTCAATTCCGGCTCCTCCCAATCCTGAGTTGCATTCCTTCACAGCCCAGTAAGCTTTGTGTTCCACTTCTACCGGAAGGTGACAAGCCTTTCCGCAGACTAGGCAGAACGGACTCATGCCGATGGGTGTCTTGTAAGCTGTCCGATAGGGCCATAGCGCATCTCCAAGCCTAGAGCTCTAGTCCCTTCTTTGAGGTTTAACAATCTTCTCTAGTATGCGCTTAATCTCTCTATTAGACACCTTGGCTTGGCCATTTATTTGGGGATGGTAAGCCGTCGCCACCTTGTGAATGATGCCATGTTTCTTCATCAAACCTGTCATTCTTTTGTTACAAAAATGAGAGCCTTGATCACTCACGATTGCTCGTGGTGATTCAAAGCGACAAATAATATTATTCCTAACAAAAGAAACAACCACGTTAGCATCATCAGTACGAGTAGTAATTGCTTTCACCCATTTAGAAACATAATCAACAGCTAACAGAATGTATAAGAAACTATTCGAGTTTGAAAATAGACTCATGAAGTCAATACCCCAAATCAAAAATTTCACAAAACAACATTAGTTGTTGGGGCATCTCATCCCTCTTTGATATATTTTCAAACCTTTGGCATTGGTGGCAAGAGTCACAGAAAATATTATCATCCTTAAGAAGTGTGGGCCACCAAAATCCACAGTCTAAAATTTTTCTTGCAGTTCTTTGGGGATCAAAGTGTCCACCACTCTCAGAAGAATGGCATGCCTCTAAAATAGACTGGATTTCAGATTGTGGAACACACCTTCTAATTATATGGTCAGTACCACATCTCCACAAATATGGGTCATCCCATATGTAATACTTGGACCGCTCTTGAGCTTGTCCTTTTGATGCTTAGAAAAATTTGGAAGGAAGGTACGACTAACCAAATAATTAGCTATGGGTGCATACTAAGGAACCACCTCAGATATTGCTTGCAAGCTATCAAGTGGAAATGCATCATTGATAGGAGTGGAGTCACTTTTAATATGTTCTAGGCAATTCAAGTGGTGCGCCACCAAATTCTGGGAACCACTCCTATCTTTGATCTCTAAATCAAACTCTTTCAATAACAATATCCAACGGATTAACCTTGGTTTAGACTCTTTCTTAGCTAAGAAGTATTTCAAAGCCGCATGGTCTGAATATACTACCACTTTGGTTCCAAGTAAATAAGCTCAAAATTTATCAAATAAAAAAATAATGGTTAAAAGTTCCTTTTCAGTGGTAGTATATTAGACTGGGCACCATCTAAAGTTTTAGAAGCATAAGAAATAATATAAGGATCTTTACCTTCACGCTGAGCCAGCGCCGCTCCTACCGCATAGTTAGATGTATCGCACATGATCTCGAACAGCCTACTTCAGTCAGGCCCTCTCACAATAGGAGCTTGGGTCAAGGCAATCTTTAGCTTGTCAAATGCTTTCATGCATTCCTCATTCAAGTCAAACTCTACGTCCTTCTGCAGCAGATGGGACAGGGGTAGTGCAACCTTACTGAAGTCCTTGATAAAATACCGGTAGAAGCTTGCATGACCAAGAAAAGAAGGGACTTCTCTCACAGAGGAAGGGTAAGGTAAACCAGAAATAACATCAACCTTTGCAGGATCAATAGATATACCAGGATTAGAAACAACATGGCCTAGAATAATACTTTGGTTTACCATAAAATGACATTTTTCAAAATTAAGCACAAAGTTGGAACTAGCACATCTCTCTAATACTCTAGCGAGATTATCCAAACAAAGGTCGAAGAATCACCATAGACACTAAAGTCATCTAAAGTCATCTATAAAGACTTCCATACAGTGCTCAAGAAGATCCGAGAAGATACTCATCATGCATCTTTGAAACGTAGCCAGTGCATAAACCAAAAGACATTCTCTTATATGCATACGTTCCAAAGGGACATGTAAAAATTATTTTCTCCTGATCTTTTGGAGCAATATGGATCTGAAAATAACCAGTATAACCATCTAGAAAATAATAGTGTGATTTACCTAACAGGCGATCAAGCATTTGATCGATGAAAGGTAGTGGATAGCGATCCTTGCGAGTAGCCAAGTTCAAGCGCCTGTAGTCAATGCACACTCTCCAGGAATTCTCCACCCTTATAGCCATAAGTTCCCTATTCTCATTCTTCACTATTGTGACGCTAGACTTCTTCGGAACCACTTGTACTGGACTAACCCACTCACTATCTGAGATTGGATAGATAATGTCATCTTCAAGCAGTCAGGTCACTTCCTTCTTCACAACTTCCAAAATTGTGGGGTTCAACCGCCTTTGAGGTTGACGGATAGGCTTGGATCCCTCCTCTAAGAAAATGCGGTGCTTATAGACTTGAGGGGTTATACCTGCTATGTCCGCTAAACTCCACCCAATAACTTTCTTGTTTCTTCTCAGCACATTAACCAGACGCTCCTCTTGTTGGGAAGTAAGCTCCTTTTCAATAATCACCAGGAGCTTTTGATTGTCTTCAAGATAAGCATACTTGAGGTGAGGTGGAAGGGGCTTCAACTCCGTGTTTAGCTCATGGCTTGGCATTTGATCATCCGGAGCCACTGGAGGTGGCAAGGTGTCTTCAGTATACTCAGAGGACTTCCCCACACTTGCACCTTGAGCCATGTTCTTCTCATCAACTGTCTCTTGGTGAACTTCAGTCACAATCTCATCAATAATATCACACTGGAAGATAGTGTGGTCTTCCGATGGATGATTCATAGCTTCATCAAGGTTGAAACTCACTGATCTTCCATCTATCTCAAAGAAATAGGTACCTGAGAAGCCATCCAATTTAAACCGAGAAGTATTCAAAAACGGCCTCCCAAGCAAGATAGATGAAGGTCTTCCTAAGTCATTAGGGGGCATCTCTAGAATGTAGAAGCTAATAGGGAAAATCAACCCCTTAATGCTCACAAAGACGTCTTCCGCAATGCCAACCACTGAGATTATGCTCTTATCTGCCAAAACAAAATGGGCTACTGATCTTTTCAATAGTGGAAGCTTCAAAGCATCATATACAGATAATAGCATAATGCTAACACATACACCTAAATCACACATGCTGTCAAATAAACTATACACCCCCTATAGTGCAAGTAACCATACAAGGACTAGGATAACCACATTTCTCCGGTATAGCACCCATCAGAGCAGAAATCGAGCTACCCAAAGGAATAGTTTCTAAATCCTGGACCTTTTCCTTATTCATGCACAAATCCTTTAGAAACTTAGCATACTTAGGAACTTGATGAATAGCATAAAAAGGGGAATAGTTACTGGTGCGCGAAATTGTGAACAATACTTTTTCACAACTCTCATAATCCCCGGTAATGGCTCCAAAAACGTGGTAGCTCAATACCATGGCATTACACAACTTCGCACAACTAACCAGCAAGTGCACTGGGTCGTCCAAGTAATAAACCTTACGCGAGTAAGGGTCGATCCCACGGAGATTGTTAGTATTGAAGCAAGCTATGGTCATCTTGTAAATCTTAGTCAGGCAAACTCAAATGTATATGATGATGAACGAAAATAACATAAAAGATAAAGATAGTGATACTTATGCAATTCATTGGTAGGAACTTCAGATAAGCGCATGAAGATGCCTTCCCTTCCGTCTCTCTGCTTTCCTACTGCCTTCTTCCAATCCTTCTTACTCCTTTCCATGGCAAGCTTATGTAGGGTTTCACCATTGTCAGTGGCTACCTCCCATCCTCTCATTGAAAACGATTGCATATGCTCTGGTCACAGCATAGCGGAATTCATCTGTCGGTTCTCAATCAGGCCGGAATAGAATCCAGTGATTCTTTTGCGTCTGTCACTAACGCCCCGCCCTCAGGAGTTTGAAGCACGTCACAGTCATTCAGTCATTGAATCCTACTCAGAATACCACAGACAAGGTTAGACCTTCCGGATTCTCTTGAATGCTGCCATCAGTTCTCGCCTATACCACGAAGACTCTGATCTCACAGAATGGTTGGCTCGTTTGTCAGGCGAGCACTCGGTTGTCAGGCGATCAACCATGCATCGTGCAATCAGGAATCCAAGAGATATTCACTAGGGCCTCGGATGCTTGTAGAACAAGAGTGGTTGTCAGTCACTTTGTTCATGGGTGAGAATGGTGATGGGCGTCAATCATCACCTTCATCAAGTTGAAGAACAAGTGATATCTTGGACAAAGAACAAGCGAAATTGAATAGAAGAACAATAGTAATTGCATTAATACTCGAGGTACAGCAGAGCTCCACACCTTAATCTATGGTGTGTAGAAACTCCACCGTTGAAAATACATAAGAACAAGGTCTAGGCATGGCCGAATGGCCAGCCTCCCAAAGTGATCAAAAGATCTAAAGAAAAAGGTTCCAAAGATCAGAAGATTCTCCTCTTTCTTTTCACAATAGTAAAAGGTCCTACTTATAGAAAACTAGTAGCCTAAGGTGTACAGAAATGAGTAAATGACATAAAAATCCACTTTCGGGCCCACTTGGTGTGTGCTTGGGCTGAGCAATGAAGCATTTTTCGTGCAGAGACTCTTCTTGGAGTTAAACGCCAGCTTTGGTGCCAGTTTGGGCGTTTAACTCCCATTTGGGTGCCAGTTCCAGCGTTTAACGCTGGGATTTCTTGAGGTGACTTTGAACGCCGGTTTGGGCCATCAAATCTTGGGCAAAGTATGGACTATCATATATTGCTGGAAAGCCCAAGATGTCTACTTTCCAACGCCATTGAGAACGCGCCAATTGGGCTTCTGTAGCTCCAGAAAATCCGCTTAGAGTGCAGGGAGGTCAGAATCCAACAGCATCTGCAGTCCTTTTGAGTCTCTGGATCAGATTTTTGCTCAGATCCCTCAATTTCAGCCAGAAAATACCTGAAATCACAGAAAAACACACAAACTCATAGTAAAGTCCAGAAAAGTGAATTTTAATTAAAAACTAATAAAAATATAATAAAAACTAACTAAAAGGTACTAAAAACATACTAAAAACAATGCCAAAAAGTGTACAAATTATCCGCTCATCACAACACCAAACTTAAATTGTTGCTTGTCCCCAAGCAACTGAAGATCAAATAAGATAAAAAGAAGAGAATATGCAATGAACTCCAAAAACATCTATGAAGATCAGTATTAATTAGATGAGCGGGGCTTTTAACTTTTTGCCTCTGAATAGTTTTGGCATCTCACTCTATCCTTTGAAATTCAGAATGATTGGCTTCTTTAGGAACTTAGAGTCCAGATAGTGTTAATGATTCTCCTAGTAAAGTATGATGATTCTTGAACATAGCTATTTATTGAGTCTTGGCTGTGGCCCAAAGCACTCTGTCTTCCAGTATTACCACCGGATACATACATGCCACAGACACATAATTGGGTGAACCTTTTCAGATTGTGACTCAGCTTTGCTAAAGTCCCCAATTAGAGGTGTCCAGGGTTCTTAAGCACACTCTTATTTGCCTTGGATCACAACTCTTATTTCTTTTTCTTTCTTCTTTTTTCTTCTTTTTTTTTCGATTTTTTTCGGTTTTTTTTTTTTTTGTATTCACTGCTTTTTCTTGCTTCAAGAATCATTTTATTGATTTTTCGGATTCTCAGTAACATGTCTCCTTTTTCATCATTCTTTCAAGAGCCAACATTCATGAACCACAAATTCAAAAGACATATGCACAGTTCAAGCATACATTCAGAAGACAAAAGTAATGCCACCACATCAAAATAATTAAACTATTATAAAATTCAGAATTCATGCAATTTTTTCCTTTTCAATTAAGCACGTTTTTAAGAAAGGTGATGGATTCATAGGACATTCATAACTTTAAGGCATAGACACTAAGACACTAATGATCACAAGACACAAACATGGATAAACATAAGCATAAAATTCGAAAAATAGAAGAATAAAGAACAAGGAAATCAAGGAACGGGTCCACCTTAGTGATGGCGGCTCTTTCTTCCTCTTGAAGATCCTATGGAGTGCTTGAGCTCCTCAATGTCTCTTCCTTGTCTTTGTTGCTCCTCCCTCATGATTCTTTGGTCTTCTCTAATTTCATGGAGGAGAATGGAGTGTTCTTGGTGCTCCACCCTTAGTTGTCCCATGTTGGAACTTAGTTCTCCTAGGGAGGTGTTTACTTGCTCCCAATAGTCTTGTGGAGGAAAGTGCATCCCTTGAGGCATCTCAGGGATCTCTTGATGAGAGGGGTCTCTTGTGTGCTCCATCCTTTTCTTGGTGATGGGCTTGTCCTCATCAATAGGGGTATCTCCTTCTATGTCAACTCCAACTGAATAGCAGAGGTGACAGATGAGATGAGGAAAGGCTAACCTTGCCAAGGTGGAGGTCTTGTCCGCCACCTTATAGAGTTCTTGGGCTATAACCTCATGAACCTCTATTTCTTCTCCAATCATGATGCTATGGATCATGATAGCCCGGTCTATGGTAACTTTGGACCGGTTGCTAGTGGGAATGATTGAGCGTTGTATGAACTCTAACCATCCTCTAGCCACGGGCTTGAGGTCATGCCTTCTCAATTGAAGCGGCTTTCCTCTTGAATCTTGCTTTCATTGTGCGCCCTCTTCACATATGATTGTGAGGACTTGGTCCAACCTTTGATCAAAGTTGACCCTTCTTGTGTAAGGATGTTCATCTCCTTGCATCATAGGCAAGTTGAACGCCACCCTCACACTTTCCGGACTAAAATCCAAGTATTTCCCCCGAACCATAGTGAGATAATTCTTTGGATTCGGGTTCACACTTTGGTCATGGTTCTTGGTGATCCATGCATTGGCATAGAACTCTTGAACCATCAAGATTCCGACTTGTTGAATGGGGTTGGTAAGCACTTCCCAACCTCTTCTTCGGATCTCATGGCGGATCTCCGGATATTCACCCTTTTTGAGTGAAAAGGGGACCTCGGGGATCACCTTCTTCAAGGCCACAACTTCATAGAAGTGGACTTGATGCACCCTTGAGAGGAATCTATCCATCTCCCATGACTCGGAGGTGGAAGCTTTTGCCTTCCCTTTCCTCTTTCTAGAGGTTTCTCTGGCCTTGGATGCCATAATGGTTATGGAAAAATGAAAAAGCAACGCTTTTACCACACCAAACTTAAAATGTTTGCTCGTCCTCGAGCAAAAGAAGAAAGAAAAGAGTAGAAGAAGAAGAAATGAAGAAGAGGGAGATGGTGGTGTGTTCGGCCAAAGAGGGGGAGAAGTGGTGTTTAGGTTGTGTGAAAATGAAGGTTTGAATAAGGGTATATATAGGAGAGAGGGGGGTAATGGTTCGGCCATAATGGGTGGGTTTGGGAGGGAAAGTGGTTTGAATTTGAAGGGTGAGGTTGGTGGGGATTTATGAAGGATGGATGTGAGTGGTGAAGAGAAAGATGGGATTTGATAGGTGAAGGGTTTTTGGGGAAGAGGTGTTGAGGTGATTGGCGAATGGGGGAAGAAGAGAGAGAGTGATGGTGGGGTGAGTGGGGGTCCTGTGGGGTCCACAGATCCTGTGGTGTCAAGGAAAAGTCATCCCTGCACCAATTGGCATCAAAATTCACGTTTTGAGCCATTTCTGGCGTTAAACGCCGGGCTGGTGCCCATTCCTGGCGTTTAACGCCAGGTTCTAGCCCTTTTCTGGCGTTTAACGCCAGTCTGGTGCCCCTTTCTGGCGTTAAACGCCCAGAATGGTGCCAGACTGGGCGTTAAACGCCCAACTGATAGGCTTACTGGCGTTTAAACGCCAGCAGCATCATCCTCCAGAGTGTGCTGTTTTTCTTCCTGTTTTTCATTCTGTTTTTGCTTTTTTTATTGTTTTTGTGACTTCTTATGATCATCAACCTACAAAAAAGATAAAATAACAAAAGAAAATAGTTAACTATAAAACATTGGGTTGCCTCCCAACAAGCGCTTCTTTAATGTCATTAGCTTGACAGAGGACTCTCATGGAGCCTCAGAAATACTCAGAACCGTGTTGGAACCTCCCAACACCAAACTTAGAGTTTGAATGTGGGGGTTCAACACCAAACTTAGAGTTTGGTTGTGGCCTCCCAACACCAAACTTAGAGTTTGACTGTGGGGGCTCTGCTTGGCTCTGTTTTGAGAGAAGCTCTTCATGCTTCCTCTCCATGATGATAGAGGGATGTCCTTGGGCCTTAAACACCAAGGATTCTTCATTCACTTGAATGATCAACTCTCCTCTATCAACATCAATCACAGCCTTTGCTGTGGCTAGGAAAGGTCTGCCAAGGATGATGGTTTCATCCATGCATTTCCCAGTCTCTAGGACTATGAAATCAGTAGGGATGTAATGGTCTTCAACCTTAACCAAAACATTCTCTACAAGTTCATAAGCTTGTTTTCTTGAGTTGTTTGCCATCTCCAGTGAGATTCTTGCAGCTTGTACCTCAAAGATCCCTAGCTTCTCTATTACAGAGAGAGGCATGAGGTTCACACTTGACCCTAAGTCACACAAGGCCTTCTTGAAGGTCATGGTGCCTATGGTACAAGGTATAGAAAACTTCCCAGGATCCTGCATCTTTTGAGGCAGTTTCTGCCTAGACAAGTCATCCAGTTCTTTGGTGAGCAAAGGGGGTTCATCCTCCCAAGTCTCATTTCCAAATAACTTGTCATTTAACTTCATGATTGCTCCAAGGTATTTAGCAACTTGCTCTTCAGTAGTATACTCATCCTCTTCAGAGGAAGAATACTCATCAGAGCTCATGAATGGCAGAAGTAATTCCAATGGAATCTCTATGGTCTCATCTTGAGCCTCAGATTCCCATGGTTCCTCATTGGGGAACTCAGAGGAGGTTGGTACACGCCCATTGAGGTCTTCCTCAGTGGCGTCCACCTCCTCTCTTTCTTCTCCATATTCGGCCATGGTTATGGCTTTGCACTCTCCTTTTGGATTTTCTTCTGTGTTACTTGGGAGAGTACTAGGAGGGAGTTCAGTAATTTTCTTGCTCAGCTGACCCACTTGTCCTTCCAAATTCCTAATGGAGGACCTTGTTTCAGTCATGAAACTTTGAGTGGTCTTCATTAGATCAGAGACCATTGTTGCCAAGTCAGAAGTACTCTGCTTAGAACTCTCTGTCTGTTGCTGAGAAGATGATGGAAAAGGCTTGTTACTGCCAAGCCTGTTTCTTCCACCATTATTGTTATTGAAACCTTGTTGAGGTCTCTCTTGATTCTTCCATGAGAAATTTGGGTGGTTTCTCCATGAAGAATTATAGGTGTTTCCATAGGGTTCTCCTAGGTAATTCACCTCTTCCATTGAAGGGTTCTCAGGATCATAAGCTTCTTCCTCAGATGAAGCTTCCTTAGTACTGCCAGGTGCATTTTGCATTCCGGACAGACTTTGAGAAATTAGATTGACTTGTTGGGTCAATATCTTGTTCTGAGCCAGTATGGCATTCAGAGTGTCAATCTCAAGAACTCCTTTCTTCTGACTAGTCCCATTGTTTATAGGATTCCTTTCAGAAGTGTACATGAATTGGTTATTTGCAACCATTTCAATTAGTTCCTGAGCCTCTGTAGGCGTCTTTTTCAGATGAAGAGATCCTCCAGCAGAGCTATCCAAAGACATCTTGGATAGTTCAGAGAGACCATCATAGAAGATACCTATGATGCTCCATTCAGAAAGCATGTCTGAGGGACATCTTCTGATTAATTGTTTGTATCTTTCCCAAGCTTCATAGAGGGATTCTCCATCCTTCTGTCTGAAGGTTTGGACTTCCACTCTAAGCTTACTCCATCTTTGTGGTGGAAAGAACTTTGCCAAGAAGGCATTGACTAGCTTTTCCCAAGAGTCCAGGCTTTCTTTAGGTTGAGAGTCCAACCATATTCTAGCTCTGTCTCTTACAGCAAATGGGAATAGCATCAGTCTATAGACCTCAGGGTCAACCCCATTAGTCTTGACTGTGTCACAGATTTGCAAGAACTCAGCTAAAAACTGATGAGGATCTTCCATTGGAAGTCCATGGAACTTGCAATTCTGTTGCATTAGAGAAACTAATTGAGGCTTAAGCTCAAAGTTGTTTGCTCCAATGGCAGGGATAGAGATGCTTCTCCCATAAAAATCAGGAGTAGGTGCAGTAAAGTCACCCAGCACCTTCCTTGCATTGTTGGCATTGTTGTTGTTTTTGGCTGCCATGTGTTCTTCTTCTTTGAAGAATTCGGTCAGGTCCTCAACAGAGAGTTGTGCTTTAGCTTCTCTTAGCTTTCGCTTCAAGGTTCTCTCAGGTTCAGGGCCAGCTTCAACAAGAATGCCTTTGTCTCTGCTCCTGCTCATAAGAAAGAGAAGAGAAAAAGATAATGTGGAATCCTCTATGTCACAGTATAGAGATTCCTTGAAGTGTCAGAGGAAAAGAAAGATTAGAAGAAAGAAGGTAGAAGAATTCGAACTTGATTAGATAGAGTTCGAATTGTGCATTAAGAAGGAGTAGTACTCCATAAATAGAAGGATGTGAGAAGGAGGGAAGTAATCTTTTCGAAAATTAATTAGAATATTTTGAAAACATTTTTGAAAAACACTAATTGAATTTCGAAAATGAAAGTGGAAAAGAAATCAAGTGATTTTTGAAAAAGATTTTGAAATTAGAAATTAAAAAGATTTGATTGAAAACTATTTTGAAAAAGATGTGATTAAAAAGATATGATTGGTTTTTAAAAAAAATGTGATTGAGAAGATATGATTTGAAAACAATTTTAAAAGATATGTTTTGAAAGTAATTTTAAAAGATTTGATTTTGAAAATTAGTGACTTGCCTAACAAGAAAAGATATGATTCAAACATTAAACCTTTCTCAACAGAAAAGGTAACAAATTTGAGATGTTCAATCAAATCATTAATTGTTAGGAAGTATCCTTGAAAAAGGAAAGAAATTGATTTTGAAAACATTTGATTGAAAAGATATGATTTGAAAAAGATTTGATTTTGAAAAACTTTGAAAACTTGAAAAAAAAATGATTTTGAAAACAAAATCTTCCCCTTAGCACCATCCTGGCGTTAAACGCCCAGAATGGTATCCATTCTGGCGTTTAACGCCCAAAATGCACCCTTTTTGGGCGTTAAACGCCCAACCAGGTACCCTGGCTGGCGTTTAAACGCCAGTCTGTCTTCTTCACTGGGCATTTTTGAATGCTCAGCTTTTTCTGTATAATTCCTCTGCAGTATGTTCTGAATCTTCAATTCTTGGTATCATTGACTTGAAAAGACACAAATTAAAAATATTTTTGGATTTTTAATAATAAAGAACAATCAAAATGTAACTAGAACCAAACAACAATGCATGCAGGACACCAAACTTAGCAGTTTGTATACTACTGACACTAACTATATGAGAATGCATATGAGACACACAAAATACTTCAAGTCAATAGAATTCAAAGATTAGAACACAAAAATCATCAAGAATTACTTGAGGATCCTTAAGATACATGAATGAATGCATGCAATTGACACCAAACTTAAGATGAGACACTAGACTTAAGCAAGAAACATCAAATATTTTTGGTTTTTATGATTTTGTAAATTTTTTTGTGTTTTTCGAAAATTAAGTGGGAAAAGATATCAAAATTCTTAATGAGAATTCCAGGAATCAGTGCAATGCTAGTCTAAGACTTCGGTCCAGGAATTAGACATGGCTTCACAGCCAGCCAAGCTTTCAAAGAAAGCTTCGGTCCAAAACACTAGACATGACCAAAGGTCAGCCAAGCCTTAGCAGATCATTGCTCCAAAAGCAAAATTGATGAAAATCAACAAGCTCTTGTGGTGATAAGTTGAAACCTCGGTCCAATCAGATTAGACATGGCTTCTCAGCCAGCCAGATTTCAACAAATCATCATGAAACTCTAGAAGTCATCTTCAAGAATTTCGAAAAAAATACCTAATCTAAGCAACAAGATGAACCGTCAGTTGTCCAAACTAGAACAATCCCAGGCATTGTTACCAAAAGCTTGCTCAAAACTTGAACAATCCCCGGCAACGGCGCCAAAAACTTGATAGCTCAATACCATGGCATTACACAACTTCGCACAACTAACCAGCAAGTGCACTGGGTCATCCAAGTAATAAACCTTACGCGAGTAAGGGTCGATCCCACGGAGATTGTTAGTATTGAAGCAAGCTATGGTCATCTTGTAAATCTTAGTCAGGCAAACTCAAATGTATATGATGATGAACGAAAATAACATAAAAGATAAAGATAGTGATACTTATGCAATTCATTGGTAGGAACTTCAGATAAGCGCATGAAGATGCCTTCCCTTCCGTCTCTCTGCTTTCCTACTGCCTTCTTCCAATCCTTCTTACTCCTTTCCATGGCAAGCTTATGTAGGGTTTCACCATTGTCAGTGGCTACCTCCCATCCTCTCATTGAAAACGATTGCATATGCTCTGGTCACAGCATAGCGGAATTCATCTGTCGGTTCTCAATCAGGCCGGAATAGAATCCAGTGATTCTTTTGCGTCTGTCACTAACGCCCCGCCCTCAGGAGTTTGAAGCACGTCACAGTCATTCAGTCATTGAATCCTACTCAGAATACCACAGACAAGGTTAGACCTTCCGGATTCTCTTGAATGCTGCCATCAGTTCTCGCCTATACCACGAAGACTCTGATCTCACGGAATGGTTGGCTCGTTTGTCAGGCGAGCACTCGGTTGTCAGGCGATCAACCATGCATCGTGCAATCAGGAATCCAAGAGATATTCACTAGGGCCTCGGATGCTTGTAGAACAAGAGTGGTTGTCAGTCACTTTGTTCATGGGTGAGAATGGTGATGGGCGTCAATCATCACCTTCATCAAGTTGAAGAACAAGTGATATCTTGGACAAAGAACAAGCGGAATTGAATAGAAGAACAATAGTAATTGCATTAATACTCGAGGTACAGCAGAGCTCCACACCTTAATCTATGGTGTGTAGAAACTCCACCGTTGAAAATACATAAGAACAAGGTCTAGGCATGGCCGAATGGCCAGCCTCCCAAAGTGATCAAAAGATCTAAAGAAAAAGGTTCCAAAGATCAGAAGATTCTCCTCTTTCTTTTCACAATAGTAAAAGGTCCTACTTATAGAAAACTAGTAGCCTAAGGTGTACAGAAATGAGTAAATGACATAAAAATCCACTTCTGGGCCCACTTGGTGTGTGCTTGGGCTGAGCAATGAAGCATTTTTCGTGCAGAGACTCTTCTTGGAGTTAAACGCCAGCTTTGGTGCCAGTTTGGGCGTTTAACTCCCATTTGGGTGCCAGTTCCAGCGTTTAACGCTGGGATTTCTTGAGGTGACTTTGAACGCCGGTTTGGGCCATCAAATCTTGGGCAAAGTATGGACTATCATATATTGCTGGAAAGCCCAGGATGTCTACTTTCCAACGCCGTTGAGAGCGCGCCAATTGGGCTTCTGTAGCTCCAGAAAATCCGCTTCGAGTGCAGGGAGGTCAGAATCCAACAGCATCTGCAGTCCTTTTGAGTCTCTGGATCAGATTTTTGCTCAGATCCCTCAATTTCAGCCAGAAAATACCTGAAATCACAGAAAACACACAAACTCATAGTAAAGTCCAGAAAAGTGAATTTTAATTAAAAACTAATAAAAATATAATAAAAACTAACTAAAAGGTACTAAAAACATACTAAAAACAATGCCAAAAAGTGTACAAATTATCCGCTCATCAGTTACCTTAACCTTTTTGAAGATATCCACCATCTTGGGATCTAGCTCCACTTGTTTTTTAGTCCTCCTAGCAAGGTATGGAAAAGGAATGGGAATGGCTTCTTTCAAAACATTGTCTTCTTTAGATACTTCATCCTTTGGTTTAGCAACTTCTTCTTCAACCACCTCTTGTACCTCATCTCGTCTTCAACATCTTCTACCTCAACAACTTTTTCATTTTGAATGTCTTCTCTTGAGCTTGGCTCTTCGGGACTCCTTTCTTGCAATGTAGTGCCAGACCTCAAAGTGATGCCATTGATTCCACCCTTGGGGTTAGGTAAAGGTTGAGAGGGAAGTGCACTAGAGCTTGAAGGTTGAGTGTTGGAGGTAGAGGGTGGGTCCATACGGGATAGAAGAGCTTGGATGGTAGAGGTAAGACCGGTGATGCTAGAGGCAACCGTGGCTTGAAGCTCTTTTTGTCCTTGCATAAGAGAGCGAAGCATCTCATCGTTGGAGGAAGAAGGAGGGTATGTAATTTAGGGGGCTTGTGGTTAGTTGAGTTGAGGTGCTTGAGGTTGCCTTTGATGAGGTGGTTGGTATCTCTGGCCTTGGTTTTGCTGTTGGTATGAAGGGTTTTATTGATACCGGTTTTGTTGGTAGTTATTATTCCACCTTTGATTTCAACCATCATCTCTGCCTCCTTGGTTGGAATTGTCTTGCCTACTTTGATTGTAGTTACCACCTTGATTATAATTACCGCCTTGCTGATAGTACCCTTGATTCGGACGGTTGTAATAAGCATTGGTAGCCACCAAGGTGTTGTCTTCTTAGAGTTGTGGGCATTCATCAATATAGTGAGAATAGCAAGCGCAAATTCCACATACTCTCTGAGGGACTAACTATTGACATTGTTGTTGTAGAGGAGGTGGAGGTTGTTGTTGATTGAGTTGGAGTTGCTTGAGTATTGGTGCACGAAATTGTGATCAATACTTTTCAAAACATAAACAATCCCTAGTAATGGCTCCAAAGACTTGGTGCTCAATACCATGGCATAAACACAACTTCGCACAACTAACCAGCAAGTGCACTGGGTCGTCCAAGTAATAAACCTTACGCGAGTAAGGGTCGATCCCACGGAGATTGGTGGTATGAAGCAAGCTATGGTCATCTTGTAAATCTCAGTCAGGCAGACTCAAATGGGTATAGTGATAAACGAATAAAGCAATAAGATAAAGATAGAGATACTTATGTATATCATTGGTGTAAGAGCTTCAGATAAGCGTATGAAGATGCCTTCCCTTCCGTCTCTCTGCTTTCCTACTGCCTTCATCCAATCCTTCTTACTCCTTTCCATGGCAAGCTCGTGTAGGGTTTCACTGTTGTCAGCAGCTACCTCCCATCCTCTCAGTGAAAATACGTCCCTGATGCTCTGTCACAGCATAGGCTAATCATCTGTCGGTTCTCGTTCAGGCCGGAATAATATCCATTGATACTTTTGCGTCTGTCACTAACGCCCTAGCCTGCTAGGAGTATGAAGCACGTCACAGTCATTCAATCATTGAATCCTACTCAGAATACCACAGACAAGGTTAGACCTTCCGGATTCTCTTGAATGCCGCCATCAGTTCTCGCCTATACCACGAAGACTCTGATCTCACGGAATGGCTGGCTCGTTTGTTAGGCGAGCACTCGGTTGTCAGGCGATCAACCATGCATCGTTCAATCAGAAATCCAAGAGATATTCACTAAGCCTCAGATGCTTGTAGAACAAGAGTGGTTGTCAGTCACCTTGTTCATGGGTGAGAATGGTGATGGGCGTCAATCATCACCTTCATCAAGTTGAAGAACAAGTGATATCTTGGACAAAGAACAAGCGGAATTGAATAGAAGAACAATAGTAATTGCATTAATACTCGAGGTACAGCAGAGCTCCACACCTTAATCTATGGTGTGTAGAAACTCCACCGTTGAAAATACATAAGAACAAGGTCTAGGCATGGCCGAATGGCCAGCCTCCCAATGATCTAAGATAGCATAAAACGAAGATAGCTACTGTTCCGAGGGTTACCTGAAACGTGTAGCTCGGTCGTCTGGCAAGACCCGAGGTAGGGGTTCCGTGACCCGAGCTTGGTGTGCTGAGCGGCTGGGGGTTGTACCTGCAATGACACTCCGATGCTTAAGTTAGCATGGGTATTAAACAGGTTTTATGTAGAATCAGAGTATGAGGTATACCTGGGTGCTCCAGTGTATTTATAATGGTGAGATGTGGCCTCCTGTGGATAGGATAAGTTAGTTATCTTATCTTATCTTTAAGTGAGGTCATCTTATCTTCAAGGGAACCGCCTTTATCTTTCTGGGCTTTGTTCCTTCGTTTTGGGCCTTCTTCTTTATTTGTCCGAGGTCCGACCTCAGGCGTGGGCCTTTGGGACGAGGTCGGACCTTCTGCGAACTTCCCGAGTTTGGAGAGCTCGGTCAGGGTATGAACAGTGCCCCTGTCCGAGTTCGTCCTTTTGAGAGGTCGAGCTCGGGCATAGTCGTCTTTTCAAAATTTTGAAAATGGCCGTTTCAGCATTTATTGCTTTTTACCGTTTCTCCTCGATTTCCGTTCGGGCTCTGCGAAGGCATTATTTATTTGCCCCTTTCCTCATTTTCTTTGTTTATTCTGTTCCCTTTCCCTTTTTCTGGGTTTTTCGCCACCTCTCTTTCGAGCATCTTCCTTCTTTCTCTCTGTTCTTCTTGCATCGGAGCTCGTCGTCTTCTTCCTTTCTTCCAGGTTTGTTTCTCGTCTTTACTTTCGCTGTGCACATATGCTTTTGTTTCTTTTTCTTCTATGCTGGGGTTGCCCCGAAGAGAGGCGCCGCCATTGCTTTGGTTGTTTGTATGTGGGGGGGGCTCTTTTCTCTTGGTACTTTGTTTTCGGGTTACTGCATTTTTCTTCTAAAAGAACTTTTGTTTTCTTGCTTCTGCTGAATGGGTTTTTTGCTGTCTGCCTATTATGTGATTTTTGGCTTGCTGTTGTATTCTTCTTTGTAGGCAAGATTTTTATGTCTCGAAAGGTGTTTCAAGCAATGTTGACCAAGATTCCGAGTGGTCTTGGTTGGGTAGATCCTATTCCTCTAAGGGTCCCTTCTGTTGTAGATTCTGAGTATCTAGTTAGGTTCCGTAGGGAGTGTAGTATTTGTGAGAACAGGGAGTCTGAGCGAGATTATGAGCTAGTAGCCCCGGAGTCCGAGGAGAGAGTGTGCTTCCCGCCTTTAGAAAGTTCCGAGAAGCTATTCTTTTATGCTTACGATTGTTTTTTCTCTAAGCTGGGTGTACGACTTCCTTTTACCGACTTGGAGTCCGAGGTCCTTTGGTCTTGTAACCTTGCCCCTACGCAACTCCATCCAAATTCTTGGGCGTTTTTAAAGTTGTTTCAACTTTTGTGTCAGTTTTTGGGCGTCTCCCCTTCTGTTTCTCTTTTTTCCTATCTGTTCGTGTTGACGAAGCCGGGGTCGGTGCTGGGAAGGTGTCTTGGGTCTCTTTTAGGGCTAACCAGGGAAAGAAGTTTTGTACCTTGTATGATGAGTCGTTTCATGATTTCAAGAACTACTATTTCAAGGTCCGGGCTGCTGGAGATGTCCGACCTTTCTTTCTAGATGAGAGTGGGGAGCCTTCTTTTCCTCTTTGTTGGCAGGAGAATGTAGTGTCGGTTAAGTATACTTTTGAGAGTCTAGATGAGGTGGAGCAGGCTTTTGTGGGTGTGGTGAGCAGTTTATGGGGTCGGGCACCTCACTTGGATACGAAGAAAATGTTGGGAGATCCAAGCCTTCTCCGTTCCGAGTTAGGTAGTTCCGACCTCTTTGAGATTTCATCTTAGTATTTCGGCTTCGTTTTGGAGGTTTTTCTGTTGTGATAATCCCTTTCTTTGTTTCTGCAGAGATGTCTTCTCAGGCTGATTCCATGAAGTTCCTTCGTCGGTCGAAGAAGTCTGCGGCTGCTCGGAATATCGAGGCTGAGGCTTCTGCCCGATCTTCTCCGCAGAAGACTACCGTGGGTGTTCAGACTCGGTCGAAGACCATTCCGACTCCTCAGTTCCGAGCTATAACTCAAGATCCTCCGACCTCCGGACCCGGTCACCTTTCCCCGTCTTCGACCTCGGGTCCTCCCCCCAAGAAACAGAAGACCTCTCAAGAGCTTGCCGGTTTCAATGATAAGGATTTTGACGCTCTTGGTTGGATTGAGCAGCACATTCTCCCCCAGACCTTTATTTCTACTGATGATGCGTCTATGGAGCATCACTTTCAGTATATGGCGCGGAGCTGTGTTCGGATGGCTAGTCTTCATGCCGCTATTGCTCGGGAGTTCAAGAGAGCTCCCCTTGGGGCGACCAGCTCCCGACTTGAGAAGGCATGGTCTGAGCTTGATAAGATTAGTCAACTGAAGGCTGCCAGGATTACTGAGCTGGAGGCCTCTTTGGAGGAAGAGAAAACTAGGGCCACCGCGGCTGTGGCGGCGGCGAAGACATCTGAGGAGATGGCGAGGGTGGCGACGGAGAACTATACTAAGCTGTATGCCGAGCTTGTGGAGACGAAGGAGAAGTTGCAGTCTGCTCGGGATGATTTTTACGAGCTGGAAGATAATGTGGCCAAGGGTATGGATGCTATGTTTGTGAATTTGAGGGATCAGGTCCGGGTTCTTGCTCCCGACCTGGATCTGAGCTTATTCAGTACGGAAAACATTGTTGTGGAGGGAAAGATTGTTCCTGCTCCTGCCGAGGATGAGGTTCCGGTGTCCGACCACAAGGCTCCGGTGTCCGACCCCGAGGTTCCGGTTGTGAACCCGACTTCACCTTTGGCTGAGGATAGATCTGGTGTGGAGGTTTCAAACCGGGATGACGTTGCCGTCGATGCAGTCCCGATATCTATGTTTCAGCCTGCTGTCGATGTGGAGTCCGGAAAGGGCCTCGATCCTCTGTAATCTTGTACTTCTTGGTGTTTTGCCCGACCTGTGGGCTCTTCTGTTTTTGGATGGTTTCTGTTGAACGCTTTGGACACCTTTTGTTTTATTTAGCTACTTGTAGTAACTTTATTATGTGGTGTTTTTTGTTCGCGCTTGACTTTTTGTTTCCGCTTTTGTGCTTTTTAGTCGTTTTCGGATAACAACTTTTTAGCTAGCGTTTTGACTTCTTGTTTTCGCTTTTGTGCTTTTTAGTTGTTTTTGATTAACAACTTTTTAGCTAGCGTTTTGACTTTATGTTTCCGCTTTCGTGCTTTTTAGTTGTTTTTCGGATAACAACTTTTTAGCTAGCGTTTTGACTTTATGTCTCCGCTTTCGTGCTTTCTAGTTGTTTTTCGGATAACAACTTTTTAGCTAGCGTTTTGAAACTTCTTTCGATTTCGTTTTTTTTTCGCTTTGTACTTTTTAGTTGCTTTTTGTAAAGCAACTTTTTAGTAAGCGTTTTTCGAAATCCTGGTTCTTGCCGTTTTAAGGCTTCTTTCTCTGGCCGAGCTTTTTCTCGGACATCGGGTGCTCGAGTACCTCCTTTTTGTTAGGTCCGACTTTGTCGTTGGTCGGTTCTTTGAGTTATTTCTGTAATCTCTTTTTTATTTGGCTTTTTGAGCCATTTTAGAGTTACTTTATAACTTTTTCCTTTGTTGGGTCCGACTTCGTCGTTTGGTCGGCCTTTTTAAGTTATTTTTGTAACCTCTTTTTTATTTGGCTTTTCGAGCCATTTCAGAGTTACTTTATAACTTCTCACATTAATTTGAACCTCGTCGCTTTATCTTTGCCGACCTTGTATGGTCTCTTGGCAAATGATTTTTTGCGTTTTGCCGAGCATAAATTAATGCGCCTTGGTGGGGTACTTTCTAGGATTTGCTTCATCATGAGGAAGAGAAAATAGAGAAATTTGATTAGTATTAAAAAGAAAGAATATTTACAAAGTGTTTACCCTTTAGGTCGGGTATCCTACTTAACCGGGTGTCTCATTAAAAAACCCTTGTAGGGAAAAAGAGTACACCTCGGGTTAAGTTTTTCTAGCTGTAGTACCGTCTTAGATTACAGGCGTGCCAGGTCCTGGGCAGCTCATTGCCTTCTAGGTCGGATATTTTGTAGTAGCCTGTCCCTAAGACTTCTGTTACCTTGTAGGGCCCTTTCCAATTTGCGGCTAGCTTTCCTTCTCCCGACTTTTGTGTTCCGATGTCATTTCGGATTAGAATCAGGTCGTGACTGGAGAAGCTTCGCTTTATTACCTTTTGATTGTATCTGAGGGCCGTTCGCCGTTTTAAGGCTTCTTCTCGGATTCGGGCTCTTTCTCGGACCTCGGGGAGGAGGTCGAGTTCTTCCCTTTGTGCCTGTGGGTTGCCTCTTTCATTGTAGAAGATGACTCTGGGCGACCCTTCATCTATTTCGATAGGAATCATTGCCTCCATCCCGTAAGCTAGCCGGAATGGGGATTCTCCCGTTGTAGAGTGCGGGGTTGTCCGATATGCCCATAGTACCTGGGGGAGTTCGTCGGCCCACGCCCCTTTGGCCTCTTGGAGTCTTCGCTTTAACCCGGCCAAGATGACTTTATTTGCAGCCTCTGCTTGTCCATTGGCTTGTGGGTGCTCGACCGATGTGAATTGCTGTTTGATTTTTAGTTCGGCCACTGGTGGACGAAATTGTGATTCAATATTCTTAATATATTATTCTATCTTTTGAGCTTTGGCATGTACCCTTAGGGCCCTGGTTGAATTCACAACTCCGTTCAACTAACCAGCAAGTGTACTGGGTCGTCCAAGTAATACCTTACGTGAGTAAGGGTCGAATCCACAGAGATTATTGGTTTGAAGCAATCAATGTTTATTTTATTTGTCTTAGTCAGGATTTCAAGAGAATTGTTTGGGCTACTTGAACAACAGAGTTATTTGTTTATAAAGGATTATGGAATATATTGGAATAATAAAAAGTACTAGCGTTACTTGTTGTGCAGTAATGGAGAATATGTTGGAGTTTTGGAGATGCTTTGTCCTCTGACTTCAACTCTTCCTTGAAATCCTCTTCTCACACGCAGATTCCTTCCATGGCAAGCTCTATGTAGGGTGTCACCGTTGTCAGTGGCTACTTCCCATCCTCGCAGTGAAAGCTATGCACGCACTCTGTCACAGTACGGCCAATCACCGGTTGGTTCCCGCTCCTACTGGAATAGAATCCCTCTTTTGCGTCTGTCACTAACGCCCAGCAGGTTAAAGTTTGAAGCACGTCACAGTCATTCAATCCCGGAATCCTACTCGGAATACCACAGACAAGGTTTAGACTTTCCAGATTCTCATGAATGCTGCCATCAATCCGGCTTATACCACGAAGATTCTGTTGGGGAATCTAAGAGATATTCATTTAATCTGATGTAGAACGGAGGTGGTTGTCAGGCACACGTTCATGGGTTGAGGAAGGTGATGAGTGTCACGGATCATCACCTTCTCCACAGTTAGGCGCGAATAAACATCTTAGATAAGAACAAGCGTGTTTGAATGGAAAACAAAGGAATTGTATTAAATCATCGAGACGCTGCAGAGCTCCTCACCCCCAACAATGGAGTTTAGAGACTCATGCCGTCAAAAGTATGTAATTCAGATCTGAAAATGTCATGAGGTTCAAGATAAGTCTGTAAAAGTTGTTTAAATAGTAAACTAGTAACCTAGGTTTACAGAAAAATGAATAAACTAAGATAATTGGTGCAGAAATCCACTTCTGGGGCCCACTTGGTGTGTGCTGGGGCTGAGACTAAAGCTTTCCACGTGTAAAGGCCTTTCTTGGCGTCAAACTCCAGGTTTTGACGTGTTTTGGGCGTTCAACTCCGGATCATGACGTTTTTCTGGCGTTTAACTCCAGACAGCAGCATGTACTTGGCGTTCAACGCCAAGTTACGTCGTCTATCCTTGCGCAAAGTATGGACTATTATATATTTCTGGAAAGCCCTGGATGTCTACTTTCCAACGCCGTTGAGATCGCGCCAATTGGACTCCTGTAGCTCCAGAAAATCCATTTCGAGTGCAGGGAGGTCAGGATCCAACAGCATCAGCAGTCCTTTTTTCAGCCTAAGTCAGATTTTTGCTCAACTCCCTCAATTTCAGCCAGAAAATACCTGAAATCACAGAAAAATACACACACTCATAGTAAAGTCCAGAAATATGATTTTTGCCTAAAACTAATATTATTTAACTAAAAACTAATTAAAACATGCTAAAATCTACATGAAATTACCCCCAAAAAGCGTACAAAATATCCGCTCATCACAACACCAAACTTAAACTGTTGCTTGTCCTCAAGCAACTAGATGAATAAATAGGTTCTAACAGAAATTAAGAAGTAATATATATTTTAGAGTTTTAATTGAAGCTCAGATTCTTATTAGATGAGCGGGGCTTGTAGCTTTTTGTTTCTGAACAGTTTTGGCATCTCCCTGTATCTTTTAAATTTCAGAATGATTGGCATCCTTAGGAACTCAGAATGCAGATAGTATCATTGACTCTCCTAGTGTAGTATGTTGATTCTTGAACACAGTTATTTTATGAGTCTTGGCTGTGGCCCTAAGCACTTTGTTTTCCAGTATTACCACCGGATACAAAAAATGCCACAGACACATAACTGGGTGAACCTTTTCAGATTGTGACTCAGCTTTGCTAGAGTCCCCAATTAGTGGTGTCCAGAGCTCTTAAGCACACTCTTTTGCTTTGGATCACGACTTTAACCACTCAGTCTCAAGCTTTTCACTTGGACCTTCATGACACAAGCACATGGTTAGGGACAGCTTGATTTAGCCGCTTAGGCCTGGATTTATTTCCTTGGGCCCTCCTATCCATTGATGCTCAAAGCCTTGGATCCCTTTTTTACTCTTGGCTAGTGCCCATGGCTTGTGAATATTGTTTTTTTTTTTTTTTTTTTGAACTGCTTTTTCTTGCTTCAAGAATCAATTTCATGATTTTTCAGATCATCAATGATATTTTTCGTGTTCCTCATCCTTTCAGGAGCCAATATTCATCAAATTCAAAGTACATATTATGCACTGTTCAAGCATTCATTCAGAGAACAAGAAGTATTGCCACCACATATAATTAATTATAGTCTTTATTACTAAGAACTCAAAAATATAAATTACTTCTTTATTCTTAAAAAAAATCTACTACTTTATTCATGCCTGATGATGATGAGAAAAATAAATTATAGCTTAATTGGAAATAAAATCAAAATAGATATGCTAAGTACTACTACTCCTATATAACTTCTAAGGTAAAATCCTATAATAATACTATCACAGAGTTAAAGCTGGAATTAGAACTTAACAACCTGTATTTTGGGAAGTGGATGTTCCTTTAGTCTGTGGGATGCCTTCAAGAATTAATTTCTGATGCTTCAGCTCCCTTAAGTTCACATCCTTGCTCTTCCTGTTCTCTTAGGTGCCATGATCTTAATGAGTTTTAGCTCAGTGATCATGGCAAATCACACCAAACTTAGAGGTTTGCTTGTCCTCAAGCACAAGAAAGGAAAGGAGAGGAGTAGATGAAAGGCATTTTCATAAAAAGATAAGATGAGTTGAAAAAGATTTGAAAAAGATTTAGATTGGAAAAAGATTTGGGCTTATGAATTAAGATATATTTGAAAAAGGGATTTTAGAAATTAGGATTAAAAAATTTTAGAATTGAAAGATGACATTTTGAAACATGTTTATGCAAGAAATCATGAATTGAAACATAAAAATTTAGAAAAAAAATATAAAGAAAACGAAATTGTACCTCCTCCCACCATCCTGGCGTTAAACGCCCACATGGTGCATGGTTTGGGCGTTTAACGCCCATGTGATGCTTCTCCTGGGCGTTCAACGCCCATTTGGTGCTTCTTTCTGGCGTTGAACGCCAGGAAGTCCTTCTTCACTGGGCGTTTTTCTGAACGCCCAGGATGCTAACAGACTGGCGTTAAACGCCCAGAAGGTGCATCTTTCTGGCGTTTAACGCCCAGAAGATGCTCCTTTCTGGCGTTTAACGCCCACATGGCTACCTTCACTGGCGTTAAACGCCCAGTGAGAGCTTCTTTTGGGCGTTTAACGCCCAAAGTATTTCTTACTGGCTTTTTCATGCCAGTGAGCTTCCAATTTTCCCTGTAACTCTGTGACTTCAACCAATTGCTATTTCACCTTTGAAGATACTTGAACCTATATCTGTAAAGAAAAGAAAATTTATCTAATTGGTAAATAAACTTTGTAAATGGCTGGGTTGCCTCCCAGCAAGCGCTTCTTTAATGTCCTTAGCTGGACTGTCACTGATCTTCAATGTAATCTCAGTCTTGAGCATTCTTGCTCAAAATTATCTTCAAGATAGTGTTTAACTCTTTGTCCATTGACAATGAACTTTTGTTAGAGTCATTATCTTGAAGCTCTATGTAGCCATATGGTGATACACTTGTAATTACATATGGACCTCTCCACCGGGATTTTAATTTTCCGGGGAATAATTTGAGCCTAGAATTAAATAGCAGAACTTTCTGCCCTGGTTTAAAGACTCTGGATGACAATTTCTTATCATGCCATTTTTTTGCTTTTTCCTTGTAAATTTTTGCATTTTCAAAAGCATTGAGTCTAAACTCTTCTAGCTCATTTAACTGGAGCAATCGTTTTTCTCCAGCTACTTTGGCATCAAGATTCAGGAATCTGGTTGCCCAGTAGGCCTTATGTTCCAGTTCCACTGGCAAGTGACATGCCTTTCCATACACAAGCTGGTATGGAGAGGTCCCTATAGGGGTCTTAAATGCTGTTCTGTATGCCCACAGAGCATCATCCAAGCTTCTTGCCCAATCCTTTCTACGGTTAATTACAGTCCGTTCCAGGATTCTTTTAAGTTCTCTATTTGAGACTTCTGCCTGCCCATTAGTCTGTGGGTGATATGGAGTAGCCACCTTGTGGTTGACTCCATAACGTACTAGAGCAGAGTAGAGCTGCTTATTACAGAAATGAGTACCCCCATCACTGATTAACACTCTGGGGATACCAAATCTGCTGAAGATATGTTTCTGGAGGAATTTTAACACTGTTTTAGTGTCATTAGTGGGTGTTGCAATAGCTTCCACCCATTTGGATACATAATCCACTGCCACCAGAATATAGGTGTTTGAGTATGATGGTGGGAAAGGTCCCATGAAGTCAATGCCCCATACATCAAACAACTCAATTTCCAAGATTCCTTGTTGAGGCATAGCATAACTGTGGGGCAGGTTGCCTAATCTCTGGCAACTATCACAGTTAAGCACAAATGCTCGGGAATCTTTATAGAGAGTAGGCCAGTAGAAGCCACTCTGGAGGACTCTTGTGGCTGTTCGTTCACTTCCAAAATGTCCTCCATACTGTGATCCATGGCAATGCCAGAGGATCTTCTGCGCTTCTTCTTTAGGCACACATCTACGGATTACTCCGTCTGCACATCTCTTAAAGAGATATGGTTCATCCCAAAGATAGTATTTTGCATCTGTGATTAATTTCTTTGATTGCACCTTACTGTACTCTTTGGGTATGAATCTCACTGCCTTGTAGTTTGCAATGTCTGCAAACCATGGCACTTCCTAGACGGCTAGTAATTGCTCATCCGGAAAGGTTTCAGAAATTTCAGTGAGAGGGAGGGACGCCCCTCCCACTGGTTCTATTCGGGATAGGTGATCTGCTACTTGATTTTCTGTCCCTTTTCTGTCTCTTATTTCTATATCAAACTCTTGCAGAAGCAGCACCCATCTGATGAGTCTGGGTTTTGAATCCTGCTTTGTGAGTAAATATTTAAGAGCAGCATGATCAGTGTACACAATCACTTTTGATCCTACTAAGTAGGATCTGAATTTGTCAATGGCGTAAACCACTGCAAGTAGCTCTTTTTCTGTGGTTGTGTAGTTCTTCTGTGCATCATTTAGCACACGGCTGGCATAGTAAATGACATGCAGAAGCTTGTCATGCCTTTGCCCCAACACTGCACCAATGGCATGGTCACTGGCATCACACATTAGTTCAAATGGTAATGTCCAGTCTGGTGCAGAGATGATTGGTGCTGTAACCAATTTAGCTTTCAGAGTTTCAAATGCTTGCAGACACTCCTCATCAAAGATAAATGGCATGTCTGCAGCTAGCAGGTTGCTCAGAGGTTTGGCGATTTTTGAAAAATCCTTTATAAACCTCCTGTAGAACCCTGCATGTCCCAGAAAGCTTCTGATTGCCTTAACATTAGCAGGTGGTGGTAATTTTTCAATTACTTCTACCTTAGCTTGGTCCACCTCTATCCCCTTGTTCGAAATTTTGTGCCCAAGGACAATTCCTTCAGTCACCATAAAGTGACATTTTTCCCAGTTTAAAACCAGGTTAGTCTCTTGGCATCTTTTCAGAACAAGTGCTAAATGGTTAAGGCAGGAGCTGAATGAGTCTCCAAATACTGAAAAGTCATCCATGAAGACTTCCAGAAATTTTTCCACCATGTCAGAGAAAATTGAGAGCATGCACCTCTGAAAAGTTGCAGGTGCATTGCACAGGCCAAATGGCATCCTTCTGTATGCAAATACTCCAGATGGACATGTGAAGGCCGTTTTCCTCCTGATCCTGGGGATCTACTGCAATTTGATTATAACCTGAATATCCATCCAGGAAGCAGTAGTATTCATGACCTGCTAATCTTTCTAACATCTGGTCTATGAATGGTAAAGGAAAATGATCCTTTCTGGTGGCTGTATTGAGTCTTCTGTAATCAATGCACATACGCCACCCTGTAACTGTCCTTGTAGGAACCAGTTCATTTTTTTCATTATGAACCACTGTCATGCCACCCTTCTTAGGGACAACTTGAACAGGGCTCACCCAGGGGCTGTCAGAAATAGGATAAATAATCCCAGCCTCTAGTAATTTAGTGACCTCTTTTTGCACCACTTCTTTCATAGCTGGGTTCAGCCGCCTTTGTGGTTGAACCACTGGCTTGGCGTCATCCTCCAACAAGATCTTGTGCATGCATCTGGCTGGGCTAATGCCCTTAAGATCACTAATGGACCACCCAAGAGCTGTCTTGTGCGTCCTTAGCACTTGAATTAGTGCTTCCTCTTCCTGTGGCTCTAAGGTAGAGCTTATAATTACAGGAAAGGTTTCACCTTCTCCCAGAAATGCATATTTCAAGGATGGTGGCAATGGTTTGAGCTCGGGTTTTGGAGGTTTCTCCTCTTCTTGAGGGATTTCAGAGGTTCTATTATCTTCTCTGATTCCTCCAAATCAGGCTGAACATCTTTAAAGATGTCCTCTAGCTCTGATTCGAGACTCTCAGCCATATTGACCTCTCTTACTAGAGAATCAATAAGATCAACACTCATGCAGCCATTTGGGGTGTCTGGATGTTGCATGGCTTTAACAACATTCAACTTGAACTCCTCCTCATTGACTCTCAAGGTTACTTCCCCTTTTTGGACATCAATGAGGGTTCGGCCAGTTGCTAGGAAAGGTCTTCCTAGAATGAGAGTTGCACTCTTGTGCTCCTCCATTTCCAGCACCACAAAGTCAGTAGGAAAGGCAAATGGCCCAACCTTGACAATCATGTCTTCAATCACGCCTGATGGGTATTTAATGGAGCCATCAGCAAGTTGAAGACATATCCTGGTTGGTTTAATTTCTTCAGCTAAACCAAGCTTTCTGATAGTAGATGCAGGTATTAGGTTGATACTTGCCCCAAGATCACATAAAGCTTGCTTGGTACAAACACCTTCTAATGTGCATGGTATCATAAAGCTCCCAGGATCTTTAAGCTTCTCAGGTAAGCTTTTCAGAATGACTGCACTGCATTCTTCAGTGAGGTAAACTTTTTCAGTTTCCCTTCAATCCTTCTTATGACTTAAGATCTCTTTCATGAACTTAGCATAAGAGGGTATTTGCTCAAGTGCTTCTGCAAACGGAATCTTTATTTCAAGAGTCCTGAGATAGTCTGCAAAGCGGGCAAATTGCTTATCATGTTCCGCTTGGCGGAGTTTTTGAGGATAAGGCATTTTGGCTTTGTATTCCTCAACCTTAGTTGCTGCAGTTTTATTACCTACAGAAGTGGGTTGGGAAGCCTTGTTATCAGCACTTGTGTGTGACTGATTCCCTTCTGGCATTTGAATGCCAGAGGTAGGAGCTGGAGTGGTGTTAGACGCCACTTCCTTGCTTGTTACTGGCATTTGAACGCCAGAACCATGCTCCTTTTGGGCGTTCAACGCCAGATTCAAGCTTGTTTCTGGCGTTGAACGCCAGGAATCAGCATGGTCTGGGCGTTCAGCGCCAGCTTTATCCCTTTCTGGGCTCTGCTTGTCCTCAGAGGGATTTTGATTAGCTATTCGTTCATTTCCTTGCTTCTTGCTGCTTTGAAGTGAGGTATTTAATGTTTTCCCACTTCTTAATTGAACTGCTTGGCATTCTTCTGCTATTTGTTTTGACAGTTGTTTTTCTGTTTGCTTTAATTGCACTTCCATGTTCCTGTTTGCCATTCTTGTTTCCTGTAATATCTCCTTGAATTCGGCTAGCTGCTGAGTTAGAAAGTCTAATTGCTTATTAAATTCATTAGCCTGATCCACCGGATTGAGTTCTGCAGTTACTGTTTTAGCTTCTCCTTCCATGGAAGATTCACTGCTTAGATACAGATGCTGATTTCTGGCAACTGTATCAATAAGCTCTTGAGCTTCTTCAATTGTTTTTCTCATGTGTATAGATCCACCAACTGAGTGGTCTAGAGAAATCTGAGCTTTTTCTGTAAGCCCATAGTAGAAGATGTCTAATTGCACCCATTCTGAAAACATTTCAGAGGGGCATTTCTTAGCATCTCTCTGTATCTTTCCCAAGCATCATAAAGGGATTCATTATCTCCTTGTTTGAAGCCTTGGATGCTTAGCCTTAGCTGTGTCATCCGTTTGGGAGGGAAATAGTGATTCAGGAATTTTTCTGACAGCTGTTTCCATGTTTTTATGCTGTTCTTAGGCTGGTTGTTTAACCACCTCTTAGCTTGATCTTTTACAGCAAATGGAAACAGTAGTAATCTGTAGACATCCTGATCCACTTCCTTATCATGTACTGTATCAGCAATTTGCAGAAATTGTGCCAGAAATTCTGTAGGTTCTTCATGTGGAAGACCAGAGTACTGACAGTTTTGCTGCACCATGATAATGAGCTGAGGATTCAGCTCAAAGCTACTAACTCCAATGGAGGGTATACAGATACTACTCCCATATGAAGCAGTAGTGGGGTTAGCATATGACCCCAGAGTCCTCTTGGACTGTTCATTCCTACTTGCTTCCATGATTGAATACAAGTTGAGAATTTATAGTTTGAAATATGGTGATGTAATAATTAAAAATGAAATAAATAAAAAGAAGAAAAAAAAAAAGAAAGAAAAAAAAAATCGAAAAAGTAGTTGGAAAGTAAAAAATTTTTTTTTTTAAAAAAAATATAAAAACGAAATTAAATAAAAGAAAGTGGAAATATTTTGAAATTGAAAATTGAATTTTTATAAAAGATTTTCGAAAAAAATTAGTTCAAAATTAGTTAGAAAAATAAAAATTTTTGAATTTTGAATTTTATGATGAAAGAGAAAAACACACAAAAGACACAAGACTTAAAATTTTTAGATCCAATGCTCCTTATTTTTCGAAAATTTTTGGAGGGAAAACACCAAGGAACACCAAACTTAAAAATTTTAAGATCAAGACACAAGAAAAACTCAAGAACACCTTGAAGATTCACAAGAACACCAAGAACACAAGAAAGAACACCAAACTTAAAATTTTTAGAAAACCAAGACAAATTTTCGAAAATTATATTAAAATTAACAAGAAAACACCAAACTTAAAGTTTGGCACAGATTAAACCAAGAAAAATTATTTTTGAAAAAGATTTTCAAAAGAACTGGTGCCCAATTGCCAAGAACATAAGCCAACACTATAACCAACTGAATTAAAAATGTAATGTATTTTAAAGATGTATTATTTTTATGGATAAACTAAATTTTTGAAAACTAATGTTTTGAAAAAGCACAAGAAAAACAAGAAAAGGCACAGAACAAGAAAAACTCAAGATCAAACAAGAAAAATAAGCAAGAACAACTTGAAGATCAATGAAGAACAAAGAACACAAGTCGAAAATTTTGAAAGAAAATATGAGATATGCAATTGACACCAAACTTAGAACAAGACACTAAACTCACGAAAATTTAACAATTAATTAAGAAAAATAATATTTTTGAAAAGAAATTTTTTTGAAAATAAACTATCCTATCAAGATTTAGTGACTCTATAACAATAAAAAAAATAAAAATAAAAATAAATTATTCCTAATCTAAGAAATAAAATAAGCCTTCAATTGTCCAAACTCAATAATCCCCGGCAACGGCGCCAAAAACTTGGTGGACGAAATTGTGATTCAATATTCTTAATATATTATTCTATCTTTTGAGCTTTGGCATGTACCCTTAGGGCCCTGGTTGAATTCACAACTCCGTTCAACTAACCAGCAAGTGTACTGGGTCGTCCAAGTAATACCTTACGTGAGTAAGGGTCGAATCCACAGAGATTATTGGTTTGAAGCAATCAATGTTTATTTTATTTGTCTTAGTCAGGATTTCAAGAGAATTGTTTGGGCTACTTGAACAACAGAGTTATTTGTTTATAAAGGATTATGGAATATATTGGAATAATAAAAAGTACTAGCGTTACTTGTTGTGCAGTAATGGAGAATATGTTGGAGTTTTGGAGATGCTTTGTCCTCTGACTTCAACTCTTCCTTGAAATCCTCTTCTCACACGCAGATTCCTTCCATGGCAAGCTCTATGTAGGGTGTCACCGTTGTCAGTGGCTACTTCCCATCCTCGCAGTGAAAGCTATGCACGCACTCTGTCACAGTACGGCCAATCACCGGTTGGTTCCCGCTCCTACTGGAATAGAATCCCTCTTTTGCGTCTGTCACTAACGCCCAGCAGGTTAAAGTTTGAAGCACGTCACAGTCATTCAATCCCGGAATCCTACTCGGAATACCACAGACAAGGTTTAGACTTTCCAGATTCTCATGAATGCTGCCATCAATCCGGCTTATACCACGAAGATTCTGTTGGGAAATCTAAGAGATATTCATTCAATCTGATGTAGAACGGAGGTGGTTGTCAGGCACACGTTCATGGGTTGAGGAAGGTGATGAGTGTCACGGATCATCACCTTCTCCACAGTTAGGCGCGAATAAACATCTTAGATAAGAACAAGCGTGTTTGAATGGAAAACAAAGGAATTGTATTAAATCATCGAGACGCTGCAGAGCTCCTCACCCCCAACAATGGAGTTTAGAGACTCATGCCGTCAAAAGTATGTAATTCAGATCTGAAAATGTCATGAGGTTCAAGATAAGTCTGTAAAAGTTGTTTAAATAGTAAACTAGTAACCTAGGTTTACAGAAAAATGAATAAACTAAGATAATTGGTGCAGAAATCCACTTCTGGGGCCCACTTGGTGTGTGCTGGGGCTGAGACTAAAGCTTTCCACGTGTAAAGGCCTTTCTTGGCGTCAAACTCCAGGTTTTGACGTGTTTTGGGCGTTCAACTCCGGATCATGACGTTTTTCTGGCGTTTAACTCCAGACAGCAGCATGTACTTGGCGTTCAACGCCAAGTTACGTCGTCTATCCTTGCGCAAAGTATGGACTATTATATATTGCTGGAAAGCCCTGGATGTCTACTTTCCAACGCCGTTGAGATCGCGCCAATTGGACTCCTGTAGCTCCAGAAAATCCATTTCGAGTGCAGGAAGGTCAGGATCCAACAGCATCAGCAGTCCTTTTTTCAGCCTAAGTCAGATTTTTGCTCAACTCCCTCAATTTCAGCCAGAAAATACCTGAAATCACAGAAAAATACACACACTCATAGTAAAGTCCAGAAATATGATTTTTGCCTAAAAACTAATATTATTTAACTAAAAACTAATTAAAACATGCTAAAATCTACATGAAATTACCCCCAAAAAGCGTACAAAATATCCGCTCATCAGCCACCAAGTTCTGAAAACTTGTGTCCGTGAACTGTGTTCCATTGTCTGTTGTGATGGAGTAGGGGACTCCGAATCTCGTGACAATGTTTTTGTATAGGAATTTACGGCTTTTCTGAGCCGTAATAGTGGCTAAGGGTTCGGCTTCGATCCACTTTGTGAAGTAGTCGACCCCTACTATGAGGTATTTGACTTGCCCCGGTCCTTGTGGAAACGGGTCGAGTAGGTCGAGTCCCCATTTTGCGAAGGGCCATGGCGCAGTGATGCTGATAAGGTCTTCGGGCGGTGCCTTGTGAAAATTGGCGTGTTTTTGGCAGGGGGGGCATATTTTCACAAACTCTGTCGCGTCTCTTTGTAAGGTCGGCCAGTAAAACCCGGCCCTGACTACTTTCTTGGATAGTGCCCGAGCTCCGAGATGGTTCCCACACATGCCTTCGTGGACTTCTTCGAGGACGCCCTTTGTTTCTGAGGTCGGAACGCACCTAAGGAGGGGGTTTAAGAATCCTCTTCTGTATAATACGTCGTGAATTAGCGTATAATTCTGGGCGTCCTTTGTAAGCCTTTTAGCTTCTTTTCTTTCTATGGGGAGAGTTCCTGACTTCAGGTAGTTGAGTATGGGGGTCATCCATCCTTGCTGTTGGTTGGATATATTTAACGTTTCTTCCTCTCTTAGCACGGAGGGAGATTGTAGGGTTTCTTGGAGAAGACTTCTGTTGTTGCCTCCGGGCTTGGTGCTAGCGAGCTTCGAGAGGGCGTCTGCCCGGGCATTTTGTTCCCGAGGTATGTGCTGGATTTGTATTTCCGGGAAGTGTCGTAATTGTGCCTGTGTTTGGTCCAGGTATTTTTTCATAGTAGGGTCTTTGGCCTGGTAACTTCCATTTACTTGTGATGTGACGACCTGGGAGTCGCTGAAGATCGTGATTCTCTGGGCTCCGACCTCTTCGGCTAGCTTTAGTCCTGCTAGTAGGGCCTCGTATTCGGCTTGGTTGTTTGAAGCCTGGAACTCGAATTTTAAGGATAGCTCTATCCGTGTTCCTTGGTCGCTTTCGAGTATAACACCGGCTCTGCTTCCTGTTTTGTTTGAGGACCCGTCGACATACAGATTCCACGAGAGTGGGGTTCCCGGGGTCTCAGTATATTCTGCGATGAAGTCGGCTAGATATTGAGATTTTATGGCAGTCCGGGCTTCATAGTGGAGGTCGAACTCGGACAGTTCCACCGCCCATTGTAGGATTCGTCCTGCCATGTCTGTTTTTTGTAGGATGTGTCTCATGGGTTGGTTCGTCCGGACTTTGATGGTGTGGGCTTGAAAGTAGGGACGGAGCCTCCGAGCCGTGAATACTAGGGCGTAGGCGAATTTCTCTATTTTCTGATAGTTTAATTCGGCCCCTTGTAGTGCCTTGCTTACGAAGTATATGGGGTGTTGTCCTTGGTCATTTTCTCGTATTAATGCTGAAGCAACTGCCCGATGTCCGACCGAGAGGTATAATACGAGCTCTTCCCCTTTTAAAGGTCGGGTTAGGATTGGTGGCTGCCCGAGGAATTCCTTGAATTCTTGGAAGGCTTTTTCGCACTCCGGGGTCCATGAGAAGGGTTTCCCTTTCTTTAGGAGTGAGTAGAGAGGTAGTGATTTTATCGCTGATCCTGCCAAGAATCTTGATAGGGCGGCTAGCCTTCCATTTAGTTGTTGTACTTCTTTGACACACGTCGGGCTCTTCATTTTGAGTATCGCTTGGCATTTGTCCGGGTTTGCTTCGATGCCTCTTTGAGTCAGCATGAAGCCTAAGAACTTTCCGGCTTCTGCGGCGAAGGTGCACTTGGTCGGGTTAAGTCTCATGTTGTGTTTCCTGAGGGTGCCGAAGACACTTGTTAGGTCGGGAACCAAGTTTCTGTCTTCTTGTGTCTTTACCAGCATATCGTCGACGTACACTTCTAGCTGTAGCCCGATGTGCTCTGAGAATACTTTGCTCATTAGCCTCTGGTAGGTTGCGCCGGCGTTCTTCAGCCCGAAGGGCATTACTACGTAGCAGTAGTTTGCCCTTGGGGTTATGAACGAGGTCTTTTCTTGGTCGGGTCCGTACATCGGGATTTGATTGTATCCCGAGTATGCATCCATGAAGGAGAGATATCTGTAGCCTGAGGCTGCGTCGACTAAGGCGTCGATGTTTGGTAGTGGATATGGGTCTTTGGGGCAGGCTTTGTTGAGATCCGTGTAATCGACGCACATCCTCCATTTTCCGTTGGGCTTTTTTACCAGGACCACGTTTGCGAGCCATAGGGGATATTTTACTTCCCTAATGAATCCTGCATCTAGCAGTGCTTGTACCTGTTCTTCTATTGCCTGCATGCGCTCGGGTCCGAGCTTCCGGCGTCTCTGTTGGACGGGTCTGGATCCCGGGTATACTGATAGCTTATGGCACATCAGGTCGGGACTTATGCCTGGCATGTCGGAGGCCTTCCAGGCGAAGAGGTCGGAATTCTCCCTTAAGAGGGTTATGAGTTCCTCCTTTAGGCCTGCTTCGAGGTTTGCTCCAATGTTTGTTACTTTTTCAGGTGTGTTCCCGATTTGGATCCTTTCGGTTTCTCCCTCTGGTTGTGGCCGAAGGTCTTCTCGGGTTTGAACTCGCCCGAGTTCTATTGTGTTGACTTCTTTCCCTTTTAGGCTTAGACTTTCGTTGTAGCATCGTCGTGCTAATTTTTGGTCGCCTTTTAGGGTGGCGATTCCCTTTGCGGTAGGGAACTTCATACAGAGGTGTGGGGTTGAGACCACAGCTGCCAGTCTGTTTAGGGTTGGTCGCCCAATGAGGGCATTGTATGCTGAGGTAACGTCGACTATAATGTAGTCGATGCTTAACGTTTTAGATTGCTCGCCTCTTCCGAAGGTAGTGTGTAGCGAGATGTATCCTAAGGGGTGGATCGGGGTGTCCCCTAGCCCAAATAGGTCGGAGGGATAGGCCTTTAGCTCTTTTTCTTCAAGTCCGAGCTTGTCGAAGGCCGCTTTGAACAGGATATCTGCTGAGCTTCCTTGGTCAATCAGGGTTCGATGTAAGTTGGCGTTTGCTAGGATAATGGTGATCACCATAGGATCGTCGTGGCCGGGTATTATCCCCTGAGCATCTTCTTGGGTAAATGAGATGGTTGGCAGCTCGGGCAGGGGATTGTCTTCTCGGACATGATAGATCTCTTTGAGGTGTCTTTTTCGCGAGGATCTGGATGTTCCTCCGCCTGCAAAACCTCCGTTTATCATGTGTATGTGCCTTTCAGGGGTTCACAGGGTCTGTTCGGCCCGATCCTCGTTATCTCCCCTCCTTCTCTTTTTGGTCTCTTCTCCTTTTTCCGCTATGTATCTGTCGAGTTTTCCTTCTCTGGCTAGCTTTTCTATAACATTCTTCAGGTCGTGGCAGTCATTAGTAGAATGACCGTAGAGCTTGTGGTATTCACAGTATTCGGACCGATCTCTCCCCGCTCTCTTGTGTTTTAAAGGTCGGGGCGGTGGGATTTTTTCGGTGTGGCATACTTCTCTGTAGACGTCTACCAGGGAAACTCGGAGGGGAGTGTAGCTATGGTACTTCCGTGGTTTGTCCGAGTTGGACTCTTCTTTCTTTTTCTGTTCTCGATCTCGGTCTCGGAGCGGGTAGGTTGATTCCTTCCTAGAAGAGTCTCTTAGCTGGGAGGTTTCCTCCATGTTGATATATTTTTCTGCCCGCTCTTGCACCTCGTATAAGGAGGTCGGGTATCGTTTGGATAGGGATTGGCTAAATGGTCCTTCTTTTAGGCCGTTTGCTAGTCCCATGATGGCTGCTTCAGTGGGCAAGTGTTGTATGTCCAGGCAGGCTTTGTTGAATCGCTCCATGTATTCTCGGAGAGTTTCTTGGTTACCCTGTTTGATCCCGAGTAGACTGGGGGCATGTTTTGCCTTGTCCTTTTGAATAGAGAACCTTGTTAGGAATTTCTTGGTTAGGTCCTCGAAGCTGGAGATTGATCCTGGTGGCAGGTTGTCGAACCACTTCATGGCCGACTTGGTGAGAGTGGTGGGGAAGGCTTTGCACCGAATCGCGTCGGAGGCGTCGACCAGGTACATTCTGCTTCGGAAGTTGCTGAGGTGGTGACTTGGGTCGGTGGTGCCGTCGTAGAGATCCATATCAGGTGGTTTGAAGTTTCGCGGTACCTTCTCCTTCATGATCTCTTGCGTGAAGGGATCATGGTTGTTTTCGGGGGTGGCGCCGCGTTCCGTCCGGTCTCTCAACTCGGCCTCTATCTTCCGCAGCTTTTCATCTAACTCTCTGCGCTTGCGAGCTTCCCTTCTCAAATCTTGTTCAGTTTCTTTCTGCTTTTTTATGTCCTCTTCGAGTTGTTTCAGTCGGTTTTGCTGTGCCCGTACTGCTTCTAGAATTTCTGAGCTCTCTTCTTTTTCGGGATTTTGTGGATTTTTGTTTGGAGGTGATGTCTTTGGGCGATTCTGTTTGTTTCCTCCTGGAGTGCGTGGTGATAGAGGGCTGTCCGGTCGTTCTCCGGTGTCAATTTCCTCTTCTTGTTCTGATGTAGCGTGGTTATTGTTGGGAGGGTCGTCTGCCATGGTAAAGGGATGACTTCCAGGGTCCCCGGCAACGGCGCCAATGTTCCGAGGGTTACCTGAAACGTGTAGCTCGGTCGTCTGGCAAGACCCGAGGTAGGGGTTCCGTGACCCGAGCTTGGTGTGCTGAGCGGCTGGGGGTTGTACCTGCAATGATACTCCGATGCTTAAGTTAGCATGGGTATTAAACAGGTTTTATGTAGAATCAGAGTATGAGTTATACCTGGGTGCTCCAGTGTATTTATAATGGTGAGATGTGGCCTCCTGTGGATAGGATAAGTTAGTTATCTTATCTTATCTTTAAGTGAGGTCATCTTATCTTCAAGGGAACCGCCTTTATCTTTCTGGGCTTTAGCCGCCTTTAGATTGGGCTATGTTCCTTCGTTTTGGGCCTTCTTCTTTATTTGTCCGAGGTCCGACCTCAGGCGTGGGCCTTTGGGACGAGGTCGGACCTTCTGCGAACTTCCCGAGTTTGGAGAGCTCGGTCAGGGTATGAACAGCTACCAAAGTCTTCTAGATACAATAGTAAAAGGTCCTACTTATAGATAACTAGTAGCCTAAGGTGTACAAAGATGAGTAAATGACATAAAAATCCACTTCCGGGCCCACTTGGTGTGTGCTTGGGCTGAGTAATGAAGCATTTTCGTGTAGAGACTCTTCTTGGAGTTAAACGCCAGCTTTTATGCCAGTTTGGGCGTTTAACTCCCATTTGGGTGCCAGTTCCGGCGTTTAACGCTGGAATTTCTTGAGGTGACTTTGAACGCCGGTTTGGGCCATCAAATCTTGGGCAAAGTATGGACTATCATATATTTCTGGAAAGCCCAGGATGTCTACTTTCCAACGCCGTTGAGAGCGCGCCAATTGGGCTTCTGTGGCTCCAGAAAATCCACTTCGAGTGCAGGGAGGTCAGAATCCAACAGCATCTGCAGTCCTTTTGAGTCTCTGGATCAGATTTTTGCTCAGATCCCTCAATTTCAGCCAGAAAATACCTGAAATCACAGAAAAACACACAAACTCATAGTAAAGTCCAGAAAAGTGAATTTTAACTAAAAACTAATAAAAATATACTAATAACTCAACTAAAACTACCAAAAACCTACTAAAAACAATGCCAAAAAGCGTACAAATTATCTGCTCATCACAACACCAAACTTAAATTGTTGCTTGTCCCCAAGCAACTGAAAATCAAATAAGATAAAAAGAAGAGAATATGCAATGAACTCCAAAAACATCTATGAAGATCAGTATTAATTAGATGAGCGGGGCTTTTGGCTTTTTGCCTCTGAATAGTTTTGGCATCTCACTTTATCCTTTGGAATTCAGAATGATTGGCTTCTTTAGGAACTCAGAATCCGGATAGTGTTATTGATTTTCCTAGTTAAGTATGATGATTCTTGAACACAGCTACTTTATGAGTCTTGGCCGTGGCCCAAAGCACTCTGTCTTCCAGTATTACCACCGGATACATACATGCCACAGACACATAATTGGGTGAACCTTTTCAGATTGTGACTTAGCTTTGCTAGAGTCCCCAATTAGAGGTGTCCAGGGTTCTTAAGCACACTCTTATTTGCCTTGGATCACAACTCTTATTCTTTTCTTTTTCTTTCTTTTTCTCTCTTTTTTTTTCTTTTTTTTTCTTTTTCGGTTTTTTTTTCTTTGCTTTCTTTCTTCTTTTTTTTTTGTATTCACTGCTTTTTCTTGCTTCAAGAATCATTTTTATGATTTTTCAGATCCTCAGTAACATGTCTCCTTTTTCATTATTCTTTCAAGAGCCAACATTCATGAACCACAAATTCAAAAGACATATGCACTGTTCAAGCATACATTCAGAGAACAAAAGTGTTGCCACCACATCAATATAATTAAACTGTTATAAAATTTAAAATTCATGCAATTCTTCTCCTTTTCAATTAAGCACGTTTTTATTAAGAGAGGTGATGGATTCATAGGACATTCATAACTTTAAGGCATAGACACTAAGACACTAATGATCACAAGACACAAACATGAACAAACATAAAGCATAAAATTCGAAAAACAGAAGATTAAAGAACAAGGAAATTAAAGAACGGGTCCACCTTAGTGATGGCGGCTCTTTCTTCCTCTTGAAGATCCTATGGAGTGCTTGAGCTCCTCAATGTCTCTTCCTTGTCTTTGTTGCTCCCCTCTCATGATTCTTTGGTCTTCTCTAATTTCATGGAGGAGAATGGAGTGTTCTTGGTGCTCCACCCTTAGTTGTCCCATGTTGGAACTTAGTTCTCCTAGGGAGGTGTTTACTTGCTCCCAATAGTCTTGTGGAGGAAAGTGCATCCCTTGAGGCATCTCAGGAATCTCTTGATGAGAGGGGTCTCTTGTGTGCTCCATCTTTTTCTTGGTAATGGGCTTATCCTCATCAATGGTGATGTCTCCCTCTATGTCAACTCCAACTGAATAACAGAGGTGACAAATGAGGTGAGGAAAGGCTAACCTTGCTAAGGTAGAGGACTTATCCGCCACCTTGTAGAGTTCTTGGGCTATAACCTCATGAACTTCCACTTCTTCTCCAATCATGATGCTATGAATCATGATGGCTCGGTCTAGAGTAACTTCGGACCGGTTGCTAGTGGGAATGATTGAGCGTTGAATGAACTCCAACCATCCTCTAGCCATGGGCTTGAGGTCATGCCTTCTCAATTGAACCAGCTTGCCTCTTGAATCTCTCTTCCATTGTGCACCCTCTTCACATATAACTGTGAGGACTTGGTCCAACCTTTGATCAAAGTTGACCCTTCTTGTGTAAGGATGTTCATCTCCTTGCATCATAGGCAAGTTGAACGCTACCCTCACACTTTCCGGACTAAAATCCAAGTATTTCCCCCGAACCATAGTAAGATAATTCTTTGGATCCGGGTTCACACTTTGATCATGGTTCTTGGTGATCCATGCATTGGCATAGAACTCTTGAACCATCAAGATTCCGACTTGTTGAATGGGGTTGGTAAGTACTTCCCAACCTCTTCTTCGGATCTCATTGCGGATCTCCGGATATTCACCCTTTTTGAGTGAAAAGGGGACCTCGGGGATTGACGATTGGATTTTTGACGGTTTAGAATTTCACTAATAAAATCTCGTTGTAAAGTATAGTTTCTAAACCAATCACTAATCCTTTCATACAAAAAGTTGTTTGTCACAAGTACAAACCCCTAAAATTTATAAACCGAAGTATTGGAACCTCGGGTCGTTCTCCCTAGGATTTACAATAAAGTGTCTTGTTATTGGTTGTGAGTTATTTTGGGGTTTTTGAGATTATAGCCAAGAATTATAAAATGGCAAAGGAAATAAACTAACAACTAACAAAGCTCTTGGCAAGGTATGAGAACTAGAAGCCCTATCCTAGTTATCCTCTTCAATTGTGATAACAAATTGTCCATTGCTCCCACTTAGTTAACCTCTAACCATGGAGGAAAGTCAAGTGGATGAATCAATTTGATTCCTCAAGTCTTAATCAACTCCTAAAGGAAAGACTAGCTTTAGAGGCATTCAAATCAATTAGCAACTTCTAATTATCAATCAACAAAGGAATTAGATAACTCAAGAGTCACTAATTACTCTACCTAGGCCAAGAGGAACAAAACCTACACTAAAATCCAACCAAGCATTTCATCAAACACTTGGAAGGCACAAAAGAAAAGCAAAGCAAATTGACAACAAGAATAGAATCTAACAACATTTATTGAAAGGAATTAACAACAACAATCAAAAGAAACACATTTATTATGAATTACCTTTATTGAATTGGAAGAAAGTAAAAAGAAACAACACTAGATCTATAACAAAATACAAGAACAACATAAAAGAGATTATAACAAAAGAATAGAAGAAGAATGAATGTAACTACAAGGAATTGAGAAGATAGAAGTAGAAGAAGATGAATCTAAATCTAGATCTAAGAACTAAACCTAATCCTAATCCTAATCCTAGAGAGAAGTGAGAGCTTCTCTCTCTAGAAACTACTTCTAACTACTAAACTCAACTAATGATCAAAAGTATCTAAAGTATGTTGATTCCCCTTCAATACTTGACTTAAATAGCATCAGAAATGAGTTGGATTGGGCCCACAAGGCTCCTAAAACCGCTGGGGACGATTTCATTAAATTGGGCCACGGACAGAATCGGCGCGCGCGTGCAAAGTGCGCGTGCGCGCCCCTGAACGCGAAGCAACATATGGCAAAATTTATATCATTTCGAAGCCCCGGATGTTAGCTTTCCAACCCAGCTGGAACCGCATCATTTGGACCTCTGTAGCTCAAGTTATGGTCGTTTAAGTGCAAAGAGGTCGGCTTGACAGCTTTCCGGTTCTTTCATTTCTTCATGAGTTCTCCAACTTTACATGCTTTTTCTTCATTCCTTTAATCCAATCTTTGCCTCCTAAATCTGAAATCACTTAACAAACATATCAAGGCATCTAATGGAATCAAGGTAAATTACATTTATCTATTTTAAGACCTAAAAAGCATGTTTTCACTCTTAAGCACAATTAAAGGAGAGTATACAAAACCATGCTATTTCATTGAGTAAATGTGGGTAAAAGGTGATAAAATCCCCTAAAATCAATACAAGATAAACCCTACAAATGGGGTTTGTCAACCTCCCCACACTTAAACCAAGCATGTCCTCATGCTTAAGCCAAGAGAGGAACAAAGGGTATCAACATTTATTCAATGTAAATAAACTATATGCAATTATCTAAATGGATGCAACTAAATGCAAAATGGTTTTACCTACTTGATTAAAAATAAATCATTCCTCCAAGTCATTCATGCACAAGTAGGGTCAAGATCATATAACGATTCATGAATCCTACCAATTCAAATATAAAAATTGAAGTTCAAATAGACTTGCAAGAAGAACGCTCGTGAAAGCCGGGAATCGAGGAATTGAGCATCGAACCCTCACCGGAAGTGTTTGCACTCTAGTCACTCGGTGTTTGGGGTTGATTCACTCAATTCTCCCCTAATCATGCTTTCCGAGATTTGTTTTTCATCTAACAATCAACAATTATTCAATGCACGCATACAATTATCATGAGGTCTTTTCTTTAGGTTGTAATGGGGCTAGGGTTAAGGTAGGATGCATATTTGGTCAAGTGAGCTTGAAGTTTGAATCTTTGATAGGCTTAGACTTCCCACCTAACCTATGACATCCTATATTCTAACCTAACTACCCATTCTTCATTTTTCCACATACTCATGCATTCTCTTTTCATTTCACAACACATATGCATTGACTTTTATTTGAGCTTTACTTTGGGGCATTTTGTCCCCTTTTTATTGTTTTTTTTTTTCTTTTTTTCTTTCTTTTCTATTTTTTTCTATATTTTTTTTTCATATTATTTTCTTTTTCACTTTTATTTCTTTTATTTCTTTTCATTTTTTTTCTTTTTCTTTCAAACTATACACAAGAACATCAATGCATAAGGTCTATACATTTAATCAATACATGAGCATGTACCCAATTCCCAATATTTCCAATAAAAATACAAAACTACCCTTTTATTCACCCAATGTCCCAAGGTTCCCACACTTGAATGATACTCACACACACTAGCCTAAGCTAATCAAAGATCCAAATAAGGACTTTTATTGTTTTCCGCTTTAAGGCTTGTAATGTGCTAAATTAAGAACAAAGTGGGTTAATCGTAGGCTCAAATTTGGCTAACAAAGGAAGATAAAAGGTAAGGCTTTTTGGGTAAGTAAGCTAATGAAGTGATGGCCTCAATCATATAAATGCATGTATACATAAAATAATGGACATAAAGAATCAAACAAATCGAAGATTACAATCATAGGAAGAGAATAATGCACACAAGAAGGAAAAATAAGTGGTTATAAGATGTAACCACATCATTAGGCTCAAATCTCGCTTGCTTGTGTTCTTAGCTCAAAACCATGTTCCAAAATACATTCTTTCAAGCAAGTTCAACAAAATTTTTTTTTCAAATTGGTAGGTTGCCCTAAAATGGTTTCTCGGAAAAGAATTCATCACTTTAACTAAGTAGTCCTAATAAGAAGGAAGTAGTAAAATATGTACAAATTCTAACTAACATGCAACCTATCATGCAAATGCAACAACTAACTAACATTGGTGTTGAAAAGGAAATTGGTACCCATGGAGATCGGTCGAATGACCTCCCCACACTTGAAGATTGCACCGTCCTCGGTGCATGCGAAGAAGAGCAAGGTGGACGGGTTGCTACAATTGATGAGCTTCTTCAAAAGGTTGTGCGGATGACTTGTTTGTTGCCCCATTTAGAAACTTTCCTTTCCTTCCGTATTGGTGGCCAACCTAAAAGGATAGAAAAGGAAAGGAATATTAAGCCTATGACAAAGATATCAAAGCAAATAGTACATAGGCGAGGGCAAATGCCAAATAAAGGTATGGTTCTCTACTACATGGTAGCTACAACATGTGAGTAAGAAAACAATTTAAGCAAAGGGCATATCAACTAATACTTGATGCAAGAGTAAAATTAAAGCATGGAGAGTATATGGAGCATCAAGATCAAATAAGGATTGACACAAACAAGATTAGTGACACGCATGAAAGCATTTGATTCTATCCTAATTCAATGATGAAGCGGTACAATAAAAAACAAAGGGTAATGAATTAGGAAGGACTAAAGCACTAATCTTGTGTGTTGACAAATATTACAATTAATGTAACAAGTCATGAAGCACCAAAACAAATGCAAGAAATTCTCAACAATTGAGTGAAAGATGCAACACCATTATTAAAATGACTAAAAAAAACGAAAACATGCTACAAAAACTAAATGAAAATGGGAAGAGTGGAAGTATGCGAATGTGATAAGCAAAAGAAAATGGAAGGGGAGGAAAAAAACTCTTTTTTTTTTCCGACGCGTGCGCGTCATGCGTGCTTACGCGTCGATGTGCATTTTGGTTGAAGGACGCGTACGCGCCAGGTGCGCGCACGCGTGCCTCGAGTTAGGCCGGAGGCATAATGTTGGCCCAAGTCTGGCACAACTCTCGGGTAAAAGTACCGAGAGTGCAGATTGTGCAATCGACGCGCGCGCGCACAGTGTGCGTGCGCGCGCTTTGCGAACTTAAGATCATTTGCGCGTACGCGCCAGGTGCGCGCACGCGTGCATAGACTTGTGCCTTAGGCCCAATGTTCGCACAGTGCAGGCCTAACTCTCGGGTTTTTTTGGCCGGAGGTGAAATTTTGCATCCACGCGTCCGCGTACAGTGCGCGTCCGCGTGGGTGGTCGAAAAATGCTCAGGTGCGCGTACGCGTTAGGTGCGCGCACGCGTGGATGGTGTTCTGTTTTTCAAAAAAATATTTTTCTAAGTTCTTACACCAATCTAAGCCTTTCAATCCTCCAAACAGCTACCAAAACACCCTAAAACCTTATTCAACATACTATACTACTAACTAAACTCAATAAAACAATAAAAACAAGAAATTAAACTAATTCTACCAATATTTACAAAAGATAAAAATGAAAATGAGAATCTACCTACAATGGCAACTCAATTCACTTATTAACAAAACTAAAAGAGGATGGAAAGAGTTTACCATGGTGGGGTGTCTCCCACCTAGCACTTTTAGTTTAAGTCCTTAAGTTGGACATTTTGAGAAGCTCCTTGTCATGGTGGCTTATGCTTGTACTCATCCTTGAATCTCCAAGGATCTTTGCTTCTCAATTGGTTGACAGAATTTCCAACCATTTTTATTAAGTTTGGGCAGAATTCTACCCAAGATATGAGTTCCTCTAGTTGGTCTTCACATAGCGAGCCGGGATCCCATATCTTATTTTCACACCCATCCGTTAGTTGAGTTTTATGATTTTGTCGGATGAGCGGTTGGCATAAAGGTGATTGACACAAAGAATTCTCTTTATTCCACCAATGCTTCCTTCTAGATTCATACAAAGTGATCCTTGTCCCAACATCATCCCTATACCTTGAGGCCTTGACCTTGATGAGCTTAACACCTACTTTCCAACCACTACACAACTCATTCTTACTTTTAATTCCACAAAGAGTTCTAAGTTGACCATCATTTTCAATCAAACCATATTCAAGTGAGAAATTAAAGCTTAGAGATAGAGATGTTACCCACTTAAATGTTGTGTGGGATGGTAACTTGGGAAGGGAGGCTTCCCCACACTTAGACAATGCAAGGTCCACTTCCTTGTGCTTCTCTTTGATTGTTTCCACCTCTTCACAAATTTCTTCAATTTCAACCTCATCGTCTTTGTTACGTGGCTTGGTGTTATCTTCAAGAACTTCATCTTGTCTAATGAGAAGCGATTCAATTTTGGATAGAAATTCATTGATGAATGAGTTCATCTCTTGATCGACCTCTTCATATTCTTCAATTTCAATATACACCATGCCATTTCCGTCTTCCTTGGGAGGTTGTGCACACTCTTCTATAATTTCAACTCCACGTCCAACGGGTGAGGATTCCATTGTAGAGAAAAATTCATCCATGATTGAATCCATCTCTTGATAAGCCTCTTCTAAGTCTTCAATGATGGTATGCCTTGGAGGTTGCGCACCCTCCTCAACATCAATATCAAGCTTCTTGGAAGAGTGCTCCATGATGCTACATTCCCATGGACTTTCAACATCTCCTAAATCTTCAACCACTTCTTCCCTTTCTTCGATGATCATCGGCTTCTCCAATTGTTCCAACACAAAACTTGATTCTCCCACCTTTTCCACCGAATTTTCCAATTTCTCCTTCATGCTTTGCTCTTTAATTGGTTCCCTACATGTGGTTACGGAATTGCCTTGAGTCTTCAAACATTGGTGGGCTAGGGTATGCACCACCTTAGTCAAATTGGTCACAAACTCAAGTGTATCCCGCTTCATGGCTTCTTGTCCTTGAAGTAACAAAGTGAGAGGATCGTCTATTGGGGCTTGTGGTGGGTAAGAAGGTTCATCATTTTGGAGAGAGGGTTCACAATAGGAAGGTGGTTCTTCTTGGTAAGGTTGTGGAGATTGTGTGTATTGAGGTGGTTCTTGGTAGTAATCTTGGTAGGGTTGTGGTGGGTCTAAAGGTTCTTGCTCATAATGGTCATTAGAATATGGTATGGATGATTGGTCATATGATGGATATGGATTATAGGAAGGTGCTTGGTATGGAAAGGCTTGTGAGAATGGTTGAGATTCATGTTGAGGATGAGATTCATAGGCATATGATGGTGGTTGTTGAGTGTCACAAAAAGAGTCATCATAGCCGTTAAATTGACATGCATTAGGATGGAAATTATACCTATAAGTATCCGGAGGTTGTTGCCAATAGGAGTGATCAATTCCTTGAGGCTCCTCCCATCTTTGTTGGTTCCATCCATAATGAGTGTCATCCTTGAGGTGCACATTTCCTACAACATAATTAGAACCAAACTCAAAGCCAAAGTGAGAATTCATATTGAGAGAACAAAATAAAACTAACAAAAATTAAGAAACAAACAAAAGATAAACCTATTCACAATATTCACATATGTACAATAACCAATAACATAACACCATTGCAAATCCCCGGCAACGGCGCCATTTTGACGATTGGATTTTTGACGGTTTAGAATTTCACTAATAAAATCTCGTTGTAAAGTATAGTTTCTAAACCAATCACTAATCCTTTCATACAAAAAGTTGTTTGTCACAAGTACAAACCCCTAAAATTTATAAACCGAAGTATTGGAACCTCGGGTCGTTCTCCCTAGGATTTACAATAAAGTGTCTTGTTATTGGTTGTGAGTTATTTTGGGGTTTTTGAGATTATAGCCAAGAATTATAAAATGGCAAAGGAAATAAACTAACAACTAACAAAGCTCTTGGCAAGGTATGAGAACTAGAAGCCCTATCCTAGTTATCCTCTTCAATTGTGATAACAAATTGTCCATTGCTCCCACTTAGTTAACCTCTAACCATGGAGGAAAGTCAAGTGGATGAATCAATTTGATTCCTCAAGTCCTAATCAACTCCTAAAGGAAAGACTAACTTTAGAGGCATTCAAATCAATTAGCAACTTCTAATTATCAATCAACAAAGGAATTAGATAACTCAAGAGTCACTAATTACTCTACCTAGGCCAAGAGGAACAAAACCTACACTAAAATCCAACCAAGCATTTCATCAAACACTTGGAAGGCACAAAGAAAAGCAAAGCAAATTGACAACAAGAATAGAATCTAACAACATTTATTGAAAGGAATTAACAACAACAATCAAAAGAAACACATTTATTATGAATTACCTTTATTGAATTGGAAGAAAGTAAAAAGAAACAACACTAGATCTATAACAAAATACAAGAACAACATAAAAGAGATTATAACAAAAGAATAGAAGAAGAATGAATGTAACTACAAGGAATTGAGAAGATAGAAGTAGAAGAAGATGAATCTAAATCTAGATCTAAGAACTAAACCTAATCCTAATCCTAATCCTAGAGAGAAGTGAGAGCTTCTCTCTCTAGAAACTACTTCTAACTACTAAACTCAACTAATGATCAAAAGTATCTAAAGTATGTTGATTCCCCTTCAATACTTGACTTAAATAGCATCAGAAATGAGTTGGATTGGGCCCACAAGGCTCCTAAAACCGCTGGGGACGATTTCATTAAATTGGGCCACGGACAGAATCGGCGCGCGCGTGCAAAGTGCGCGTGCGCGCCCCTGAACGTGAAGCAACATATGGCAAAATTTATATCATTTCGAAGCCCCGGATGTTAGCTTTCCAACCCAGCTGGAACCGCATCATTTGGACCTCTGTAGCTCAAGTTATGGTCGTTTAAGTGCAAAGAGGTCGGCTTGACAGCTTTCCGGTTCTTTCATTTCTTCATGAGTTCTCCAACTTTACATGCTTTTTCTTCATTCCTTTAATCCAATCTTTGCCTCCTAAATCTGAAATCACTTAACAAACATATCAAGGCATCTAATGGAATCAAGGTAAATTACATTTATCTATTTTAAGACCTAAAAAGCATGTTTTCACTCTTAAGCACAATTAAAGGAGAGTATACAAAACCATGCTATTTCATTGAGTAAATGTGGGTAAAAGGTGATAAAATCCCCTAAAATCAATACAAGATAAACCCTACAAATGGGGTTTGTCAGGGATCACCTTCTTCAAGGCCACAACTTCATAGAAGTGGTCTTGATGCACCCTTGAGATGAATCTATCCATCTCCCATGACTCGGATGTGGAAGCTTTTGCCTTCCCTTTCCTCCTTTTAGAGGTCTCTCCGGCCTTGGATGCCATAAATGGTTATGGAAAACGAAAAAGCAACGCTTTTACCACACCAAACTTAAAAGGTTTGCTCGTCCTCGAGCAAAAGAAGAAAGAAGAGAGTAGAAAAATAAGAAATGAGGAAGAGGGAGATGGTAGTGTGTTCGGCCAAAGAAGGGGGAGAAGTGGTGTTTAGGTTGTGTGAAAATGAAGAAGTGAAGAAGGGTATTTATAGGAGAGAGGGGAGAATGAGTTCGGCCATGTATGGGTAGGTTTGGGAGGGAAAGTGGTTTGAATTTGAAGGGTGAGGTTGGTGGGGTTTTATGAAGGATGGATGTGAGTGGTGAAGAGAAAGATGGGATTTGATAGGTGAAGGGTTTTTGGGGAAGAGGTATTGAGGTGATTGGTGAATGGGGGAAGAAGAGAGAGAGTGGTGGTGGGGTCCTGTGTTGGAACCTCCCAACACCAAACTTAGAGTTTGAATGTGGGGGTTCAACACCAAACTTAGAGTTTGGTTGTGGCCTCCCAACACCAAACTTAGAGTTTGACTGTGGGGGCTCTGCTTGGCTCTGTTTTGAGAGAAGCTCTTCATGCTTCCTCTCCATGATGATAGAGGGATGTCCTTGGGCCTTAAACACCAAGGATTCTTCATTCACTTGAATGATCAACTCTCCTCTATCAACATCAATCACATCCTTTGCTGTGGCTAGGAAGGGTCTGCCAAGGATGATGGATTCATCCATGCACTCCCCAGTCTCTAGGACTACGAAATCAGTAGGGATGTAATGGTCTTCAACTTTTACCAGAACATCCTCTACAAGTCCATGAGCTTGTTTTCTTGAGTTGTCTGCCATCTCTAGTGAGATTTTTGCAGCTTGCACCTCAAAGATCCCTAATTTCTCCATTACAGAGAGGGGCATGAGGTTTACACTTGACCCTAAGTCACACAAGGCCTTCTTGAAGGTCATGGTGCCTATGGTACAAGGTATTGAAAACTTCCCAGGATCTTGTCTCTTTTGAGGTAATTTCTGCCTAGACAAGTCATCCAGTTCTTTGGTGAGCAAGGGAGATTCATCTTCCCAAGTCTCATTTCCAAATAACTTGTCATTTAGCTTCATGATTGCTCCAAGATATTTAGCAACTTGCTCTTCAGTGACATACTCATCCTCTTCAGAGGAAGAATACTCATCAGAGCTCATGAAAGGCAGAAGTAAGTCCAATGGAATCTCTATGGTCTCATTTTGAGCCTCAGATTCCCATGGTTCCTCATTGGGGAACTCAGAGGAGGTTGGTGCACGCCCATTGAGGTCTTCCTCAGTGGCGTCCACTTCCTCTCTTTCCTCTCCATATTCGGCCATGTTTATGGCTTTGCACTCTCCTTTTGGATTTTCTTCTGTATTGCTTGGGAGAGTACTAGGAGGGAGTTCAGTAACTTTCTTGCTCAGCTGTCCCACTTGTCCTTCCAAATTTCTGATGGAGGACCTTGTTTCATTCATGAAACTCTGAGTGGTTTTGATTAGATCAGAGACCATTGTTGCTAAGTCAGAGGTATTCTTCTTAGAACTCTCTGTTTGTTGCTGAGAAGATGATGGAAAGGGCTTGTTATTGCTAAACCTGTTTCTTCCACCATTATTATTGAAACCTTGTTGAGGTCTCTCTTGATTCTTCCATGAGAAATTTGGGTGATTTCTCCATGAAGAATTGTAGGTGTTTCCATAGGGCTCTCCTAGGTAATTCACCTCTTCCATTGAAGGGTTCTCAGGATCATAAGCTTCTTCCTCAGAGGAAGCATCCTTAGTACTGCTTGGTGCATTTTGCATTCCAGACAGACTTTGAGAAATCAAATTGACTTGTTGAGTCAATATTTTATTCTGAGCCAAAATGGCGTTCAGAGTGTCAATCTCAAGAACTCCTTTCTTCTGATTAGTCCCATTGTTCACAGGATTCCTTTCAGAAGTGTACATGAATTGGTTATTTGCAACCATTTCAATTAGCTCTTGAGCCTCTGTAGGCGTCTTCTTCAGATGAAGAGATCCTCCAGCAGAGCTATCCAAAGACATCTTGGATAGTTCAGAGAGACCATCATAGAAAATACCTATGATGCTCCATTCAGAAAGCATGTCTGATGGACATCTTCTGATTAATTGTTTGTATCTTTCCCAAGCTTCATAGAGGGATTCTCCATCCTTTTGTCTGAAGGTTTGGACTTCCACTCTAAGCTTACTCCATCTTTGTGGTGGAAAGAACTTTGCCAAGAAGGCATTGACTAGCTTTTCCCAAGAGTCCAGGCTTTCTTTAGGTTGAGAGTCCAACCATATTCTAGCTCTGTCTCTTACAGCAAAAGGGAATAGCATCAGTCTATAGACCTCAGGGTTAACCCCATTAGTCTTGACTGTGTCACAGATTTGCAAGAACTCAGCTAAAAACTGATGAGGATCTTCCATTGGAAGTCCATGGAACTTGCAATTCTGTTGCATTAGAGAAACTAATTGAGGCTTAAGCTCAAAGTTGTTTGCTCCAATGGCAGGGATAGAGATGCTTCTCCCATAGAAGTTGGGAGTAGGTGCAGTAAAGTCACCCAGCACCTTCCTTGCATTGTTGGCATTGTTGTTGTTTTCGGCTGCCATGTGTTCTTCTTCTTTGAAGAATTCGGTCAGGCCCTCTAAAGAGAGTTGTGCTTTGGCTTCTCTTAGCTTTCTCTTTAAGGTCCTTTCAGGTTCAGGATCAGCTTCAACAAGAATGCCTTTGTCTCTGCTCCTGCTCATATGAAAGAGAAGAGAACAAGAAAATGTGGAATCCTCTATGTCACAGTATAGAGATTCCTTGAGGTGTCAGAGGAAAAGAGAAATAGAAAGAAGAAGGAGAAGAAGAATTCGAACTTTAATTAGATAAGGTTCAAATTGTGCATTGAGAAGGAGTGGTACTCCATAAATAGAAGGATGTGAGAAGGAGGGGAGTAATTTTCGAAAATTAATTAGAAGATTTTGAAAACATTTTTGAAAAACACTTAATTGATTTTCGAAAATAAGAGTGGAAAAGAAATCAAGTGATTTTTGAAAAAGATTTGAAATTAGAGGTTAAAGGGATTTGATTGAAAACTTAATTTGAAAAAGATGTGATTAAAAAGATGTGATTGGGAAGATATGATTTGAAAACAATTTGAAAAGATATGATTTGAAAACATTTTTTAAAAAAGATTTGATTTTAAAAATTAGTGACTTGCCTAACAAGAAAAGATATGATTCAAACATAAAACCTTCCTCAACAGGAAAGGCAAAAAATGTTCAATCAAATCATTAATTGTTAGTAAGTATCTTTGAAAAAGGAAAGAAATTGATTTTGAAAACATTTGATTGAAAAGATATGATTTGAAGAAGATTTGATTTTGAAAAACTTTGAAAACTTGAAAAAAAATTGATTTGAAAACAAAATTCTCCCCCTAGCACCATCCTGGCGTTAAACGCCCAGAATGGTATACATTCTGGCGTTTAACGCCCAAAATGCACCCTTTTTGGGCGTTAAACGCCCAACCAGGTACCCTGGCTGGCGTTTAAACGCCAGTCTGCCTTCTTCACTGGGCATTTTTGAATGCCCAGCTTTTTCTGTATAATTCCTCTGCAGTATGTTCTGAATCTTCAATTCCTTGTATTATTGACTTGAAAAGACACAAATAAAAAATATTTTTGGATTTTTTTAATAATCAAAATGCAACAAGAATCAAATAACAATGCATGCAAGACACCAAACTTAGCAGTTTGTATACTACTGACACTATATGAGACACATAAACACTCAAGCCAAAAGAATTCAAAGATCAGAGTAAGAAATCATCAAGAATTACTTGAAGATCCTTAGGACACATGAATGAATGCATGTAATTGACACCAAACTTAAGATGAGACACTAGACTCAAGCAAGAAACATAAAATCTTTTTGGTTTTTATGATTTTGTGATTTTTTTGTATTTTTCGAAAATTAAGTGGAAAAAGATATCAAAATTCTTAATGAGAATTCCAGGAATCAGTGCAATGCTAGTCTAAGACTCCGGTCCAGGAATTAGACATGGCTTCACAGCCAGCCAAGCTTTCAAAGAAAGCTTCGGTCCAAAACACTAGACATGGCCAATGGCCAGCCAAGCCTTAGCAGATCATTGCTCCAATAGCAAGATTGATAGAGATCAACAAGCTATTATGATGATCAATTGAAACCTCGGTCCAATAAGATTAGACATGGCTTTTCAGCCAGCCAGATTTCAACAAATCATCATGAAACTCTAGAATTCATCTTCAAGAATTTCAAAAAAAAATAAATGCCTAATCTAAGCAACAAGATGAACCGTCAGTTGTCCATACACAAGAACAATCCCCGGCAACGGCGCCAAAAACTTGGTGCACGAAATTGTGATCAATACTTTTCAAAACATAAACAATCCCTAGTAATGGCTCCAAAGACTTGGTGCTCAATACCATGGCATAAACACAACTTCGCACAACTAACCAGCAAGTGCACTGGGTCGTCCAAGTAATAAACCTTACGCGAGTAAGGGTCGATCCCACGGAGATTGGTGGTATGAAGCAAGCTATGGTCATCTTGTAAATCTCAGTCAGGCAGACTCAAATGGGTATAGTGATAAACGAATAAAGCAATAAGATAAAGATAGAGATACTTATGTATATCATTGGTGTAAGAGCTTCAGATAAGCGTATGAAGATGCCTTCCCTTCCGTCTCTCTGCTTTCCTACTGCCTTCATCCAATCCTTCTTACTCCTTTCCATGGCAAGCTCGTGTAGGGTTTCACTGTTGTCAGCAGCTACCTCCCATCCTCTCAGTGAAAATACGTCCCTGATGCTCTGTCACAGCATAGGCTAATCATCTGTCGGTTCTCGTTCAGGCCGGAATAATATCCATTGATACTTTTGCGTCTGTCACTAACGCCCTAGCCTGCTAGGAGTTTGAAGCACGTCACAGCCATTCAATCATTGAATCCTACTCAGAATACCACAGACAAGGTTAGACCTTCCGGATTCTCTTGAATGCCGCCATCAGTTCTCGCCTATACCACGAAGACTCTGATCTCACGGAATGGCTGGCTCGTTTGTCAGGCGAGCACTCGGTTGTCAGGCGATCAACCATGCATCGTTCAATCAGAAATCCAAGAGATATTCACTAAGCCTCAGATGCTTGTAGAACAAGAGTGGTTGTCAGTCACCTTGTTCATGGGTGAGAATGGTGATGGGCGTCAATCATCACCTTCATCAAGTTGAAGAACAAGTGATATCTTGGACAAAGAACAAGCGGAATTGAATAGAAGAACAATAGTAATTGCATTAATACTCGAGGTACAGCAGAGCTCCACATCTTAATCTATGGTGTGTAGAAACTCCACCGTTGAAAATACATAAGAACAAGGTCTAGGCATGGCCGAATGGCCAGCCTCCCAATGATCTAAGATAGCATAAAACGAAGATAGCTACCAAAGTCTTCTAGATACAATAGTAAAAGGTCCTACTTATAGATAACTAGTAGCATAAGGTGTACAAAGATGAGTAAATGACATAAAAATCCACTTCCGGGCCCACTTGGTGTGTGCTTGGGCTGAGTAATGAAGCATTTTCGTGTAGAGACTCTTCTTGGAGTTAAACGCCAGCTTTTATGCCAGTTTGGGCGTTTAACTCCCATTTGGGTGCCAGTTCCGGCGTTTAACGCTGGAATTTCTTGAGGTGACTTTGAACGCCGGTTTGGGCCATCAAATCTTTGGCAAAGTATGGACTATCATATATTGCTGGAAAGCCCAGGATGTCTACTTTCCAACGCCGTTGAGAGCGCGCCAATTGGGCTTCTGTGGCTCCAGAAAATCCACTTCGAGTGCAGGGAGGTCAGAATCCAACAGCATCTGCAGTCCTTTTGAGTCTCTGGATCAGATTTTTGCTCAGATCCCTCAATTTCAGCCAGAAAATACCTGAAATCACAGAAAAACACACAAACTCATAGTAAAGTCCAGAAAAGTGAATTTTAACTAAAAACTAATAAAAATATACTAATAACTCAACTAAAACTACCAAAAACCTACTAAAAACAATGCCAAAAAGCGTACAAATTATCCGCTCATCAAGTATATTGGTCACCTCTCCCAAAGTCTTGGTGAGAGCAGTGGTCTCACTACTAGAAGAAACTTTCGCAATAGCCTTGGGATGATTATTTCTTTGCCTTGCATGTTGGGTAGACTCAGCTAGATCGGTGATTAGTTGCCACGCGCTTCTGTTGCCGTCTTGTACTTTGTCAGAGAGCCATTACTCGCAGCATCCAAGAGGGTCTTATCTCGAGGCTTTATGCCTTGGCAGAAGTAGCTAATTAACACCAACTGGTCAATCATGTGACGGGGCACGAGTCAAGGAGATTCCTAAAGTGTTACAATACTTATAGAGAGTCTCTGATTCACCTTGAATAATGCAGGAAATTTCCTTCCTCAATTTATCTGTGACCTCCGGTGGAAAGAACTTGTCCAAGAATTTCCTTCTAAGCAGATCCCAATTAGTAACAATAGATTCGGGTTGAGTGTAGAACCACTCCTTTGCCTTTTTCTCAAGAGAAAATGGGAATGTATATAACCAAACGATAGTCTCTTCCACACCATGGCTCCTAGTAGTTGAACAAGATGTTTGAAAGTCTCTGAGGTGCTTGATAGACTCTTGAGCGGGTAAACCATGGAATTTAGGAAGTAGATTGATCAATGCGGTCTTCAGTTTAAAATCAACAGTCAAATTCGGATGAGGCGCTTGATATGGTTGAAGTGTAAAATCTGGAGCTGCCGTTTCCTTGAGAGTAATTCTTCTAGGAGCTGCCATAATATTTGCACCTAAATCAACAGAAGAGATGTCAATGGAGTTAGTAGGAGAGGAGTTAGTTTCTTCTTTAAATGACGCTTCAGACTCAGCCTCTAATAAGACTGGTGATTGGGTGGAACCACTTCACCACCCTCAGAGGCTAACTGACGCCGAGCTCGCCTAATATGTGAAATAGTTTTTTCAATTTCAGGATCAAATGCACCTAACTGGTGAATTGGGTTCAGTCACACGTACGCGTCGCTGAAAAATGCTCCAAATCACGCGCACGCATCAACCATGCGTGTGTGTCGCTCCTCGCTTCTCAGCTCTTTAGTTTCTTGTATTCCTTCCACCTTAACATGCTTCATCTTCATCCTTTAAGCCATTCTTGCCCTATAAACCTGAAAACACTTCACAAACACATCACGACATCGAATGGTAATAAAGGAGAATTAAAAATTAACAATTTTAAGGCATAGGAAACATGTTTTCAATCATAACATGAAATTAGGAAGGAAATGAAAAACATGCAATTTACTTGAATAAGTGTGAGAATAGTTGACAAAAATCCACTCAATTCACTCCAAAATATATCATAAAATAGTGGTTTATCAGGTCTGTGGCGTCGTCTTCATCTCCGTCGTCTGTTCTCTTGGACAATGAAGCGGTCTCCATCGTCTTCGTCCTCTGCTCTGTTAAACAGGTTGGTTGTGAGCTATGAGGCTGTTCTGTTCTTCTTCTAATGCTTGTTGAAATTGAAATTATGAATCTTAGTATGAATATGTTGTTCTGTTCTGTTCTTCTAATGCATGTTGAAATTATGAAGTTGTTCTGTTCTGTTCTTCTAATGCTTGTTGAATATGCTTGTTGAACCTGTGAATTTTAGTATGAATCTGTTTGCTAAAATAGAAAATTTAAGGTTGTTGAATCTGCTTGAAGCTGTTTGTTGAAATTTCTGATATGAATAGGTGAAATTTCTGTTGTTGAAATAGCTGCTTGTTGAAATAGGTGATGTTAAAGTAATCTGTTTAGTATGAATCTGCTTGTTTTGTGAATTTAAGGTTGCTGTCTTACTGATTAGGGAATAGAGAATTTAGGGTTGCTGTCTTGCTGAATCTGGTTGTCTTTAAAATATTGGTGATAAACTGAAGATATGTATTTTGAATTTTTTAAATTTATGAATTATGATTATTTTTAGTATTTTATATTTTTTATTTACGTGTAACCGATTTTATTAGTTCAACCAGTAATTTATTAGTTGAACTAGTAAATCGATAACTTGACCAGTTTGATTATCAATTTGGTTCTTACAACTTTATAGACAAAAAAATTCAACAAAGTATTCGCGCTTCATAGTCTATATACATCTTTAGACTTTTCACTATTCATATTATTGTTATTTACTATTTTGCCACACTTAAAACCCTAATGTTAAGGAACTCTCTTTTTGGATCCTTCTCTCCGGACAACGGAGACTACGCACTTTGAAGCTTTCACTCTACGCACTTTGAACACCATCGTCATCATATACAGAAGAAACAAATGCCTGATTAATTGTTTTGATGTATTTAAACAAATTAGAATCTAAATACATATAAAGATCATAACACTTATTTTCTAATGATATAAGGAGAAATATTAGGATATCTTAACAAGAATTATGTGATATATAATTTTGTTTAATATTTACATGTAATTTTAATTGGTGGTGTTGTTTAATATTTTAGTCGTATTTTGAAATCGGCAAATGATAATTTAAAATAGACAAATTTAGTGGTAATGTATCATAATCATAACCGTTAGTAATAATGGACAAAAAAAGAAAATTTATAAGGTATAAACACTTACATGCTCAATATAATTGTGTATGTATGATAAATTTTATACTTAATTGTTTAATAATCATAATTATGTGTATTGTGGTTCATTTATATTTGAAAATGGTCAAATATTTAGAGTAAATATTATGTTTTAAAAAATAACAAAATGATGATATTTAATAGCAGCAATTAATATTAATCTTTATAAATTATAAGTATTATGAAATAAACTATATATGTGTGATCATTATTATTGTTAAATTTTTTACATGAAAAACTTAAACTTACATATATTTGTATTTATTCCTATTTTAAAATAGTCAACCTAGTACTAAATATAAATAGAATTCATGAATGTATTTGTTAATAAATATAAATATAAGTAAAATTATAAAAAATTTAAATTAATTATTAATAAACAGTTATTTCAATTAATTATTATCTATGTTTGGAAAATAGCCAAATAATCTTCAACGTGAATACTGATTTTGCATATTGATATAATTATGAATGTTTATGTGTTTCAAAAACAAAAGTAGAGGATATAATAACTTTTAAAAATAACCTTTTTTGTTTTTTATGGTATCTCTCAGTTTAGTAGGTTAAGAATTAATTCGTCGCAGATCTAAGTTTTAATTAGGTTTTGCTGCTAATTAATGGGTTGCATACATAAGGCGAAATTCGAACTTTCAATACTTGTTTAAATAAATTAGTAAATTAACAACTAAACCAACCCCAATTGATGAGAAAATAATCTATATATTATTAGAGGTAACAAATAAATTTGCAGATTTTGAAACTTTTTTTATAATCTTACTAAAAAAATGGACAAATGGTTATCCTGATTAGTGGGAGGTTATTCTTTTAATTTGAACTATTGATATAAAATATAATAAATAAAAAATTAATATTTACGTAATTAGCAAAAAGTGTAGTATTTTATTTTTATTTAATTAAATTACTTTTATTTTTTTGTATTGATTTCTTTTACGGTGTCTTGTATAGATTATTATTATTATTATTATTATTATTATTATTATTATTATTATTATTATTATTATCAATTTCTACTTTCTAGACACAAATTTTAAATATATATTTTATAAAATTCTATATAGTTTTGTAATAATAATTAAATGATACTTCAAGTATGAAAATTGATATATAATTATTTCACTTTTTGAATATTCAACACTGTGTTTATGGTAAGAATACAATATTAATTAGGCCAAAATATATTAATAATTGCAACACTTTGCGTTTGAAGATTTACCCAAAAAATTCACATATCTAACTGTGTAACCCAACGGGTAAATAAAAGAAATCGAAAAACTATGTGCCGCAACAAATTCGATCACCATCCAGTTACTCAAAAAAATATATTTAAAAAAAAAAAGCAAAACACTGTACTTTATGAGATAGAAATGGGTTATGTTTTACTTATTTGTATATCAAATATCAAGTTAACATCTTTTATTCTTCCCTTATTTTTATATCAAATATTAAGTTGATTAACATTTTTTATTATTCCCTTATTTTTAAATAAATTTTATTTTCGAAATTTTTTTCTTTCACAAATAAATATCCATTCAGCAAATATAATAATAGAGGTAGGGAATAAAAGTAATAGAATAATTAAAAATATTTTTTTCCTTTCAAGAACTTACTTTTTACTGTAATTTGTATCACTTTAACATATTTCAATTATTTTTTTAATTTATATACAAAATGAGCACTAGTTTCAGAATCAAGAAAGCATGAATAGGTTGTGAAACTTTTATTGAATAAAATACACATTTAACGCAAATATGTAATAATAAATACTTCAAAAGAAATGTCTTAACTCTTAACTGAATGTATAATTCAATTTAAAGACATAAAAATATTTCTATTGTATATGTAATTATATTCATGGGGTAGGAAACACGTTGTAGAACAACACTGAAAAATGTCAAATTATTTAAAGAAAAATGGTGTCTCTTTTATCATCTAGGCACTATTTATTTTTTTTTCTAAATTTTTAATTTAAATTTTGTTACGGTCCAGCCCAACGAATTGAAAATCCGAGTCCGAACGACCAACCAACTCGACAACCGGTCATGCTCGAGTCGGGAGGCAACCCACACGACACCTCCCCTTCTGCGTGTAACTAGACAGTTGAAAAGGAAACTTTAGGAAAGAGGGTATGGACGCGTAGGGCCTATTACGGTACAAACTTTATAAGGGGAGGGGGCGAGGGGCATACCCCTCCCCTAGGTACGTCACCCACCCCTTCCCCTATAATTGCCGCCTTTGTACGAACACTGACTTGCGCGTTGGAGTCCTTTTACAGGTGGCCCCCTCCACACCAAATCGCGAACCGGTGGGACCTCACGCCTCGGCCTCATTCTCTTCACGTTGCCCCGGGAGATCTTAACGCGCAGAGGCGATTCGAACCCAGCTCCCCAGCGCTTCCTGGCATCTGGCACATCCGACCCGTTCAGGACTGAGCAACCGAATATTGGCGCCATCTATGGGGAACCTGCCTTGAATGGATTTCTTGTTGGGGCCAGTTGAAGGGCGAGAGGAAGGCGAAGCACACGAGGAAGAGGGCGCCCACTGGGCGAGCAGGGTTGCCTCCCTAGCTTCCTCTCGCGAGCGCACGAGATCCTCCTCTCACAGGAACGAACTCCCCTCCCACTCTCGTGAAAGGCGTCCTTTCGGGGGGGTGGGGAGCGATAATGCGAGAATCATACAGGAGTTGCGCCACAGAGTGCAAAGTCTTGAGAGGAAGCTCATGGCCAGGGATCGTTACCGACCTAGCCCGAGTCTATCTCACACCCGATCTCCTCCGCGGAGAGCGGAACCCCATGGGAGAAGTCCCCAAAGGAACTACGTCAGGCGTAGCACGGGTTCCCGATCCCCCTCAGCCCAGGCTGAGTCAGAAGGCCAGGACGAAAGAAGGGAAAGATCGAGAAGGCAACAAGACCCCGTAATCTATGCCCGGCCATTCTCAACCCATGCTGAATTAGAAAGCTGGGGAGAGAGCAGGGAGAGGCCGAGAAGGCGTCGAAATCCTATAATCGTGGAGCAACCACTTTCCACCACACCATCCTCAAGGTCCGGCTGCTAAAATACTTCGACAAGCTAACGGACATGAAATATGACGGAACCCAAGATCCTCAGGAACACCTAACGGCCTTTGAGGCCAAGAAGAACCTCGAGGGCTGGGTGACGAGGTCAAGTGTCGCGCTTTTCCCGTGACCCTGGTAGGACCGGCAATTTGATGGTTCAATACGCTCCTTAAGGGGTCCATGACGACCTTTACGAACATAACGCGCAGCTTTCTAGCACAATTCACCACACGCATTGCCAAAGCCAAGCACCCGATCAATCTCCTAGGGGTTACCCAAAGAAACAGGGAGCCGACAAGAAAGTATCTTGACAGATTCAACGACGAATGCCTGGAGATTGATGGTCTGACTGACTCGGTGGCCAGCCTATGTCTGACGAACGGGCTGTCAAATGAAGACTTTAGAAATCACTCCACCACCAAGCCCGTATGGACCATGCAAGATATCCAGAACGTGGCAAGAGAATACATTAATGATAAGGAGGTGATGCCAAGGCATCATGGCCTATTTTTCTATGCTTTTTCAGTAGATTTTAGTTTAGTTTTCATACAAATTATGTTGATAAAGGAGCAAAAGCATGAAAAATCTCTGCATGAAACAAATTCTCAAGCATAGGTGAATTTTTGTTAATATACAGGGTAAAAATGATGAAATAGATCACACTAAGTGAAGTTATGATTTTGAGCATTTTTAGCACACTTAGTATAGTAAAGATTATCTTGTATATTACTTTGATACACTTATTTGTTCGATGATAGGCAAAGTAGAAGCAGAGAAACAGAGAAAATCAAGGAGGGAGAACCAACGTTGATTGAGGAAAAAATGATGAACCAATGCTGGTGGGAACGTTGGTGAACCAATGTTACTCCCAACGTGCTCAACAAGAAGCATGGAAAAATCGGCAGCCATGCGTACGCATCACCCACGAGTACGCGTGAGCGTGAAAAATTGGCAATCCACGCGTACGCATGAGAAGGGAAAAATTGACAAGCCACGCGTACGCGTGGGTAGAACGTTGATGCGCCAACGTTGTCTTCAACGCTCAACTCAAACGCTGCAGAGGGCCTGGGAGCAATTGTTAACACTGTGAACACCACTAAAGGCCCCAATACACCCCTAGATCATGCAAGCAAGTAGAGCCCATCAAACATCACTCAATCCAAGGCACAAGAAGCATATGGATTAGGAATTTTCATTTGTAATTTGTATTTTCATCTTTTAATTTGTAAGCCTATATATAGGCATTAGCTGGATTGGAGGAGATATTCTGGATTGGAGGGGAGTCCAGAATCAAGCACACACACACATCCCTTGGCATACACCATTGGGAGTGGGTCTTCGGACCCCTCCCCTCATACACTTTTCTTTCCTTTTCTCTTCTTTTCTTTCTTAGTAGTAGTCAATTTTAATTTGTACTTTTCAGTTATGAACTTTAAATTTTCAATTCCAGTGTTTATTTCTTAATCTTCATCTTTATTTTCTGCACTTTCTTTCTCTTCTGTTCGAACAGAGCAATGAACTAAACTAACTCTTTCCATTGGGTTAGAGAGCTCTATTGTTATTTAATGGATCAATTGTAGTTTTCATTCTCCTTTTTCTGTCTTTTCTCTTGATCTTGCTAGAAATATTTTGTTCTTCATTCAAGTATTCAATTGTCTTGGAAGAGAAATTGAATGTATCTGGGTTCTGTGATAGACTTGAAAGAGAAATTATAGAATCATGCTTGAAATCTTTCTTATATTGGATTAGGTTGGGGGTTGGATGGATATAGTGACATGTAATCCTACCAATACTTTGATCTATGAATGTGTGGTAAAATCAGTGACCGAACTTCATCTCTTCCCATGAGCAATTAAATCAAGGAATTGGGCAACTGTTCAAGCTTAGAGAGATTGGATTGCCAAGGAATTGGGATCCAATCATTTAATATTACCAAGGAGATCAATGAATGCATTGATTGAGGAAGAGATGAAAAGGAACTTGATCCGGAGAATTCAATATCTCTTGATCCTAAAGCTTATTTTTATTTTTTCTTTACTTTATGGTTACCTACACTTTCTGTACTTTACATTTCTTGTTCTTTACATTCTTGTTATTTTACTTTTTGCACTTTATTGCCTTCTTTTACTTCATGCAATTTACATTTCCTATTTGATTATCACTCCAATATGAACTGTCTAACTAGGCTAATTAATCAACCATTGATTACTTAATCCGTTAATCCTCGTGGGATCGACCTCACACTTTTGTGAGTTTTGTTACTTGATACGACCCAAATGCACTTGCCGGTAGTAATTACGGAGGAATTAATTTTTTCCGTATCAGGAGGTTAGCCGGGTGGTGGTGGCCAACAAACGGCAGCCCGCAAACCCTCCTCCCCATCATTCCGGGAACGGCGAAAGGCCGAAGGATCCCTCCAAGGACGGAGGACTGACTAAACCTTTCAAGCCCTTTCCACGAGTCAGAAAGTTCACAAACTATACCCCTCTGACGGTCCCGATTGTTGAGGGCTACCAATAAATAGCCGACAAGGGCATCTTGTCGAAACCCCATCAACTCAAGGACAGAACCGGCTGGGAACAAGAGTCTCTACTGCGACTACCACAAAGGCTTCGGCCACAAAACCCAGGACTGCTTCGATTTAAAGGATGCTTTGGAACAAGCAATTCGCGAAGGAAAACTAACGGAGTTCTCGCAGTTCATAAGGGAACCCAAGAGGAGAGAGTGTGAGCGATCCGACGACGACAAAAGTCAAGCTGTGAAGCCGAGACAAGAGCCCGACGAAGACAACGACTGCGGCCTCACTATCGTTAATGTCGTAGTCGGAAGAGACACAGCCCCAAGGTCAAAGTCGGCAACAAGAAAAGACGCCGAGATTTTGGCCGTATCATCAAGTAACCATGGAACCACGTTCGGGAAAGCTCCAAGGATATCATTTGGACCAGAGGACCAATGGTCCCACGACATCCCGGAGAACCTACCTATGGTGATCACGCCAACAGTCGGAACAGGCTTGGTCAAGCGAATCCTCGTGGACACCAGAGTCGACTCCAACATCATGTTCAAGAACATCTTCGACGCCCTGAGTTTCCGAGAAATTGATCTAAAAACCCATCATCACGGAGTGGTCGGCCTAGGGGACAACTTCATAAAGCCCGACGATGTAGTCTCCCTCCCAATTCGCATCGACGGAGGAAGAAGTAAGAGGTCAGTAATGGCGGAGTTTGTCGTCCTAAGGGACTCCACGGCTTACAATGTCATCTTAGAGTGAAAAACAATTAATGAATTCTCTGCCGTGATATGCACTATGCTTTTGGTCATGAAATTTGTCACTGACGATGGATCAGTGGGATCCCTTAGGGGAGACTTAGAAACAGCGGTTGCATGTGACAACGCCAGCCGCTCCCTAAGAAAGAGATCGAAGGAAGCATCTGGGGTCTTCCTAGCCGACTTAGATGCTCGGGTTGACGACAGACTGAGACCCGAGCCTGAGGGAGATTTGGAAAGATTCAGGGTTGGGGACACGGAGGAAAAATTCACCTTCATGAATAGGAACCTTTCCCACAACTTGAAAGAGTCCCTTATAAAGGCCATAAGGGCAAATGGCGACCTATTCACCTGGACACCAGCTGACATGCCGGGAGTTGACCCCGAGTTCATGTCACACCGACAAGCTGTGAGACCGGATGCCAAGCCCATTGCCCAAAGATGAAGGAAGATGTCCCAGGAAAGAGCCAACGAGGTAGCCAAGAATACGGCCAGCTTGTTGGAAGCAAGGTTCATCAGAGAACTTGACTACTCGACATGGTTGTCAAACGTAGTGCTTGTCAAAAAGGCCAACGAAAAGTGGAGGATGTGTGTCGATTATTCAGACCTCAATAAAGCATGTCCCAAAGACTCTTTCCCCCTTCCTAACACTGACGCCCTGGTGGACGGGGCAGCAGGTTATCGTTTCCTGAGTTTCATGGATGCTGGTGCGCGAAATTGTGATCACTACAACTTCGCACAACTAACCAGCAAGTGCACTGGGTCGTCCAAGTAATAAACCTTACGCGAGTAAGGGTCGATCCCACGGAGATTGTTGGTATGAAGCAAGCTATGGTCACCTTGTAAATCTTAGTCATGCAGACTCAAATGGGTATAGATGATGAATGAAACATAAAGATAAAGATAGAGGTACTTATGTAATTTATTGGTAGGAACTTCAGATAAGCGTATGAAGATGCCTTCCCTTCCGTCTCTCTGCTTTCCTACTGTCTTCATCCAATCCTTCTTACTCCTTTCCATGGCAAGCTTATGCAAGGGTTTCACCGTTGTCAGTGGCTACCTCTCATCCTCTCAGTGGAAATGTTCAACGCACCCTGTCACAGCACGGCTATCCATCTGTCGGTTCTCGTTCAGGCCGGAATAGAATCCATTGATTCTTTTGCGTCTGTCACTAACGCCCCGCCTGCTAGGAGTTTGAAGCACGTCACAGTCATTCAATTATTGAATCCTACTCAGAATACCACAGACAAGGTTAGACCTTCCGGATTCTCTTGAATGCCGCCATCAGTTCTCGCCTATACCACGAAGATTCCGGTTAAAGAATCCAAGAGATAAACATTAGAGCCTCGTTTGCTTGTAGAACAAGAGTGGTTGTCAGTCACTTTGTTCATGAGTGAGAATGATGATGAGCGTCACATAATCATCACATTCATCATGTTCTTGGGTTCAAATGAATATCTTGGACAAAGAACAAGCGGAATTGAATAGAAGAACAATAGTAATTGCATTAATACTCGAGGTACAGCAGAGCTCCACACCTTAATCTACGGTGTGTAGAAATTCCACCGTTGAAAATACATAAGAACAAGAGTGATCATTGGTTTCGGCCCCAGAGAGGGAACCAGAAGAACCGAGATCTGATCTAAGAACTAGATGTCCAAAGATGAAAATACAATAGCAAAAGGTCCTACTTATAGAAAACTAGTAGCCTAAGGTTTACATAGATGAGTAAATGACATAAAAATCCACTTTCGGGCCCACTTGGTGTGTGTTTGGGCTGAGCAATGAAGCATTTTCGTGTAGAGACTCTTCTTGGAGTTAAACGCCAGCTTTTATGCCAGTTTGGGCGTTTAACTCCCATTTAGGTGCCAGTTCCGGCGTTTAACGCTGGAATTCCTGAGGGTGACTTTGAACGCCGGTTTGGGCCATCAAATCTTGGGCAAAGTATGGACTATCATATATTGCTGGAAAGCCCAGGATGTCTACTTTCCAACGCCGTTGAGAGCGCGCCAATTGGGCTTCTATAGCTCCAGAAAATTCACTTCGAGTGCAGGGAGGTCAGAATCCAACAGCATCTGCAGTCCTTTTCAGTCTCAGAATCAGATTTTTGCTCAGGTCCCTCAATTTCAGCCAGAAAATACCTGAAATCACAGAAAAACACACAAACTCATAGTAAAGTCCAGAAAAGTGAATTTTAACTAAAAACTAATAAAAATATACTAAAAACTAACTAGATCATACTAAAAACATACTAAAAACAATGCCAAAAAGCGTACAAATTATCCGCTCATCAGATGCGTACTCTGAGTATAACCAAATACCGATGATCGACCTGATGAGGAAAAAACGGCATTCATAATGCCAGGGGGCACTTACGGCTACAAGGTAATGCCATTTGGATTGAAGAATGTAGGGGCGACTTACCAGAGACTGATGAACAAAATCTTCAGCGATCTAATCGGGAAGTCGTTAGAGGTGTATGTGGATGATATCTTGGTGAAGACCAGCCAACTGGAAGACTTAGTCAGTGACCTGGAGACCGTGTTCATGTCTCTTTGAAGATATAATATGAGACTTAACCCCCTCAAATGCACTTTTTCCATGGAAACTGGAAAGTTCCTAAGGTGAAGCCATTTTGCGAATAACAAGCTCATGGTGCATCAAGGACGTGCAAAGGTTGGCCAAAAGGATTACAGCCCTATCTCGCTTCGTCGGTGCATCGGCGGCCAAAGCCCTCCCCTTCTTCAACCTCATGAAGAAAGGGATAGCTTTCGAATGGACCCCGGTTTGTGAAGAAGATTTCAACCATTTCAAAGACATACTCTCAGCACTACTGGTCCTAGGTAAGCCCAAGGATGGCGAGACACTATTTCTATATCTGGCAGTAACGGATGAAGCCTTGGTGGCCGTCCTCGTCCAAAAAGAAGGAAAGACCCAATAGCCGGTCTACTTCATTAGCAAAGCACTACAAGGCATGGAGCTAAGGTACAGCAAGCTGGAAAAGCTAGCCTATACACTCCTCATCTTGTCCCGAAGGTTGAGACAGTACTTCCAGGACGGATCAAGCAATTCACCAAGTCCTGCAGAAACCCGACCTGGCGGGACGGATGATGACCTGGTCAGTCGAGCTGTCTCAGTACGATCTGCAATATGGGCCTAGACATACGATTAAAGCCCAAGCAATGGCCGACTTCCTAATGGAAGTAACCGGGGACCCTCAAGAGACCCTGAACACACGGTAAAAACTCCATGTAGACGGAGCTTACAACTAAATGTTTTTTGGGGGGGGGGGGGGCGGCAGGGATAATCCTTGAAAGCCCGACCGGAATGATATACGAGCAGTCCATCAAGTTTGAGTTCCTAGTCTCCAACAAATAGGTAGAATACGAGGCCTTCATTGGAGGCTTGCTCTTATCAAAAGAGGTCGGGGCGACCAAAGTAGAGGTAAATAGCGACTCTCAAGTCGTCACCTCCCAAATCAATGGAACCTACCAAGCAAGAGATTCCTTGTTACAGAAATACTTGGAAAGGGTAAAATATTTAAGTAAAGGATCTGATGAGGTTGTGGTGCAGCAAGTTCCGAGAGAAAGAAACGCATGGGTCGACCTCCTGTCAAAGCTGGCAAGCACGAAGCTAGATTTGGGAAACCGATCTCTGATCAAGGATTGGCAAAGGAACCAACGGTCACCTTGTGCGTAACCTAAGCAGCCGACACCCCTTCACGGATGGATCCGATTACCGAATTCTTGGAGAATGGTAAGCTTCCTAAGGATGAGAAGGCTACGAAGGTGATAAGGGGGGAAGCGGCCAAGTACGTGATAGTACAGGGTTAACTGTTCAAAAGAGGACTGCACTAACCCTTGTTAAAGTGCCTGCGCCCCGATCAGACGGACTATGTCTTGAGCGAGGTCCACGAGGGATGTTGCGAGCACCACATTGGTGGAAAGGCTCTGGCCTAAAAGCTCATTAGGGATGCTTACTATTGGCCCTCGATGATGTCGGATTCCCTGAAATTCGTGAAAAGATGCAAGAAGTTTCTAGAAAATGCAAACTTCTATAGGACCCCGGCAGTGGAGTTGAGTTTGCTGATGGCCTCCCGACCTTTTAGCCAGTGGGGAGTTGACCTTTTGGAACCCTTTTTGGTAGGCCCCAGACAGGTTAAGTACCTGATAGTGGCTATTGACTACTACACTAAGTTGGTTAAGGCGGAGCCGCTGGCTAGCATATCATCGGCAAACTGTCAAAAATTCATGTGGAGGAAAATAATCTCCAGATTTGGAATCCCAAAGGTCGTAATATCGGACAACGGGATGCAGTTTGCTGATAAGAAGTTTGAAGAGTTCCTCGCCGGTCTAGGCATAAAACAAAAGTTTTCGTCAGTGGAGCACCCACAGACAAACGGCCAAGTGGAAGCTGCGAACAAGGTCTTCCTTTTAGGCCTCAAGAAAAGGCTTAACAAGAACAAGGGAGCATGGGCAGACGAACTCGCATTAGTCTTATGGTCCAACAGAACGACACCACAATCCTCCCCCGGGGAAACGCCCTTCGGGCTTACCTATGGGGTCGATGCAGTGATTCCCATGGAGGTGGGGGAGTCAACCCCATGGTTACTCCTTGTTGGAGTCGAGGAAGCTGTGGAGAAGGATCTGATCGATGAGGCCAGGGAGATGGCTCACTTGTCAGAGACAGCATTGAAACAAAGAATAGCCCTATGGTACAACGCCAAAGTGCTAAAGAGGAGTTTTGAACCAAACAACCTTGTTCTATGACGCAACGATGTGGGCCTGCCGAGCCCCGGAGAAGGGAAGCTGGCAGCTAACTGGGAAGGCTTGTATAGAGTAAAAAAGGTAGCTGGCAACGGTGCTTACAAGCTAGAATGGTTGGACAGAAGAGAGGTTCCCAAGACGTGGAATGTGGTGAACCTAAAGAGGTTCTACTCTTCGAAACCTACAGTGGGCCCAACAACCAGACGGGTCCCCTGTCTATTAACACCTGTTCTTTTTTATTCACTTGTCCTACTTTGTCTTCTTTTTCTGACTTTCCATTTCTTATTACATAATTCAGTTGTTTCATCTTTTTACTCGTCAAAATTGTTAGCACAGCGGCACCTCGGGATTGATCACCCCAGGGGAAATAAGATTACGAATCCTACTCGATGGCTATCAAAATAAAGGCCATACAATTTAAAACCTTTAATAACAGCCACAATCCGGGTTTAAAGTTAATCGTTTGGTAAACAAAACGGTAAATAGCTTAGTTGTGAAACTACCATATCCAAAATATACAAAACAGAAGGCCACAACGGCCGAAAATATCGAAGTATCTACAAAACACTTCTTTCGGAGGTCAATAATCTGGCCATCCCGGATAGTCTTAAAAGCGCTAATAGCAGAGGTATTGAAGTCAGGGGAAAGCAGTTTAACCTGCGCTTTGATCGCTTCCTCAGTGCCAGTGATCGCCCCACGAACATTCTTAACTGTCTCTTTGTTCCTCTTCTTCAAATCGGCGATCTCCCCCTTCAGTCTCGAGACCTCCGTCTTAGCATCCTTCTTCGACTTAACGGCCTCCTCCAACTTGGCTTCCAGACTGGCAACCTTGGCTTCTGCCGCAGAAGTCTGACCACGAAAAGTATTGAGCTGACTCTCTAGGGTCATCTCGCAGTCGGTAAGACGGGTCACAGTCGCATCGGAAGTCTTCAATTTCTCCTCAGTATCAGCCAACTTCACCTTTAAGGCCTCCACCTCGGCCTTCAGGCTTGCGACCTCTTGCTGTGACAAGCGGTACTTCCCGTCCAGCACCCCAGCCTGGGCGAGGACGGGCTCCGCCCTCCTCGCAATGGTCGCAAACCTAAACACACAATGGTAGACCCACTTATCTTGAGCAGCTAAATCTCCCCCATGAAAGAACTTCTCGATGCCCGGTATGAGTTGCGAATCGATAAACACCCCAGTGTCAAAGTTTCTCTCCGTTACCATAAGCGCCCCTTCCGGGCTGGAGGTTGATTTCCTCTTTCAGGGATTCTTGACTCTGGTCAAGTCGGGAGCACCTGGCCCGTCGATGGGCTCCTCTTCTGAAGGAGGATTCATGCTACTGCTAGGAGCTGCAGCAACGCTGGGGCCAGCGGGTTCCAGAGGAGGAGGAGCCAGCTAAACCTCAGGAGTGGGAGAAGACAGCACGTCGGCAGTTAGGGTAGCAGAGCTGTCATCGCTTTGCCCAGGGAAAAACTGGCCATCAAGTCCTCAAGTCCAACATGCTCGACGGCCATGAACATTGAAATGGAGAAGACAAAGGAGTTACAAATTGAAGCAGAAAAATAACTAACGCAAGAAGAATCTATAGTAACGACTACCCGGTAACTTACCTATATAGGCCCTACCCATCTCATGATCACCCATTAGAAGGTGACGGTTGACATTATTTTTACCAAAGATGGCCAACAACACGTTTGCAACATTTTTATTTTGTTGGGACAAACCCTTATAAGTCACCTTCGTGAATGCATTGGCCCCGGCCCCAAAGCTCCAATAGGTCGGGATGAGGCGTTCCCCCTCCAAAGTCAACCAGAAGGGATGCTGACCTTTGGCGGGTCGAACCTTGAAATATTTTTCTTTGAAGCCATGATAGGAGTCTTTGGACAACCTGAAGATCCGTCTACCCTGGGCTGCCCGAAAAGACATGTACCCTTTCTTGGCTCTTCCTTCTTTGGAGGGGTTCGTCAAGACAAAGAACCATAGGGAAACTTCTATAGAAGCCGGCAGCTCCAAGTACTCACACACCATCTCGAAGCACTGGATGGAGGTCCAGCTATTCGGGTGTAATTGTGATGGCGCCACATCACACCGATTAGAAGCACCATCTGAAAGGGGGAGAAAGGGATGTGAATCCCCAGGCTAGTAAACATCACTTTATACAGCCAGATCCAGTCGGTGACACGGGGTGTGTTTAAGTTTAGGTGGCATATCTGTTCTCGGTCCCCAGGAATGAACGCACTATAACGGGCTTCCTCGGGACCTCTCCCGCAGAGTTGGTCGGATTGACGGAACTCCATGGGCTCCTCGAGGGTTATTTGAGAAGGGGTATCTTTCACGACTAATGTAACCCAGGCAAACCGGTCCACGGGAGCTCTCGCGATAGGGCGCTGTGCCATACCTACAGTGGGGGCACCACTTAGTTAATAAGCTAGGGAGATCGGGAACTAGAACTAGCTCTACGTGTTACAGTACGCATATCTACAGTTAAGCAAAGGCTAAAAAACTGCAAACACTGCAGATCTAATGGTAACTCCCCTAGAACCTAACTAATCATGGCATGACACAGGCAGAAGAGCACGGACAACCTAAGGGAACATAAAATGCAAAATGGCAACAAAGAAGCAGTCGTAGCAGTAGCAAAGTAACATTCATCTATTAGCAATATAAAGAAAAGAACGCTTAACAGGGAAATAGTAGTCAGGGAATGATGATCCCCGAAGGAATGCAGTGAAGTAGGAACGGATTGAAACAATTAGGAAGGAAAACTCAAGAGAGAAAGTAGAAGGGATTCAGAAGGGCATAAGAATTGTTTGAAATGGTAGGAAGATGAAATGCAAATGGAAAAAGGAAACTGCAAAGTAGCTGACACCGAGAAGCACGAAAGTCAGGAAAAAAATAGACTTTTCCCCAAGCTTTCAAATTAGTCATAATGAGCATTAAATGCCCGATGTGAGAAACAAGGCAACGATTGATACTCCCCAAAAACGGACAAATGCCGCTCGTGCGTAGGGGGCACACTCCTATCACGAGCGGCCGATTAGGCAGGAAGTCAATCAAAGGAAGGGTTCAGGAGAATGCGCGATCCACGACACTCATCACCGTAGCCGGCGCGTTAGGGGCACTTTTCTAGCCGAGTCCAACAAATTGGAAATCCGGGTCCGAACGACCAACCGACCCGACAACCCGTCATGCCCGAGCCGGGAGGCGACCCGCACAACACATCCTCCTCTGCATGTAACTAGACAGTTGGAAAGGAAACTTCCAAGAATGGGGGTCTAGGCACATGGGGCCCGTTACGATACAGAATATATAAGGGGAGGGGCCTACCCCTCCTCCTAGGTACGTCACCCACCCTTTCCCCTAATTGCCGCCTTTGTACGGACACTGACTTGCGCATTAGAGTCCTTTTGCAGGTGGCTTCCTCCACACCAAATCGTAAACCAGTGGGATCTCATGCCACGACCTCATTCTCTTACGTTGCCTAGGGAGATCCTAACGCGTGGAGGCTGATGAGCGGATAATTTATACGCTTTTTGGCATTATTTTTAGGTAGTTTTTAATAGGTTCTAGTTACTTTTAGGGATGTTTTCATTAGTTTTAATGCTAAATTCATATTTCTGGACTTTACTATGAGTTTGTGTATTTTTCTGTGATTTCAGGTATTTTCTGGCTGAAATTGAGAGACCTGAGCAAAACTCTGATAGGAGGCTGACAAAGGACTGCTGATGCTGTTGGAATCTGACCTCCCTACACTCGAAATGGATTTTCTGGAGCTACATAACTCCAAATGGCGCGCTCTCAACGGCGTTGGAAAGTAGACATCCAGAGCTTTATTCGTAATTAGACGATGTAAACTGGCGCTCAACGCCAGTTCCATGTTGCTGTCTGGAGTTGAATGACTGTGACGAGCTTCAAACTCCTGAAGGCTGGGCGTTAGTAACAGGCGCAAAAAAATCACGGAATTCTATTCCAACCTGATTGAGAACCGACAGATGATTAGCTGTGCTGCGACCGAGCATTTGGACCATTTTCACTGAGAGGATGGGATGTAGCCATTGACAACGGTGATGCCCTACATACAGCTTGCCATGGAAAGGATTAAGAAGGATTGGATGAAAGCAGCAGGAAAGCAGAGATTCAGAAGGAACACAGCACCTCCATGCACCTATCCGAAATTCCCACCATTGGATTACATGAGCAACTTTATCTTTATTTTCTATTTATTTTATTAATCATATTTAAACCAATAATCTCTTAAATTAGTTAAATCCGCCTGACTAGGATTTACAAGATGACCATAGCTTGCTTCATACCAACAATCTCCGTGGGATCGACCCTTACTCACGTAAGGTATTACTTGGACGACCCAGTGCACTTGCTGGTTAGTTGTGCGGAGTTGTGACTAAGTATAATTCACGTGTGAGAGCTACCAAATTATTGGAGCCATTGTTGATGATCACAATTTCGTCCACCAAGTTTTTGGCGCCGTTGCCGGGGATTGTTTGAGTATGGACAACTGACGGTTCATCTTGTTGCTCAGATTAGGTAATTTTCTTTTTATTTTCCTTTCAAAAAAGTTTTCAAAAATCTTTCAAAATTTTTTTCTTTATTTTCGTTTTTCAAAAATATAATTTTCGAAAAAAATTATAAAAAATACAAAAAATCATAAAATCATAAAAATAAAAAATATTTTGTGTTTCTTGTTTGAGTCTTGAGTCAACTTTTAAGTTTGGTGTCAATTGCATGCTTTAAAAATTTTTCTTGCATTTTTCGAAAATTCATGCATTCATGGTGTTCTTCATGATCTTCAAGTTGTTCTTGACAAATCTTCTTGTTTAATCTTGATGTTTTCTTGTTTTGTGTTGTTTGTTATTTTTCATATGCATTTTTCATTTGTTAGAGTCCATGCATTAAAGATTTCTAAGTTTGATGTCTTGCATGTTTTCTTTGCATAAAAATTTTTTCGAAATTACGTTCTTGATGTTCATCATGATCTTCAAAGTGTTCTTGGTGTTCATCTTGACATTCATAGTGTTCTTGCATGCATCATGAGTTTTGATTAATAATTTTCATGTTGTGAGTCATTTTTATGTTTTTCTCTCTCATCATCAAAAATTTAAAAATTAAAAAAATATATTTTCCTTATTTCTCTCCAAATTTTTAAAAATTTGAGTTGACTTGGTCAAAATTTTTTAAAATTAGTTGTTTCTTACAAGTCAAGTCAAATTTTCAATTTTAAAAATCTTATCTTTTCAAAACTTTTTCAAAAATCAAATCTTTTTCATTTTTATCTTATTAATTTCGAAAATTTTAAAAATATTTTTCAAAAATCTTTTTCTTAATTTTATTTCAAAATTTTCGAAAATCATGCTAACAATTAATATGATTGATTCAAAAATGTGAAGTTTGTTACTTTCTTGTTAAGAAAGGTTCAATCTTTAAATTCTAGAATCTTATCTTTTAGTTTCTTGTTAGTTAAGCAATTAATTTTAATTTTAAAAATTAAATCTTTTTCAACCATATCTTTTTATCATATCTTTTTATCTTATCTTTTTATCATATCTTTTTATCTTATCCTTTATATCATATCTTTTTCAAAATTTTATCTTTTTTTTTTAAATTTGATTTTAAAATATCTTTTCTAACTTCTTATCTTCTTATCTTCTTATCTTTTCAAATTTGATTTTCAAATTTTTTTTCAACTATTTGACTTTTTGTTTGTTTCTTATCTTTTTCAAAACCACCTAACTACTTCTCTCTCTCTAATTTTCGAAAATATCTCATCCTTTTTCAAAAAATTTTTTAATTAATTAATTGTTTTAAATTTTAATTTTAATTATATCTTATCTTTAATTTTCAAAAATCATTAACTACTTTTTCAAAATTATTTTCGAAATTCTCTATCTCTCATCTTCTTCTATTTATTTATTTATTTATTTACTAACCTTGTCTGTGGTATTCCGAGTAGGATTCCGGGATTGAATGACTGTGACGAGCTTCAAACTCCTGAAGGCTGGGCGTTAGTGACAGACGCAAAAGAATCACGGGATTCTATTCCAACCTGATTGAGAATCGACAGATGATTAGCCGTGCTGTGACAGAGCATTTGGACCATTTTCACTGGGAGGATGGGATGTAGCCATTGACAACGGTGATGCCCTACATACAGCTTGCCATGGAAAGGATTAAGAAGGATTGGATGAAAGCAGCAGGAAAGCAGAGATTCAGAAGGAACATAGCACCTCCATGCACCTATCCGAAATTCCCACCATTGGATTACATGAGTAACTTTATCTTTATTTTCTATTTATTTTATTAATCATATTTAAACCAATAATCTCTTATATTAGTTAAATCCGCCTGACTGGGATTTACAAGATGACCATAGCTTGCTTCATACCAACAATCTCCGTGGGATCGACCCTTACTCACGTAAGGTATTACTTGGACGACCCAGTGCACTTGCTGGTTAGTTGTGCGGAGTTGTGACTAAGTGTAATTCACGTGTGAGAGCTACCAAATTATTGGAGCCATTGTTGATGATCACAATTTCGCCCATCAGAGGCGATCCGAACCCAGCTCACCAACGCTTCCTGGCATCTGGAATATCCAACCCGTTCAGGACCGAGCAACCAAACAAATTTGATTATCAGTATCATTTTATAAAAAACAATTTTCTAAAGGGACGGGTGTGTTTTATAGTCAATGTGCTTCTCCTAACTTGCTTAAGGTATTCATGAATCGGATTCGATTCGCAGATTTACGGTATTTATTCGCATTCGATTCGAAAGTTGTAGATATTATTCAATCCGTAGATAAATAGAATCGAATTATGGATTTCAAATATATATATGCGGATCCGAATATCCGAATTAATAATAAAATATATATATATATGCCCATTACTAACCTAATTCCAATTTCTCCCAATTCTCAATTTCTCTTTCCTTATCTTTCAGCATGCCTACGACAACCTTCCTTCCTTCATGTTTCTTCTAAGACCCAAAAATTTCAAAACATCTTATTACGAGCTAATTTCAACTTACTTATTCATTAAAGACTTTATTTTTAAAATTTATTTTATTAAAAGTAATTAAATCAAAGTTTTGATAATTAAATTAAAAATTTTACTTAATCTCATTATTATTGAGTAATTTTTTATATTTAAATTACACAGCTTAACCATTATAAAAGAATAAAAATTTTATGTGATTTAGTTTAAATAATTGAGATTTGGAGTTTAATACTTTTATTTTAATGAATAAAAAAATTAAGTATATTATCTTATATTTTAAAGTAGAATACTTTTATTTTAATGAATAAAAAAATTAAGTATATTATCTTATATTTTAAAGTAGAATACTTATTTAAAAATAATTTTCAAGTTGATGAATAAACGGTATTTTTATATATAATTATTGTTTGATTAAATTGGGTTTCAATTACTAAATTATCCATAATCTCCAATTTCATACACAAAATCCTAATTTCCAAGTTAAAACCCACAACCCTAACCTCCACCGCCTCACCGCCACTCACCCATCGCCACACCCCCTCATCCAATACACACAAACGCACCCACACATAGCAGAGATGAATTAAGAGAGAAAAGAAAGGGGAAACGGAATCGGGGGAAGGGGAGAAAAGAGGGAGTGCCGAGGGAGTGAGGGAGAAGAGAAGAGAAGAGGAAGGATTCGCGCCCTGCTACGCAGTCGCTGTAAAACCCGGTTAATTAATGGCTAATTAACCCACAAATTAAAATATATTCTAGGATGATGAGAAATGAGGTTTTTATGGTTTAATGTGATAGAGAAATTTAAAACGAGAATTTTGACATCAATTTAAAAAAAATCGACCTAAGATTGAGCCGAACGGGCCAACCGGACCCAAGTTGGGCCCAAGGGCTCAGCCAGACTCTTAATTAATGAGAGAGCTCAGCACTCTCTCCCCTCACAACACACACACACACGCTGAATTAGAAGGGAGAAGGGGGAAGAACATGAAACCCTTGCTCCTATTCAGCTCAAAACTTCCATTGATCATAACTTTTGATCCGTAGCTCCGATTGACGCACCGTTTGTGACCACGTGACTGCGGCATTGAGCTCTACAAAATCCACACGATCAATCTTGATGTAAGACACGTTTTCTCCTTCGATTCCCAGCCCTTATTTTTGAGTCTCATGGGTAAAAATATTGAGATTTTGAGCTCCTTTGTGTTATAGGCTCAAATTGACTTGAAGGGAAGGCTTATTCTTGCTTCTTTGATCATTGGGTAAGGTGAGATTCTCAACCCTAAGCTAAAGACTTGGAAATTTGTAATTTAGTGATTGAGTTGTTGTGTTTTGGTGTGATATTGTGGCTTAGACATTATATATATGTGTTTTAGGGCTTGATTGGTGATTTTGAAAAGCTTTAGTGTTGAATCCCAAGCTTGGAAATCTGTTGGTGAGGTTTTGGAAACCTTGAAAGCTGAATTTGAGAGTATTCTGGGTGGAATGGGAATCGGCCAAGGTATGATTTCGGTTTCCTATATCTAAATTATAATGTGGTTGTGAAAATATAGGCTAGTGACCCTAGGATATGGCTTTGGAATGTTAATGTAGTTGTTGGATAAATTGGATTGAGTTAAATATATATGAATGATGGTGAAAATGATTGTGAGTGGTTGTGTTGGTTGGTAAATGATAGATGAGAATTGTGGTCGGTCTGGATTTTTCTTCTTAAAGAAAGGAATTACTTCGTTGTAAGCATAGCTCCAAACCAACAAACAACTCTCACATCAAATTAAAATATGGTTTTGTCACATGTACAAATCCCAATGAAAATTAACTGAAGTATTTAGACTCCGGGTCATCTCACGAGGAATTGCAATGAAGTGTATGCTTATTGGCTATGAAGGAACAAGGGGGATTGATTTATAAGGGGCGGAAAATAAATGGCAAGAAAAGTAAATCAAGCAAGCAATTAAAGAAAGCAAGGTAAAGAACTCTTGGCTAAGACATGGGAAATTGAAATCACTATCCTTGTCAACCCCCCAAATATTGATAATTATGAGGTACCAACCTATGAAGTCTACTTCCCAAAAGCTTTAAGTATGTAATGTCTACTCCTAAGCTTGAAGTACATCAAATAGGTTTGATCACATCAACCCTTAAGTCCCAACCTACCTACTAATTAACTTAGTAGTGGGTTAGCGTCAATGGGTATCAAATTGATCACCAAAGGTCCTCGAATCACCAAATCCATTATATCCAATGACTCAAGGTTACCCAATTCCCTTAACTTAGACCAAGAGTTAACAAAAATACTCAAAAATTAAAGGGAACATTTCGTCAAACACATAAGGTGCAATAGAAGTAAACATCATAAATTGCAAGAAATAGTAAAATCTAACAACTACTAATTGCAAGAAAAATAAAATCATAGTTCAATTCATCAATAAAAGAAACATCAACATCAAATTGCATTAAATGTAAACCAATTCCAACATGAGTTCATCATCACACAAGAGAGCAAAATGAGAAATTAACATTGCAACTAAGAGAATCAAGATGTAGAAATGAGAAATTACAAAAGAAACAAGATGAGATCAAGTAATTAATTCAAGATCTAAGACAATCTAACCTAATCCTAACCTAATTCTAGAGAGAAGAGGGAGCTTCTATCTCTAGAAAACTAACTAAAGGCTCATGTTGGCTAAACTAATTGCTCCTCCTTTGCTTGGGCTTCAATTCTGCATGAAATACACTCAGAAACAGGTTAGAATTGGGCCTGGGCTGCTCAGAAATCGCCCCCAGCGTTTTGCCTTTAAGTGAGTCACGTGCGAGTATCGGCGCGTACGCGCCATGTGCGCGTGTGCGTCGATTGGCTATTTCTTCATTCGCACGGATGCGTCATGTACGCGTGCGCATCTCTATGCGAAATCACTTTTGCGCGTGTGCGCCTTATACGCGTGCGCGCCCATCGATGCATTCCCAATTCTCGTTTCCTCATGCATTCTCCACTTTGCATGCTTTTCTCCTCATTTCTTCCATCCAATACTTGCCTTATGAACCTGAAATCACTCAACAAACACATCAAGGCATCGAATGAATTAAAGTGAGTTAAAATCAACAATTTAAGGGCCTAAAAAGCATGTTTTTACACTTAAGCACAATTCAAGGGAGAATTACAAAACCATGCTATTTTATTGAATAAATGTGGGAAAAGGTGAATAAATCCCCTAAAATAAGCATAAGATAAACCACGAAATCGGGGTTTATCAAATCTCCCCACACTTAAACTAAGCATGTTCTCATGCTAAAATCAAGAAAGAAGCAAAAGGGTATCAACATTTATTCAATGTAAACTAACTAAATGCAACCTATCTATATGAAATTTATCTATATGAATGCATCCACTTGGTCAAAACAAGTCAATTTCCAAGAATACATATACAAGCACAAGGGCTAAGGAAATAGCAATCAAATCAACCCACAATTGAATTGAATCATTGAAAGATTTTAATAACTTGCAAGAAAAGATGATCATGGGTGGAGACATGTAATTGAGCGATCGAACCCTCACCGGATGTGTATCCGTTCTAGGCACTCAAGTGTATGGGGTTGATTCACTCAATTCTCCCCTAATCATGCTTTTCAAGATTTGTTTTTCATCTAACAATCAACAATTACTTTATGCATGCATACAAATATCATGAGGGCTTTCTATAGGTTGTAATGGGGCTAGGGTCAAGGTAGGATGCATATGGTCAAGTGGACTAGAATTTGAATCTTTGATTAACCTAAGCTTTCCACCTAACCTATGACAACCTATACAATTCTAAACAAACCTAACTACCCATTCTTCACTTTTTCACACACTCACGCATTCTCTTTTGATCACCACACATATGCATTGATTTTTTTTATGAACCTTGAACTTTGGGGCATGTTTATCCCCTTTTTATTGCAATTCTTTTTTTCTTTCTTTTCTCTTTTTTTTAAACTAAAATATATACACGAACATCAATGCATATGGTATAAACATGATTGATACATGAGTATGTACCCAATTTCTAAATTTTTCAACAAAAATACAAAAACACACTTTTATCTCTACCCAATGTTTCCAACTTCCCCCAAAATCAAATGATAAACACTCTCACTAGCCTAAGCTAATCAAAGATCCAAATTAAGGACATTTATTGTTTTTCACTTAGGCTTGTAATGTGTTACAATTAAGAACAAATAGGTTAAGCATAGGCTCAAAATTGGCTAACAATGGAGAGTAAAAGATAGGCTATTTGGGTAAGTGAGCTAATGAAACAATGACCTCAATCATATAAGTATATGTATACATAAAATAATGGACATATAGAATTAAACAAATCAAATATTACGATCATAGAAAGAGAATAATGCACACAAGAATGAAAAGAAGTGGTTATATGATGTAACCACACAATTAGGCTCAAATCTCATATGCTTGTGTTTTTAGCTCAAAAATATGATCCACAATTGTATAATTCAAGAAAATTCTAAAAAAAAAAATTTTCAATCAATTGGGGTGCCCTATAGATAAAATTTTTCAAGAATTTCATTATTTTGACTAAGCTTAATATATACATATGCAATGCAACCAAAAATCCTAAGAGACCTAAAAGTGAAACGCACCGTCCTCGGTTTGTGATGACCTCCCCACACTTAAAAATTTGCACCATCTTCGGTGCATTCAAAGATGAGCAAGGGGGTATGGCGACCTTCCTAGTTGCCACCTCCAGCTGGTGGGTCAACCGGTTGCTGCTGTCCTTTTCTTGCTTCTATTGTTTCTTATGATGACTTATCCTGAAAATAAAAAACAGGAGATAATAAGACAAGTAAATGCACAAGCAAGGAAGCATGAATTGTTGGAATGAGGTAATTCACTAGAATTGAGTGAGTGAGTTAATGTGACATTGATGAAAAATAGGTGTGTGGGTCCTAACTTGCATGCGGTTTAGAACTCACACCCTAGTATTTAAAAGCCATGTCACAATTACACAAAAGAAGTATGCACTTCCCTCATTCTAGTGTACTTGAAGTACTTCAAGAGACTTGTAAGTTAAGTCAATCAAACAAGTAGTGAAGAGGCATGGAAGCATTCAAGCAATTAATCAAGCAATTGTGAGATTGGATAATGCATGGACATTGATTGACGTGTAAGTAGACTTAGTGAACAAAATGGTATATGAAACTTACACAACAATCAATGACACATATTGAAGTTGTTGCAACACTTAAGTGACATAGAGGTGAAACACATGGGTGCTATGGAACTTAGGAAAAAGAAGATAGAAGTGGAAATCCATCACATAGCAAGCATGGTCCACAAAGCTAAGAAAGCTCAAAAATATGTTACTAGGTAAGCTTTCGATCCAATTTCACAATTCTACAATCTCAATGCATGAAACAAGTGATGTGCATAAAGGTAAACCACAAACAAGCATCACCTAAAAAAATGCAATGATAATATACAATTTCCTAGCAATGGATGATGAATGCATGGTGGCCAAAACATGCAATTCAAAAGAGTTAAGAAGCTTAAAGGCAATGTAACATTCACTTGGTGTTCACAAATGTTAAATATGAAAACTCAAAACTAAGTGACAAAATATAACCTCAACAAAGAAATCCAACAATGAAAATTAAAAACAATGATGTTAAAATAACATCTCATCAATAATCAGCAGCAAGAAATAGTAAACAAGATTAATAATCCAACACTTATAAAGAAAAATAGAAAACAAAATGAAAATGTACTAATTAAACAATTAACTAACTAGCTAAAAGAAGTGGTTATGGATGGTGTTTGGTAGTGTTGGATGATGATTGAAGGGTGGAAAGAGAAGAGAAGAAGGAAAGAAATGGAAGGAGGAGAAGAAAAGAAGGTGGGTGAAACAGGGCAATCCACGCGTACACGCCATGTACGCGTAAGCGTGGATTGATGAAATGGAAGCGACGCGTACGCGCGGCTGACGCGTATGCGTGCATGGCAAGTAGAGAGTCGACGCGTACGCGCAAGATACACGTGCGCGTGCCTTAGGCACAAAGTTAGCACACTTCATGCACAACTCTCGGGTGGATGTTTGGAGGGGGACTTCTAATCCACGCGTACACGTGAGTGACGCGTACGCGTGGGTTGGTGCCCTATTTTTCAAAATTTTTTTCTAGGTTTTCGCACCAAACCAAGCATTCTAAACCTCCAAACAACTACCAAAACACCACAAAATCTTATTTAACACACTAAACTACCAAACAAACTTAACAAATCAAACAAAACATAAAACTAAACTAATTATTAGCAATATTTACAAAAAGGAAAAAGGAAAGATGTTACCATGGTGGGGTGTCTCCCACCTAGCACTTTTGTTTATTGTCCTTAAGTTGGACTTATGGGGAGCTATCCATCAAGGTGGCTTGTGCTTGAATCCATCCTTGAACATCCACCAATGCTTGGACTTCCATTGTGGTTCATCATTCAAAGTTAATAACTCCAAGCTTTGATAAAGTTCTTCACAAACCATGGGCTCCCAATGTTGATCCTCCTTGTGTGATCCAGGATCCCACACTTTGTTTTCACACCCGTCCTTGAGTCGATCATGGTGATTTCCTCCGGGTGGCAAGAGAGATGAATTCTCATGGAAGCACCAAACAACCCTCCTAGACCCATCCAATTGAGCACTAGTCCAACCCTTGCTCCTTGAAGCTTCAACCATAATGAGCCTAGATTTACTACACCAACCACTAAACATCCTCCTCTTACGCTTAATTCCACAAAGCGTCCTAAGTTGCTCATCTGTTTCAAGCAAACCAAATTCAAGTGGGATAATAGAGCTAAGAGTTAGAAGTTTTACCCACTCAAATGAAGGATTGGATGACAACCTCGGTGGAGGAATTCCTAATGATCTTGACAAGGCGCGCTCTACTCTCGTCCATCCTCTTCTAGAGGCTTCCACCACTTGGCAAGATTTTTCAAGTTCCTCCTCTTGCTAAGCTTCCTTAAGTTCACATTCTTCTTCACCAAATTCTTCTATCTCTTCCCTATCGCTCTCATCATAGATAGGAGGTTTAGTAAGGTCTACCTCATCATCAATTTCAAGCATATTGGGGAAGGACTCATCAAGTTCAAAAGGATCACATGTTGATTCGAAATTATCATAAATAGAAGGTCTTGTTGCTTGGAATACTTCTTCCAATTCTTCAATCACATTGTGCCTTGGAGGTTGTGCACTCTCCTCCTCAACATCAACTTCAATCTCCATGGAAGAAGGCTCTTCAATTTGTGATTCCTCTATGTACTCAACATATCCTAAGGTGTCAACCACTACTTCCTTTGGTTCAATCATCTCTACCTCCTCCTCTTGTTGCATTTCTTATTTTAACTCCTCTTCTTCACCTTGGAGCTTCAAGTTCACTCCCTCACTAAGCTCCTTGGTTGCTTCTCCACATTCAACAATGGGAGTGCCTTGATCGCATAGGCTTAGGCGGGATGAGACTATGTTGCCAATGGCTTCTACCATGATAACCATTTTTGCTCTTAACTCCTCAAACTTCTTTTCATCCTCCTCGTATCGCCTTAAGATATGAGATTCAAGATCTCTCAATTCTAGGATGAGGGCTTCATCGGGAGGTGATGGTGGAAAAGAGGGTTCATTGTTTGAAGGGAAGTTGTTGTAATTAGAAGGTGGTTCATATTGGTAAAATTCTTGAGGTGGTGTGAGTGGACTTTGTGGTTCATGGGAGTATTGGTGTTAGAATGGTGGTGGCTCTATGTATGGTTCATATGGTGGTTGGTATGGTAGATATGGGTTGGGATCATATGGAGGTGAATGGTGGTATAAGACTTGTGAGTATGGTGAATGGTTATATTGAGGAGGGGGTTCATATGCATATGATGATTGTGGTTGATAACCACAATGAGGGTCATCACATACATTAGATTGGTATGCATCAAGATTTGAATTGTACCCATAAGAAGCCGGAGGAGGTTGTTGCCAAGAAGGTTGTCCATAAGCTTGGGGCCCCTCCCACCTTTGATCTCCAAATCCTTGATGCATGTTGTCATTATAATTTTCATCTCCTAAAACATAGTTAGAACCACACTCATAGCCAAAGTCGTGAGAATTCATAGTGAAAGAAAAAATAAAAATAAAAGCTAACAAGAAACAAAGAGAACAAAATCCTACAACTAGCAAAAACTAACAAACTAACCAAAAATCAAGATATTCACAATATATACAATAGCCAATAACATAACACCATTGCAATCCCCGGCAATGGCGCCATTAATTTGATAGATGAGAATTGTGGTCGGTCTGGATTTTTCTTCTTAAAGAAAGGAATTACTTCGTTGTAAGCATAGCTCCAAACCAACAAACAACTCTCACATCAAAATTGGGGTTTATCAGTAAATCATGTAATGTTTTATGAAATGTGGATTAATATGTTGGATTGATGATAGAGTGAGACTCTGGTTGATGAACAGGATTTTATGTATGTTTTGAGATTTGGGAGTTTATAAGTTTTGGTAAAAATAGAATTTTGATGAATTTCACCGGATCATATCTTGAGCAATTGTTTTCGGAGTTTGATGATTTTTATATCAATTGAAAGATAATTTCATAAGCTTTAAAATGGTTCAAATTTGGTTGAAATCTAAATTTTTTAGAAGGAGATATGATCGTTGGAAGTTTTGGCCAAAAATCTGAATTATGCAGATTCTACAGAATTTGTGATTTCTGGTTTGTGTGCGCACGCACACCCCGCAGAATTTTGAGCCTATGCACACACATAGCCTTGTGCTTACGCACACGCGGGAATGGGGCTGCTGCTGGGGGCGCTAGCACGCTCTGTGCGCGCACATGGCCAAGGGAGTTTTGCGAGTTGTGCGTACGCACATATTGGAAATGGCACACTGGTGGTGGCACTAGCACACGTTGTGCGCGCGCTCTACCATGGAGATTTTGCTTTCTATGCATATGTACAGGCTGTGCGTACGCACACTTTTAAAAAATACTTCTGGGCGTGCGCGCATACACTCCTGTGCGTACGCACGCAACCCAGTTCTCTTCTGAAGCTTTTGTTTTCAGGCTCTTCACATTCCCAATAAGCTTCTAACCTTCCGAGATGTTATTTCATGCTTATAAACCCCCAATTTCATCCCTTAAATCTTGAATTGATATAGAATGCCTAGCAAATGAGAGTAAGCTAGGGGAGAGGGTAACTTGTGGGTGAAAAAAGGAGATTTTATGATGAGTTATGATGGGAGATGATGATATGAGTTGTTGAGGAGGATGGTGGAGTGCTGTATGAGATGAGTCGAATGGTCGAGTGTGATATGAGCCGAAAGGCTGTATGTGATGATGATTATGGCTGAGTATGAATTATGATTTGTAAGCCGGATGGCTGAGATGAATAATAATGTATGGCTGTGATTGAATGCATATATGCTGAATTGTTGAATTATTGAGATTGTTGCACTCCACCTATCTGAGATACGAGTTTTTCTGGGTGAAAACAATAGCTATCCACCACGTGCTCTAGGTGGAGACTCGATACTCTACTGACCCTATGTCGTAAGTGTGACCGGACATTGTGAAAGTTTTGGATGAGCTCGCCCCCGTAAATATATATATATATATTATGTTGTGTTACGAGATAACTCGAGTTAGGGATGCACGACAGAGGGACTGTCCAATGGTTAGCTACCAGGACTTGTCAAGTTGGCTTTAAAACTGACAGATGAAACTCATCAGCCACTAGGACAGGCATGCATCATATGCATTATATGTGATTTGTCTGGATTGCCTAATTGGTTGCATTATTACTTGCTAATTGCTTACTTGTCATAACTGTTTCTTACTGGTGCATTCTTTGTTTGATTTATGGTGGACGAAATTGTAATCCTTATTCTTTAAGTTGCACTCCTTGTAAAATTATGGAATTTGAAATTGGCATGAGTGGACACAACTCCGTTCAACTAACCAGCAAGTGTACTGGGTTGTCCAAGTAATAAACCTTACGTGAGTAAGGGTCGATCCCACAGAGATTGTTGGTATGAAGCAAGCTATGGTCACCTTGTAAATCTCAGTTAGGCAGATTAAATTTGGTTATGGTTTCGAAAATTAATAATAAAAAGAAGAAATAATAAAAGGGATAGGATACTTATGCAGATTCATTGGTGGGAATTTCAGATAAGCGAATGGAGATACTGTATGGCTCAAGAACGCCTACTCTCCTATTGCTTCAACTCAATCCTTCTTACTCCTTTCCATGGCAAGCTGTGTATAGGGGTTCACCGTTCGACGATGGCTACTTTCAATCCTCTCGGGAAAATGGTCCTCTGCGGCTGTCACTCGCATGGCTAATCGTCTGGAGGCATCACCTGGCCGAAGGCTACATCCCATCCTTGCAGTGAAAACTACGCTCACGCGCTCTGTCACAGCACGGCTAATCACTGGTTGGTTCCCGCGCCTACTGGAATAGAATCCCTTGATTCTTTTGCGTCTGTCACTAACGCCCAGCACTTGCGAGTCTGAAGCACGTCACAGTCATTCATTACCGGAATCCTACTCGGAATACCACAGACAAGGTTAGACTTTCCGGATTCCCAGGATCCTACTCGGAATACCACAGACAAGGTGAGACTTTCCGGATCCTCATAAATGCCGCCATCTATCTAGCTTATACCACGAAGATTCTGTTGGGGAATCTAAGAGATACACATTCAAGCTTTGTTGCATGTAGAACGGAAGTGGTTGTCAATCACACGCGTTCATAAGTGAGAATGATAATGAGCGTCACATAATCATCACATTCATCATGTTCTTGGGTACGAATGAATATCTTGGAATAAGAATAAGATAGAATTGAATGGAATAAAATAGAATTGCATTAATACTTGAGGTACAGCAGAGCTCCACACCCTTAATCTATGGTGTGCAGAAACTCCACCGTTGAAAATACATAAGTAAAAGGTTCAGGCATGGCCGAATGGCCAGCCCCCAAAACGTGATCACAGGATTCAAAATACAATCCCGGATGAGATTATGATAGTAAAAGGTTCTATTTATAATAAACTAGCTCCTAGGGTTTACATGAGTAAGTAATTGATGCATAAATCCACTTCCGGGGCCCACTTGGTGTATGTTTGGGCTGAGCTTGATCAATCCACGAGCTGAGGCTTCTCTTGGAGTTGAACTCCGAGTTATGACGTTTTTCTGGCGTTTAACTCCAGACAGCAGCATGTACTTGGCGTTCAACGCCAAGTTACGTCGTCAATTTCCGAAAAAAGTATGAACTATTATATATTGCTGGAAAGCCCTGGATGTCTACTTTCCAACGCCATTAAGAGCGCGCCAATTGGAGTTCTGTAGCTCCAGAAAATCCATTTTGAGTGCAGGGAGGTCAGATTCCAACAGCATCAGCGGTCCTTTTGTCAGCCTTTTTCAGAGTTTTGCTCAAATCCCTCAATTTCAGCCAGAAATTACCTGAAATCACAGAAAAACACACAAACTCATAGTAAAGTCCAGAAATGTGAATTTAACATAAAAACTAATGAAAACATCCCTAAAAGTAGCTTAAACTTACTAAAAACTACCAAAAAACAATGCCAAAAAGCGTATAAATTATCCGCTCATCACAACACCAAACTTAAATTGTTGCTTGTCCCCAAGCAACTGAAAATCAAATAGGATAAAAAGAAGAGAATATACTATAAATTTCAGAATATCAATGAATATTAATTATAATTAGATGAGCGGGACTTGTAGCTTTTTGCTTCTGAACAGTTTTGGCATCTCACTTTTTCCTTTGAAGTTCTGAATGATTGGCTTCTTTACGAACTTAGAATTTTGGATAGTGTTATTGACTTTCCTAGTTAAGCATGTTGATTCTTGAACATAGCTACTTATGAGTCTTGGCCGTGGCCCTAAGCACTTTGTTTTCCAGTATTACCACCGGATACATAAATGCCACAGACACATAACTGGGTGAACCTTTTCAGATTGTGACTCAGCTTTGCTAGAGTCCCCAGCTAGTGGTGTCCAGAGCTCTTAAGCACACTCTTTTGCTGTGGATCACGACTTTAACCACTCAGTCTCAAGCTTTTCACTTGGACCTTCATGACACAAGCACATGGTTAGGGACAGCTTGATTTAGCCGCTTAGGCCTGGATTTTATTTCCTTGGGCCCTCCTATCCATTGATGCTCAAAGCCTTGGATCCTTTTTACCCTTGCCTTTTGGTTTTAAGGGCTATTGGCTTTTTCTACTGCTCCTTCTTTTTCTTTCTATTTTTTTTTTGCCAACCTTTTTTTTTCTTTTTTTTTCGCAAGCTTCTTCTTTTTCACTGCTTTTTCTTGCTTCAAGAATCAATTTCATGATTTTTCAGATCATCAATAACATTTCTCTTTGTTCATCATTCTTTCAAGAGCCAACAATTTTAACATTCATAAACAACAAGATCAAAAGACATATGCACTGTTCAAGCATTCATTCAGAAAACAAAAGGTATTGTCACCACATCAATATAATTAAATTAAATTCAAGGATAAATTCGAAATTCATGTACTTCTTGTTCTTTTGAATTAAAACATTTTTCTTTTAAGAGAGGTGAAGGATTAATGGATTTTATTCATAGCTTTAAGGCATGGTTACATACTAATGATCATGAAATAAAGACACAAAACATAGATAAACATAATATTAAAAACCGAAAACAGAAGGAAATAAAGAACAAGGAATGAATCCACCTTTAGTGGCGTCTTCTTCTTGAAGGTCCAACAATGTCCTTAAGCTCTTCTATGTCCCTTCCTTGCCTTTGTTGCTCCTCCCTCATTGCTCTTTGATCTTCTCTTATTTCTTGGAGAATGATGGAGTGCTCATGATGTTCCACCCTTAATTGTTCCACATTATGGTTTAAATCTTCTAAGGAGGTGTTGAGTTGCTCCCAATAGTCGTTGGGAGGAAAGTGCATCCCTTGAGGCATCTCAGGGATTTCTTGATGATGAGCTTCCTCATGCATCTCTTGAGAACCGTGATGGGCTTCTCTTGCTTGCTCCATCCTCTTCTTGGTGATGGGCTTATCCTCTTCAATGAGGATATCTCCTTCTATGATGACTCCAGCTGAGTAACATAGATGGCAAATAAGGTAAGGAAAATCTAGCCGTGCCATAGGTGAGGGCTTGTCGGCTATTTTGTAGATTTCATTGGAGATGACCTCATGAACTTCTACTTCCTCTCCAATCATGATGCCCTGAATCATGATGGCCCGATCCACAGTAACTTCAGATCGATTGCTAGTAGGAATGATGGAGCGTTGAATGAACTCCAACCATCCTCTAGCTATAGGCTTGAGGTCCAGTCTTCTTAGTTGGACTGGCTTGCCTTTGGAGTCTCTCTTCCATTGAGCTCCTTCCACACAAATGTCCATAAGGACTTGGTCCAACCTTTGATCAAAGTTGACCCTTCTAGTGTAGGGGCGTTCATCTCCTTGCATCATGGGCAAGTGAAACGCCAACCTCACATTTTCCGGACTAAAATCCAAGTATTTCCCCCGAACCATTATGAGATAGTTCTTTGGACTCGGGTTCATACCTTGATCATGGTTTCTAGTGATCCATGCATTGGCATAGAACTCTTGAACCATTAAGATTCCGACTTGTTGCATGGGGTTGGTTAGGACTTCCCAACCTCTTCTTCGGACTTCATGTCGGATCTCCGGATACTCATTTTTCTTGAGCTTGAAAGGGACCTCAGGGATCACTTTCTTCTTTGCCACAACATCATAGAAGTGGTCTTGATGGCTCTTGGAGATGAATCTTTCCATCTCCCATGACTCGGAGGTGGAAGCTTTTGCCTTCCCTTTTCCTTTTCTAGAGGATACTCCGGACTTAGGTGCCATTGATGGTAATGGAAAAACAAAAAGCTTGTGCTTTTACCACACCAAACTTAAAATATTGCTCGCCCTCGAGCAAGAGAAGAAAGAAGAGAAGAAGAAGAAGAAAAAAATATGGTAGAGAGGGAGAGAGGTATGTTCGGCTTAGGTGAAGAAGGAGGGATTGTGTTGTGTGAAAATGAAGTAGAATGGAAGGGTATTTATAGGGAAAGGGGGGGAGGTATGTTCGGCCATTTGGGTGGGAATGGGAGGGAAATTGATTTTGAATTTTTGAAGGTAGGTGGGGTTTATGGGGAAGAGTGGATGGATGTGAGTGGTGAATGGGGTAATTGGGAAGAGGAATTGAGGTGATTGGTGAAAGGTGTTGGGAAGTGTGACATGGGGAAGAGTGAATTTGGATTAGGAGAGTGTGATTAGGATTAAAAGGTAAGGTGGGAATATGTTAGGTGAGAATCCTGTGGGGTCCACAGATTCTGAGGTGATCCTGTGGGGTCCACAGATCCTGAGGTGTCAAGGAATTCCATCCCTGCACCAAATAGGCATGTAAAATGTCTTCGTGCATCATTCTGGCGTTTAAACGCCCATTGGTGCACATTCTGGGCGTTCAACGCCCATGTAAAGCATGTTTCTGGCGTTGAACGCCAGTTTCATGCTTGTTACTGGCGTTCAGCGCCAGTTTTTCTTCTCTGGGCACATTCCTGGCGTTCAGCGCCAGAATGTTGCTTGTTTCTGGCGTTCAGTGCTAGAATGGTGCTCTGTTCTGGCGTTGAACGCCAGCCAGATGCATCTTACTGGCGTTGAACGCCAGCCCGTGCGTCCTCCAGGGTGAAATTTTTTTCTTCTGCTGTTTTTTATTCTGTTTTTAATTTTTATGATTTTTTTTGTGACTCCTCATGATCATGTACCTAATAAAACACAAAATAACAATAAAATAGAATAACATAAAATTAGATAAATAAAATTGGGTTGCCTCCCAATAAGCGCTTCTTTAATGTCAATAGCTTGACAGTGGCTCTCATGGAGCCACAAGGTGATCAGGTCAATGTTGTATAGTTGTCCACACCAAACTTAGAGTTTGGATATGGGATCTTAACACCAAACTTAGAGTTTGGTTGTGGCCTCACAACACCAAACTTAGAGTTTGACTGTGGGGGCTCTTCTTGACTCTGAACTGAGAGAAGCTCTTCATGCTTACTCTCTTCTGTCACAGAGGAATGGCCATGTGCCTTAAACACAAGGTATTCCCCATTCAATTGAAGGACTAATTCTCCTCTGTTGACATCTATCACAGCTTCTGCTGTGGCTAGGAAAGGTCTTCCAAGGATGATACATTCATCATCTTCCTTCCTAGTGTCTAGGATTATGAAATCAGTAGGGATGTAAAGGCTTTCAACCTTTACTAGAACGTCCTCTACTAACCCATAAGCTTGTCTCAATGACTTGTCTGCCAATTGCAATGAGAACAAGGCAGGCTGTACCTCAATGATCCCCAGCTTCTCCATTACAGAGAGTGGCATAAGATTTATCCCTGACCCCAGATCACACAGAGCTTTTGCAAAGTTTATGGTGCCTATGGTGCAAGGTATTAAGAACTTGCCAGGATCTTGTTTCTTTTGAGGTAGAGTTTTCTGAATCCAAGAATCCAGTTCATTAATGAGCAAGGGAGGTTCACTTTCCCAAGTCTCATTACCAAATAACTTGGCATTCAGCTTCATGATAGCTCCTAAATATTGAGCAACTTGCTCTCCAATTACATCTTCATCTTCTTCTGAGGAAGAATAGTCTTCAGAGCTCATGAATGGCAGAAGGAGATTCAATGGAATCTCTATGGTCTCTATATGAGCCTCAGATTCCTTTGGATCCTTTTTAGGAAACTCCTTCTTGCTTGAGGGACGTCCCAGGAGGTCTTTCTCACTAGGATTTTCGTCCTCCTCCTCTCTTGTGCATTCGGCCATATTGACTATGTCAATGGCCTTGCACTCTCCTTTTGGATTCTCTTCTGTATTGCTTGGGAGAATACTGGGAGGAGTTTCAATGACTTTCTTACTCAGCTGGCCCACTTGTGCCTCCAAATTTCTAATGGAGGATCTTGTTTCATTCATGAAACTGAAAGTGGCCTTTGACAGATCAGAGACTACATTGGCTAAATTAGAAGTGTTTTGTTCAGAATTCTCTGTCTGTTGCTGAGAAGATGATGGATATGGCTTGCTATTGCTCAGCCTATTGCGTCCACCATTGTTAAAACCTTGTTGAGGTTTTTGTTGATCCTTCCATGAGAAATTTGGATGATTTCTCCATGATGAGTTATAGGTGTTTCCATAAGGTTCACCCATGTAATTAACCTCTGCCATGGCAGGGTTCTCAGGATCATAAGCTTCTTCAGAAGCTGCCTCTCTAGTACTGTTGGATGCATGTTGCCATCCATTCAGATTTTGAGAGATCATGTTGACCTGTTGAGTCAACACTTTGTTCTGAGCCAATATGGCATTCAGAGCATCAATTTCAAGAACTCCTTTCTTCTGAGGTATCCCATTATTCACGGAATTCCTCTCAGAAGTGTACATGAACTGGTTGTTTGCAACCATGTCAATGAGTTCTTGAGCCTCTTCAGGCGTTTTCTTTAGGTGAATAGATCCACCTGCAGAATGGTCCAATGACATTTTCGAAAATTCAGATAGGCCATAATAGAATATATCTAATATGGTCCATTCTGAAAACATGTCAGATGGACATCTTTTGGTCAGCTGCTTGTATCTTTCCCAAGCTTCATAGAGGGATTCACCATCTTTTTGTTTGAAGGTTTGAACATCCACTCTCAGCTTGCTCAGCTTTTGAGGAGGAAAGAATTTATCCAAGAAGGCAGTGACCAGCTTATCCCAGGAGTCCAGGCTATCCTTAGGTTGTGAATCCAACCATATTCTAGCTCTGTCTCTTACAGCAAAAGGGAAAAGCATGAGTCTGTAGACTTCAGGATCAACTCCATTCGTCTTTATAGTCTCACAGATCTGCAAGAACTCAGTTAAGAACTGATAGGGATCTTCAGATGAAAGTTCATAAAACTTGCAGTTTTGTTGCATTAAAGCAACTAGCTGAGGTTTCAGCTCAAAGTTATTGGCTCCAATGGCAGGAATGGAGATGCTTCTTCCATCAAACTTGGACGTTGGTTTTGTGAAGTCACCAAGAATTCTCCTTGCATTATTATTATTATTTTAGGCTGCCATCTCCTTCTCTTGTTCGAAAATTTCTGAAAGGTTGTTTCTGGATTGTTGTAATTTAGCTTCTCTTAATTTTCTCTTCAGAGTCCTTTCAGGTTCTGGATCAATTTCAACAAGAGTGCCTTTATCCTTGTTCCTGCTCATATGAAAGAGAAGAAAACAGGAAAAGAAGAGGAATCCTCTATGTCACAGTATAGAGATTCCTTTATGTTAGTAGAAGAAGAAAGGGGAGAAGAATGAAGAAGGATGGATTCAGATTTTTGGATGAAGAAAGGTGAAGAGAAGTGTTAGTAATTAAATAATTAAATAGAAGAAGAAAAGAGAAGGGAGATTTCGAAAATAATTTTGAAAAAGGATTAGTAACTTTCGAAAATTAAATATAAAATAAGATTAAAATTAAAACATGAAACAATTAGTTAATTAAAAAGAATTTTTGAAAAAGGGGTGAGATATTTTCGAAAATTGAAAAGGGAAAAGTAGTTAGGTGGTTTTGAAAAAGATAGGAAACAAACAAAAAGTTAGTTAGTTGATTGAAAAAGATTTGAAATCAAAATTGAAAAAGATAAGAAGATAGCAAGTTAGATAAGATATTTTGAAATCAAATTTTGAAAAAGATAAAATTTTTGAAAAAGATAAGATAAAAGATAAGATAAAAAATTTTAATAAAAATATATTTTGAAAAAGATTTAATTTTTAAAATGACTTGACTAACAAGAAACTACAAGATAAGATTCTAGAACTTTAAGATTGAACTTTTCTTAACAAGAAAGTAACAAACTTCAAATTTTTGAACCAATCACATTAATTGTTAGCTAATTTTCGAAAATTAGATGTAAAGATAAAAAAAATTTGAAAATATTTTGAAAAAGATTTTTGAAATTTTCGAAAAATAAAAAAAATGAAAAAGATATGATTTTTGAAAAAGATTTTGAAAAGATAAGATTTTTAAAATTTGAAATTTTGACTTAACTTGTAAGAAACAACAAATTTTGAAAATTTTTGACCAAGTCAACCCAAAATTTCGAAAATTTGGAGGGAAATAAGGAAAAGATATTTTTTGATTTTTGAATTTTTAATTATGAGAGAGAAAAACAACAAAAATACTCAATGCATGAAATTTTTAGATCAAAACAATGAATGCATGCAAGAATGCTATGAATGTCAAGATGAACACCAAGAACACTTTGAAGATCATGATGAACATCAAGAACATAATTTTGAAAAATTTTTGATGCAAAGAAAACATGCAAGACACCAAACTTAGAAATCTTTAATGCATGGAAAATATGAATGCCAAGATGCACATGAAAAACAACATAAGACACAAAACAAGAAATCATCAAGATCAAACAAGAGGACTTATCAAGAACAACTTGAAGATCATGAAGAACACTGAATGCATGGATTTTTTCGAAAAATGCAAGAAAAGATTTTTAAAGCATGCAATTGACACCAAACTTAAAAATTGACTCAAGACTCAAGCAAGAAACACAAAATATTTTTTATTTTTATGATTTTCTAATTTTTTTTTTTTGATTTTTAATTTTTTTCGAAAACATTTTTGATAAAAACGAAAAAGAAAAGAAAAATTTTGAAAAAGATTTTTGAAAAGAAAATTACCTAATCTGAGCAACAAGATGAATCGTCAGTTGTCCATACTCGAACAATTCCCGGCAACGGCACCAAAAACTTGGTGTTGTTGCCGGATTAAAAACTAGGCACCATTGTGGGTTGGAAACAATTGTTTGAATTGTTGTTCGAAATTGATTGTTCCCCGGCAACGGCGCCAAAAACTTGGTGGACGAAATTGTGATCCTTATTCTTTAAGTTGCACTCCTTGTAAAATTATGGAATTTGAAATTGGCATGAGTGGACACAACTCCGTTCAACTAACCAGCAAGTGTACTGGGTCGTCCAAGTAATAAACCTTACGTGAGTAAGGGTCGATCCCACAGAGATTGTTGGTATGAAGCAAGCTATGGTCACCTTGTAAATCTCAGTTAGACAGATTAAATTTGGTTATGGTTTCAAAAATTAATAATAAAAAGAAGAAATAATAAAAGGGATAGGATACTTATGCAGATTCATTGGTGGGAATTTCAGATAAGCGAATGGAGATACTGTATGGCTCAAGAACGCCTACTCTCCTATTGCTTCAACTCAATCCTTCTTACTCCTTTCCATGGCAAGCTGTGTATAGGGGTTCACCGTTCGACGATGGCTACTTTCAATCCTCTCGGGAAAATGGTCCTCTGCGGCTGTCACTCGCATGGCTAATCGTCTGGAGGCATCACCTGGCCGAAGGCTACATCCCATCCTTGCAGTGAAAACTACGCTCACGCGCTCTGTCACAGCACGGCTAATCACTGGTTGGTTCCCGCGCCTACTGGAATAGAATCCCTTGATTCTTTTGCGTCTGTCACTAACGTCCAGCACTTGCGAGTCTGAAGCACGTCACAGTCATTCATTACCGGAATCCTACTCGGAATACCACAGACAAGGTTAGACTTTCCGGATTCCCAGGATCCTACTCGGAATACCACAGACAAGGTGAGACTTTTCGGATCCTCATAAATGCCGCCATCTATCTAGCTTATACCACGAAGATTCTGTTGGGGAATCTAAGAGATACACATTCAAGCTCTGTTGCATGTAGAACGGAAGTGGTTGTCAATCACACGCGTTCATAAGTGAGAATGATAATGAGCGTCACATAATCATCACATTCATCATGTTCTTGGGTACGAATGAATATCTTGGAATAAGAATAAGATAGAATTGAATGGAATAAAATAGAATTGCATTAATACTTGAGGTACAGCAGAGCTCCACACCCTTAATCTATGGTGTGCAGAAACTCCACCGTTGAAAATACATAAGTAAAAGGTTCAGGCATGGCCGAATGGCCAGCCCCCAAAACGTGATCACAGGATTCAAAATACAATCCCGGATGAGATTATGATAGTAAAAGGTTCTATTTATAATAAACTAGCTCCTAGGGTTTACATGAGTAAGTAATTGATGCATAAATCCACTTCCGGGGCCCACTTGGTGTATGTTTGGGCTGAGCTTGATCAATCCACGAGCTGAGGCTTCTCTTGGAGTTGAACTCCGAGTTATGACGTGTTTTGGGCGTTCAACTCCGGATCGTGACGTTTTTCTGGCGTTTAACTCCAGACAGCAGCATGTACTTGGCGTTCAACGCCAAGTTACGTCGTCAATTTCCGAATAAAGTATGGACTATTATATATTTCTGGAAAGCCCTGGATGTCTACTTTCCAACGCCGTTAAGAGCGCGCCAATTGGAGTTCTGTAGCTCCAGAAAATCCATTTTGAGTGCAGGGAGGTCAGATTCCAACAGCATCAGCAGTCCTTTTGTCAGCCTTTTTCAGAGTTTTGCTCAAATCCCTCAATTTCAGCCAGAAATTACCTGAAATCACAGAAAAACACACAAACTCATAGTAAAGTCCAGAAATGTGAATTTAACATAAAAACTAATGAAAACATCCCTAAAAGTAGCTTAAACTTACTAAAAACTACCAAAAAACAATGCCAAAAAGCGTATAAATTATCCGCTCATCAATTTACTTGTGCTTGCATCTCTATTATTGTTGGCGGTTGGGAGGTTTGCAGGATTTGAAAAGGGGATACTTAGTTAGTCTGAAGATCCTTAAGATAGTTGCCTATTTACATTTCTCATGGTTTAGCATGCTTGTACGCTTTAATTATAATTTGGAAGTTCTAGGATTGCCTTCGGCTTTCCTAGGACATTACATGTTAGATATTTGGGCACTGTTACCATGCTGAGAACCTACAGATCTCACCCATGCGAATTTTGTGGTTTTCAGATGCAGGACGTGAAGCTCCTCGCTGAGGCATGCTGGAGGCTTCCTTTTGGCGAAGATTCTTGGCCCTTTGGGATTTTATTTTAATCATGTATTTTGATTAGATAATTATGTTCTCCACTATGTATATATATATATATATTTTGTATTGGCTCCTCTTAGAGGTTATTTTGGAGAAACATGATTTGTATATTGTCTTTTGGGTTGTCTCTTAGGAATTTCTTTATGTATATGTATGTATACTGTTACGTTCGGACCGGTTACCTTCGCAAGTCGAGTCTCGAGTCTTGATATATGTATCTTGGCACTCTTTTATATACCTCTTTACGTTAGCTTACTCTTTATGTGTTTGTTTACGTTATCGATCGGAGTGTTGTGCTTTTTGATTTAAGGATTTTGAATTTTTCATTTTTCTTCAAAGGCTCCTAGTTATAAATATTTTTGCAATACTATACGTACTAAATTTTATTTTTAAAGGTCGTAATATCTCGCCACCTCTATTTTTTGACTTAAGCATAAGACTTTGTGTGGTAGGGTGTTATAGTCGCCACCATTCGTCGCGCTGCCACCACGCCACGTCGCAGTTGAGGAGTAGAGCCGCGAGTGAGAGAGAAGGTGACGCAGAGAGAGAGGGTAGCGGGTCTCGAACTGCCGCACCTTCGTCACCGTTCTGCCATGGACTCCATCGATACCTCTAATGTAGTGCTTGTCGCCGCCATCCATGGAGAACTGCTGCTGCTACCGTCGAACTACTGCAACCCGCCGCTGATAGGGGAGTCCGCCGCTGAGCTGGATGTCGGGAAGAAAGGAGGTGATGGTGGGGAGAGATGTTGTTGCTGCGGTGGCCGTTGTTGCACAAATGGAGGTGACGGCTGAGCTGCCTGCAGCTGTTGGAGTTGCTTTGCCGCCGTTCTGGTCGCCGAATATGGCATGGGTGTTGCCGGCACCGCCACCGGAGCTGCTGCTACTTACTCAATCATTTCTTCTTGATTGCGGTAAGCATTTTTGTTTCGAAAAACACTTTACTATTTTGTAATCTTACGCTGAGATTTTGCGGTGTTAAATGCTATAAGATTGAGTTTCGGCTATTATATGTTGCGATTAGAGTTTCTATGGTTACTGTGAAAGTGGTTTGGAGCTAAGGTTGCGGCTTTCTTAAACTCATTCTATTTCCGAGAATTGTTATAAATTGATATTAATGCGAAATGTATATTTTGTGATTTCATAAGTTTTATGGATTGGTTTGAGTTACTTTGGATGATTATAATTGTTTGTAGTTAAATTATTGATTATTTGAGAAGATTGAATAATTTGGGTTATTGAATAATTTTTGTTAAATTGGCGATTGCTGAATTGGTTTTTTTGAGATTTCGAAATATTTTGATATTGGAAATGAGTCTGAGTTATTGAAAAGGGTTTGAGACATTGGATTTGGAGTGTTGATTTATCAAAAATAATTTCTGAGATTTGAAATTGATTTGAGATATTGGAATTAGTGTGATTTTGGAAATGATTTAAAGAAGTTTGAGGAATGTTTGGATGGAACCCGAAAAGGGTGGCAGAGTCCACTTTCAGGAGAGGTGTTGCCGAAATTTTTATAAAATCTGAGATTTTGTTTGAAACGTTATTTAGAAAATTATGAATTTAAGAATTATATTATTTTACTTGAATTATTAAAGGAAATAATGAATTAAGTTTTGAATTGAATTACTGAGAAGAAAAATATGTTTGAGCTTTATTTCTTAAGCAAAGAATGAAATGTGGTTGAGGAAGTGCGAAAAAGAATATTTGAAAGTGAATGAGATATGTGACTCCAGGTAAGAGGTAGTGGCGTTGTCCACTTGCTCCGAAAATGAGATGAGGAATAAGAATGAAGAAAATTGAGTTTGAATTATGAGATTGAATTGAATGATATTGAGAATGAATTTAAAAATGAAATTGAATTATGATTGAGATATATGTGACTGGATAAGATGCAGTGGTGTTATCCACTTACTCCGGATAAGAGTTCGTGACTCCGGGTAAGATGCAAGGGTTAAGTTCTGTATTTAAGAAGTTTTTAGAGGGGTAGGATTTGTATTTAAGAAGTTTTGATTAAGTTTATGTATTTATTATTTTGTGAATATAATTATGTGATTAAGTGAATTAAAGTAAAGACTTTTTGATTTCATAACTAAGGATTCAGTTTATATTCTCAAAGGCTCAATATTAAATAATTATAATATTAAATAAACATATTAGAGATAAGTAACGCCTGAACTTTTAGTACGATCATAAGATGCTAGAAGTAAAGGTGTTACATCTCTAATGCCTCCATCCTCACTCTCCTTATAGATTCCTGAACTCTATTTTTCCATTTTTTTTTTAATTTTTGCACCTTTAGAGACCAGAGGCTAGCACTCCTATTTATTCCTCGTTCTTCCAATTTTTTTGTTGGCGTTCCTCATGCTACGTCTTTAGCGTTCATCACCTCATGCCTTGTCACTGGAACAGCTACAAAAAGGGAGCTTGCTGCTATCTTTTGTTCTGCTACTCACCGCTAGAATAGAACTCTTTCTATCATTTACTCATCGTTCTTTTCTTCTTCTGATCTGTTACTTCTATTTTGATCCATTGGAATGATCTTCCTCCAATCCATTGCCTCTGCTCTGTTATTCTCCATAGCCACCAGAAAGCTCTTTTCTGCTTCATCGAAAGCTCCCTACCTCCGTCTCTTCTTCGCTCTTTAGTTTTGCTAGAGAGCCAATGCTATAGCCATAATTTCTTTTTTCTTTGATTAAATTTTTTATTGCAAGATTTTCTAGAATGATTTATACAATGGTTGATATATGTCCTAATAGTATTCTGTTTAATTTTTTATTAACTTTTGTTAATTTTATTTTTTTCTTCGTTAATTTTTTGTTATTTTTATTAACTTTTGTTATTTTTATATCTTTTTTGTGGATATATTCGATCCGATCCTATTCACAAATATGTGAATCAAATAAAATCGGATCTGAACTTTTAAAATGCAGATATTGAATCTGGTTTAATGATTTTAGTGTAGATCGAATCTAAATTTTACTAATATCTAATTCGATCTGCAAACACCTCTAAACCTGCTGAAGGCATCGTTTACAGGTCAAGTTGATTTTCAGTCGTATCTCAACGTCCTAAGTTTGTAGACCCCATCAAGTTCTTCTTATATACACTCTTCCACTGCAAATAGAGGTCATTCTTAGTTGTCCAAAATTTTCAGCACCCCAGAGTGCTGACTCCTTTCATTTTCACAAAAGCAAACAAAAGTATAACAAAAAATTAATTTTCTAATATTTTTTTTTTTGATGACTATTCATGTAAAATTATTTTTATATAAAAAATAATAATTAAAATATAAACATATATTATATCAAATAATTTAGTTAATTAAATTATTGACACAGGCCAAATGTCAGTTTAAAATTTTCACAAAAGAATTACTTCGTTAGTAGTATAGTTCCAAACCAACAAATGATCATAATCATTTGTTGGTTTGGAACTATACTACCGACGAAGTAATTCTTTTTGAGAAACTCTAAACCGATATTTGGCCCACATCAAGTTTTTGGTACCGTTGCTGGGGAATCGCAATGTGTGTTTGTCATTGGTTATTGTTTATATATTGATATTGTAAATAGTTTGCTTTTTGTTTGCTTGCTTGTTTTTGTTTTGAAGTTTATTTTCCTTGTTTCTTTTTTGCTTTTGTTTTTATTTTCTCTTTTCACTATGAATTCTCATCCATTTAGTTTTGAGTTTGGTTGTAATTATGTTGCAGGAGATGAAAACTTCAATGATGGTTCACACTATAGGATTGGAAATCAATCAAGGGGGAGCCATTAGTTTGAGTTTTTGCCAGGTTTTTGGTTAGAATTCTAGAGAGATAAGCTCTCTCTTCTCTCTAGAAATTAAGGTTTTAGGTTTAGTTTCTCCTTAGTTTAGGTTTCAATTCTTGTTTTGATTTAGTTTTCTTTACTTTTTATTGTTCTAGCATCTTAATTCTTGTAGTTTTACTTGTTATTTAAAAAAGTTTGGATTCAGGGATTATATTATTCGATTTCAATTTATTTAGAAAAGAAATGAATTATGTTTTGAGTTTTATTTAGTTAAGAAAAAAATTATACTATTTTAAAGTTGGTTTGGGGTATTTTGATTGAGTAAATATGAGTTTTATGAAAGAGAATGGATTTAGAGTGATGTCATTTTGAAGGTTTCGAAAAATATTATAAAAAGTGGTTTTGGTTTTAAAGGAGAATGATTTAAGGAAAAGTGATTCTTAGCGACAAGTTGAAGTTGAGGATTCTCTCTTGTTACGGTGGGCAAGAGGGGTTGAAGATTCCCTCTCTTGCTACATCGGGGAATTGAATGGAGAAGGTTGAGGATTCTCTTCGATTCAATTTTTGGCTGTGGTGTGAATGAGTAAGGTGGAGGATTCCCTATCGTTACATCACAGTCTCTCTTGGATTGGGAGGTTGAGGATTCCCTCTTAGAAGGTTAAGGATCTCCTTCGTGTAGAGACACGATATTTGGGTTAACTACCGGGTGTATCAGGTTTGGCTGTATAACCAACAGATGAGCTCATTGGCCATAGGACAGGCATGTATCACTTGCATTTGTGTGTATTTTTTAGGTGTACATCTTGTGTTTGGATTGCCTATTTGAATAATTGTATCTATATCCCAATTAAACTGATTGTTGTAACTATCCTTTCTATTTGTGTATTCCTTGTATTATTTTGTCTGTGATTGAATAACTAAGAGATCCCTCATGCTGGTGGTGGTGATGCTAAAGGTTGTTCCTGATTGTGTTGCCTTGCACTGTTTGAGGTCTGTGATTGATTTAATTTGAGAACCGAGTATTGGCGAATGAATTGATGATGGTGTTGATTATATGTTGGGCCGGAGGCCGTGATTTGATTTGATTTGGACCGGAGGCCGTGTTTTGACTTTATTTAGGCCGGAGGCCGTAACGAGATTTGATTATATATTGGGCTGGAGGCCGTAATTGATTATATTATGAGATATTAACTGAGTTTTAAAATTCTTTTAACTAAAGAAATAAACTTTGAATTTTTGGATAATAAATTGTTAATGTTTTGAATAGATTCATAAGACGAGCGATAATCACTGTAGTTGAAATCAATTCTTTTCTTATATGTATCCTCTTATGACAATTCTTAAAAATCCTCTACTTAAAACCAGCGAGGATGATGTTCTCACCCCCTATAGATTTTTCTTTTTAGGACGGATGAAAATTTTAAAGAGTTCATTCTGAGCATCTGATTGTGTTATATATTGTTGTATATATTATAGTTTTTCCTCACCTTTATTATTATATTTTGTAAGAGGGATAGGAGCTGTAATGTTATGTATTCTTATACTATTTATAAGTTAATTATATACAAAGTCTAGTATGTTCGTATGTAAGTATATATATGAGGATTGTGATTGAATTTGGTTATATATGAATGTTTGATTAAGAAAAGTATTTTCGATTTTTTTAAGGAAACAGTGACACGGTTTTAAAGAACTAAAGATTGACGGTTTAGAAGTTATAGTAAACTCTCGTTGTAAGTATAGTTACTAAACCAAGCAATCAACCTTTCTTACAACCTTTTGGTTGTCACAAGTAACAAACCCTTTTAAAATTGATAACCGAGTATTCAAACATCAGGTCGTCTTCTCAAGGAATTGCAGGGAGGTATGTTCTTATTATTGGTTATGGGTTTTGTAAATTGGGGTTTTGAAAGTGGGGAACAAGTAAATTAAAGGACAAATAAAATAAATGATTAATTATAAAATAAACTCTTGGCAAGATATGAAAATTCGGAAGTCCTATCCCAGTTACTCCTATGAGAATGGAAGTTAATCCCACTTAGTTAACCTTTGCGTAAGCAAGGGAAAGTCAAGTGAATTAATTGGTTAGAATTCCCAAGTCCTAGCCAATTCCTAAGGAAAGACTAGAGTTAGTGGAATTCCAGTTAATTAGCCGACATAACAATCAATCATGAATAGTTGATAACTCAAGAGCTTCCAGTTAATCAATTAAAGCCAATAATATAAAAAGCTAAATTAAAATCATAAATATCTGGAATACCTCAAATAACATTCCTTCAAAGCAGTCAAATCTAACATGAAAAATATTCATAAGCCAATTGGGCAACATAAATCAAACATAAATAAAAGCATTAAAGTATCTCAAAGTAGAAGAAAAATATAAAGTAAAAGAAATATTGAACCTGTGATGAAGAAGAAAAATTGGGAGTTGAAATAATAAAAATTCCTAATTTCTAAAAATCCTAATCCTAATCCTAAGAGAGAGGAGAGAACCTCTCTCACTAAAAACTACATCTCAAATTACAAATTATGAGTCGTGAAAGCATAATTATGAATGGATGCATTCCCCCACTTTATAGCCTCTAATCTGTGTTCTCTGGGCCAAAAACTGGGTCAGAAACAGCCCAAAAGTCACTGATTGTGAAATCTGGTCCGTACAGGTCGCGGCAAAGTGACGCGGAGGCGTCGTCCACGCATCCGCGCGGATTGAAGTTCGCAGATGCGACGCGTCCGCGTGGAGTGCGCGTTTGCGTCACCTATCTGTACGGCCATGGTGGACGAAATTGTGATTTCTATCTTTTGAGCTTTAGTATGTACACAACTCCGTTCAACTAACCAGCAAGTGCACTGGGTCGTCCAAGTAATACCTTACGTGAGTAAGGGTTGATCCCACGGAGATTATTGGTTTGAAGCAATCAATGTTATTTTATTTGGCTTAGTCAGGATACCAATAGGATTCTTTAGCCTCGTATTTTCGTTGCCAATTAGAGCGTAGAATAAATAGTTATTACTTTAATAATAGAGAATAAAAGCGTTACTTGTTGTGCAGTAATGAGGAATATGTTGGAGTTTTGGAGATGCTTTGTCCTTTGAATTTCTACTTTCCCTAGGCGTCCTTTTCTCACACGCATTGTTCCTTCCATGGCAAGCTCTATGTAGGGTGTCACCGTTGTCAATGGCTACTTCCCATCCTCGCAGTGAAAGCTATGCACGCACTCTGTCACAGTACGGCCAATCACCGGTTGGTTCCCGCTCCTACTGGAATAGAATCCCTCTTTTGCGTCTGTCACTAACGCCCAGCAGGTTAAATTCTGAAGCACGTCACAGTCATTCAATCCCGGAATCCTACTCGGAATACCACAGACAAGGTTTAGACTTTCCGGATTCTCATGAATGCCGCCATCAATCCGGCTTATACCACGAAGATTCTGTTGGGGAATCTAAGAGATATTCATTCAATCTGATGTAGAACGGAGGTGGTTGTCAGGCACACGTTCATGGATTGAGGAAGGTGATGAGTGTCACGGATCATCACCTTCTCCACAGTTAAGCGCGAATAAACATCTTAGATAAGAACAAGCGTGTTTGAATGGAAAACAAAGGAATTGTATTAAATCATCGAGACGCTGCAGAGCTCCTCACCCCCAACAATGGAGTTTAGAAACTCATGCCGTCACAAAGTATGTAATTCAGATCTGAAAATAGCATGAGGTCCAAGATAAGTCTGTAAAAGTTGTTTAAATAGTAAACTAGTAACCTAGGTTTACAGAAAAATGAATGAACTAGGATAATTGGTGCAGAAATCCACTTCTGGGGCCCACTTGGTGTGTGCTGGGGCTGAGACTAAAGCTTTCCACGTGTAAAGGCCTTTCTTGGCGTCAAACTCCAGATTTTGACGTGTTTTGGGCGTTCAACTCCGGATCATGACGTTTTTCTGGCGTTTAACTCCAGACAGCAGCATGTACTTGGCGTTCAACGCCAAGTTACGTCGTCTATCCTTGCGCAAAGTATGGACTATTATATATTGCTGGAAAGCCCTGGATGTCTACTTTCCAACGCCGTTGAGAGCGCGCCAATTGGACTCCTGTAGCTCCAGAAAATCCATTTCGAGTGCAGGGAGGTCAGGATCCAACAGCATCAGCAGTCCTTTTTCAGCCTAAGTCAGATTTTTGCTCAACTTCCTCAATTTCAGCCAGAAAATACCTGAAATCACAGAAAAACACACAAACTCATAGTAAAGTCCAGAAATATGATTTTTGCCTAAAAACTAATATTATTTTACTAAAAACTAACTAAAACATGCTAAAATCTACATGAAATTACCCCCAAAAAGCGTACAAAATATCCGCTCATCACAACACCAAACTTAAACTGTTGCTTGTCCTCAAGCAACTAGATGAATAAAATAGGTTCTAACAGAATTTAAGAAGTAATATATATTTTAGAGTTTTAATTGAAGCTCAGATTCTTTATTAGATGAGCGGGGCTTGTAGCTTTTTGTCTCTGAACAGTTTTGGCATCCCCCTGTATCTTTAAATTTTCAGAATAATTGGCATCCTTAGGAACTCAGAATTCAGATAGTATTATTGACTCTCCTAGTGTAGTATGTTGATTCTTGAACACAGTTATTTTATGAGTCTTGGCTGTGGCCCTAAGCACTTTGTTTTCCAGTATTACCACCGGATACATAAATGCCACAGACACATAACTGGGTGAACCTTTTCAGATTGTGACTCAGCTTTGCTAGAGTCCCCAGTCAGTGGTGTCCAGAGCTCTTAAGCACACTCTTTTGCTTTGGATCACGACTTTAACCACTCAGTCTCAAGCTTTTCACTTGGACCTTCATGACACAAGCACATGGTTAGGGACAGCTTGATTTAGCCGCTTAGGCCTGGATTTTATTTCCTTGGGCCCTCCTATCCATAGATGCTCAAAGCCTTGGATCCTTTTTACCCTTGCCTTTTGGTTTTAAGGGCTGCTTGGCTTTTATTCCTTTTGATTGTAATTATATATATATATATATATATATATATATATATATATATATATATATATATTTTTACTGCTTTTTCTTGCTTCAAGAATCAATTTCATGATTTTTCAGATCATCAATAATATTTTTCGTGTTCCTCATCCTTTCAGGAGCCAATATTCATCAAATTCAAAATACAATTTATGCACTGTTCAAGCATTCATTCAGAGAACAAAAAGTATTGCCACCACATATAATTAATTATAAATTTTATTATTAAGAACTCGAAAAATATAGATTACTTCTTTATTCTAAAAAAAATCTACTACTTTACTCATGCCTGATGATGATGAGAAAAATAAATTATAGCTTAATTGAAAATAAAATCAAAATAGATAAACTAATTACTACTAAATATCTCCTAAGGTGAATTTAAAAAAATGCTATCACTAAGTTAAAGCAGGAAAATTAAAGGGAAAGAAAATTGGAACTTAGCAACCTGTTGTTTTGAGGAGTAGGTGCTCCTTTAAAATATGTGGTGCTTTTTCATGGATTAATCCTTTGGCGCTTTAGCTCCCTTAGATTCACATCCTTGCTCTTCCTGTTCTCTCAGGTGCCATGATCTTAATGAGTTTTAGCTCAGTGATCATGGCAAATCACACCAAACTTAGAGGGTTGCTTGTCCTCAAGCAAAAGAAAGGAAAGGAGAGGAGAAGAAGGAAAGGCATTTTCACATAAAGATAAGATGAGTTAAAAGATATGAGAAGAAATTAAAAATATTTGAAAAAGAATTGGATTAGAAAAAGATATAATTTTAAAAAAAGAAAAGATATGAATCAAAATTTAAAAGATAGAATTGAATTTTAATTTTGAAAAGGATTTTTAAAAGGAGTTAAAGATGTGTTGGAAACAAATTTGAAAAGATGATGGATTGAATTGGAAAGCCATTTGTTCTTTTGGGTTAAGATAAATCTAAAAAAAATTTGCAATCATTGGATTTTAGAAATTAGGATAAACTTTTTGGAATTGAAAGTGATAATTTAAAATATGTTTATGCAAGAAATCATGAATTGAAACATAAAAATTTTGAAAAATTGCAAAGAAAAACGAAATTGTACCTCCTCCCACCATCCTGGCGTTAAACGCCCACATGGTGCATGGTTTGGGCGTTTAACGCCCACATGTTGCTTCTCCTGGGCGTTCAACGCCCATGTGATGCTTCTTCCTGGCGTTGAACGCCAGGAGGTCCTTCTTTACTGGGCGTTTTTCTAAACGCCCAGAATGCTAGCAGATTGGCGTTAAACGCCCAGAAGGTGCATCTTTCTGGCGTTTAACGCCCAGAAGATGCTTCTTCTTGGCGTTTAACGCCCAGAAGGCTACCCTTACTGGCGTTGAACGCCCAGTGGGTGCTTCTTTTGGGTGTTTAACGCCCAAAGTATTTCTTACTGGCTTTTTCATGCCAGTGAGCTTCCAAATTTCCCTGTAACTCTGTGACTTCAACCAATTGCTATTTCACCTTTTGAAGATACTTGGACTCAAACCTGTAAAGAAAATCAATACGAATAAAATTAAATTTTGTGATTGGCTGGGTTGCCTCCCAGCAAGCGCTTCTTTAATGTCTTTTAGCTGGACTGAGTTTTAATCAAGTCTCAGTTTTGAGCATTCTTGCTCAAAATTGCCTTCAAGATAATGTTTGACTCTTTGTCCATTAACAATGAACTTTTTGTTAGAGTCATTATCCTGAAGCTCTATGTATCCATATGGTGACACGTTTGTAATGACATATGGACCTCTCCACCGGGATTTTAATTCCCCAGGGAATAATTTGAGCCTAGAATTGAATAGCGGAACTTTTTGCCCCGGATCAAAGACTCTGGATGACAATTTCTTATCATGCCATCTTTTCGCTTTCTCTTTGTAAATCTTTGCATTTTCGAAAGCATTGAGTCTAATTTCCTCTAGCTCTGATTCGAGACTCTCAGCCATATTGACCTCTCTTACCAGAGAGTCAATTATATCAACATTCATGCAGTCATTTGGGGTGTCTGGATGTTGCATGGCTTTAACAACATTCAGCTTGAACTCTTCCTCATTGACTCTCAAGGTTACTTCCCCTTTTTGGACATCAATGAGGGTTCGGCCAGTTGCTAGGAAAGGTCTTCCTAGAATGAGAGTTGCATTCTTGTGCTCCTCCATTTCCAGCACCACAAAGTCAGTAGGAAAGGCAAATGGCCCAACCTTGATTATCATGTCCTCAATCACGCCTGATGGGTATTTAATGGAGCCATCAGCAAGTTGAAGACATATCCTGGTTGGTCTGATTTCTTCAGTTAAACCAAGCTTTCTAATAGTAGATGCAGGCATTAGGTTGATACTTGCTCCAAGATCACATAAAGCTTGCTTGGTGCAAGTGCCCTCTAATGTGCATGGTATCATAAAGCTCCCAGGATCTTTAAGCTTCTCAGGTAAGCTTTTCAGAATGACTGCACTGCATTCTTCAGTGAGGTAAACTTTTTCAGTTTCCCTCCAATCCTTCTTATGACTTAAGATCTCTTTCATGAACTTAGCATAAGAGGGTATTTGCTCAAGTGCTTCTGCAAACGGAATCTTTATTTCAAGAGTCCTGAGGTAGTCTGCAAAGCGGGCAAATTGCTTATCCTGTTCCGCTTGGCGGAGTTTTTGAGGATAAGGCATTTTGGCTTTGTATTCCTCAACCTTAGTTGCTGCAGGTGTATTACCTACAGAAGTGGGTTGGGAAGCCTTTTTAGAAGGGTTGTTATCAGCACTTGTATGTGACTGATTCCTCACTGGTATTTGAATGCCAGTGGTGGGAGCTGGAGTGGCGTTAGACGCCCCCTCCTTGTTTGTTACTGGCGTTTGAACGCCAGCTTTGTCCCTTTCTGGGCTCGGACTGTCTTTAGGAGGATTCTGAGTATCCACTTGTTCATTTCTTGGTTTCCTGCTGCTTTGAAGTGAGGTATTTAATGTTTTCCCACTTCTTAATTGAACTGCTTTACATTCTTCTGTTATTTGTCTTGACAGTTGTTTTTCTGTCTGCTTTAATTGTACTTCCATGTTCCTGTTAGCCATTCTTGTTTCTTGTAATATTTCCTTGAATTCGGCTAGCTGTTGAGTTAGAAAGTCCAATTGCTGATTGAATTCATTAGCCTGATCCACTGGACTGAGTTCTGCAGTTACTGTTTTAGCTTCTTCTTTCATGAAAGATTCATTGCTTGAGTACAGATGTTGATTTCTGGCAACTGTATCAATAAGCTCTTGAGCCTCTTCAATTGTTTTTCTCATATGTATAGATCCACCAGCTGAGTGGTCTAGAGAAATCTGAGCTTTTTCTGTAAGCCCATAGTAGAAGATGTCTAATTGCACCCATTCTGAAAACATTTCAGAGGGGCATTTTCTTAGCAACTCTCTGTATCTCTCCCAGGCATCATAAAGAGATTCATTATCTCCTTGTTTGAAGCCTTGGATGCTTAGCCTTAGCTGTGTCATCCGTTTGGGAGGGAAATAGTGATTCAGGAATTTTTCTGACAGCTGTTTCCATGTTTTTATGTTGTTCTTAGGCTGGTTATTTAACCACCTCTTAGCTTGATCTTTTACAGCAAATGGAAACAGTAGTAATCTGTAGACATCCTGATCCACTTCCTTATCATGTACTGTATCAGCAATTTGCAGAAATTGTGCCAGAAACTCTGTAGGTTCTTCATGTGGAAGACCGGAATACTGACAGTTTTGCTGCACCATGATAATGAGCTGAGGATTCAGCTCAAAGCTACTAACTCCAATGGAGGGTATACAAATACTACTCCCATATGAAGCAGTAGTGGGGTTAGCATATGACCCCAGAGTCCTCTTGGACTGTTCATTCCCACTTGCTTCCATACTAGATCACAAGGGATAATTTATATGTTGATAATTATTTATTTTATAGTTGTGGAATAAATAAAATAAATAAAAAAAGAAGGAATATATAAAAATATTTTGAAAATATTTTATGAAAATTTTTTTTTTTTAAAAAAATAAAATAAAAATGAAATAAATAAAAGAAAGCGAAAATATTTTGAAATTGAAAATTGAATTTTTATATAAAATTTTCGAAAAAGTAGTTCAAAATTAGTTAGAAAATAAATTTTTTTGAATTTTGAATTTTATGATGAAAGAGAAAAACACACAAAAGACACAAGACTTAAAATTTTTAGATCTAATGCTCCTTATTTTTCGAAAATTTTTGGAGGAAAAACACCAAGGAACACCAAACTTAAAAATTTTAAGATCAAGACACAAGAAAAACTCAAGAACACTTTGAAGATTCACAAGAACACCAAGAACACAAGAAAGAACACCAAACTTAAAATTTTTAGACAACTTCAATAAAATTTTCGAAAATTATATTAAAATTAACAAGAAAACACCAAACTTAAAGTTTGGCACAAAATTAAATCAAGAAAAATTATTTTTGAAAAAGATTTTAAAAAGAAGATGCCCAATTGCCAGAACATAAGCCAACGCTCTAGCCAACTGATTTAAAATGTAACTATTTTAAAGATGTGTTATTTTTATGGATAAAAGTATAATTTTTAAAAGTTAATGTTTTGAAAAAGCACAAGAAAAACAAGAAAAAGACACAAAACAAGAAAAATTCAAGATCAAACAAGAAAAATAAACAAGAACAACTTGAAGATTAAGGAAAAATAAAGAACACTAACACGAAAATTTAAAGAGAAATATGAAAAATGCAATTGACACCAAACTTAGAACAAGACACTAAACTCACGAAAATTAGCAATTAATTAAAAGAAAAATAATAAATTTTGAAAAGAAATTTTTGAAAAGAAACTATCCTATCAATATTGATTTAATGACTCTATAAAAAAATAAGAACAAAAACAAAAATAAAAATAAATTATTCCTAATCTAAGAAATAAAATAAGCCTTCAATTGTCCAAACTCAATAATCCCCGGCAACGGCGCCAAAAACTTGGTGGACGAAATTGTGATTTCTATCTTTTGAGCTTTAGTATGTACACAACTCCGTTCAACTAACCAGCAAGTGCACTGGGTCGTCCAAGTAATACCTTACGTGAGTAAGGGTCGATCCCACGGAGATTATTGGTTTGAAGCAATCAATGTTATTTTATTTGGCTTAGTCAGGATACCAATAGGATTCTTTAGCCTCGTATTTTCGTTGCCAATTAGAGCGTAGAATAAATAGTTATTACTTTAATAATAGAGAATAAAAGCGTTACTTGTTGTGCAGTAATGAGGAATATGTTGGAGTTTTGGAGATGCTTTGTCCTTTGAATTTCTACTTTCCCTAGGCGTCCTTTTCTCACACGCATTGTTCCTTCCATGGCAAGCTCTATGTAGGGTGTCACCGTTGTCAATGGCTACTTCCCATCCTCGCAGTGAAAGCTATGCACGCACTCTGTCACAGTACGGCCAATCACCGGTTGGTTCCCGCTCCTACTGGAATAGAATCCCTCTTTTGCGTCTGTCACTAACGCCCAGCAGGTTAAATTCTGAAGCACGTCACAGTCATTCAATCCCGGAATCCTACTCGGAATACCACAGACAAGGTTTAGACTTTCCGGATTCTCATGAATGCCGCCATCAATCCGGCTTATACCACGAAGATTCTGTTGGGGAATCTAAGAGATATTCATTCAATCTGATGTAGAACGGAGGTGGTTGTCAGGCACACGTTCATGGATTGAGGAAGGTGATGAGTGTCACGGATCATCACCTTCTCCACAGTTAAGCGCGAATAAACATCTTAGATAAGAACAAGCGTGTTTGAATGGAAAACAAAGGAATTGTATTAAATCATCGAGACGCTGCAGAGCTCCTCACCCCCAACAATGGAGTTTAGAAACTCATGCCGTCACAAAGTATGTAATTCAGATCTGAAAATAGCATGAGGTCCAAGATAAGTCTGTAAAAGTTGTTTAAATAGTAAACTAGTAACCTAGGTTTACAGAAAAATGAATGAACTAGGATAATTGGTGCAGAAATCCACTTCTGGGGCCCACTTGGTGTGTGCTGGGGCTGAGACTAAAGCTTTCCACGTGTAAAGGCCTTTCTTGGCGTCAAACTCCAGGTTTTGACGTGTTTTGGGCGTTCAACTCCGGATCATGACGTTTTTCTGGCGTTTAACTCCAGACAGCAGCATGTACTTGGCGTTCAACGCCAAGTTACGTCGTCTATCCTTGCGCAAAGTATGGACTATTATATATTGCTGGAAAGCCCTGGATGTCTACTTTCCAACGCCGTTGAGAGCGCGCCAATTGGACTCCTGTAGCTCCAGAAAATCCATTTCGAGTGCAGGGAGGTCAGGATCCAATAGCATCAGCAGTCCTTTTTCAGCCTAAGTCAGATTTTTGCTCAACTCCCTCAATTTCAGCCAGAAAATACCTGAAATCACAGAAAAACACACAAACTCATAGTAAAGTCCAGAAATATGATTTTTGCCTAAAAACTAATATTATTTTACTAAAAACTAACTAAAACATGCTAAAATCTACATGAAATTACCCCCAAAAAGCGTACAAAATATCCGCTCATCAGGCCACTATAGTGAATTATATATCAAATCGAAGTCCCGGATGTTAGCTTTCCAATGCAAGTTGAATCGCATCATTTGGACTTTTGTAGCTCAAGTTATGATCGTTTTAGTGCGAGAGGGTCAGGCTGACAGCTTTTCAGTTCCTTCAACTTCTTGTATTCCTTCCACTTTCGCATGCTTCATTTCCATCCTCTAAGCCATTCCTGCCCTGTAATTCCTGAAATCACTTAACACACATATCAATGTATCTAATGGTAATAAGAGAGGATTAAAATAAAAGGAAATAAAAGCCAAAGAAGCATGTTTTCAATCATAGCACAGAATCAGGAAGGAAAATATAAAACATGCAAATCATATGAACAAGTGGGTAAAGAGTTGATAAAATTCACTCAATTAAGCACAAGATAAATGATAAACCCCATTTGTAGGGTTTATCTTGTATTGATTTTTGGGGATTTTATCACCTTTTACCCACATTTATGCAATGAAATAGCATGGTTTTGTATATTCTCCTTTAATTGTGCTTAAGAGTGAAAACATGTTTTTTAGGTCTTAAAATAAATAAATTCAATTCACCTTGATTTCATTAGATGCCTTGATATGTTTGTTAAGTGATTTAAGGTTTAGGAGGCAAAGATTGGATCAAGGGAATGAAGAAAGAAAGCATGAAAAGTTGGAGAACTCATGAAGAAATGAAAGAACCGGAAAGCTGTCAAGCCGACCTCTTCGCACTTAATCGACCATAACTTGAGCTACAGAGGTCCAAATGATGCGGTTCTAGTTGGGTTAGAAAGCTAACATCCGGGACTTCAAAACGATATAAGATTTGCCATAGTTGCATCGCGCATAGGGGCGCGCACGCGCACGGTACACAGACACGCCGATGGTGGCACATGACCCACTTAATGCAACATGTGGCCAGCGATTTTAGAAGCCTTGTGGGCCCAATCCAACTCATTTCTGATGCTATTTAAGCCAAGGATTGAAGAGGAATCAACATACTTTTAATCATTAGCTTAGTTTAGTAGTTAGAAGTAGTTTCTAGAGAGAGAAGCTCTCACTTCTCTCTAGGATTAGGATTAGGATTAGGTTTAGCTCTTAGATCTAGGTTTTAATCTTTGCTTTCTTCTACTTCTATTTCTCAATTCTTTGTATTTACATTCATCTCTCTTCCATTCTTTTGTTGCAATTTCCTTTATGTTGTTCTTGTATTTTGTTGTAGATCTACTTTTGTTTCTTCTATTCTTTTTCAATTCAATCAAGGTAATTCATAATAAATATGTTTCTTTCAATTGTTGTTGTTAATTCATTGCAATAAATGTTGTTAGATTCTATTCATGTTGTCAATTTTCTTTGCTTTTCTTTTGTGCCTTCCAAGTGTTTGATGAAATGCTTGGTTGGATTTTAGTATAGATTTTGTTCCTCTTGGCTTTGGTAGAGTGATTAGTGACTCTTGAGTTATCTAATTCCTTTATTGATTGATAATTAGAGATTGCTAATTGATTTGAATGCCTCTAAAGCTAGTCATTCCTTTAGGAGTTGATTAGGACTTGAGGAATCAAATTGATTTATCCACTTGACTTTCCTCCATAGTTAGAGGTTAACTAAGTGGGAGCAATGGACAATTTGTTATCACAATTAAAGAGGATAACTAGGATAGGACTTCTAGTTCTCATATCTTGCCAAGAGCTTTGTTAGTTGTTAGTTTATTTCCTTTGCCATTTTATAATTCTTGTCTATAATCTCAAAAACCCCAAAATAACTCACAACCAATAACAAGACACTTTATTGTAATTCCTAGGGAGAATGACCCGAGGTTTAAATACTTCGGTTTATAAATTTTAGGGGTTTGTACTAGTGACAAACAACTTTTTGTATGAAAAGATTATTGCTTGGTTTAGAAACTATACTTGCAACGAGAATTCATTTGTGAAATTCGAAACCATCAAAAATTCAATCATCAATAAACCATAAAATAGTGGTTTATCAACCTCCCCATACTTAAACATTAGCATGTCCTCATGCTAAGCTCAAGAGAACTAAAAGAGTGAAGAAGAATGGTAAGAATGTATGAAATGTAACCTATAAATCCAACTACATGCTAAGATGTTTCTACCTACTTGGTTAAAAATAAATTTTCCAAGACAAACATAAATCAGATTTCACTAATTCAAATCATATAAAATAAAGACAAGTAGACTTGTAAGAAGATAGCTCATGAAAGCAGGGAACATAGAATTAAGCACTGAACCCTTACTGGTAGTGTATATCATTCTAGCTCTCAAGTGTCTAGGGTCAATTCTCTCAATTCTCTACTAATCTTGCTTTCTATAGCTTGCTCTTCGTCTAACAGTCAACAAAAATTTAATACACCAATACACAAATCAAGAGGTCTTTTAAGGGTTGTAATGGGGTTAGAGTCAATGTAGGATTGTATTTGGCCAAGTGGACTAAAATCTGAATCCTTAATTAACATAAACTTTCCGCCTAACTCAAGACAATCCATTTAAAAATGCAAAATCTAACTTCCCATTAACCGTGTTTTCCACATATTCATGCATCCTAAATTTGAGTTCAGAACATATGCATTGATACCAACACTTACTTTGGGGCATTTTATCCCCTTTTTATTATTTGCTCTTTTCTTTTTCTTTTTCACTTTTTTTTTAATACATATGATTAAAGTATTGAATGCAATAATATGTGCTCAACTATTATTTTGCACATTTTCACTAAAATATACAACACCCAATTATTCAAACCAAATATTTTCAAACCCAACTTTCCTACACTTAAATCATGAGCACTTTTACTAGTCTAAGCTAACCAAGGATTCAAATTAAGGACATTATTGTTTTTCGCTTAGAGTTAGTAATGTGCTAAAGTAAAGAACAAATGGGTATATTAGGCTCAAATTGGTTTGCAAAGGATAATGAAAGGGGTAAGGCCATATGGGTATGTAAGTTTAGTGAAACAAAGGCCTCAATCATATCAGTGCATGCATACATCAAACAATGGAAATATAGAATTAAGCAAGACAAAGATCACAATTTTAGAGAGAAAAACACACACCAAAAATAAAATATTGGTTGATGAAATGCAACCAATCAAATAGGCTTAAAATCTCACTGGTTTTGTGTGTTCGAGCTTTAAACCATGTTCCAAAATAAGATTTCTTCAAACAAGTTTTTCAAAAAGTTTTATTCAAATTAGTGAAATACTATAAAAGATTTCTTGAAAAAGAAAATATTACTTCAACCAAGTGGTAAAATATGCACAAAATAAAACAGACATATAATCAAACATGCAAATGCAGCAATGAACAAACAAAGAAAATAGAATATTGGTATTGAAAAGAAGGTAACTAACCCCTGGAAGTCGGTATCGACCTCCCCACACTTAAATATTACACCGTCCTCGGTGCATGCTAAGATGTACAGGTGGATGGGTGGCTCTGCAGCTAGTGCTCTTTTTGTTCTTTACCTTGTCAGTGGTATGGGGGTAGCTTTCTCTTTACCTTTCTTGGTGGCCATCCTGAAAGGAAACGAGAAAAGACATTAGCATTCAAGGGTTATAGCAAGGAAAAGAATAGGAAATGTGGTAATCAATGCACAGGTATGGATAATGATGTGAACACATGGTCATGACTACATGTGGCAAATCAATAGTGGAAATATAGCAAGTGCATGTGAGGAAAATTGAATGCAAGGTGTTTATTGGTATACCGGAAAAGGGTATGAGTAGCATAGGTCAAGCATTCAATGTCCAAATTAGATTACCAAGTCTCTCAAATTAATAATACGTATGTAAAGACAATTATATTTAAATAATAAAATAGAGAAGGGGTTATGTGAAAAGCAGGCATTTAGAGTAGTAGATTTAAAAGAAATCCAAGAATAGTACAAAATGCCATATGGGCGTTTTCACAAACACAAAGCATGCATATTAAATAAGGTATGGAAAATATTAATTAGAACATGCAAGCAACCCTATAAAAATAATATATAATTGTCAAATAATTTCTCAACAATCCACAAAATAAATATCAACACCAATAAAAATATGCTTGAATGCAATGAATGAAAGTATGCAGATAAAGTAAGTAAAATAGAATGAAGGAAAAGAAGGATGAGAAGTTAAAGAGATGAAGAGAAAGGAAGGAAGAAAGGAGGAAGGGGGAAGGAAGAAATAAGAAAGGAAGAGAAAAAGTAGGATTTGGGGAAGAAAAGAGAAGATATCTTGGCTGATCTGGATAAGCTGTGCGGCGCAGGCGACGCGAACGCGTGAGGCACGTAAGTGAGGTGACGCGGGAGCGTCGGTCACGCGGACGCGTGACATGGTTTGTGCTAGTGGCGCGAGGGCAGCCGCGTGCTCACGCAACTTTCTGTTTGAAACTCATTTTGCCAAAATTTAGGGTGACGCGGTCGCGTGGTTGACGCAATCGCGTGGATGGCCTGAATTTGAAAATGGCGCGGACGAGTGGGGCACGCGTACGCATGGCAAGGCTTGTGCATCTGGCACGAGTCCAGCCCAATTCTAGCTCAACTCTCGGCCATATACCCTTTTTACGTCGATTTTGAGGCACGCGTTCGCGTGGGTGACGCGGACGCGTGGGAGGCGTTTTTCCTACATGACGCGGACACGTCAGCGACGCGGTCGCGTGGATCAATTTGTGCCAAAGGCACGCCGCCAGCCACGCTCTCGCGTGACTCTCTGTTTAATTTTGTTTTCTTCTCAACGCACATATGACGCGGACGCGTCATCGACGCTCTCGCATCGCGTGCGCTTTTTTTTTATGCAGTATGCAGAATGCAATGCTAATATGAATGTCATGCATGATTCCAGGTTCAATAAAAACTCAAAAACAGACTAAAATTTAAACTGAAAAGAAGAACGATCATACCATGGTGGGTTGTCTCCCACCTAGAACTTTTAGTTAAAGTCCTTAAGTTGGACATTTGATGAGCTCCTTGTCATGGTGGCTTATGCTTGTACTGATCCAGGAATCTCCACCAATGTTTGCAAATCCAATATCCTCCAGGATCCCAAACTTTGCTTGTGCACCCGTCTTCTTGTTGATCATTATGATTCCATTTGGGTAGCAAACAATCTAAATCCTCAGGGGAGCTGTCAAATAACTTTCTAGAATCCTCAAGGGAGCTACCAAATAACTTCCTAGACTCATTCAACTGAGCTCTACACCAATCTTTGCGTTTAAATTTGGAACCTCCAACCATAATGAACCTTGTAGGACAGATCTTACCACTGACCATCTTCTTCTTACTCTTAATGCCACAAAGAGCTCTAAGTTGACCATCCGTCTCCAGTAGCCCGTATTCAAGTGGAATTAGAAAGCTAAGGGATATGAATTTTACCCACTTGAATGTTGTGAAGGATGATGACAACTTAGATCAGCAATTGCTTTCTCCAAGGAGGTTTGGGGTGGATAGGAGGGTTCATTTGTTGGGAAAAAGAGTTCATGGTAGGAAGGTGGTTCATCTTGATAATGATAAGGAGATGGTGTATATTGAGGTGGTGGTTCTGTGTATGGTTCATTTGGCTCATAAGGTGGTTGGTATGGTGGGTACGGGTTAGGATCATATGAGGGTGTTTGGTGGTAAGGGGCTCGTGAGTATGGTAGTCCAAAGCTATGTTGAGGAGGGGGTTTATAGGCGTATGGTGGTGGTTGTTGATAATCAAAAGAATGCTCGCCATAGCCATTGCCTTGATATGCATCACAAAACGGTTGTTGATAGTCCGTTGGAGGTGGTTGTTGCCATGAGGGTTGATTAAATCCTTGTGGCTCCTCCCATCTTTGATTGTTCCAACCTTGATGCCTGTTCTCATTATAATCTCCTCTTCCTGCAACATAGTTGTAACCAGACTCATAGCCAAAGGGGTGAGAGTTCATAGTAGTAGAAGAAAATAAAAAAAATAAAAACTAACAAAAAGAAAATATTTTGAAAAATATATGATTTTTGAAAAAAAGATAAGATAAGATTTTGAAAAAGATAAGATAAGATAAAAATTTTAAAATAAAAATCTAAAATTTTCTTTTGAAGAATATTTACAATAACCAATAATAAGGCACACGTTTGCAATTCCCCGGCAACGGCGCCATTTTAAAGAACTGAAGATTGACGGTTTAGAAGTTATAGTAAACTCTCGTTGTAAGTATAGTTACTAAACCAAGTAATCAACCTTTCTTACAAACGTTTTGGTTGTCACAAGTAACAAACCCTTTTAAAATTGATAACCGAGTATTCAAACCTCGGGTCGTCTTCTCAAGGAATTGCAGGGAGGTATGTTCTTATTATTGGTTATGGATTTTGTAAATTGGGGTTTTGAAAGTGGGGAACAAGTAAATTATAGGACAAATAAAATAAATGATTAATTATAAAATAAACTCTTGGCAAGATATGAAAATTTGGAAGTCCTATCCCAGTTACTCCTATGAGAATGGAAGTTAATCTCACTTAGTTAACCTTTGCGTAAGCAAGGGAAAGTCAAGTAAACTAATTGGTTAGAATTCCCAAGTCCTAGCCAATTCCTAAGGAAAGACTAGAGTTAGTGGAATTCCAGTTAATTAGCCGACATAACAATCAATCATGAATAGTTGATAACTCAAGAGCTTCCAGTTAATCAATTAAAGCCAATAATATAAAAAGCTAAATTAAAATCATAAATATCTGGAATACCTCAAATAACATTCATTCAAAGCAGTCAAATCTAACATGAAAAATATTCATAAGCCAATTGGGCAACATAAATCAAACATAAATAAAAGCATTAAAGTATCTCAAAGTAAAAGAAAAATATAAAGTAAAAGAAATATTGAACCTGTGATGAAGAAGAAAAATTGGGAGTTGAAATAATAAAAGTTTCTAATTTCTAAAAATCCTAATCCTATTCCTAAGAGAGAGGAGAGAACCTCTCTCACTAAAAACTACATCTCAAATTACAAATTATGAGTCGTGAAAACATAATTATGAATGGATGCATTCCCCCACTTTATAGCCTCTAATCTGTATTCTCTGGGCCGAAAACTGGGTCAGAAACAGCCCAGAAGTCGCTGATTGTGAAATCTAGTCCTTACAGGTCGCGGCAAAGTGACGCGGAGGCGTCGTCCACGCATCCGCGCGGATTGAAGTTCGCGAGGCGTCCATGTGGAGCGCGCGTTCGCATCGCCTATCTGTACGGCCACTATAGCGAATTATATATCAAATCGAAACCCCAGACGTTAGCTTTCCAATGCAAGTAGAACTGCATCATTTGGACCTCTGTAGCTCAAGTTATGATCGTTTTAGTGCGAGAGGGTCAGGCTGACAGCTTTTCAGTTCCTTCAACTTCTTGTATTCCTTCCACTTTCGCATACTTCATTTCCATCCTCTAAGCCATTCCTGTCCTGTAATTCCTGAAATCACTTAACACACATATCAAGGCATCTAATGGTAATAAGAGATGATTAAAATAAAAGGAAATAAAAGCCAAAGAAGCATGTTTTCAATCATAGCACAGAATCAGGAAGGAAAATATAAAACATGCAAATCATATGAATAAGTGGGTAAAGAGTTGATAAAATTCACTCAATTAAGCACAAGATAAACCATAAAATAGTGGTTTATCAGGTTTCAAGTTAAAGGCTCATATCTTATTATTATATATATGAGAGTCGTCGTAACATTCTCACTATTAGAGTAGCACAACCGAAAGCGTGACATTTTTGTAGTAAGGGTGTTACAATGGTGACCTAGGAAGTGATGTTTCCAACAGTCTTGATAAAGCAATTTTTGCTCCCTTTCTACCTTCTTGAAAGAGTTCCACCTTCTAACAAGATCCCTCATATTCAGTTTCTTCCTCACAAACTTCTTCTAACTCCTTTTATCACTCAAGTCATATCTCGAAGGTTGCGTAAAGTCTACGTCAACATCCATTTCAAATTCAATGGAGGAAGGTTCATCCAACTCAAAGAAATCATTAGTTGTGTGAAACCTTCGTCAATAATGGGACCTGTCACTTGCTCAACTTCTTTCAAGTATTCACTATTCACAATATGCTTTAGAGATTGCGCACCATCCTCTTCAACATCAATTTCAAGTTCAATGGAATAAGACTTGACAGCTTCCACAAAATTATCAAGGTCACTAGTTGGTGTGGAAGTGTCTTCAACCTTGGAACCCACCTCTTGCTCAACTTCTCCTAAATCTTCAACCACTTATTCATCTTTGATGATCTCAACTTTCTCCACTTGTTGCAATACATGCGTCTATTCTCCAATTTTCAATTGAGATTCTAACCTCTCTTTTATGCTTCGTTCTTCAGTTGATTCTCCTCATTCGCCAACGGGAGTGCCTTGATTGCATGAACGTTGTGAGGCTTAGTGGGCTATAGCTTCGGCTAAAGTAGCCACGAATTTCTCTTGCATCTTTTGGAATTCTTCTTCTCTTAGAAAAAAGCTCGAAGATCTTGTAGTTCTTGAATCAATGGTTGGAGAACTTCATATTAAGGTGAAAAAGAGGGTTCATTATTTGGGAGAAAAATTTCATAATTGGAAAGTGGTAAGAATATTGAGGTAGTATATATGGGGTTGGTGGTTTGTGGGAGTATTGGTATTGAAATGGTGGTGGTTCTAAGTATGGGTTATATGGCTCATATGATTGTTCTTGAAGTACATATGGTTGGTAATATAGTGGATATGGGTTATAGGAAGGTGTTTGGTAAGATGGGGCTTGTAAATAAGGTTGAAAACAATGTTGAGGAGTTGGTTCATATTGGTGTGCATTATAGGGTGGATTGTGATAATTTTTGGATGGAAAAAATTGATACGGATACCATGGAGTCCGTTCATAAGAGCGCGATTCTTCTCTAGATTGACTTCTAATCCCATAGCGTGTACCATCATTGAAGTTCTCATTTCCTGGAACATAGTTAGAACCAAACTCGTAGCCAAAATGGTAAGAATTCATAGTAAAAAGAGAAAATAAAACAAAAGCTAATAAGAAACAATGAAAACAAACTACTAAAACTAGCAAAAGCAAGCAAACAATCAAAAACAAGATATTCACAATGTTCACATATGAACAATAACCAGTAACAAGCACATATTAGAATTCTTCGGCAACGACATTAAAAACTTGACGCGGGCCAGTCGGTTTAAAATTTTCACAAAGAGTTACTTCGTCAGTAGTATAGTTCCAAAACAACAAATGACCCATGTCAACATTTAATTTGTTTGTCACGAATGCAAACCAATTAAAATACGAGAGTAATAGATCTCGGGTCGTCTCTCAAAGAAATTGTAGTGAGGTGTGCGTATTATCAGTTATGAGAATAAGGGTTTTCAAAAGCAATGATAAGAAAATAAATTGCAAGAAAGTAAAGTTAACATCTAAAGGGATATAAATGCTAAAAGATACTCCTGGCAATGATTGAGAGTCAAGGCTTCCTAACTAATTCATTGACCACAAGCATGTTGATTACCTAGAGTTAATATTATTTCATCATCTCCTACATCGGGAGAAAGTCAAATAAACATAGTTGATGTTAATCCATAAGTCTTACTAGTCAATGAAAACAAGAATAACTAACAACTCTAAATCACCAATCAATATTGGACATCAACGACTCTTATGTCACTAACCACGACATGACAATTATAAGAGCAAACCCAATTAGTCAACCTCTAAATAGTGAGATAAGTCAACTGGGTTTAATCAATCTCAATCCATAGGTCTTATAATGGAAACGAGATTAATTAAAATTTCTAAATTATCAATCAATTCGGATATTAGTGGCTCAAGGTCACCTCAAATACTCAATTCCAAGCCAAGAGTATAAAAATCTATCCTAAGAGAAGTATTTTCACAAACATTTAGAAGGCATAAAAGTAAAACATTGTAAAATTACAAGAATAACAAATCTACAACTACCAAATGCAAGAAAGCAATAGCAACAAATAAAAAGGAACAACAATAAGCATAAAAACATAAATTGCATTAAGGAAATCAAAATTCAACAAAGAGTTCATAAAAATGAGAGTAACAAAATAAAGGAAATAACAAGTAAAACAATAACAAGTAAAGATAACTAAATCAAAATAAGAATTAAAACCTAAACTAAGGAGAAAAGTAACCCTAATTTCTAGAGAGAAGAGTGCAAAAACTTGAACTATTGCTCCCTTTTGATCTTCCTTGAGAATTGCATCAAATACTTCAGAAATAAGTTGAATTGGGTCCAAGAAAGTTTTGAAATCGCGACCCACGTGTTCACTTAAGTGAAATCACGTGCTGATAGTCATGCGTACATGCAAATTGGCAATTTTCCAAAAGATGCGTACGCATGAGGCATGCGTACGCGCAACTTGAAAATCATGTGTACTCATGATTGATACGTACGCATGGCCATGAGGAACTCCAATCTTCATTTCTTCATGAATTCTCCCATTTTACATGCTTTTTCTTCACTCTTTCAAGTCATCCTTGTCTTCTAAGCCTGAAATCACTCAACAAATACATCAAGGCATCAAATGGAATATAAGTGAATTAAATTTAGCAATTTAAGAATCTAAAAAATATATTTTTAATCATTAAGCACAATTAAAAGAAATTTATAAAATAAATTACACTATTTCAGTGAATAAATACAAGATAAGTTAATAAAATTCACTTATTTCAATTCAAAATTTACCATAAAATTAGTTTATCAATTATCTAATAATTTATGCTTGTAATCACTTTTTATTTTTATTTTCATAGTGTTAGTTTTAGTATTTTTATAATATGATAAATAAGCGTTTTACATCAAAAATCAACCATACTAATAAGACATTATGTATAGAAATATATGCTTGGTGTCTCATAAAAATTATTATATTATTGTAAACAAATTTAGTTATTTTTTATTATAAATTTAATTATTCTATTATGACACATTTGATTATTGTGATAGTTAATTATTTTATTAAAAAATATATAAATTAATATACATAAATATGAATAAATATGTAATAATTAATACAGTGATTGATTTTTAGTATATATATATATATATATATATATATATATATAGACTATTTTGATATAGTAAAAATATTAAGTGTTTCAATAATATTACAAAAAGATTAGAACACTTTTCTTATGTTTACACATAATATTATTATATTTTTAAAATATTAACTAACACAATAAATTAATTACTAGATAAAGTTATTTTAATTATCCTTTTTATAAGCAATACTTGAATTTGGGTTTCTCAATATGCCTAGAAATAATTAAATGATAAATATCCAATCGATATACAAGAAAATTCTTTTAGTTCAAATTTTACTCAAACACGTGAATTAAATTGTTCATAAATCTTGTGTAAATTATAAATTAGAGATAATATTCAATTTGATTCTTGAATTTACATACGAGTTTAAATTTAGTTTTTAAAATTTTAATTACTTTTATTTAATCTTTAAAATTTACGAATGTGATTCATATTAGTCCCTGAAATAATTTTTGACGCACAGTTATTAACGAAACGCTGACGTTGACAGTTGGATACCACATTAAATTTTGTGAAATGATATTGTTTTAGTTTTGACACTCAAATAACCAAAAAATATATATCGTTGTGGTTTTTATTGAAATTTTTCTCCTAGAGCAAGTGATATGACGTTATTTTTTTGCTATTTAAACACTAAGATCAAAACTGCATTATTTTACAGGTTCCAACATGACATCTAACTATTTATATCAAATTATCAATATTCTATTAACGTTTGTGTATCAAAAATTGTTCTAGAAACTAATGTAAATCATACTTGCAAAATTTTGAGATTAATAGAGACAATTAATACTTTAAGAACTAAATTAAAATTCGCGTACAAATTCAAAAATCAAATTAAATAATAACTCTATTTTTTTTTAGAATATATTATCCGTCTTTAAAATATTTTTGATAGTTTACTCTATTCCAATGTATAACTTCAACCAAATGCTTTAAAGATATTCTCACATAAACATTATGCAAAACCATTATACAAATCTATCTATATATCTACTTAATATACTAAAATTGGATTTTTCTCTAACTTTATGAGGGTGAAGTGTCACTTCATCGTGAATCTATTTTTTTCCAAAATGATTACACTATTCTCTCTTTTAAATTTATTTTAAAAAATATCTTTAATTAATATAATTATATTATAATTGATATTTAATGAATGATACATAATTATATTAATTTAAGAAATTGTCTTTATTACAATCATATCAGATCAATAATTAATGTATTATTAAATTATTTATTAATTATCAATTGAAAATATTTTTGATCATTTTATTTATAATAATAATAATAATAATAATAATAATAATAATAATAATAATAATAATAATAATAATAATATGTCTAATTTATTGAAAATGTATATTACTAAAACCGATTAATATAAAAAAAGCTAATAACCTTTTGAATGAAATATGTTAAAAATTTTAACCTAAAATAATTATATCATTAATATCAAGTGATACTAATAAATATTTATCGAAAAATATTTTAAAAAAATGTATTTAAATTATAATAATATTGATAAAATATAACCTTTACCCTTTTACCTTTCACGTGATATATTTTAAACTTTTAATTAAAATATAACGTTTCATGATATATTACAAATAATCGGATTATAAATTATATCACGTGATAACTATAATTTTAACCACATTAAATACCAAAGATATTTATCAAGATATTTATTAATTTTAACAAATATTTCGATCAGGTATTTTTATTCATATATTACTAAACGATATATGTTATGAATTTTATATTATATGAATTTTATAATCTTATTCCCAAGGAAGAAAAACATATACTAATAAAATATTTTAGAGAAATATCATTTTTTAAAATATATACTAATTATGTGTCACTTCATGAATCTATTTTTCTCCATGATTGCACTATTCTTTCTTTAAAATTTATTTTAAAAAATATCTTTAATTAATATAATTATATTATAATTAGTATTTAATGAATAATACATAATTATACTAATTTAAGAAATCGTCTTTATTATAATTATATCATATCAATATTTAATGTATTATTAAATTATTTATCAATTATCAATTGAAAATATTTTTAATCGTAAAATTTCTAACAATCATTTCAATTTTCTCGATCATGTTGATATATTGATGAGATAAACAAATAAAAATTTTAACTTATTTGGTACGTAGTTAATTTGTATTATTATTATTATTGTGTTGTTCATTTATTTGCCCTTAATTTCATGTTTTTAATTCGGTTTTTTTTCAATTAGATGTTATTGGACTCTTAATCGAAAAAAAAAAACTTATATCATGGTCAAAAGCAGGAAAAAATGGTCATTATATTGTGGTTGATCTCCATAATTTATAGTATGTGAAGATTTAAAATTTTACAATTAGAATTTATTTTATAACAATTATCTATTTATACGCAAAAATTTTTATTTTTTATTATATATTACTACTTATTTTTTTAATTTTCGCTTTTATTTAGAAATGAGAAAAAAATAAGATGCACATTGTGAGATCAATTTGCAACTCAATTACTCGATTATCTACGTGATCACTAAGAAATCGAATACATATTTATTCAATTATCTACTCAATCATGGTCCATGCGGTCATTTAAATAGTAAGAGCCAATGCATGATCAATGGTAAATGCTTAAAGTTTTTTCCAAAGCCTTCAGAGATAGGACAATTATTGATGAAGCAGGCTTTTCAAGATATCAGAGAAGAAATGATGGGCGAACTGTATCAAAAAAATTGTTGAGGTTGACAACTCCTTCATAGTTCCATACAATGTCGGTCTTCTTCTAAAATTTGGATGTCACATCAATGTTAAGTATACTTGTTAAAATTCAGCAATCAAATATCTGTTCAAATATCTTCACAAGGGTAATGATAGGGTGACAGCTACATTTTATTAAAACAATGGATCTCAGGTAGATGAAATATGTAATTATTATTATTATTGTAGAAATATATCAGCATATGAAGCTGCATGGAGATTGTTTAGTTATCCTATTCAATTGAAGGAACCAACAGTAATAAGATTGCCATTCCATCTTTCCGATGATATGCCGATTGTCTACAAAGATACTGATACAATTCAGTTGGTTGTTGAGACTTCTTTTTTCAAGAAATCTATATTGATTGGATGATTCAAATCAAATGAAGCCCATAATGATACAAGAAATCTGACTTATTTTGAGTTTTCAACAAAATTTGTTTCAAATGGAGAGCATCATATGTGGACTCATAAAAAGCAAGGTTATGCCATAGGAAGGATATCTCATATATCATCAATGAATAAGGAAGATTACTATCTAAAGCTAGTTTTGAACATTCAAAAGAGATGTACGAGTTTCAGTGATCTAAGAACATTTGATGGTGTGGTTTATGACTCCTTCAAAGATGCATGTTATGCACTAGGACTGTTGCAGGATGACAAAGAATTCATTGATGCAATCTTTGAAGCAGGAATATGGCATTCTGTAACTTTTCTAAGGAGATTTTTTGTTGTTTTATTAATATCAAATAACATGAGTAGACCAAATTTTTTTTGACAAAAGACTTGGAATTTTCTCTCTGATAATGTACTATATGAACAAAGAAGATTATTACAAATAGAAAGTAACTATAGTCTATTATAAATTTTTATGGCTATGATAGAATTCAATTTAGCCTATAATTATGACAAAAACATTGGATAAAGAATTTTAAGAGTGATGTTCTTTAACAAAATGCCTTTTTTGGGAGTAAAATTATCATACATATGAAAAAAATTGTTTATTAGTGTTTACTTTAATTTTTTCTCTTTTTCTGATAATATTTAGAAAATATAATAAAATAAAATATATTAAAAACTATTACTCAAAAATTGGATTATATATATATATATATATATATATATATATATATATATATTTCATACTTACTTTACTTCCTCCTCTTAATACATATTTTGATTCATTGCCGTAAATCGTATCTACTTTATCTAAGAAATCATAACTAAATCCACATACTTTCAATACTTACATTTGCATAAATTATCTGTGTGCTTTTATATATATATTATAATGATATTGATATCCAAGTTAATTACAACAATAATTTTTAAAAGGACATGTTACTAATAAAATATTTTTTAAACCAAAAATAAGGAATCTTATTTATCATTCAACAATGCATTTTAGACTTTTTTTGTCAAAGACTTATTTAATAATTTTTCAAATAATTATGTTATTTTAAATTAAAAAAATGCAGATTTGATGGTGTTAGAAATTCAAATAAAAGATATTGCACTTGCAAAAATTGAAGATTTACTCCAGTCAAATGGCAAGTCATTGAAAGAATATTGTGGAATGCCATATCCTCCAGAAAATTTGGTGTCCATCTTAGAAGACAGAATTATAATGGAAGAGTTGAGCTTTGACGTTAATTCTCTTGCGAGTGAACTAGGTGGGTATTTAGAAAAGCTAACTGATGAGTGATAAACCCTAATTTTGTGGTTTATCTTGTGCTTATTTTGGGGGGATTTTATCATCTTTTTTCATATTTATTCAATAAAATAGCATAGTTTTGTAATTCTCCATTAATTTGTGCTTAAGTGTAAAAATATGCTTTTTAGGCCTTTAATTGGTAATTTTAATTCACCTTTGATTCCATTAGAAGACTTGATGTGTTTGTTGAGTGATTTCAGGATGAAAAGGACTAGGAATGGGTCAAAGGAGTGAAGAGAAAAGCAGGCAAAGTGGAGAATTCAATGAAAAACAAGGATTTGGAGTGCACATGCCAACACGCATGCGTAACAGACGCGCACGCGTGGATATGATGTCGCATGGCGACGTGTACACGTGACATGACACGTATGCGTGGATGAAAAATACCAAGCGACGCGCACGCGTGACCCACGCGTACGCGTCACTGCTCGCATGTGACCTCATTAAAATGAAAACGTTGGGGGCGATTTATGAGCTATCCAGGCCCACATCCAACTGATTCTAGAGGCTATTTCATGCAGAATTGAAGATTGGGCAAAGGGAGAGCACTTAGTTGTAGGATTAGCATCCTGTAGGTTAGTTTTATAGAGAGAGAAGCTCCCTCTTCTCTCTAGAATTAGGGTTCTTAGGATATTTTGCATACTAGATCTAGGGTTCAATTGTTGTTTTCATCTTATTTTTTCTACAATTTCTTGTTTCTACACTCTAATTCTCTTAGTTCTCTTGTTAATTTATCTTTTATGCCTCCTTTTATGTTTATGAATACTCATGTTGAATTTGGATCTCTTTTAATGCAAATTGATGATTGATGCTCTTTTATTGCTGATTTGAGTTGTGAATTTTACTTTTCTTGCAATTGGTAGTTGTTAGATTTTACTAATTCTTGTCATTTACCATGCTTTCCTTTTGTGCCTTCTAAGTGTTTGACAAAATGCTTGGTTGGATGTTAGAGTAGTTTTTTTAGCATTCTTGGCTAGGAAGGAGGAATTAGGCAATCTTGAGTCATGAATACCCAATTTAAATTGGTGATCTAGAGTTGTTAGCTATTATTGTTTCCATTAACTCTAATCTCTTGCTAATTCACTTAGTAAGTTGATTAGGACATTTGGATTGAGATTAGCTGGTCTTATTAGACTTTCTTCGAGTGTAAAGATAATATGATACCTTCTTCCATTGTCGAGATGACGTAATAAGATAAATTCTTGTTAATGATTGCTATCATTAGTGACTAGGATGAAAAGCCTAAGTTTTCAATCCTTACCATGAATGTCTCTCTTTATTAATTGTCTTCTTTAATTGCTTACTTGATTTACTTTTCTTGCCCATTTAATTTCTTGCCCCTTTTATAAATCAAACCCATTGTTCCTTCATAGCCAATAATTGACCACTTCATTACAATTTCTTGTGAGACGACCCGAGATTTAAATACGTCGGTTAATTTTCATTGGAGTTTGTACATGTGACAAAACCAAATTAAATTTGATTTGAGAGTTATTTGTTGGTTTGGAGCTATGCTTACAATGAATTTCTTATTTCTATAAGAGAAATTTCTTAACCAACGATAAATCTCCGTATCAATGAGCAGAAACTTGCATACGATCAAATAATTGGTGCTGTTAGCGGTAATATGGGTGGACTTTTCTTCTTATATGGTCAAGGTGGTTGTGGAAAAATATTCTTATGGTCAATTATATCATGCTCAATTAGGTCTAAAGGAGGTATAGTTTTAAATGTTGCTTCGAGTGGGATTACTGCACTTCTGTTGCCTAATAAAAAAAATGCACATTCAAGGTTTAAAATTCCTTTGACCATAAATGAAGATTCTTTGTGTAGCATTAAATAGGGAAGTCCTCTTACAAGGTTAATAACTAAGGCCAAATTAATCATATGGGATGAAACTCCAATGATAAATAAGTATTGTTACGAAGCTTTAGACAAATGCCTCACAGACATCTTGAGGTGCTCAACTTCGTATAACGCTCATTTGCAATTTGGAGGTAAAGTTGTTATTCTCAGAGAAGATTTTTGACAAATTTTACCTGTGATTTCTAGAGGCTCAAGGCAAGATATAATTCATTCTTCTATTAATTCTTCATATTTGTGGCATAACTGTAAGATTCTAAAACTTACAAAAAATATGAGATTATCACTGAGTGAAAACAACAACATACAAAAACTCAAAAATTTTGCAGAATGGCTACTCAAAATTGGTGATGATTTGGCTGGTGATACAACAGATGGTGAATTGATCGTTCATATACCATCTGACATTTTGGTTAAGAACTCTGAGACAGCTTTGGATGACCTCATTGATTTTGTGTATCCAGATGTTATCCAATTTATCCGTTGAAAATTATTTCAAGGATAGAACAATTCTTGCACCAATTCTGGATTGTGTCACTGATGTCAACAATAAGATGACTGCAGGGTTACCAAGACATGAAAGAGACTACTTAAGTTCTGACTTTGTGTGTGCTGAGGAGGAAAATATGGAATTTGAGTTAGATGCTTTCTCACGGAGATTCTAAATGGAATAAATTATTCAGGTCTACCACCACACAAGTTGGTTGTGAAGGTTGGCGCTCCTGTTATGTTGCTGTGGAATATAGACCAAACTAATAGTTTGTGCAATAGAACGAGAATGCAAGTTAGAAGAATGGGAAATCATGTGATAAAATGCAAGACTTTAATCGGTAACAAAGCTGAAAGTATTGTTCTTATCCCAAGACTGAATCTAATTCCAAATAATGAAACATTACCGGTCAGGTTTCAAAGAAGACAATTCTCAATTATTATGTCATTTGCAATGACAATAAATAAGTCTCAGGGAGAAACTCTATCGAAAGTTGGAATATACCTTCCAAGGCCATTTTTCACCCATAGTCAATTATATGTTGCGTTATCAAGGGTAACGAGTAAAGATGGTCTGCGAGTGCTATTGCAAGATTACGGACACTGCACGATGAATGTGGTATATAGAGAAGTTTTTGAGAACATATAATGAAAAGGTAATAACGAAATCTCTAACTTAAATTTATTTATTTATTAAAATTTATTACTATCTATTAAAAAAATTAACAAATTCTAGGTGCTAATGGATAATGCATTCTTATTGTACATTAATAGCTTGAGAATATTAAAATTATGATAAAAATCCGTATTATTTTATTCTCCTGATAAATAATTTTATAATTACGTTAATTATATAATTTTATATACTAAAATTGATATAGTGTTGTTTTGGGTAGATATTTTACGGGCATCAAAGGATAGCGTTGAGTTGATATTCAATGGGTTTAAATTATTTATTGTTTATTGCAGAACTTTCTGCATTAGGATTCTCTATTAATTTGTTATTTATTTTGAGTTGATTTTGATATGTTTTTACTTCACAGTAAATCAACATATAAAACTTTGTTGATGGATTTAAGTATTACTAGATTATTTATCGTCAATATAATATTGGTTAATAACTATTTTACTATTAATACAATTAACACTATATTAAGAAAAAAAATAATACATAACATGTTATTTTTTTATTAATTAAAAAAAGAGTAAAGTATTGTTTTTGTCCCCAACGTTTGGGGTAAATCTCAAAATTGTCCCTAACGTTTCAATCGTCTAATTTACGTCCCTAACGTTTTAAAATTGACTCAATGTTGTCCTACCGTTAGGGATCCGTTAATAAAATTAACGGCGGGACAAAATTGAGACGATTTTCAAACGTTAGGGACGTAAATAGGACTAAAACGTTGGGGACAAAAATGATACATAGAAATAAATTTTAATTTTATTCTTCAATAATATCAATTTTTACTGTACATAGTATTCAATTATTTTTAATCATATTTACACTTAATCACCTTATTTTTATTCTAAATAAATTTATTTTTTTAATTTTACACTTAAAGTAATGTATTTTTTTATAAATAAATAAATTTTACACTTTTATTCTAAATAAATAATGTAATGTGATTAAAATGAAAGTGTAAAACTATAAAAAAATATAAGTAATGTGATTAAGTAATGAAAGTAAAATTACATTATTTATTTAGAATGAAAGTATAAAATTTATTTATTTATAAAAAAATTATATTACTTTAAGCGTAAAATTATAAAAAAAAATTAATTTATTTAGAATGAAAATAAGGTGATTAAGTGTAAATATGATTAAAAATAATTAATACTATGTACAGTAAAAAATTGATATTATTGAAAAATAAAATTAAAATTTATTTCTATGTATCGTTTTTGTCCTCAACATTTTAGTCCTATTTACGTCCCTAACGTTTAAAAATCGTCTCAATTTTGTCCCGCCGTTAATTTTATTAACGGATCCCTAACGGCAGGACAACATTGAGTCAATTTAAAAACGTTAGGGACGTAAATAGGACGATTGAAACGTTAGGGACAATTTTGAGATTTACCCCAAACGTTGGGGACAAAAACAATACTTTACTCTTAAAAAAATTATAATTCAAATTAATTTTAACACAATAACTTAAAATTTTAATTTCAATCTTATCACGTGCATGGTACGAAATATTACACTTGTATATTCTAATTTTGGGTCACACTAACGTACAGACGTAAGTTTATAGAGATTTTTCTTTGTTTGACATGTGTTGCAGATTTTAGAAATGAGAACTTTGGATTGATGGCGGTCACAGACATAGCTTAGCCAGTTCTTATTATGGGGTGATATGATTTCACAAAATTGAGTTTTGATAAGGGGAGTTTTTGGCATGATTGGATGGTATTTGCCTATTTGGCCCTTGGTTTTTTTCGTTTTCCTAACTAGTATCTACTTGGGTATGTCTAAAACGAGCTTAACTATTATGTGTTTATTGAATGAGTCATATTTATAAAGGCCGTTAGATTTTATTAGATGAAAATCAAAGGCTAATATAAAACAAGAGCATTGATGGACTCTAATAAATATAGAATATCCTAGTACATAAATAAATGCTTTAAATGACAATACTTTAATACACAGTACTTTAAACGGCAACAAAATCTTTTATTCTTAAATAATTAAATATAAAATATATAAATATAAAATATATGAGTATTTTTTATTTAATAAAATTAATTATTATGCAAAACTTTTTTATAATATTAAAAAAATATATTAAAATAATATTTTAAACAGTAACATAAAACTATAAAATCATTAAAATTTATTTTATATTACTTGATAAATAATTAGATTATTATATTCAAAATTTATTAACTAATTATTTTTATTAAAAATATTATTATATAATATAATTTTTTATAAAAATATTTTTAAAAAATAATTTATTTAAAATATTATATATAATACATGAAAATATTATTTTTTTATTTTTTAATTTTTTTAGAAAAATAGAATAAATAATATAATTTTAAATACATACCTAAATAAAAAAGTTAATATTTTTATGTATTATATATAACGTTTAAAATAAATTTTACTTTTACAAATATTTTGATAAAAAATTATATTATATAATAATATATTTAATAAAGTAATTAGTTAATAAATTTTAAATATAATAAACTAATTATATTTTATATTTAATTATTTAAGAATAAAAGATTTTGTTGCCGTTTAAAGTATTGTGTATTAAAGTATTGCCATTTAAAGTATTTATTTATGTATTAGGATATTCTATATTTATTAAAGTCCATCAATGCTCTTGTTTTATATTAGCCTTTGATTTTCATCTAATAAAATCTAACGGCCTTTATAAATGTGGCTCATTCAATAAGCACATAATAGTTGAGCTCATTTTAGACATACCCTATACTTTACTTTCTTTCATATATATGCGCATCGAATTCCAGTTTTTTCCCTTTTAAATGTTTCAAAAAAAAGCTAATAAGTTATAACTCAAATGACATAATCTTTCCATACTCATCTAAGAAGTTGTGAGTTTGAGTTTTTCTATCTTTAATAAAAAAAATGTTCAAAAAAAATATAAAATTGGATTAGAAACAGAAAACAATAATTACGTAAAACAAATCTATTATACTAAAAATAAAAAAAAGAGTATATTGAGAATAACGGATCTTTTTTATTTTTTAGAATATATTTAATTACAAATAAAAGTTAAAATTGTAAGATTTTTTTTATATAAAATTCAAACGAAAATAGAAAAGGATTAGTTGAAAATTTAATACAGAAAACAGGTAATATAGAAATACCACATCAAACATATTTCACAAATATACCTATAACAATTTTAATTATGTTAAAAATTTTAAATTTTCAGATCTGGGAGGCAGTGTCTAAGATTAAGTTAAACTTAAAAGTCAGGATTCGAAAGGCAAGCTAAGTCAGAAAAAGGACCGCCTACGCACTGGTAAACGAAAACCACCTCGACCGGATCAGAGTAAACAATAATGTCGAATCATGCCGCCCCTTGCCTTGAGTGCTCATCTGGAATAATCCGTTGGGGGCATCCTCTCTTTTAATTCGGAATAGGTAGCCGAATACCGCCCTTGTAGCTGCAGCTCCTCCCGTTGGGCATAGAGCCTTTCTTAATTTTTAAAAAGATTAAAATAATTTTATAAATAATTTTTAAAAGAACAAAATAATTTTTGAAGATTGATTTTAAAAAAACTAAAATACCTTTTAATTTATTTTGAAAGGATTAAGATATTCTTTTGAGCATTAATTTAAAAATATTAAATTATTCTTATATGATTAACTAAAATTATCCTTAACGTTACAAAATATTATAAAATTATCTTTTTATCTATAAACAATATTTTCTGGACAATTTTGCTCTTAAACAAAAATAGAAAAATCATCACCACTAACATCTATATCATCATCACCATTGTTACACATCTCTTTCTCCTTTTCCTTATCGCTATCACCTCTGCCACCATAACCATCACACCTTCTTTCTCTCTATTACCAGTTCATCATTTTAAATCACTACCACCCACCCACTATCCCCGACCTTTTTCTTTCCACCTGAACTCTTTTCTTTGTGCAACAATTCAAGAACAGCAACAACCACAAAAATTTTAAATTAAAGTAATTTTTCAACAGTCATCCCCAAGCCCCACACATTACATAAAACTTCACTTCAACATTCTAAAATAATCAAACTTCAATAGAGTGAATTGAAAAAATTCAAGTTCTAAAACAAAAAACACCACATCGACCTCAACTGTCGAGGACAAAATCAAAAGACATCAAACATTGGTGAGAAAATTGAAGATCAACAACATAAATTTAGTATAGGTCTTGTACCAAGAGAACCCAATCCCAGCCTTCACCAAATGATTCAAATTCAAATCAAACTTCCTTGGGTACAAATGGGTCCTCCACATGTGTCGTTGTAAGTTGATTCCAACACCAATTTCTCAAGAACAGGACACCTAGCGAGAAGTATCACTATATACTCATGACACCCAAACAAAACCCTATCCCCAACGTGCAGCACCTTTGGCGAAGGGAGGGACACAGCGAAGGGAGCCCCAAGCATTGTCGACTAAGTGTCGCACGTTCTCCGGCGACGATGACAACGGCCCTAACGAACAGAATTTGTTTCTTTTTTCGTTTTAATTTTTCTGTTTTAGATGCAGTGGGAAGAGGTGGGGATAATGGGTGGGTGGGGATTGAGGTAATTAGTGGTAATAGAAAAAGGGTATTTGTGTCATTTCAAAAATTATTATGTTCAAAATGATGATTTTAAAACGTTCAGTAACATTGAGGGTGATTTTAATAAAAAAAAGGTTAAGGACGATTTTGATTTTTACCGAAAATATTAAAGACAAAAAAAAGTACTTAATCCTTTATATTACAACATAAATTTTCTTTCGATATCACCAAATTTTTTCAAGTTATTCATATAAGCAATTGTCAACAACATGAACAACAAAAAATAAAGTGTATATTAAACTACAAAATTTAAATTAATATAAAATATTAAAAAAAGATTTACTAAATTATTTGAACCAACAAAATAAAATAAACATAACGGTAATATAATTGGCTTGAGGAACCTGTGTAAAAATTAATATTAACATGTGTTTATGAATAAACAAACTCTAAACGAGTTTAGCTTTCTTCAACTCTAAAGTTGAAGTTGAAGTTGTGAATTGCTTCCATTCAAAACAAAAGTTGCTCATTTTTTCAAAGACAATGAAGATATCAAAGAAAAGATATATTTGATTTAAATATTAAACACTTAAAGATGTGATAATTAATTTAAATTAGATCTAATTTACATTTTAAACTTTTAAAAATACTATTAAATAAATTAAAATTATATTAAATCTTTTGACAAATTCAAATAACAAATTAAATTTAAATATAATTAGATAAATTTAAATTTGTGCTTTTCAATGAATTTGAAAAGAATTCTTTAGTTTTTTACTATTCTCACTTAACTCAATAAATTTTATAAGTGCGTGCCATAATTTTAGCACCACTATTTTTTAGATAAATTTTTGTTCTTTTTGATATTCAATATCAGTATAGTATAATTTTTCTAATATTCAGATTTTTGAACATGATAAAATTATTATTTTATATCTTATTTCTAAAATAACGAAAATATTCTCTTAAACACGTATCAGTTAAATATACGACTTTGGAATAAAATGAGTAGTAAATTTAATCTTTTAATCTATTAACAAAATATATATAACCAAGAATAAATGACTAAAATAAAAATATATTAAATATGTTTTAAATTATTCAAGTATCTTTTCTTTTTAATTTTACTTTGGAGAATTCATTTGTATATTATCCTAGCATTGCTAATGCAAAATTTTTGTTTTGCTTAAGCTATTTATTATTTTTAGGAATGTATTTAGTTTCTTAGTTTAGCATACTATATGCATTTGAACTGGATTCATTCATGTAATAATAGTGGTTCTTACAAATATTATTGATTGACTTGATAGCCGCAGATAGCCGCAGCTTGATCATATCAATTGCCAAGCCAGTCATGAGTCTATGAAGCTAAGTCAAAATCTATCCAACTACTCTATTGTCATTCCACGTGTAGGCCAAGCATTCTTGCAGAAGAAATATCATTCTCTCTCTATACAAGTTAATTCATCTCTAATTTTTTATGTTAAAGGAGCTGTTACAGCAATAGAAAGAACCCAAAAAATCACATCTTTTTATTCGAACATTTACCACTGAGTACAACTCCTCTGTTTGCCGTAAACATTGGCTTGTTATTTAAACTTACACATAAAAGCAGGGTTTAAGAGCAAACATCCTCAAACCCATTTCTTTCTTCATGAATCTGAAAGAAGAAAAAAAAAGTAATCGAATTTTCAAAATGTGGGAGGGACGACGATTTATTTTGGATTTCAACCTAGAAATTAAGACAAGGGATAGCGAAGTGTAAAAGTACAAGTTAAAAAGAAGATAATAATAAAAAAATTAAAAAAAAAAGATAAGTGACCAAAATAACTAACATTTCTATCAATATTCTTATACAAGAAGAACATGAATTTGTTGATCATATTGTGCAAAATATTTTTTACAAAAAAAAAAAAAGCTAAGGCTAATAATAGTAAATTTCTACACTATTTCTCCCCAATCCTTCTCCATTGTTGGAACCATCAACCAATCATCTGGGTAGCAACAACTAAGATCTATTGCATCCACCAAAGATTGTGATTCATAACAAATCCCATCCTTAGAATTATTATCCACAAAAGGGTAACAATCCAATGATGTTTCCTCATTATTATCAATAATGTTCATGTTCTTCCCATCTAAATCATCAAGAAATCCCATCCACCAAGAAGAATATGAAGAACCTTGATTACTATTATTCTTATTGTAGTCTTCAATGGTTATTACAGAGGAAGATGATAATGATGATGATGGCGGCTCAGCCATTACACAAGGATCAGTTGTTGACCATGTTGGTCCTGGCTGAGGCATAGCTTCCATTAAATAGTAACAATAACATCGTGCATATGAAAACATTGACACATCAATATTACTATTATTATTATTATTATTAATGTTACCTTCCACACTACTATGATGTTGAAAAGAACAAGGAACCTCTCTTGTTGAATAATCATCTTGGTGAGGAGAAGCTTCTCTTCTTGAGGGTATGCTAGGAATATTGATTCTTCCTTCTTCCATGGTATTGTATTTTTTTTCTTTTCTAACACTCAGAGTCAGATAGATCGGTTGGTTGGAGCTAAAGAATAATTAACCAAAGTTTCTCAATGAGTTTGGTATTTTTCATTTTGGGTTGTTGGGAATTGGAAGTTACTAGGTAGCACTAGCATGTGATGGAAGAGTCTAAAAGAGAAGCATGTGTGAAGTGATTCGGATCAAAACAAGAAGCAATGCCTAATCTTATTGGATACAATTTCCCTTTTTGTGGATACATGATGGATATTTCTTTCTTCTTGTTTCTCCCTCTATGTGAGATATGTTTTTTTGATAAGAATGTAAATAATAAGGAATTTATATGAACAAATATTTTGGAAATTATGAACCAAAAATAATGAAAATTTTAGTGAATCTAATAAAATATCAATAAAGTATTGGAAACACAACTACTATTGCGGTCAATATTTAATGTAAAAAAATATCTAAAATTTTTAAAACAAAAATATTCAAAACTTAATTAAAAAATATTTAAAATTGAAACCCAATAAAAAATTGTCTTATATAAACTTTATAATAAACTTATTTAAAAACTTGTTAAGTTGTTTGGAGAAATTAATTGCTATAATATTAGTATCTAGTATCAAACCAATCATGAAAATGTGTAATTTTTTTAATTATCTGCGCACATTAAGTCATTAACGGATTAATCATGATATATGATCTAAGAAAAAGTATAGGTAGATAATGAAAATATTAAATAATGTGAATAATAAATATATTAGATGTTTAATTTAATAGATATGGAGATGATTATGTTAATTATTTTTAATTGGATGGTTATTTCTTTTGATTGATTTACTTATGTACAATTAATAATAGCTGGATATACAATTCATTAGATGTGCAGATAATTATCCTAATATTAAAGTTTAAGAGATAATTTAGAAGTAGAATATTTTTTTATTTTATTAGATCAATTCTAAAATCCATTATTTATTATTGAGAAAAACTCAAAATAGCCCTTGACAATTACCTCAAAAGACAACGAGGCCTTGAAAAAAATAAATACCAATCCGGCTTCTGAGATTTACTTTTATGGGACTAATTAGTCCATGTGCCAAAAAAAGTCAATATTGTTTTTTTTGCACAGGGACTAATCAGCCCCAAAAAAATATTAGAGACCGAGTTAGATGTTTTTTTTTTAGAGATCTCATTGTCCTTTTGAGATAATTGTCAAAAACCAAATGAAATATTCACTCTTTATTATTTACAAAAGCTATTATTTATATAACAAAATCCAAAATCTAAATCCTAGAATTTGCAACTAACATTCTCAACCGAAAAACAAAGGAAAAATAAAAAAGAAAAAGAAAGGATGAAAAAGTGGGTAAGAGACATCAGCATGTACAGTGACACGTATGTGCTAAATCTAATTGGACACATCAAATCTGTGTTTCTTAGGTAACATAGCCTGCGTGTCTGCAAAGTCTTGGCCCATTTCTCCCACACATTTTTTTTTTCTGTTACCTTTTTGAATTTTTCTTCTAGGCTTTGCCATTTTAAAATCCGAATTGATGAATGAATATATCTATACAGCATGCTGTAAAGCAATTAAATACACGCTTCTTGTCTTCTATGAGCCTGGCATTAGAAACCATAGATCCAGGATAAAAGCTGTAACTTTTCAACTTTAACTTGACAGAAAAATTTCAATGAATCAAGTAAACAAGTACATACATGCATACAGCTGCAGCATCTCTCTTATCTCTTTTCATTAAGTGCAGGCTTCAGAAGCGTGGACATAATACATCATGGATGGTACGACTATATGACAGAAAGTTAATAATAATAATAATAATTCATTACTTGTAATTTTTTTGGGTAAAAAAACGTAACTAAACGGGCCGAAGAAAGAAATTACGTAGATTCCCTAAAATTGAAAATATTACCTGCATCTTCCATAACCACATTTCTATATAAATCGAATAAGCTATATTCGATTTAAAGAGATTGATAGTGAATAGAACGAGAATAAGTTAATTTATTAGTATTTCAAACAAATTGAATTGAGTTTATTCAATTTATTCATGTATTTTGTCCATTATAATAAATCAAATGAGTATTTCTTAAGTAAATCAACTCACCCTTATTTGATTTATACACAAATTTTTATATATAAAATTTGAATTCACTCTATTCGAATTATATTGCATTAAACAATTTTTTTTTCAAAAATTTTAAAATAATTCATTATAATATTACTAGTTATGTGTTAAAAAAAATTAATTTGAATACGTTATGTTAAGCTATTATTTTAGGAATTACATCATATTTCTTTATAAAGAATTAATCTTAGGATATTAATTAACACAATAGTATATATAGTTATACATTGTATATACAAAATTATCTATTAATATTAAATAGACGATATGGTTGAATATTAACAAATAAGATATAATAAATATGAATATTGTGGTGATAATTAGTATTAAATTTTTCATAAAAAAATCAAAGATATTAGTACTAAAATTCATATTAATATGTACCATTGCGGCTTATAATCATAGTAAAGACCGCCCATATCTATTGAATTGGTATGTACAATAGGAAGAATTGTGATCATAATAAGGTGGAGGAGGTTATTGTCATGAGAATTGTCCATACAAATACGACTCCTCCCTCACTTGATAATTTTTTTTTTGGTGTAACCGTCATTAAAATTTCGATTTCCTGCAATATAGTCACAACCATACTCAAAGCCACAAAGATGGGAACTTATAAGAGAAGAGAGAATTAAAATAAAAAAGCTAACAAAAATTGAAAAATAAGCATATTTACAATATTCACACTATAGCCAATAATAAGCACACATTACAATTTGCAAATCCCTTATAACAGTGTCAAAAACTTGAACAAGCACTAAACACTAGAATTCAACGCTATTCAAAGTTTAGTTTAAATATCGCAAATCTAAAACAACAACCAAAAGTTTTAATTTTGGATTATTCTCCCTAAAAATCACAATGAATTGCTTAATTATTGGCTATGGAGAAAATTGAGGTTTGGATCACAATTAACAAAAATTTAAATAACAAAAAATTAAAAAGAGCAAACAAGAAATAAAATTAAGAGAAAATAAGATAATTAATTAGAAAAAGAAAATAAACTCAAATGCTAAAAGGGTCCTGGTTAGGTTGAGGACTAAGGATCACTATTCTTATCATTGACAAAAATATAGCAATTATGAAGAATTAATCCTACTTCATTAACCTCTACACATTGATGAAAGTCAAGTAGGTATAATTAATCATAATCCATAAGTCCTAATAACCAAATTACTAATTGAATTAGTAAAAGATTAGCGTCAATGGAAATAAGATTAATTAACAATCCTAAATTATTAATCAATATTGAATATCAATGACTCAAAGTCACTTAATTTCTCAACCCTAAATCAAAAAAAGAAAAATTTACTCCATGTCTAAAGTTAACAATTTATTAAATACTTGGTGTGCATAAACATAAAGCATCATAAATTACAAGAATTAATAAAATCTATAGCTACCCAATGCAAGAAAACAATAATAATAACTCAATTAAGTATGAATAAAACATAAAATGTCAAATTACATTAAAGAAGAATCAAACAATGGTTCATAAACTAAAAATAGCAAAATAGAAAAAATAACAAAAAATTCAAAGAAACTAAAGTAGAAAAATAATAAATTATAAACTCAAAACTACAATTAATTAACAAAACTAAAACCTAGAACTAGAGAAAATTAACTAAAAATTCTAGAACTAAAATCTAAGACTACTTAGTGTTTTTCCTTGCATTCCTCCTTGAAATACTTTAAAAATATCATGCTTGGGACCTTATTTAGGGTCCAAATGGCAAACCCACATACTCGTTAATCTAGGCACATGATGACACTGTTGCTTAGATGAAAAATTTTGTCTTGGCGAAATTTTGCTTGAACAACAAATGTTGTTTGGGTAATATTTCACCTAAGTGATACTTCTTTGCTTGGGCGAGACCACAAATGTTAAACTTTTTGTTTTGTGATTCTTTCCCTTTTTAGCCATATTCTATACTTCCACTTGAACTTGAATTAACATAAAATACTAACAAACATATCAAGATACCAAGTGAATAATTCAAGATTTAAACTTTTTCAATTTATGGTCAAGAATCATACAAATTTATCGTTAATCGCAATTAGAATCAAGAGTCACAAATTTAATCAATTAAACACAAAAATAAAAAAAATTACATGAAATCTCTAAAAATATATACAATAATTTACATAAAATTAGACTTCATCACATACCATAATTTTTGCATATATAGTGAAAGTCAAAATAGATTAATATACCATAATTTCTTATTATTAAAAATACTTATATATGATCACATAATTTTTTTAAAATGACTAAAGTGGACACAATAGATAGAAAACTAATTAATAAGAGAATCACTAGAGACCAAAGTAATTAGTTAATTATACATCAAACTAAACATCCTTATTTGCATCAACATTCTCATAAAATTAACTATAAAAATAGTTATCAAAATTAGTTATTAGTGTATAATATTAAAATATAAAATACATATTAAAAATAAAATAAATTATTTATTTATATATAAATACATGATTAATTTTTGTTTACACATAATATTTTAAAAAAAATCACAAAATAAAAAGAATATGTTCGAGACATCATGTTAATCCCAAAGAGAAAGAAAAATTGCGAATAGTTATTAAAGATAAATTTACTTAAAGAAAGAAAATATCAAAATATAATATAAAAACCATAAATAAAAGAAGGTAGCATTTTATAAGTAAAAAGGCATTAGTAAGAATAAAATATTATTTTAGTATCTAATAGTTAAGTTAGGTCATATTTTTTTATTATTTTATTCATTTTATATATCTCTAACTTTTTTATTATTTCAACTATACTCCTTTTTAGTTATTCTTTTCTTTTATTCCCATCATCTTCTTTTTATTGCCAATGTAAACACCATCCTTTTCTTTTTCGTTCTCCTTTTTTTTATCACTCTATTACCAATATAGTATCACTACACTAGCACATATATTTTTTGGTGACTTTTTTTTTTTTTTTGGTGACTGCACTAGCACATATATCATCTCAAACAAAAAGGTCGAAAGAAAAGAAGAGAAAAAAGAACGAAGAGAAAGTAGAGAGGTAATAGTGTTGTGGTGTGGTGGTGAGGCCTTGGTGGTAGTGATTTTATGACAAAAAAAAAGTGAAAAAAAAAAGAAAAAAATTAAAAGAGTATGATTTAAATTTTTTATTTAAGAATTAAAATATAATGAAAATAAAACGTTAGAAACAAAAATGGAATTTGACACAAACATTTACCTAACGTTAATAAATTAATTAATAATAGGCCAAACAAGAAAATTAAGCAGGTTGTTAGTTCACTTGTTGGGTCATAACTCATAACCCATGAATTGGCTCAGCATAGTTATTCATATAGGCTTGGTCTTGTGGAGCTTTTGCTTTGGACATATCCTGTGGGCCTTTTTGAAAATAATATCGTATTATATGCTGCACTTTGGCCCTATGGTCCACAACCTAACCCGCATGCATTTACTTTTTAATTTTTGTCTTTGACGAAAATATCCACTAATCTATTTGATAGTTCTTAACGAATTTTATGTCAATATATATTTTGTGCTTTGACTTTGAAAATTTATAGAATTATAATATTTGAGAAAATTGCTTTTTGTAACACTCAAAATTTAAAAAAAAAAATTATTATGAACTAATTTTAATTTATTTATTTATTAAAGACTTTAATCTCAGAAATTATCTTATTAAAGATAATCAAAACAAATTTTGATAAATTAAGTTTAAAATAAATTAAAATTTTTATTTAATTTTATAATTATTGATTATTTTATATATTTAAATTATAAATTTTAGTAGTTGTAAAATAATAAAAATTTTATATAATTTTATTTAAATAATTGAGATTTTAAAATTTAATATTTAAATTTTTATAAACAAAAAAATTCATTATATTATCTCTAATTTTAAATTAAAATACTTGATTAAAATTCAATTAACAAATTGATAATTAAATAATATTTTTAAAGTAATTTTAAGGGATTAAATTAGATTTTAAAATTAATACAATATAACCTAATTTGATTTAGAATTTACTAAAGGTTTAATGATTCTATTGGTCCCTATAGTTTCGTGAAATTTTCAATTAGGTCCCTATACCTTTTTTCTTTTTAATTGAGTCCTTACACTAATTTTTTTTTAATTAAGTTCTTCTTAGTAGTAATTGGCTTAATTTTATAGGGACTCAACTAAAAAAAAAGAATTGGTATAGGGACCTAAATAAAAGAAAAAAAAGTGTAGGGACCCAATTAAAAAAATTGGTTCAAAGACTCAACTAAAAAGAAAAAAAAACCTAATTGAAAATTTTGCGAAACTATAGGGACTAACAAAGTAATTAAACCTTTACTAAATCCTAATTTATCCAAAAATTTCTAATTTCATATTTACCCTAAATCAAACCCTAACCCTAAAAAATTAAACACACAAAACCCTAATCCCCAGCCGCCACTCACCCTCCCTTTACCTCATACCCACCAACGCTGAAAGAAAGAAAAGAGAAAAGAGGGGGAAGGCTGCGAAGAGAAGAAAGGAATAGAAGGGAAGAGAGAGAACGGCGCCGACGAGCATTACTGCCGCCGCACTGTTGTGCCGCCAGTCACGAAAGGAAGAGAGAGAGAGAGAGATGCGGAGAGTTCAGGAAGAAAGAGAGAGAGAGAGAGAGAGGCCGAACGCGGGGAGCCTTCCTTGTCGCCTCGTCGTTTCGTCGTCTCATCGCCGTCCGTGGAGCCACGAGCCGCGTCATTTTTGCCAAGAAGAGGGAGAAGATGCGAGCTGGAGGAGTTGTGCCCAATCGCCGTCAGCTTCGCACAGAGCTCCCCTGGTCGTCGCCGCCGTTCCAATGTCGCCGTCGAGCTGTCCTATCGCCGTCATATTCATCATTTTCGTCCCTAGAGCCGTGAGGAGCGGCGCCATCATCGAGGTAGTGTGGGCTTCATGAAGAGAGAAAATAGAGAGGTTGCCACCGTGGGTGTCGCTGTCGAAGGAGTAGAAAACCTCGCCGCCATGCCTGGCTGCCGAAAAACGGCACTGTCGTCGCTAAGAACCACTATTAGTAAGGGTTTTGCTTTTGGTTTTCGTTCTTTTGAATTCCGGAAACGTTATCGTCTCTACTTGGTTGTTATAGTTGCCGTCACTGTAGTTCTGGTCACCGTTGTTGCTCGAGATAGTTGTCGGAGCTTCTGGCGGATCGGTTCAGAGACTACTGCTGCGTCATTCTCTTATTTTAGTAAGTATCTCTGTCTCAGAACCCTCATCGGTAGTTTTTTGCTATATGTTATTAAGGATTTTGCGACATTGATGATTTAGGATTGAGTTATCAAGTTGCATGTTGCGATTAAAGTCGTTTTTGTTGTTGCAGACATAAGCGAAGCTTTGGATGCAGCCGCTACTGTTACGGGCCGGGGAGAAAGAGATTTATTGCGTTAAGAATTGCTGCAAACTTTATTCCTCGATGTAGGGGTTTGTTTCAAAATATAAATATTTTGGGCATTGAATACCTGACAAGTTTAGCAGATTAATGCAAATAGATGAATGTCTATGATGTGAATGATTTTCTGTTGTGATTGAAAGGTTATGGTTGTTGGTAATTGATTAATTTTCTAAGTTTTGGTAAAATTGATTGAATATGTTGATTTTGGATTTTAGATTGAAAATGATTGGTTTTGAATGACGAACTTGGAAACGTTAAGTTGAAAGGTTGGTTTTTGTTGAGTTTAGGTTGAAAAGAGGGGACCTGTGATGAGTGGCAAACTCCAGTTTTTAGGGGAGGTGCTGCCAAAATTTTTCTAAGAATTTGAATGAGTTTTGGTTATGATTTCAAAAATGAATTTGGTTTGAATTAATTACCAAAAGAGATAAGTCTTGAATACTTCTAAGGATTTTAAAGAGAATCGAATTTTCATAATTTGGTTGAATTGTGATTTTACCCATTTGATTCTTGTCATTAACGAAAAGAGATTTGATTAACGAGCTAAAGACTTTGAAACAGTAACTTAAGTATAATTCAAGGGTTTAGGAATAAGAGAGTAAGTTTGACGGTTATGCCTGAATTAGGATGTGATAACTAACTATTGGTTTTGATCTAGGAATGGTGATGACTAACAATGATTTTGAGTAGGCTTGATTTTGGTTGATTGTGAATGAGTGTATTTGAAGTGGTTTGGGTTGTTTTGTTGAGTTAGAAACTGTTTTGGCTTATGAACCTTGGAAAGTTGCCAAATCCTGTTTTTAGTTAAAAACTGATTTTTGGCCAACTTTGGCGGGTCATAACTCGGTCCTTGGAGTTGAAAACTTTTCAAAATTATATTTTTTATGAAAATTCATTTTTTGATCTTTTCAACGGTTCAAGAATGGTTGAAAAATGAATTTTTTGGAAAGAGTTATGAAGGTTTGAACTTTGGACTGAAAAACTGGTTTCTGCAAAATATCAGAATTTTTCAAGTCCTGATATGTAATCGTACGCAGAACTCATCGTGTGTACACAAGAGTTGGCCACTTCCAACACTCATGCGTCCGCGACGCAAGTCATGCAGATGCGAGTGAGTCCCATTGTCCAAACCTTCCGCATACGCAAAGGTGTTCCGCGTATGCGACTTGTCAAATTTACACTTATGCGTATGCGACCACTCCTATTTTTGAAAAGTGAATTTTTAAGCTTTCAACCATATCTTGAGCCTTCTGAATTTTATAAACCCTGATACAAGTCTAGAGCTGATGAAATTAAGGATAGAGGAGTCAAGAATGAAACCTAAAGAGTTGAGTTAGTGAATTAGAGGAAAATGAACAAATGTGGAATAATATATGGTGAGAATGATTGTGATGATGAATGGTAACTAACTATGATAATGAATGATGATGATGAACGAGTTTAAATACTAAAGTATGAGATTGAGACTAAGATTGATAATAAGATTGAGAATGAAAAGTGATAATGAAATTGATATTGACAATGATTCTGATTGATATATATATATATATATATATATATATATATATATATATATATATATATATATCTCTCTCTCTCTGTGTGTGTGTGTGTGTACCTACCTGGGTAGATGCAATGGCATTGATTCACTTGTTCCGGGTTTGGTTTAAGCCTCCCGGGGTAGATCCAGTGGTTCTCTCCCACTTGCTCTTGGTTGAGAATGATACGTGATTTTAAAACTTTATCTGATTCCCAAATTTTCCTGGGAAGATGCAGTGGGTCGGCACTTGCTCCAGGTTGAGATTTAAGATTCTGTTGACCCTCCGTCGCAAGATGTGGCCGGACACTTAGACCTTTTTGAATGGTGCCCCCAATGCATTTGATAATGAATATAAATTTTGAGTTAGGGATGCATGCATGCAGAGACTGTCCATACATTAGCTCATTATTGTTGGGCTTGCAGTTTTGTTGTTTTGCTTTATGAATGACAATATGTTTTCGAGTCATGCACTCATGCTTATGTGGTAGATATTCATAGATCTACTAAGGATGGAGACATACTAATTTAAATATATATCTACTTGATAGATCATCTTTGTTTGCTATTTATAAAAATATAAAATTCATAGAAAGTTTTTTCTTGACTTATGAACTTCTTCTCTAATGTATAAGTATATACAGGAGAATCATTCAATGATGTCAAGGTTTGAAGCATTGGATCCTGCCAGGAAGCTTAAACTTGATTTAGTTGAGGTGAATATTTTAAGTATATTATTTTTCTTAGAATCTTTTTTCATGTAACTGGTATTTTGATATACCTGCATATAAAAGTGTTGAGTCAAAGTAGGTTACATAAATTTAATGAAATTGTCCACTAAAGAATTTATAATTTTATCTCCTATCTTAAAATATTTTCAGTGGTACTATCATAATCTGAATTTTGGTAAAGAGTGATCATTTTCTCTCCCAACCAAGAGCATATCCTTGATAGTACTAAACTCCACTACAGGTAAACTAAAATCGGCACCTCCACCAAAGAAGGATTTAGCTGTGGCGAACCCTGAAGCAAATTCTAAGCAGGTTAGATCTCAGATGAAAATTGCTCTCTTTCTCTCTATCTCAAACCCTATCTTCTCAACTCCGTTTTCCACCTTTGGGTTCTTGTTTCTCTTCAATCTTTGCCAGTTGCTTCCTTCCATTATCATGTCTTATATGCTTATTTTTTTAATTTATTATTTATTGGTGTGGATATTGTAACACCCTACCACATAGAGCTTTACGCTTAAATCATAAAGCAGAGGCGGTGTGGAATTACGACCTCTAAGGACTCCAAACGCCTAGCGAGGTGCCTCTCGACCTACATTTGAAAAACACAAATATTCGTATGGAATGAGAACCGTAGGTTCTCAGTACGGTAAAGGTGCCGCATACATAAGATATAAGGTCCTGGGAAAGCCAGAGGCAATTCTGGAACTCCGACACTCAGATTATAAGACTTAAAGAACGAAAACAGAAACGATAAACAGGTGGTTCTCTAAGGATTCCTAAACTTAACCAAAACTTGAATAAAACCCTTAATCTCTCCGTCTTTCCTCCGTTCCTCCAGCTCTGGTAAAATCACATAGACAAACAAGCAGACAATGACAAACACACGTAGTATACAAGTAATACAGATAGCAAGTATAACAATTAACATATTAAAATCACTTAGGCATTTCCAATTAATACACAAACAAGCAATTCAATCAATATGCATATGATGTATGCATGTCATATGGCTGATGAGTCTCATCTGTCAGTTATAAAGACAACCCGATAAGTCCGGCTGGACTGTCCCCCAACGCGCATCCCCAAAAGTCTATGCATAGCTTTTTCTCATATATAAAATTGCTCAATGGGGGGTATCCTTCTCGGAAATTTATAGGTACCCAGTCACTCTTACGTTGTAGGATCAATAGAGTGTCGAGTCTCAACTTGGAACACATGGTGGCAAGCCACGGTACTTTACCCAGAAAAACTTGTATCTCAGATAAAATTTAGTGCATAAGCCGCATAAACCTTCATAATCATTTCATAATCATTCATTATAGCCATAACATCACTTATACATCATATAATTGTACTTTTATACATAATTCATCATAACCCGGAGCAAGTGGGGCGAACCACACCCTTGCATCATAACACGTGCAGGTAGTCGCGTCGTGTGCAGGTGGTCGCGTCGCGTGCAGGTGGTCGCGTATGCAATCCCTCAAAAACCACTGCTCGCGTACGCAAGCAACCTGCTCGCATACGCAAGGTGCCCAATTCGAATAGGTTGGTTGGTGCACGAAATTGTGATCTCTACTTTTCACAACTCAAACAATCCCCGGTAATGGCTCCAAAAACTTGGTGATCAATACCATGGTCTAAACACAACTTCGCACAACTAACCAGCAAGTGCACTGGGTCGTCCAAGTAATAAACCTTACGCGAGTAAGGGTCGATCCCACGGAGATTGTTGGTATGAAGCAAGCTATGGTCACCTTGTAAATCTCAGTCAGGCAGATTCAAATGGTTATGGATGATATATGAATAAAACATAAAGATAAAGATAGAGATACTTATGTAATTCATTGGTGGAAATTTCAGATAAGCATATGAAAATGCTTTGTCCCTTCCGTCTCTCTGCTTTCCTAATGTCTTCATCCAATCCTTCTTACTCCTTTCCATGGCAAGCTGTATGTTGGGCATCACCGTTGTCAGTGGCTACAATCCCGTCCTCTCAGTGAAAATTTTCAACGCATCCTGTCACGGCACGGCTAATCATCTGTCGATTCTCAATCAGGTTGGAATAGAATCCATTGATTCTTTTGTGTCTGTCACTAACGCCCAGCCTTCAGGAGTTTGAAGCTCGTCACAGTCATTCAATCATTGAATCCTACTCAGAATACCACAGACAAGGTTTAGACCTTCCGGATTCTCTTGAATGCCGCCATCAATTCTAGCTTATACCACAAAGATCCCGATTAAAGAATTCAAGAGATATCCACTCAATCTAAGGTAGAACGGAGGTGGTTGTCAGGCACACGTTCATAGGTGAGAATGATGATGAGTGTCACGGATCATCACATTCATCAAGTTGAGGAACAAGTGATATCTTAGAACAAGAATAAGCTGAATTGAATAGAAGAACAATAGTAATTGCATTAATACTCGAGTTACAGCAGAGCTCCACACCTTAATCTATGGTGTGTAGAAACTCCACCGTTGAAAATACATAAGAACAAGGTCTAGGCATGGCCGTGAGGCCAGCCCCCAAAACGTGATCAAAAGATTCAAAGATCTAAAGATCTGATCTAAAAACTAGATGTCCAAAGATGAAAATACAATAGTAAAAGGTCCTATTTGTAGAGAACTAGTAGCATAGGGTTTACAGAAATGAGTAAATGACATAAAAATCCACTTTCGGGCCCACTTGGTGTGTGCTTGGGCTGAGCATTGAAGCTTTCATGTGTAGAGACTTTTTTTGGAGTTAAACGCCAGCTTTTGTGCCAGTTTGGGCGTTTAACTCCCATTCTTGTGCCAGTTCCGGCATTTAACGCCGGGCATTCTTGAGCTGATTTGGAACGCCGGTTTGAGCCATCAAATCTCGGGAAAAGTATGGACTATTATATATTGCTGGAAAGCCCAGGATGTCTACTTTCCAACGCCATTAAGATCGCGCCAATTGGGCTTCTGTAGCTCCAGAAAATCCACTTCGAGTGCAGGGAGGTCAGAATCCAACAGCATCTGCAGTCCTTTTCAGCCTCTGAATCAGATTTTTGCTCAGGTCCCTCAATTTCAGCCAGAAAATACCTGAAATCACAGAAAAACACACAAACTCATAGTAAAATCCAGAAAAGTAAATTTTAACTAAAAACTAATAAAAATATACTAAAAACTAACTAAAACATACTAAAAACATACTAAAAATAATGCCAAAAAGCGTATAAATTATCCGCTCATCATTGGTTGTGTCGCGTATAGTGGTCGCATACGCAAGCTATGCAGGATAGCAAAAGTGCTGAATGCTGCAGAATTTTCAACTTTGCATTTCGAATTTCCAACTCGCATAACTTTTTCGTTTTAAAATATTTTTCATTTGTTCTTTAAACGGCGTAAACTTCACGGACCCAATTTTCATATAAAATAAGTTTGAAACAATTTAGGGGTCCAGAAGCCAATTTATTGCTCACCAAAATTCCGCCAAAAATCAAATTTACACAAAACCCTCAACCTCTATTTTCATTAAAAATCAAACTCAACCTCAACATTCTATTTATATAATCAGCACCACAACATACCATATCATATTAACACAATACCACACCTTTCCATCACCCACTATATATCACTTTCACAAAACTCCTATACATAAACTTCACAATTATACCAACAACCATCAACATACCATCATATATACATATTCATTATTACCAACTTATCAATCATCATCAAACCATCATTTATCATTCTATTTCCATCATAATCAATAAAAACCAACAAATTCTCAATCCATATAACCAAATATCATCAAAGATACTAAACAATTAACATACTCATACATTCACACCTATCGTATAGTTACTTAGCCTAAGTTTTCACGAGACATTATATATTAAATACGAGAAACCACCACCATACCTTGGCCAATTTCTCTCCTAAGTCAACAACACCAAAAGTGATGAGATCACAAGTTTCTAACACCGAAACCTCAACACCCAAGGCTCAAACAAAGCTTCCAATCTCTTCAAATGAGTTCCAATTTTACATATACACTACTTAACACATATTATCACATTCATATACCAATTTCAATATACAAACACATATAATCAAGGAATTCACTAGGTTTAAAGTTGTCTTACCTTACTAACACGAAATTGGAGCAAGACCCAACAAATTCACAAGGTCAAAATGCTCCTAAACATCAAGATTCAACAAAATCTCAACACCAAACTTAGCAAATTTTGAAATTGGAGATGAGAGAATCGAAATATAAATTGTAACTTCCTTACCTAATTAAATACTGGACTTTATAGAGCTTGACACGCTGGACGCGTGGCCGCAAATGATATGACGATCGGAGGTCGGAGTGAGAATATATGGTGATTTGAATGGAAGGTAAGGGTTTTGGAAACCTTCCTCCTCTCCCCTTTTATGTTTCAGCATGAAACAACAATGAGGAAGAAGGTAATGAGCTGAAGCTCATTTTATTTATGGGTTTGGTTGGGCCATGGGCTTGGTTCGATTGGTTCGGTCTGTTCGGCCTAATTTTAGGCCAAATTTTTTAAAATTAGTATCAAAATTCTTATTTTAATTAGCTCTATCTCATAAAAGTATAAAATTCATATTTCTAATTTCTTTTATTAAAAATTAATTTATTGACTAATTATTTATTAATTTTACATGGTTTACAGATATAAATTAAATTCTATTTTTTCTTTTTAATCCAATTTCAATTTATGCTCTTTTAGTCCTTTCGAAAGTATGAATGTTGATTTTATTTTATCTCAAGTTTGAAATTGAATCTTTAGTATTTATGATAAAAAATATTACATACTTAACAATGCTAGATGATTTTGTTTGTACGTAGTTAGTAGTAGTTGGTTACTTGGTTTTGTTTCTCAATTCTCAATATATAGGAAAATAATATAGTACAAAAGTGAAGGAAGTTTTGTGAATTTTAAATAGACTAACACAAAGATTAAATAGACTAAGTTCGACTAAACTCAAGATGAATGCAACTAATACAAATAGTAAATAGATTAAGTTCAACTAATCAGCTCACGGCTTCTTCTTAAAAAATCGCATCGACTTGTTCGCTATTTTGTTAACACTTGACAGAGTAAATCTGTTCGGTGAACGGGCATCTGTCTATAGGTTATACTGATGACCAACTGTCTGTTTCTGTACTGTTTCTGACCCACCTACTTCTGCTGGAGTGAAAGGACTAGAGATATACTCGTCAACAACCTCCTACTTTGTCGGTGCATTCAAGTCAAGACCGCTCGGAGCCTCTATTGGCACATTCAGACGACCTGTATTGATCTCAAGATGCGGATTGATGCAACCACTTGCTTGACTATCGGGTGTGGGGGTACGATAGCTTCGACGAGCCGAACCATCCACCAATGCCTGGTGTGACTGCGGCGATTGCTGTGATGGCTCTACAGGGAGGATATCCTCAAGAGGAGCACTACTAGCAAGGAAATAATAGATTAACGCTTCATCCACAGACTTATCAACCTGTGGTGACAATGGGGGAAAGTCTATAAACTCGTATCCCAGACGGCTATGCTCGCTGTATAGCAAGTTGTGGTGCTCGCTGTGGTGCTAGCTATGATGGATGTGATGGCTGTGATGATGGCAGTGATGGTTGTGCTGTGATGGCTGAGGTAGTTATGGCGATCATAAGGACATGGCTGGAACACTGCATATGGTTACTAGGGTGGCTACTGGGGTGACTGCTGAGGAATGAACTCCAACAACCTCAGGTACATCCAGAATAATCCAAGGTACCAACTATGGTACTCGACAGACATGCTAAAGTCAGTGATAGGTTGCAGATTCCTATCTTGCAACCGACTGTTGTAGCGGTTCTCCTATTGCTGAATCCATTCGTCGAGTATGGTACTCCAATCATGACACTGTACTCCCTGAAGAGTGTAACAGTGCTGGTCAAGAGGGATGGCCTATGCCGGCAGAGGAGGGACTGTGCATACCCGTATTGGCGAACTACTCGGTCCACAAGATGCCATTCAACACACTCGAATGAAAGCAACGACCCTATCGTGCCACACACATCAAGGCAGTGATGTAATTTGGCCGAGATGACGATGTCGAGGTATGGCTGCCAAACAAACTACAAAATGTTGCATAGGTTAAGTTAGATTATTAATGTCATAAATTATTCTTATAAAATTAATACCGATACTGACCTCTTCTATGTAGTCTATGTCGGGCCTAATAGACGTTGCGCTCCTCGACATCCATGTCTTGGTTCATGGATGATAACTCCACTTGCAACACACAACGTTATAATAGAATTTAAATTACGTATTTCGGTAAAACATAAATAAAATACGAGTCAAACTCCAATAAATTATGTACTGTTATGGTGTTACCTGCGTGCAACCGATATATCAGCGGATGCAAACCGTTGTCTTGGAATAGGGGCAAGAAAGGGTATTCGCTCCCACGCCCAAATAAACAACAAATCAAGCAGGCCATCCATCTCCTTGCAATCGTACAGCGATGTACGACATAATGACTTGTAAAGATGTGCGAGTGTTGCTGACCCCCAACTGTAAGTGCTTATTTGCTCAAAGTTTTGGAGTAGTGGTAGGTACTTCGTGTGGGCATACACCGTCGACTTATCCGCAAAGAGGGTCGTTCCCAGCAGACAGAAGATGTGACACCTAACGTATTACTGAACAGACTCCTAAGTGTCTAGAGATTGTGTATCTCTAATATGGCGAACCCAGGCCAGCTTTATGTAACTTTTAGATGAACTACTTAAACAGGTTCACTGCAAAAAATCGTTATGCTTTGGTTGGCCAAGAAATACTGACTGCTATCGGTCCAACCGGTCACAACCTCTCCATCAATCGATAGGCCAAATATGTGTAACACTTCCTCCAATGTTACTATAACTTCACCGGCTGACAATACGAAGGAATGAGTCTCCGACCTCTACCTTTCCACAAGAGCAGATAGCAAGGCGGAATGCCCTCTGATCTGTCCCACTCTCGATACATGGTAGAATCTCGTTGTTCGTAAAGCCTGGTCAATCGCCGGTGCCATATCTCCGGCAAATCAAGCTTACGAGATAGCAGATTCCTGTTAGCCTGGTACAAAAAATTAATAATAATTTCATAATCGTCCAAAATTTAAAATCAAATATATATCAAAAAAATATAATATAAATTACAATAAAATTAAAAAACATTAAAACAGAAATTAAAAATAAATATATAAAACTCTAAAAATTATATATTTTTATATTTCCTGTATTTATTAATATTAATAAGGTTTAATTACTCTGTTAGTCCTATAATTTTGCGAAATTTTTAATTAGACCCCTATACTTTTTTCCTTTTAATTGGGTCCCTGCATCAATTTTTTTTTCTAGGTCCCTCTTAACAGTAATTGGTTTAATTATATAGGGATCCAATTAAGAAAAAAAATTGGTGCAGGAACCCAAATAAAAGGAAAAAAAGTATAGGGACCCAATTAAAAATAAAATTTAGTGCAAGGATTCAATTAAAGAAAAAAAGTATAAGGACCTAAATAAAAATTTTGCGAAATTATAAGAACCAACAGAGTAATTAAACCTATTAATAACTAGCAACTAATACAAAATATAAATATTATAACATAAAATAAAGTAAAATATAATTACAAAAATTCTAAATAAGTAACTTTTATTTATATTATTATTAATTTTAACAATTACATTTTAAATTATGTTATTTACTTCATTTTAATAATTACATTGTAAATTATGTTATTTACTAAGTTCAAGAAAAATAATTTTTGACATAAAAGGAAATAAAGATATAATAACGGAAGTTCTAAAAGAAATCTATCAATGTTTTCATTCTTTATTAATTTTAATAACTACATATTAATTAATTAAATTATAATAACATTATTACAATAAATAAAATTGTTAATATTATCACGAAAAAATAAACAAAAAAATTTAAGTTATTAAAGATATAATAACGGAAGTTCTAAAAGAAATCTATCAATGTTTTTATTCTTTATTAATTTTAATAAATACATATTAATTAATTAAATTATAATAACATTATTATAATAAATAAAATTGTTAATATTATCACGGAAAAATAAACAAAAAAGATTTAAGTTATTTAACTTACTACAATTACTAATAATAATATCAACTAAAATAACGACACTAAAGATAATACATTTTGATTACTAAAGATTAAATTGACAAAAATAATAAATTTACCATATTAAACTGTCCCAAATAATTAATAACGTATTCTGCTGCATTAGTATAATTACGAACCATACTTACTGAACACACTAGTCACTCTAACTCTCACTCTCACTAACTCTTATCTTTTTCAAATAAGCCAGAGCCTCATCTTCCATTCTCAATCTCTCTCGATCACCTTCAGAACATATGGAGAATGAGAAATATTGCAAAGCTTCATCCCATCTTTTAAAAGCACCATTGCATTGTGCCATTGCATGTTGCGGTTCTGGAGAGGACATATGTCACTTGCATGAAGACCAGGATCAACATGCAAGGTGTGTGTCCGTTGCACGATACGTGGTGACGGACACATGGAAGGGGATTATGGGAATCCTCAACACGCACGGTGTGTGTTACCGGAGTTCGACACGTGGTCATGGATTAGACACAAAGGTGTCTTGGAACTAAGTAAGGAATTTTTACGCTTTCAACACGCAGGTACATATTACAGGGAACTCGACACGTGGTCATGGTTAGACGCAGTGGTAGAGCTTTGTATAGACCAGGAGAGTTATGGCCCAAAATTTTTATAAAAATATTAGTAATTCTATTTTAAAAAAAATAAAATTAGTTTATTTAAATTGATATGTTTTTAATTTATATATCTAAGTTTTATGTCCATTTTTATTATTTTTTTAAATTTTTTATTATATTTTATTTAACATAACAAATAATATATCTTTAAATTAATAAAAAATAATATATTTCTAAATCAATGTTATAAATTAAATATCATTATAGAATTAACATTAAATTATATTTAGCTTCTCATATAGTTTCATATATTATTTTATTTTTAGAATAATAAAAGTTATAATATAACTAGTAATAATATCAGTTATTAATAAAAAGTTATTATTTTATTTTTAAATTAATTTTACAAATTTAATACTTTTATAGGATAACACTGTTTACGTTAATAAATTTTGATATTTTTATTTTATTAGAAATTTAAAACTTTGTTTTGTTGTATTATATTATTTAATTTGTAATAAAAATAATAATAAAAATAATTAATCTTGAGACTTTTGAAGAATAAATATTATAAAAATAAAATTAATTATTTAAAATGTTAAAAAATAATTTGTAAATTATAATTTATTTTATATGATTTAAATAAAAAATCAAATTTTTTAAAAAAAATAAGTTTTTAGATAAAAAAATTAGTTTTTTAAATAAAAATAGATTTTTATGTGTAAAAATTAATTTTTTTTATGTAAAAATTAATTTTTTATTTAAAATCAAATTGGCTTATTAATCTAAACAAAATTTTTTATTAATCAAAACCAAAATTATTTTTTGTTAATCTTAACCATATATAATTTTACATATTAATAATAAATTTAAAAATAAAATAATTATATTTATAAATTTTATTTTAATATAAATACTATTATATAATTTTTTATTAATATTTCTGCTCGTCTAAAAAATTTTTTCAGGCTCTACCACTGGCTAGACGTAAAGGATAGGTGTTGTATCAGTCTCTCTGCAACTCCACCTTTATGTAAAACACTCCAAAAAATAATATACAACAAAAACACCATATATAAATTTATATAGAAAATAATTTCTGATCAAATAAAGAAGTCTAATTTTACTTAAAATATTAAAATATCTAGTGGTAGCAATTCCACAATAATTTGTAATGGATTAATTCGGGCTCTTTTCATTTTTTTAACATAAATAGCCCAATATGCTGGAAAAAAATCCAATATTATGTTAGTCCAAAAAGATGATTTTTGTTTTGTAAAAATAAAAAAAATTGGTTAGAATGAACCAAATGAACCAATTCTATGAGTAGAGTAAGATTGATCTGGTTTTTTTATGTAAAAGAACCGGTTAGAATAAACCAAAATTAAAATGAGGACACATGTCACATTCTCCCGCATAATCTTTATGAAAAGTGGTTTTTGATGTCTTTATGAAAATGGCCCTTGTTATAGATATCACCTTAAATATGTCATGATTATCACATTTTATATATTTGTAAATGATAAATACGATGTTCATAAAAAATAAACTTATAATAACAGCAGAGATGATACTTTGATATGAAAGACCCTTACCAAAGTTCATAAACTGAGTACAGGATTGGCCAATAAGATCAAATAGCATAGCAAATAAAGCTTCTGCCTCGTGTTATATATACAGTAAGTTTGCATGTGTGTTACACAGTATAAGGCACACCATGCAACTGGATCAAAAAACTTTAGACATAATTATCATATTTACACATAGTTTCAAAATAGAAAAAGAGCATACATTTCTATTAGCTTAATTTTATTAAGTAAAAAGGTGTATTTTTGTTTGTAGTGATTCCATTTCTCTGTGAACTTTGTTAGGCAGAAGCATAATAGAGCATGTATAATTTCCCTTCTTGAACTCCAAAACTGTAGTTTGGGAAGGGGCCGCAACAGAAGAGCTGCTGCCATTTCCAAAAGAGAAACCAAACATGCCACAGGTATACTATTTCTGGGGCTTACTACCTGGCGTAAGCAACAAGTTTTTCATCTCTCTGTAGCCATGAAACTCTTCCAATGCATCACTTGTTGTTTTCCTTGTTGCTGTGAGCCCAGAAGACATCATGCTTGCTGGCACTGGTGTTTCTAGAACCTGATTCATGTCTTGAATGTTGTTAGCATTCCAGGTTTCGGGGCGTGTGCTGTGTGACAAGTGTTCGGAAGTAGAGAAATCTTGCCAGAGAGGTGGTGCTTTCTTCAGCATACGTACAAGCTCACCAACAGCAGCATCCTGGGACTTTCTGATGGGAAGGAATCCTCCAGCTTCAAATGCCTCGGCCATATGACCATGATCAAATGATTCCGCCCTGGTTATGCACAAGGGTTCATGTTAACGTCAGAAAAAAAGTACACCTGACAAATTTAAAGTCACCGACAACTTCAAAAAGGCCAAGGAAAAAAACTCAGATTATATATTATATATTACAAAATTTACAATTGTTTAAAATCTGACTCTTTGTCAAGAAGTCATACATGAACTAGTAATTTGAAAGCCTATGAAAATTAAGTTTTGAATTGAATATCAAATCCGATGACCGAAGTGGAGAACCCAACCTCTAAAGCTAGCAGTCAAAGAGGGGGGAAGGGGGGAGAACCACTCTCCAGTCTCTCTCTAACTAGCAAATACCAAATACAACACTACTCGATGTGGTATTTTGCACTTTACAGCACTGTACTCAGCGATACATCACTCAGCCTATTCACATGTAGACATACACACACACAGCTAATGGGATGTGATGCACACACTATATACCAGCGAGCTAACTCATGGAACCAATCCCTTCACCCCGCCCCCGGGCGCAACAACAAAAAAAGGTAGGTAGTAGAACAGGGTGGATGCAACCAATGTTGAATTGAGTTATTTAAATAGGAGACACCATTAAAGGGCGAAAAGCGGAACCAGAAAGCTGATTAATTCACAATCTGTATATACCAGATGAATCTATTCCGGAATAGATAGCATTCAATTCTGAATGCGGATTAAAAGAAACACTCTCAAAGATGAGCCAGAATAGACAAGAATATACAGTGCATCTAAGTTATTTCAGTCTCTACTCATTGGTATATAATCTTAAAAATATGAACAATTTGAAGGAGCAAGTGGGCAGAACAAAAAAGAGGAAAAGAACATGCAAAGTTTTCTGCACAAGCAGTGATGTTCACCAATTTATAATAATAACTACTATTAATACTACTTTCCCTTTTTTATCTCGTATCTATAATTCGATCTTTTCCATTTTAGCTCAATGGACAACAATTAGTTGAGCTCAAAAACATAGTAACCAAGCATGCAGTATGGATCCATGTACGTCCTAAGTTTTTCATCCTGGTATTTGGATTGTCATTTTTTTCATGCTTATAACGTAACTATATAGGGAGGGAATCCAGCATCCAAAATACAGTGTGGGGGAATTACAGTAAGCAGGATTCTTGAGAGAACCCAAAATTCTAATCAAATTTATTAGGTTATTACTTATTATTACTTTATTAGTATTATGTCTCACATAGCATATAATTTGAAAATTGAAATCCAATCCACTAAGAAGTAAGAACCTATTAGTATTACCCTAGACTTTCTTGGGCCAAACATGACCTTCCAGTTGCATATAGGTCACCTGATAAACCTGAGTTACCCTGATTATATAGTACTTATGCTATTTTCTTTACAAGTTCAAACAATACTATTGGTACCATAAGCTACTTGACAAAGCATATATCTTATGTATGAGATTGACATAAAAGGAAGGTGCAAGTCTGAGCAAATTCACATAGTACCTGCTGCCTGGATCTGTCAGATCATCATCATCCACATCAAAGGGGCAAGTAAAATCTGTTTCATCAAAATCATCCTGATAAGACCTACTTGAGCTTCTGGAAATTGAAATCTGTGGTGAACTGCAAGCTGATATCTTGATTCCAGAGTATTTCCGAGGCTCATCTTTTCCAAGAGGAAATAACTGCAAAAAGTGTAACAGACTATTAACAAATCTAATATGTTTGAACCAACGAAAAAGTTCCTATGGTTAGTATGCAGCATACCTTCTCAGCTGTTGCACCTGTTTGCATTGTGTTCACACCTCTATCATTCTTAGAAACACACTTTAACCCTCTAAGTGGAGGAGTTGACGGCAAGTTATGCCTGTTGTGGTATCCAGGGAAATTTGCAGCTTCAGCATTAGGTATGCTGACTGGAGCACTTTCAGATCGTAAAAGCGTTTTAGATGATAATGACCCAGGATAATACTCATCAAAACCTGAATTCTTCTTCTGAATCAAGGACATCTCAGTTGGATGAGGGGGCAAACTTGAAGGTGGTAAACGCCGAGAACTTGCATTAGATACAGACATGTGCGATTCTGAATATGTTGGTGAAGGCGAACAAGTAATGGAAGGAGATGAGGCTCTACAATGGTTGTGACTCCAACTATGTTGCCTCGAAAATGGCAATGACGACAGAGAGCCATGTGATGGCAATCCTGATGGGTACCTCCTCAATGGATCTGCCAGTGGACTGCCAACATAGTCAGTTATAACTTGTGGGGACAACGGAGTTGAAGATTCAGAGCTCAAGTCTGATGCGGATGGGCGATACATCACCGAAAGGCACAGCCTACCAGAATAAGTATCCACAGGGGTAAACCCAAATTTCATCATTTCGGCTTCCTCTTTATGGGTGAAGGGCTCACAAAAGGAAGATACCCGGTGAGCAAGAGTAAAGGGACAAATCTGTGCAGACGAATTGAGCTCTCTGAAAAGCTTATAAGCAGGTAAAAGTCTAACTGTGGCATACAAGGACCTTAGAAGTAAAGTTGACTTCTTATACAAGGCATGCAAAGAAACGTTATTTGACCTCCTACTACCAGAACTAGAATTCCTTGTCTTTCTGCTCTCATACTGAACCACCCATCTCTCTAAAATCTTTTCAGTGTTTGCGTCAAGTCCCAATTCTTCATGATCAGTATTCCAGCTCAAAGGGTATCTTTCCTTGAGTGAAGAACTCCTAGGAAGAACCCCTTTGGGGGAAAAACTCATGGGGTCCCAGCCAAGAGGCTTTTGCACTAAAATAACATCAATGACTATCAAGTCAAGATTGTTGCGGCGTGAGAGGTCAATGATATCTATGGCGGCAGGGCAATCGTGAAGAGTCAAATTGAACCATTTATCCCTGGGGCGCACACTGGGAGAGGATGAAGATGAAGAACATGGAGAGGAGATAGCTTGATCAAGACAGGAACTACGTGAGGAGACAGAAAGAGCCCTTGATTCAAGTATTATATGAATGCTTTTGGCAAAGAACTCTCTTATAATTTGTTCCATCTTTGCAGCTTCCGAGTGCGAGGATGCCATTGAATGCACCCCGAAGATTAACACTACTATGTCGTTGGGGAAATTAAACAAACACAACAACGACACAAACAGCAGCACAGTTTTTAACCAGAATTACAAAATCTGAGAAAGCAATAATGAATAAATAAATGGAGGGAAATTGTAGGGAAACCCAAAATAGCGAAAGAAAAGAGAATTTACTTGAATCCTTCGCGCAAGAGAAGAAAATATTAGATTTTATTTTCCCTTCCCTTATCTTGGATTGAATTTGGAAAAGAGAATATTAAGGAGTGGACTCCTCCATGAAGTGGGGCAGTGGCCGTTGATACATGATACACTTCATCATCAAATCATATCAACACTTTCACTCTCCGGAATTATTTAATTAAATACCTTCAGTTAATGTCATCAAAATCTTCTTAAGTCAATAATATTCAACAACGAGATTCTAGGTACAAGATAACAGGACTTTAACTTTTACCCCATAAATCTTGTCTTTTGGGATGTTCCCAAGTCATAACAAATATTTAAATTAAAAAAGATTGTGACAACTGACAAAGCAAAATTTAAAATTAGGAGCTGCTCACCCAAAAAATCTACAGAGATAAGAACCAATTAAAATTCGATGAAGAGATTAAACTAACGACCATTTTTATAATTAATAAAAACTAAAAACTATTAATAAAATATATTTTTATATGTAAATATATTATTTTTTTTTGGTGACTCTTTTTTTTTTTGGTGACTATATGTAAATATATTATTGAATTATAGTTCCTTAAATTCTAATAAAATTTTAATAAAATTTCATATTTTCAAATTTTTTATTTTACTCGTGATGGACCATAAACCTCTGCGGAAACAAAATCAACAAAACGGCTATCAGGTGAACTATAAATCAGGTAACAAAACACTTAACAACTAAGGAAAGACTCCAAAAAAAACAACCACAAGGAAAATAATGGAAGAGGCCAAGATAATAGAAGCTGGGCACAACAACCTTTCCCTCTATTTAAACTACAGAGAATTAAAAAAAAAAAAAAGAGAAAAAAACATATACTAAACAGCGAAGATTTTTTCGTAGATATTTCACTCGCATTACTCGAAGATCAGCCGACCTATAACTCAACCAAGAAGTATTAATACAACGTTAAAAGCTTGGATCAACTATAGATAGGTTCGTTCGTCTCAGACGGAACAACTAGTTTAATAGTCGATCATAGATACATATATTTTGTCATTATATAGCACAAATATAGACTAAATTTCCATTTTGGTCTCTGAGATTTACGCTATTATTCATTTTGGTCCTCGAAATTTAAAATTACCTATATTGGTCCTCCAGATTCAAGTTTTGGCACCAATATAGTCCCTCGACTCTTTCCGGTGATGATTAGGCAAATGGAGTGCTGAGATGACACCATTCCTGTCACCTTGGACGCTGTAACGGCTAGTTAATGTGGCGAGGGTTGTATTTGTATCCAATTTAGTCCCTCTTATTAAAACTTTGTCATTATAACTCAAATAAATAATAAGATAATTAGGGTTTCATGGACTAAATTGGATACAAATACAACCCTCGCAACATTAACTAGCCGTTACAGCGTCCAACGTGATAGGAAGGGTGTCATCTCAGCACTCCATTTGCCTAATCATCACCGGAAAGAGTCGAGGGACTATATTGGTGCCAAAACTTGAATCTGGAGGACCAGTATAGGTAATTTTAAATTTCGGAGACCAAAATGAGTAATCGCGTGAATCTCAGAGACCAAAATTGAGATTTAGTCCATAAATATATTTTTTCTTGTACATAGCTTTTGATAAGTGAAATTTAGTTACTACTTACCGCGGTGATTAGAAAATAATCAAAGAAATAATGGATAAATGTGCATATAAAAAATCATACGGTAAACAAAATTACGCACAAATTATTTAATGAGTTAAGTATATACATGAATTTTATGGTTTATTAGTTATATCTACCATTTTATCAATAAAAGTGTGTCTCTGTTGGTAGAATTGTACATGTGTCGTGTTTTTTTACCCTAATACTATGTAGTAAGCTATAATACACAAATATTAATACGAATACTAGATATGATACGACACGATATATGCGGATATATAAATTTTAAAATCTTATAAGACACACGATACAGTATATATATAAAATATAAAATATTTTTTAGATAAATTATAATGATATTTTAATATTTTATTGATATTAAAATATAAAATACTTTTTTAACTGTTTTTAGAATTCTGTTGAAGAGCCAATAAATTATTTGTACAATGTGTACAATGGACTATTTATTTAGCCCAATATGAGTTAAAAAATGAACATTCAGAATAAAATATTACTAATTTCTCAAACACAATACACTCATATTATCCAGAATAACTATATGGGTACCAGGGATAATAAATATCTGATATCCTACTGAATCGAACATCTCTAAATCCCATTATACACATTGTATAAATACTCCATTGGCTCTCTATACTTCTTCCTGTTTTAAATGTCTTCTTTTAATTATTAAAAGTATTTAAAATATTTTTATTTTAAATAATAATAATATATATTATTTTTAAACTCATTTCAAGAATATATGTTAAAAATAATGTTAGACACATTAATACGTGATGGTATTTAGGCGTGTCCAAGTGTGTCCGAAAAATTTTTTTTATTTTTTATTAAGACACATTTAGACACAGAAAATACACGTGTCGGACGAGTGTCGTGTCTAAAATGTGTCCAACACGCAGACAACACGACAACTCAGTAATATATCCATACTTCATAGGTAGTGAGTAATGTGACTATTTAGTAATTAGAAGGATATTTATTTAATATCTTTAAACTAAAATTGAGATTAAAAATTTTTTTTACTTTCACACTTTCTCTCTCTTTCTATAACCCAAAATTGGAAGAAAAAAAATGTGAAATCCTAACAAAAAAAAAAATGCTACAACTTAATAGAAGAAGAGATCCATATTCCTTAATTGCACTAGTATTTTCCATGACTCCTCTTTGTTACTAAAAAATAAGAAAAAAATAATCTGACTACAATAATGGCAAGACAACTTAATACAGTAATATTAAAATTTAGAACGGAATAAAATCCTAAAAGATTGTTTCTTCTATATCTACCGTGGGAGGTATGTTGTGCCGTTGTGTTGCTGTTGTAATTCCTTTTTGTTCTATGATTTATCTTTCTTCTCTGCTTTTTTTCAAATTGCACAGAATATTGAACATAGATGTAAAAATTTTGTATGTGCTAATGAAATTGGAGATAGTGAAAAAAATTTGAGAGTTCTATAAAAGAATAAAAAAAGTCCATAGAAAAATTTATGTTCCAAAAAGTAGAACTTATTGTTAGTACATTAAAGAAGAATGAAAATATATGCGAAAAAATTACTATTCACAATTACTCAGATTATTGAAGAAATAAAATGTGTTAGAAAAATAATACAGGATATTTGCTTAGAATTAAACATTTATGCTTTATTGTTGCTTATGGTAATTGTTCACAAATAAAATTTGGAATTAGGTTATTCTTCTTTGTTAGGGTTTCATAGTTTCTCCAATTTTTGGTCATGAAAGAAGAAAAGGTGGATGAAGGTAAAGAAGTTTTAATCTCAACTTTAATTTAAATATATTAATTAAATATTCACCTAATTACCAAATAGCCATATTACTCATCATATAGTACTAGAATGAAAAAAAAAACGTAACCTTTATGTAGTTCTATTAACGGCAACACATTTCTATTGATGGAATAGTAAATGTAACCAGTAAAACGTAGAATTCATGTGTACACTTGACTTGTTAAATAATTTGTGTTTAATTTTGTTCACCATTTAATCTTTTATGTATACATTTGTTCATTCTTTTCTAATCAAAATATTTGGAGTTTTTATTTTGTTTGCACTTTTTTAAAGTAGTTTTATATTAGAGTCCGGGTCATGATGATAATTGATCACTTCAATTTGCCAATCCATATTTCTTCGTGCAGTCTATTTAAGCAAAACTGTAATGTCACAAATGGAAAAAAAAGTAGTTGGGCAACAACTCAAGTTCAACTAGAGCCCAATAGAAAAGGCCTTAAAGAATAAGGCAATTGTTCTGGACCAAAATATAAAAGTCCATTATTCAGTGCTCACTGTTCACCAAACACACTGGAAGCTTTCCCATTATCTTCGACAGAAAGCCAATTTCAATGACTTTATTAATTTAATACATCAAATGCATCCCTATAAAAATATAGGTGAATGCTATGATGCCTATAATGTGATGCCTATTTATTAAAAAGGGTTAAAAGTTATTATTTTATTTAAAAGATATAAAAATAAATAATTTTTAAAAAATTAAAATTTACTAAAAAAAATAAATTAGGTAACATTTAGACAAAAACTTATAGGCACCATAGAATTGGCCAAAAATATAACCGTTGTGAATTAATTATTTGTTAATTAAAAAAATATTAATTATTAAAAAATATTAATGTTAAAATAATATATAATATAAAAAATATAAATATAATAAGATTGTATAAAATATATCAATATAAAAAATAAAAACAAAAAATTGAGTTTATGGCCCGTTATGCACCAAAAGGGTCCTGATTAATTATTTTTTCTTTTTTTCTTGAATAATGAAGTTTAAGCAATATTTTAACATTCATCTCATTAATTGTATTAATTAATTAAGCCATATTTATATATCACATGAGAAAAATATTTTTATTAGTTTATTATTAGAGTATAATTAAAATCAATTAACATCAATTAAAATTATTTAATATATCTGTATATTTATTATTTTAATTCTTCTAATATCTATATATCTTTGTATATTGTATCATTTATATCACTCTCAAATAATGCACAATACTTTTTTTAAATTACTCTCTTATTTCTAACATAATATCAAGAACATAGGATTTTCTTTCCATAAAACTTAGTCCATAGTCCTTTTTTTTTCTTTCGACGGTGTTTTGTTTTTGTTTTTTTATCACTTTTTCGACATTGTCTTATCATTAACCATACCATCATCTTCGTCTCGTCACTAGAAATTGTCGGATGCGTTGCCACACGCTATTGTAAAGTTAATGATCGCCCTAAATGCATCTAGCACCGAGATCAACGACCACAATCAATGGTCCAAAATTGCCTTAGGTGTCTAGGATCCACGCCTCCCACCAACATACGTCTCGCCCGGCTCGACCTATTCGTTGAACCGCGTTCCACATCCTGCTGAGTCAGGGTTGACGTGTCTTCTTCTTCCGCTCAAGCGTCGCCACGTGTTCGCCCCCTACTGACATGGCAAATAGTAGGGCTCATCCTAATGCTTTTTGGTAAGCTCTTTTCGATTTTGTCTTCCATTTTTTCGATTTTTGCTCCAATCTTATAGTTTCTTTCCTTTTTTATCTTTGTATCTATTATTATGGAAAAATTATAGGTTTTCATCCTATTCCTATTATCCTTAATAGCTCCAACTATGCTTATTGGGTTAAAGTTATAAGAGAATTTCTTAAAGGGCGCAAAATATAGCACTATGTGAATGGTGATGTTGTGTGTCTTGTTAAGCAAACTGAGACTAAAAGGTCAAAAGATAAGACTTCCAAATCTAAAAATGCTGATAAAAGAAAAATTAAAAGATTGGGATAGTAAAAAACACCAAATTATCACTTGATTTCTCAACATTTTTACTTGAAACATTCCTTTATAATTTGAGTGTTTTAGAAAGAGGTGTGAAATTATTTGGCAAAATATTACTTCATTTTTTATTTCTCTCATTAATACCAACTGCTAAATAAGCTTCATAATTTTAAGCAAGAACATGGATAAACAATTTTTTATTTTCTTGCTCAAATTAAAATTGTTTGAGATCAATTGACCTCTTTTAAGCCTATTCTTAAATATACAACTGATGTTAAGGCATAAAAGGATTATCACAATTGAATAAGTCTGAGACAGTTTCTCATGACACTATGAGCCAGGTAGAGCTTCTCTTCTTCGTCAAAAAATCCCATATCATTATCTATTATTCGTCAAATCTAAATTAAAAGTAAAAAAAAAGGAAAAAGACAAATAGGTCCCTGACTTTTCAAATTTTTGACAAATACATCCCTGACAAAATTTAAATACAAAAAAATCTCTGACTTTAACAAATGGAGGACAATTTAATTCTTCCATCTATTTTTCTCTCATACATGAAACGGAACTGGCTGACGTGATTGAAACGGTGTCCAAGTATCCGTTACAGTGCCACGCTGGAAGAGGAATAAAGTTCTAAGGACAAATAGGTCCTTACTGATGAAAACAACGTCATTTTCATAAGATAACTCTAATGAGATCTAAACTGGGTTTCCTGAAGTAACATACGCAGCAGTTGTTCATATTTGTTCATGGTGGTGTTGCTTATATTGATGGCCAGTTATGGAAGCTCATCAATCACGAGACAATGCGGAGATGGTGGCAGACGACAGGAAGGCTCGATTGTAAATGCACCTCCATGTTCAGTTCAAGCTGGGGATGAGAAAGATTGCATCGCTCCAAAATGCTTCTGCGGGATGTATGCGATATTTTACATGTCAAAGACAAATACCAACCCTATTTTTCGGATGCCCATTCTTCAAGGTAAGCTCACAAATTTTCATGTATATGGATGAAGTTGAGAGTTTTTTTTTACCAACATATTTTCATACTATCTGAATTGATTTAGGTGAAACAACCATATTACAAATTCTTTGTGTGGGTTGATGACCATATTAAAAGAATTAGGTGCATGGAGCCAACAAAGAAATTGGGTAACAATCAGAGCTTAAATGTTGAAGAACATTTTGGAAAGAAAAAATTGGAGAACAGAATGGATGATCTAGAGCAAAAAATAATTTACCTAGAGAACAAAAAAAGTAGTAACTTCTGGGTCATAGTCCTAGGCTTGATTGTTGTAGTTGTTGGTCTTTGTTTATTTAAGGTATGAAAAATAATAAAAAAATGTGGATTGTAATAAATTATATCTGTTAACTATTTTGGTTAATATAAATGAAAGAAAGAAGATTTGAATTATCCATATCTTGTTGGCTTGAAATAGATATAGAATGCGTGTAAGTTAATGTTTATTTTCAAGAGATGAACCTAAGCCAGAAACAAGCCATATATAATTCATTCAATCAACAATAATTCATTCATTCAACCTAAACCATAACATAGGAATATTGTCATACCATAACATAATAACATCTAGGATAAGAAAATGTAGCAAGTATATCAACCCTCGGATTCCAAAATACTAATTCAAAAGCAACTAAATTGGCTAAAAGAAAGTTTGTCAATATGTATTACAACCAAATATTGCAGCAAAAAACTAATTTTTGTTTCTAAAATAAGTTAGCAACAAGCACGTCACTTTTTCTGGTTCTTGAAGCCTGGATTTGGTATAAACTTGAATATTCCTGTTGTGGCACAACTTGTTGCTGCCAGTGTCTCCTTTGATACTCCTCCACTCGATGTTGTTGTCACACTTGGTGAAGTTGGTGGAGCAAATTGAGTCTAAGTTGTAGTTGGTGCAGGTGGCCTTTTGATTGGTTGCTTTGGCCTAAATTTAGCTGGTGCTTTGGAATGAGTATGTTTTGTTGTCTTGATTGGTGCCTGGCTGAATGATATTGCATATGCTGGAGTTGTTTCTGTTGGTACAGCTGGTTCTGCTAGAGTTGCTGATAGGCATGGTAAGACTTGATTTGGGACAATTGGAGTGTCGTGTGCTTGTTTAGCTGGAGCTGCCTATTGTGTATTCTAGTCAGCCTACAACATTTATAATGAAGACACATAACTCCTTTAACTTTTCTATTGAAGACACATAAATCCTTTAAGTTTTTTATTGAAGACACATAAATCCTTCATCATTCATAACGAAGACAACTAAATCCTCACGTGCTTTGTTACCTCGTAGCCGTCATCAGATGATGATGTCATCAGATTATCACAGATGTCATCTAGTTCTATGCACTCAATATTCCCAGTTCTTGCATTTCTGCCTCATGTTTCTTCTACATACTCAGGTTCATTAACAACATGATCAAAGTAAACATAGAACTCATCTTTTTCTTCATTCCTAATCAAATTGTCACACAATTCACGAATCCCATTATCCCCTGTTAAACGATGAAACCCAGATTCTATATCACTGGCCGTATTGTCAAACCAGTATATTGCCTTGTAGCCAGGATATCCTAAACCCTCATACAACTTTACTAAATCACCAAAGTTGATAAAATCTATGTCCATCTCTCAAAATTTTTCTACTTTTTCATTTACATAAACAAGTCCCCCATCACCATTCCTCACAAACTTTCCTCCATGGTAAAAAACAGGAGTTACATATCTATCAGTCATCTATAATTTTCAAACAAAAACAAAATCAACCCACAATGCATAGAACCCTAAGAAACTTTAAAATGAGGACACAATAACTTTTTCAAATAGACTGAAACAGAAAGCAACCATAGCATAATGCATTTGCATGCATCACACCATACACTAAATGGAACCCTAATGCGAATGTGATCATGAAGGTTGTGGACTTGCTTACCTTGATTGATGACTGAACTTCTTCAGCATACGAACTAAGCCTCTCCTACTTCACCTTCTTTGATGACGCTTCAGTTTCGTTTCAGAGGGAAGGAAGCTTTGGCTTGATGAAGGGGTTAAGGTAGTATATGGTAATTTTTGTGTTGCCAAAGGTTTTTAATAAAAATGGGCTATCTTATGAAAATGACGTCGTTTTCATCAGTAAGGACCTATTTGTCCTTAGAACTTTATTCCTCTTCTAGCGTGGCACCGTAACGGACACCTGGACAGCGTTTCAATCACGTCAGCCAATTCCCTTTCGTATATGAGAGGAAAATAGATGGAAGGATTAAATTGTCCTCCGTTTGTTAAAGTCATGGGCTTTTTTGTATTTAAATTTTGTCAGAGATATATTTGTCAAAAATTTGAAAAGTTAGGGACCTATTTGTCTTTTTTCCAAAAAAAAAATAATAAAACTGCTAGTCTCGTATCGTAATCCAAATCATGGGGCCTTGGGAATGCTTCCAGGTGGTACTGGAGAGACATTATTCTTTGAGTAAGGAAGACCAACACAGCTTCCATCATTGAGGTTAACATGAGTAACCTCCATTCCTTCTGGCAATGTGGCAGGGTCAACCGCATAATTGTGATTCTGCCAGTTTATAAAGCAATTTATGATTATACATACAATAACAATTAACCATTTGTATACGACAAAGACATAGACTAAGTTCCTAAAGCAGATTTACAAACTAAAAAAGGTTTTTTCATTCACACTGTTAGGGGTGTTTGCGGTGCGGTTTGGATCAGTTTTGAGTCAAAAACTCATCCGATCCGATCCGCTCCAATTTCAAGCGGTTTGAATTGGATTGGATTTGCGGTTTTATAAATTGAAAAAATTAAATACATATAACAAGTCTCAATATCAAATTTTAAATAATCAACAATGACATAACAAGTTTCAACAATATCTTAAAAAGATAACGATAACATAACAATAGAAATAAAATTATAGGTTAGTTAAAATAAATAAATGAATAACATTCTAAACATAAAATATTTATTAAATAATAATAATACATGAGTAATATAAAAATGTATAAAAATTTGAATATGTTATAAGCATAATTGTAAATGTAATAAAAAATAATAATATTATAATACATTGTGCGGTTTGGATTGGATTGGATCGGTTATGAAAAGCATATCCAAAATCTGATCCGATCTAGCGGTTTGCAAAAAATAGAATCCAATCAAATCCGAATTAGTGTGGTTTTAATCGATTTTTTGTTTGAATTGGATTGAATTAACGGTTTAATTTGGATCGGTTTGGATTTGAACACCCCTACAAAAACTGCCACTGCTATAGTGTAAACGTAAGGTGAAAACTCGCATGCAAAGTTGTTTTCATGAGATGTTGATATTTGAAAAATTATTCAATTGTAATTTAGCTAAACATTAAATCTTTTGACAATTTTCAACTATCAACTTCATATGAAGACTCGTAAGATTTCATTGTGTCTCGTTTACTTTCATTTTTAAGATGAAAGCAAGGGAGTGCCAACATTCCATATGAATTATATAGCGTAAAATCAATCTATTCAGATACATTCATTGCACATACTTAAGCAAGAGAGTAGTCTAAGAGCCACATACTTGAGCACTAATCTCAACATGCGTTGTTCAAAGATTACGAACTGGATTATTTTCTCCATGATGACCAAATTTCATCTTAAAGGTTTTGCCTCCTATAGCTTGGCCAAGCAGTTGATGGCCCATGCAAACTTCAAAGACAAGCACCTTCCCTATAATATCCCTTACTGTCTCGATAGCATAAGGAACATCAGAAGGGTCTCTAGGGCCATTGATGAAAAATACCATATTTGGCTTCATCTTCAAAGTTTCTGATGCTGGCCATGTACATAGTACAACAATGATTTTGCATCCATAACATGCGAGGCTTCTGAGTATATTTTGCTTTATTCCAAAATCATAAGCAACAACCTATAATGCATAAACTAGAATGAAGGGCATATTAAATTACCAATATTATACAAAAAAGAAGGATGTAATAGTAATACCAGTAGTTTTTGCTCTATTTTATCAACCCATTCATGTGGAGTTTTGCATGATACTCTGCTTATAAGATCAATACCTAAAAATATGAAAAAGCATCTATGATCCATGTAGTTTCATACAACAACAAAAATAAAGCCTTTTCTCATTAAGTGGGGTCTGCTATATGGATCAAACGACACCACTAAGTCCTATCATATATCATGTTTGAAGAATATCAGAAAAATTTAATGTTCGTATGCTTTCCAACAATGTCCCAAAATTGAGACATCTTAAGTAGTTCTTCATCAGTTTTGGAATTGTCAGTGCTCAAGACATTAATAAGGCTGTCATCTTCCCATAATCTACGGGTGATTGCACATGTATCAACACCATCTGTTGCACACCAAACAACGTTAAAACCAAAACAACAAATTTTACATAATAGACTTTCTCAAAAAACTATTAAAAAATATTTATGAATTTTCATGATATTTCTTTTTTCTAAGTAGTCACCTAGAATTTTTGTACATCTCTAATTTGAGGTGTTGAATTAGTTATTGTAAGAAGAGAGAGTTAGTTGACTGAAAAATAAAGCTAAATTGAGGAAAAGCAATTTCAGAAAATGTCAACAAAATCCGATACTCAAGATTCTAATTACTAGACCCGCAAAAAAGCATTGTCTTGATTCTTCATCATCTGGCATGGGAGTATAAACATGTAATTCATAATTGATTTCACAATAATAACAACAACAAAGTCTTATCCCATTGGGTCGGATTAGCTATCATAATTGACTTCATAGAATAAAAATAATTCAAGAGATGATATGAATACTCACCAAAATTTATACTAGTATTACCGATAACTAGGATCAATTAGAATTTCTAGATACCTGCAAAGCACATACATAACAAGGTAAACAACCACACATGCACATACTCAGATTGAAGTCATGCCAATAAGAAGACTGTGGATCTTAAATATTTATAGTTCATCTCACCCAATTAATCATGTATTGAAAACTACTTTGCCAACTTGAATTCCTGTAGCTCCAAATGACTTTGCTTTTCAGATTGATCCATCTTTCAATTTCTTTAAGGTCTAGTTAATAACCACTTCAAACATAAACTTACAAAAGCTAAACAAAACATCTTTATATATTTGGCTAGCTGGAAGCATAACAGCTTAAGAAGTTAATAATAAAAAGGATAAAAGCATGAAAAGAGCAAGTTTTTAAATATTATCTAGAAATAACAAGAAAAGCTCAAGGCTCCATTAGTTAAAATTCAAGAATTTGTTTAATACAGAATAAAAATGATTAATGTAACGTTTAAATAAAATTGCTTTAACAGATTTTTGAGGTGCCTATAAAGAAAAAGGAAACGGAAGTGATTGCCATGGAACATCGCGAACTTTGGAAATGGGCAATTTGAAACCAAAACGTTTGGAAAGGTCACTCACAGTGACAGAGGAAGCCCTTCGTGGCGCTTTGCCGTACTCAGTTCCTTGTCGCATCGCCATCCTCCATTCTCGTCGGTTCGCCGTCCTTCTTTCAGCGAATCAACGTCCTCTACTTTATTGTTCAGGACTTCAAGTAATATTTTTTATGAAGATCATTTGAATTTTGTGAAGATCATTTACTCTGTGAATTGTGAATAATTGTTTTTGGCAATTTCTAAACTAATTGAATTGTGAATTGTGAATAATTGTGAATTGGTTGTAGATATAAACTAATAATTATTTTTTACAGTTTCTAAGTCAAGGCTAGTACCACCAGAGTATATAAAACTCAGAAGTATGAAATCTAAAACAGTGTAGCATTTTATATTTTAGTTTTCTGTAATCTTACTTGTTTAGTTGTTGTGTGATGTTGCTGTTATTGTTTCTGTCTAAAATAATTAGATACCATGAATTATACTTGTTCACTTTTCTTTGGTCCTGTTCAGTTGTGGTGAGATCCTCCTGTTATGGTTTATTTTGTTATTTTAGAAAATTTTGTTTAAAAATATTTTAAGATTAAATAAATTTAAAAGTGTAAACAAGGGATTTATTGAATTTTTTTACATTGAAATATGCTTTTAAATAAAGTTTCTGTTTTGCGGATATATCTAATATATAGAAAAGTGCGGATCGGATTGGTTCCGACCTTTAAAAATGCAAAAATTATATCCAATTCGATCTGATGAGAATTGTGCGGATTGGTATGTCAGTGTTATTATTGTACACCAGAATTTTTTTATTTATTATTAAAAAAATATAAATCCAATCCAATCCAATCCAAATGGTTTATAATTGGTTCGGATTGGATCGAATTATCTTAAAACTTCCAATCCAAATCACATCGTATATAAAATCAGTGTTCGAATCGAAATTTTTTTTGTCTCAATACTGATTCAAACTGCATTACAAATAACCCTATTTCTAATACGATTTCAACTACGAAACAGAAAACAAAACGGTTTAAATAGCAAAAGATTCAAGACAAGTCAGGAATTTTATTAGATTGATATAATTCATAAACAAAACGGTTTAAATAGCAAAAAGATTCAAGACAAGTCAGTTTTTTTACCCACCGGATGTATCAACTACTTCTTGAAACAGAAATAACAGAGTAAGAAAATAAAAGAATACCAAAATGTAATAAAATAGAGAAATTCTGAAGCAATAAAGATACTGAAGTTGAATCTAAACAATTTATTTGTCTCTGATAAATGGAACACCAAAATTAATAGTTTCCTAGGAAACATATCATGTGATCAAAGTGTGGCTATTAGTGTTTGAAAAAAGCAACTTAGAAAATGCGCCTTGGATGAATGAAAAGAAATACATGCAAGAAGGAAATCCTTGGAAAAGAAACTGAACGAAAAGAAGTTTGTAATTGAAGAAAAAGAATGGGTGTGTTTGGTTTAGTATTTAAAATATTAAATACATGTTTAATTTTTTAAAAAGTTTTATTTTTTTGTTTGTTTTTTAAAATATAAATGTGATTTTACTCTCTAATTTATGTTTATCTAAAATTAAAAATGTACTTTTATTTTTTTAATTAGATTGAAATTTATTTTTTATCTATTAATTTTATTTTTCATTGTTATGAATTTTGTTACTTTTTTATCATAATTTTTTTCTAATGGCATGCATATTATTATTTTTTATTTATATGAGTTTTTTATTACTATTGTTATATTTTTGTATAGAATATTTTTTTTGTTTTTTATTATGATTTTATTAGAATAATAAATAGTACTGAGAATACTAGAAAAAAAATATTATAATTTATTTTAGAGTAAACTACCATTTCTACCCACAAAAATCGAAAACGCTGACAGATCTATCCATAAAAAAATTACCATTTGTACCCATAAAACATGGGTTTCATAAAACAAAATTATCCAAACACTAAAAAATCACATAAAAATCCCAGATTACCTTCATCATCATTGTTTTTAACTTTTCATTGAACTCAGAATAGAGTGCTACCACCTAATGCCTCTGCAACAAATCAATTGCCAAACTCAAACAGGCCACATAGAAAATTGAACGAATTGAGCAATCCTCACCTAAGCCAAACTCTAAGAGGCATGGGTGAGCTTGTTCTGTTTTAGCTCTGTTTCGGTGAGAGAGACGCTTGCTACGGCAGTTGTTCTGAAGGTTTAGCGACTGAGAAGCTGATGATGGTGGTGACGTCACCGGCAGCCCGTTGCAGTAGAAGAGAGAGTGAGAACAAGGGTTGACTTAGGGTTCGGTGGAGGAGGTACGAGACTAGTGAGTGGCTCACTGGCAGTGGTCTGGACCGAGAGAAAGAACGACTGGGACGGTGAGGGTGGCTCGGGTTCATCGCAAATGTGAAGACGACAGTGGTTCGCGGCGGTTCTAGCGGATGGAAGTGCGGACGGCGATAATGGCAGGGTTGTGATGGTGGTTTGGAGGTCTCTGGTTCTCGAAGAGGAAAGAAGAAGGGGAAGAAGAGGAGAATGAGAAGTGAATTAGGGTTCGGTGGTTTAAAACAGATGGCAAAAGAGACAAAGAGAGAAAGAGAGCTCGTCGTGGCTTTGGTTTACAAAGGGGACCAAGATGGTGGTGGTTGGCGCGGTGGCCCATCGGCGGCACTGGTTCGGTGATAAAGAGAAGGTAGCCACGGTATGTGAGGGTAGTCGACAGTGAAGAGAGGAGAGACGGGGCACTGTGGCTCTAGGGTTGCTGGTAGCAGAGAAGCAGGGGCTGGTACGAAGATCCTCTGGTCGGCGAGGGCGAGACATGGAAGGAGAGAAGGAGGGGTGGCAACAGAAGGAGGACGGCAGCGATGGTCGCTGACGTTGGAAGCTGAAGGAACAGAAACAGAGGCTGCGACATTGTCACGGAGGAGGAGAGGTGGCTCGCAACTGAAAAGATTGCTGCTAGAAATTTTTGAAAATCAATAGATTAGTGGTGAGAGATAGAGGATGGGGTTAGTGGTGGTGGTGGTGGTAAGGTGATGAGTAGATAGGGATAATGGAGTGGTTAGTGGGAAGGAAAAAGATGATGCGGATGATAATAAGGATAATTTGGAGTTTTTATGTGATTTTTTAGAGTTTGGATAATTTTATTGTATGGAACTCATGTTTTATGGATACAAATGGTAATTTTTTTTATGGATAGATCTGTCAGCGTTTTCAACTTTCATGGGTAGAAATGGAAGTTTACTCTTTATTTTTATATAAAAATGGTCAAAATACACATAGTTAACACCAACTTATTTTTAATCAAAATTAATTTTATAAACTTTTATTAATTTTATATAAACTTTTGTTTATAAATTTTAATCCAAACACACAATAAAAAACGAGAGTGATAGACGAGATGAATATGGTTGAGTTTGGAATTCAAGTAAGATTCAACTTGTTCCTTTGTCACTCCCATATCAGACGCTCAACAATTTCCTTTCCCCATTTTCGGTTTTTTATATGGGGAGTATGTGTCAAATTCACGCATTTTCATTTTGCGTTATTCACATGTAGATAACATGACCAGTAAATGCCAAATTAGTCTCCGGACTTTGCTCAAGAGATGTACATAAAAATAGTAGATGGATCCAAGCTCTGGTAAGTAAAAGTGGTGGACGAAATTGTGATCAAAATTCTTGTATCATTTGTGATCAATGTTCTAATTATGGCACTGGTTGAATTCACAACTCCGTTCAACTAACCAGCAAGTGTACTGGGTCGTCCAAGTAATAACCTTACGTGAGTAAGGGTCGAATCCACAGAGATTGTTGGTATGAAGCAAGCTATGGTCACCTTGTAAATCTCAGTTAGGGAGATTAAAGAGTAATTGTGATTATCATTAAATAAAAAGGAATAATAAAAGGGATAGAAATACTTATGTAGATTCATTGGTAGGAATTTCAGATAAGCGGAATGGAGGTGCTGTAGAGCTCACGGACGCCTGCTCTCCTATTGCTTCTACTCAGTCCTTCTTACTCCTTTCCATGGCAAGCTTTGTATAGGGGTTCACCATCAGCTGTGGCTACTTTCTTCCTCTCGGGGAAATATCCTATGCGGTTGTCACTCGCACAGCTAACCAGTCTGGAGGCATCACCCATGGTTGATAGCTACATCCCATCCTCGCAGTGAAAGCTAATGCTCACGCACTCTGTCACAGTACGGCCAATCACCGGTTGGTTCCCTCCCCTACTGGGATAGAATCCATTGATTCTTTTGCGTTGTCACTACGCCCAGCAGGTTACAAGTTTGAAGCACGTCACAGTCATTCATTACCGGAATCCTACTCGGACACCACAGACAAGGTAGACTTTCCGGATTCCCAGGATCCTACTCGGAACACCACAGACAAGGTTGGACTTTCCGGATCCTCATAAATGCCGCCATCCATCTAGCTTATACCACGAAGATTCTGTTGGGGAATCTAAGAGATACACATTCAAGCTTGTGTTGCATATAGAACGGAAGTGGTTGTCAATCACGCGCGTTCATCAGTGAGAATGATGATGAGGGTTATTTAACTCATCACATTCATCATGTTCTTGGGTACGAATGAATATCTTGGAATAAGAATAAGATAGAGACCGAATAAAAGAAAATAGAACTTCATTGATACTTGAGGTACAGCAGAGCTCCACACCCTTAATCTATGGTGTGCAGAAACTCCACCGTTGAAAATACATAAGTGAAAGAGGTTCAGGCATGGCCGAATGGCCAGCCCTCTCCATGATCAAGTGACCGAATGAATAAAGAGTTTAAAGTGGTCAAAAGATGTCTAATACAATAGATAAATGTCCTATATATACTAGACTAGCTCCTAGGGTTTACATGAGTAAGTAATTGATGCATAAATTCACTTCCGGGGCCCACTTGGTGTGTGTTTGGGCTGAGCTTGATCAATCCACGAGCTAAGGCATTTCTTGGCGTTGAACTTTGAGTTATGACGTGTTTTGGTCGTTCAACTCCGGATCATGACGTTTTTCTGGCGTTTAACTCCAGACAGCAGCATGAACTTGGCGTTTAACGCCAAGTTACGTCGTCAATCTTCGAATAAAGTATGGACTATTATATATTGCTGGAAAGCCCTGGATGTCTAATTTCCAACGCCGTTGAGAGCGCGCCATTTGGAGTTCTGTAGCTCCAGAAAATCCATTTCGAGTGCAGGGAGGTCAGAATCCAACAGCATCAGCAGTCCTTTTGTCAGCCTTTTTCAGAGTTTTGCTCAAATCCCTCAATTTCAGTCAGAATTTACCTGAAATCACAGAAAAACACACAAACTCATAGTAAAGTCCAGAAATGTGAATTTAACATAAAAACTAATAAAAACATCCATAAAAGTAGCTCAAACTTACTGAAAACTATATAAAAACAATGCCAAAAAGCGTATAAATTATCCGCTCATCACAACACCAAACTTAAATTGTTGCTTGTCCCCAAGCAACTGAAAATCAAATAGGATAAAAAGAAGAGAATATACTATAAAGTCCAAAATATCAATGAATATTAATTATAATTAGATGAGCGGGACTTGTAGCTTTTTGCTTCTGAACAGTTTTGGCATCTCACTTTTTCCTTTGAAGTTTATGAATGGTTGGCTTCTCTAGGAACTTAGAATTTCGGATAGTGTTACTGACTTTCTTAGTTGAGCATGTTGATTCTTGAACACAGCTACTTATGAGTCTTGGCCGTGGCCCTAAGCACTTTGTTTTCCAGTATTACCACCGGATACATAAATGCCACAGACACATAACTGGGTGAACCTTTTTAGATTGTGACTCAGCTTTGCTAGAGTCCCCAGTTAGTGGTGTCCAGAGCTCTTAAGCACACTCTTTTGCTTTGGATCACGACTTTAACCACTCAGTCTCAAGCTTTTCACTTGGACCTTCATGACACAAGCACATGGTTAGGGACAGCTTGATTTAGCCGCTTAGGCCTGGATTTAATTTCCTTGGGCCCTCCTATCCATTGATGCTCAAAGCCTTGGATCCTTTTTACCCTTGCCTTTTGGTTTTAAGGGCTATTGGCTTTTTCTACTGCTCCTTCTTTTTTTTTTCTATTTTTTTTCGCCATTTTTTTTCTTCTTTTTTTTTTCGCAAGCTTTCTTTTTCACTGCTTTTTCTTGCTTCAAGAATCAATTTCATGATTTTTCAGATCCTCAATAACATTTCTCTTTGTTCATCATTCTTTCAAGAGCCAACAATTTTAACATTCATAAACAACAAGATCCAAAGACATATGCACTGTTCAATCATTCATTCAGAAAGCAAAAATATTGTCACCACATCAGAATAATTAAACTAAATTCAAGAGCTATTTTCGAAATTTATGTACTTCTTGTTCTTTTGAATTAAAACATTTTTCTTTTAAGAGAGGTGAAGGATTAATGGATTTTATTCATAGCTTTAAGGCATGGTTACATACTAATGATCATGAAATAAAGACACAAAACATAGATAAACACAATATTAAAAACTGAAAACAGAAAGAAATAAAGAACAAGGAATGAATTCACCTGAGTGAAGGTGGCGCCTTTTTGAAGGTCCAATGGTGCTTTTTGAGCTCCTTTATGTCTCTTCCTTGCCTTTGTTGCTCCTCCCTCATTGCTTTTTGCTCTTCTCTTATTTCTTGGAGAATGATGGAGTGCTCATGATGTTCCACCCTTAGTTGCTTCCAATATTTGTGTGGAGGATAACTTATCCCCTGAGGTATCTCAGGGATCTCTTGATTTGCAGCCACATGTTCTACCACTGAGCTATGACGGCTTATATTTTTAGTCTTTCCATCTCCCATAACTCAGAGGTGGAAGCTTTTGTCTTCCCTTTGAGGTTTCTCTGGCCTTAGGTGCCATTAATGGTAATGGAAAAGCAAAAAAAAGCTATGCTTTTACCACACCAAACTTAAAATATTGCTCGCCCTCGAGCAAGAGAAGAAGAAAGAAGAGAAGAAGAAGAAGAAGAAAAATGGAGGTGAGTGAGGGGAGAAGGATTCGGCTATATGGGTGGGATTGGGTGGGAAAGAATTTTGAATTTTGAAGGTGAGTGGGGTTTATGGGAAAGGGTGAGTGGTGAATGAAAAACAGAAGGGATGACCATGAATGGGGAGAGAGAGAGAGGGCGAGGTAGGTGGGGATCCTGTGAGGTTCACAGATCCTGAGGTGATCCTGTGGGGGTCCACAGATCCTGAGGTGTCAAGGAATTCCATCCTTGCACCAAATAGGCATGTAAAATGCCTTCATGCATCATTCTGGCGTTCAAACGCCCATTGGTGCACGTTCTGGGCGTTCAACGCCCATGTAATGCATGTTTCTGGCGTTGAACGCCAGTTTCATGCTTGTTCCTGGCGTTCAGCGCCAGTTTGTCCTCTCTATGCACCATCCTGGCGTTTAACGCCAGGTTGTTGCTTGTTTCTGGCGTTCAGCGCCAGAATGGTGCGCTGTTCTGGCGTTGAACGCCGGCCAGATGCACCTTCTGGGCGTTGAACGCCAGCCCGTGCGTCCTCCAGGGTGAAAAAATTTTTTTTTTCTGTTTTTGACTCTGTTTTTAATTTTTTTGATTTTTTCGTGACTCCTCATGATCATGTACCTAATTAAACACAAAAATAACAATGAAACAAAGTAAAATAAAATTAGATAAATAAAATTGGGTTGCCTCCCAACAAGCGCTTCTTTAATGTCAGTAGCTTGACAATGGCTCTCATGGAACCACAAGGTGATCAGGTCAACTTAAGTGTGATATTCCCAACACCAAACTTAGAGTTTGGATATGGGGTTTGAACACCAAACTTAGAGTTTGGTTGTGGCCTCACAACACCAAACTTAGAGTTTGACTGTGTGGGCTCTTCTTGACTCTGAGCTGAGAGAAGCTCTTCATGCTTACTCTCTTTTGTCACAGAGGGATGGCCATGTGCCTGAAACACAAGGTAGTCCCCATTCAATTGAAGGACTAACTCACCTCTGTTGACATCTATCACAGCTCCTGCTGTGGCTAGGAAAGGTCTTCCTAGGATGATGCATTCATCATCTTCCTTCCTAGTGTCTAGGATTATGAAATCAGTGGGGATGTAAAGGCCTTCAACCCTTACTAGCACGTCCTCCACTACTCCATAAGCTTGTCTTATGGACTTGTCTGCCAATTGTAATGAGAACAAGGCAGGTTGTACCTCAATAATTCCTAGCTTCTCTATTACAGAGAGTGGCATAAGATTTATTCCTGACCCAAGATCACATAGAGCTTTTTCAAAGCTCATGGTGCCAATGGTGCAAGGTATTAAGAATTTGCCAGGATCTTGTTTCTTTTGAGGTAGAGTCTTCTGAATCCAAGTATCTAGTTCACTAATGAGCAAGGGAGGTTCACTTTCCCAAGTCTCATTACCAAACAGCTTGGCATTCAGCTTCATGATAGCTCCTAAGTATTGAGCAACTTGCTCTCCAGTCACATCTTCATTCTCTTCAGAGGATGAATATTCTTCAGAGCTCATGAATGGCAGAAGGAGATTTAAAGGAATCTCTATGGTCTCTAGATGAGCCTCAGATTCCTCAGGATCCTTAATAGGAAACTCCTTCTTGCTTGAGGAACGTTCCAGGAGGTCTTCCTCCCTAGGATTTTCGTCTTCCTTCTCCCTTGTGCATTCGGCCACTTTGATTAAATCAATGGCCTTGCACTCTCCTTTTGGATTCTCTTCTGTATTGCTTGGGAGAGTACTGGGAGGAGTTTCAATAACTTTCTTACTCAGCTGGCCCACTTGTGCCTCCAAATTTCTAATGGAGGATCTTGTTTCATTCATGAAACTGAAAGTGGCTTTTGACAGATCAGAGACTATATTGGCTAAATTAGAAGTGTTTTGTTCAGAACTCTCTGTCTGTTGCTGAGAAGATGATGGATATGGCTTACTACTGTTCAGCCTTGTGCGTCCACCATTGTTAAAACCTTGTTGAGGTTTTTGTTGATCCTTCCATGAGAAATTCGGATGATTTCTCCATGATGAGTTGTAGGTGTTTCCATAAGGTTCACCTAAGTAATTAACCTCTGCCATGGCAGGGTTCTCAGGATCATAAGCTTCTTCAGAAGCTACCTCTCTAGTACTGTTGGATACATGTTGCAATCCATTCAGATTTTGAGAGATCATGTTGACCTGTTGAGTCAACACTTTGTTCTGAGCCAATATGGCATTCAGAGCATCAATTTCAAGAACTCCTTTCTTTTGAGGTACCCCATTATTCACGGAATTCCTCTCAGAGGTGTACATGAACTGGTTGTTTGCAACCATGTCAATGAGTTCCTGAGCCTCTTCAGGCGTTTTCTTCAGGTGAATAGATCCACCTGCAGAATGATCCAATGACATTTTCGAAAATTCAAAGAGACCATAATAGAATATATCTAATATGGTCCATTCTGAAAACATGTAAGATGGACATCTCTTGGTCAGCTGCTTGTATCTTTCCCAAGCTTCATAGAGGGATTCACCATCTTTTTGTTTGAAGGTTTGAACATCCACTCTCAGCTTGCTCAGCTTTTGAGGAGGAAAGAATTTATCTAAGAATGCAGTGACAAGCTTATCCCATGAGTCCAGGCTATCTTTGGGTTGTGAATCCAACCATACTCTAGCTCTGTCTCTTACAGCAAAAGGGAAAAGCAAGAGTCTGTAGACTTCAGGATCAACTCCATTCGTCTTTACAGTCTCACAGATCTGCAAGAACTCAGTTAAAAACTGATAAGGATCTTCAGATGGAAGTCCATAAAACTTGCAGTTTTGTTGCATTAAAGCAACCAGTTGAGGCTTAAGCTCAAAGTTATTGGCTCCAATGGCAGGAATGGAGATGCTTCTTCCATCAAACTTGGACGTTGGCTTTGTGAAGTCACCAAGCATTCTCCTTGCATTATTATTATTATTTTCGGCCATCTCTTCCTCTTGTTCGAAATTTTCTAAAAGGTTGCTTCTGGATTATTGTAATTTAGCTTCTCTTAATTTTCTCTTCAGAGTCCTTTCAGGTTCTGGATCAATTTCACCAAGAGTGCCTTTATCCTTGTTCCTGCTCATATGAAAGAGAAGAAAACAAGAAAAAAAAAAGGGATCCTCTATGTCACAGTATAGAGATTCCTTTATGTTAGTAGAAAAAGAAGGGAGTAGAAGAATGAAGAAGGGGGTGACAAAGAATGTAATGTAATGAAAGAAACACAACTGTGAGGATGGCAGAGATGTGAGATGAGATATTAGGATATGAATGAAGAGAGGTAAAGAGAAGTGTTAGTAATTAAATAATTAAATAGAAGAAGAAAAGAGGAGGGAGAATTCGAAAATAATTTTTGAAAAAGTGGTTAGTGATTTTCAAAAATTAAAAATAAAATGTAATTAAAATTAAAACATGAAACAATTAATTAATTAAAAAGAATTTTTGAAAAAGAGGGAGGTATTTTCGAAAATTAGAGAGGGAAAAGTAGTTAGGTGGTTTTGAAAAAGATAAGAAACAAACAAAAAGTTAGTTAGTTGATTGAAAAAGATTTGAAATCAAAATTGAAAAAGATAAGAAGATAAAAGGTTAGATAAGATATTTTGAAATCAAATTTTGAAAAAGATAAAATTTTTGAAAAAGATAGGATAAAAGATAAAAAGATATATTTGAAAGAGATATTTTGAAAAAAGATTTAATTTTAAAAATTACTTAACTAACAAGAAACTACAAGATAAGATTCTAGAACTTAAAGATTGAACCTTTCTTAACAAGAAAGTAACAAACTTCAAATTTTTGAACCAATCACATTACTTGTTAGTTTATTTTCGAAAATATCAAATAAAGATAAGAAAAAGATTTTGAAAATATTTTGAAAAAGATTTTTGAAATTTTCGAAAATAATAAAAAAATAAAAAAGATATGATTTTTGAAAAAGATTTTGAAAAGATAAGATTTTTAAAATTGAAATTTTGACTTGACTTGTAAGAAACAACTAATTTTAAAAATTTTTTGACCAAGTCAACCCAAAATTTCGAAAATTGGAGGGAAATAAGGAAAAGATATTTTTTTTTATTTTTGAATTTTTAATTATGAGAGAGAAAAACAACAAAAATGCTCAATGCATGAAATTTTTAGATCAAAACAATGAATGCATGCAAGAATGCTATGAATGTCAAGATGAACACCAAGAACACTTTGAAGATCATGATGAACATCAAGAACATAATTTTGAAAAATTTTGATGCAAAGAAAACATGCAAGACACCAAACTTAAAAAATTTTTAATGCATGGAAAATATGAATGCAAAAATGCACATGAGAAACAACAAACAACACAAAACAAAAAATCATCATGATCAAACAAGAAGACTTGTCAAGAACAACTTGAAGATCATGAAGAACACTATGAATGCATGGGATTTTCGAAAATTGCAAGAAAAATTTTTTTAAAACATGCAATTGACACCAAACTTAAAATTTGACTCAAGACTCAAACAAGAAACACAAAATATTTTTGATTTTTATGATTTTCTAATTTTTTTGGATTTTTATTAATTATTTTCGAAAATAATTTTTGGAAAAACGAAAAATAAAAGAAAAATTTTTGAAAAAGATTTTGAAAAGAAAATTACCTAATCTGAGCAACAAGATGAACCGTCAGTTGTCCATACTCGAACAATCCCCGGCAACGGCGCCAAAAACTTGGTGGACGAAATTGTGATCAAAATTCTTGTATCATTTGTGATCAATGTTCTAATTATGGCACTGGTTGAATTCACAACTCCGTTCAACTAACCAGCAAGTGTACTGGGTCGTCCAAGTAATAACCTTACGTGAGTAAGGGTCGAATCCACAGAGATTGTTGGTATGAAGCAAGCTATGGTCACCTTGTAAATCTCAGTTAGGGAGATTAAAGAGTAATTGTGATTATCATTAAATAAAAAGGAATAATAAAAGGGATAGAAATACTTATGTAGATTCATTGGTAGGAATTTCAGATAAGCGGAATGGAGGTGCTGTAGAGCTCACGGACGCCTGCTCTCCTATTGCTTCTACTCAGTCCTTCTTACTCCTTTCCATGGTAAGCTTTGTATAGGGGTTCACCATCAGCTGTGGCTACTTTCTTCCTCTCGGGGAAATATCCTATGCGGCTGTCACTCGCACAGCTAACCAGTCTGGAGGCATCACCCATGGTTGATAGCTACATCCCATCCTCGCAGTGAAAGCTAATGCTCACGCACTTTGTCACAGTACGGCCAATCACCGGTTGGTTCCCTCCCCTACTGGAATAGAATCCATTGATTCTTTTGCGTTGTCACTACGCCCAGCAGGTTACAAGTTTGAAGCACGTCACAGTCATTCATTACCGGAATCCTACTCGGACACCACAGACAAGGTAGACTTTCCGGATTCCCAGGATCCTACTCGAAACACCACAGACAAGGTTGGACTTTCCGGATCCTCATAAATGCCGCCATCCATCTAGCTTATACCACGAAGATTCTGTTGGGGAATCTAAGAGATACACATTCAAGCTTGTGTTGCATATAGAACAGAAGTGGTTGTCAATCACGCGCGTTCATCAGTGAGAATGATGATGAGGGTTATTTAACTCATCACATTCATCATGTTCTTGGGTACGAATGAATATCTTGGAATAAGAATAAGATAGAGACCGAATAAAAGAAAATAGAACTTCATTGATACTTGAGGTACAGCAGAGCTCCACACCCTTAATCTATGGTGTGCAGAAACTCCACCGTTGAAAATACATAAGTGAAAGAGGTTCAGGCATGGCCGAATGGCCAGCCCTCTCCATGATCAAGTGACCGAATGAATAAAGAGTTTAAAGTGGTCAAAAGATGTCTAATACAATAGATAAATGTCCTATATATACTAGACTAGCTCCTAGGGTTTACATGAGTAAGTAATTGATGCATAAATTCACTTTCGGGGCCCACTTGGTGTGTGTTTGGGCTGAGCTTGATCAATCCACGAGCTAAGGCATTTCTTGGCGTTGAACTTTGAGTTATGACGTGTTTTGGGCGTTCAACTCCGGATCATGACGTTTTTCTGGCGTTTAACTCCAGACAGCAGCATGAACTTGGCGTTTAACGCCAAGTTACGTCGTCAATCTTCGAATAAAGTATGAACTATTATATATTGCTGGAAAGCCCTGGATGTCTACTTTCCAACGCCGTTGAGAGCGCGCTATTTGGAGTTCTGTAGCTCCATAAAATCCATTTCGAGTGCAGGGAGGTCAGAATCCAACAGCATCAGCAGTCCTTTTGTCAGCCTTTTTCAGAGTTTTGCTCAAATCCCTCAATTTCAGTCAGAATTTACCTGAAATCACAGAAAAACACACAAACTCATAGTAAAGTCCAGAAATGTGAATTTAACATAAAAACTAATAAAAACATCCCTAAAAGTAGCTCAAACTTACTGAAAACTATATAAAAACAATGCCAAAAAGCGTATAAATTATCCGCTCATCAAAAAGTGTTTGTGAACTATCTATTTTTTTGCAATCGACACAAGATGCCCTACACAATGCTCTGTACAAGTACGTCAGACATGCCGATTCTCAACTAAATTGTATGATTTCAAGGAAGTTATCAAACAACGGCAGAAATTTCTAGTGCACCGTTGTCCCATACTTGTCTTCAAACAAAATGATCTCATATAATAACATAATGTTGCACTTTACGTACCTCTAAATGTGAATATCATCACTTAAGACTATACGATCTTTCTGTCCTCGAAACCACGTCTACTTTATGAAGCTCCCTCTACAATCTATCTTCCTAGGTATAACACCAAATTGGTGCAAGCATTCGGCCTCTAAGGCCTCATAACTACTCAGAGTGGGTTCTGTAACTGGAAGTCTATTTGTCGAAAGAACAAGAATTATCGGTATATCCTCCAATGTCACATCACACGCACCAACCAAAAAATAAAATGTGTGAGTCTTAGGATGCCATCTCTCGACCAGAGCATTAACCATTTCCGACTAACATTGGATTACTCTAATCTGGGAAACGTGATAAAAATAAGTCCTCCGTAAATGTCCCTCCACCATTTGATTGTATGGACCCGGCGGCATTAAGTGGTTACATGTTAATATCCGTGAACCCTATAAAACGTAGCCATATCTAATACTAAACTATTAATAGAAGATTTTCAGGTAGTAAAAATCCAACGTGTCTTGAAGGAGATGGTTTTAGAGTTGGATTAATTATGGTGTTCTCTCTGCAAATTATATCATCTGTGGTATCTCATCCCTTCATTTATTTTGCATCATTGTTCTTTCATTCTCTCAGTTATTCAAGTTTTACTCTTTCTCTCATTCTCTCAATTAATTTTTTTCTGTACCTGTTTCCTCATTCTCTCATTTACTTTTATTTCATTCTTTGCTTTAACATTTATTTTCTTCACATAACAAGTACTAAAAAGGGGAAATTTAAAATTTAAAATTTGAATCACAACAAAAGGGTATATTTTTCTCCTATTTTTCATTGTTTATCAGCGTCATCAGTACCCACCACCATCAGCTGGTAGAGATTCTCAGAGTTGACCACCCCCGGTTCGATTTTTTGGCACAGAGGACCGTGCATCATTTAAGTATGGGAGAGGATCTACGATTTTTTGGGTGTAAACATTCTCTCCTCAATACTTGCTATTTAGTTTATTTTGAGTTTTATTATGCTTTTTGTGAATATTTCTAGTACTTTGACTTATGCACACATTTTAGTACTTTTTGTATATATATTAGTCGTTTCTAGTTATTTTTAGTATTGCACTTCTATTTTGGTATATATAGAGATATTGCACTCTATTTTGTTTGGTATATAGTATAGATATTGGTTGTGATTGGATGATGTGAATAGCATATGCTTAGTTCATTTTGATCCTAATTGTTCATGTTAATTTTTGGTTGTTGAAAATTAGGAGAAGAACTAGGAAATGTTGAAAAAAATTTGCATCCATCACAACACGCATACATATAGAAAATAATTTTGGTGAAAAAAAAAACAAAGATTTTTCCAAGAATTTTTGTTATAGGACATTCTATTGAATTGATTGGGAAATTTTTTTTTAAACTTGCTTGAATGATTTTTTTTATGGAACATAGAAGAGTAAAGACCAAATACCTTGTGAGTTTTGAACTATATTGAGTGGTTACACATCTTAACCACTAAATTTATTCATTGTGTGTTATACCTCTTCTATGATTGTAATCTTGGTTTTGTTTGATTCTTTATTTCCAATGATTGATGTTTTGAATGCATTAAGCATGATTGATGTCATCTTTGATAAAAGCTTACTTTACCCATATAGCCTTCCCTTTTACATTTACCATTGTTAACCCTTTTAAGCTTTATTTATCCCATTGTTCTTGTTATTAGCACATTACAACCTTAAACGAAAAACTATAATTTACCTTGATTTGTATCCTTGATTAGCTTAGGTTGAGAAGTGTGTTACATTTAAGTGTGAGAGAATTTTGAAAAACATTGGTAGTGAATGAAAATGTTTAATTAGGGTGCTTCCTTGAAAATTTTGAAAAATGGGAACACTTGTGTATGAACTATATAACCATATGCATTTACTTTTACTTTTAAAAAAATCATCAACAAAGGGGACAAAAGTTGCCCCAAAGAAAAAGAGAATGAATAAGGATTGCATATGTGGTGTGAATTAAAAAGCATACATAAGTGTTTGTGGAAAAGTATGATGGAAGGTTAGGATTGCATGTTTTTATTATTGGATTGATAAAGGTTGAGTTGGATACTTAAACTAATCAAGGATTCAAATCAATTTAGTCCACTTAGCCATATCTATCTTACCTTAGTCCTAACCCCATTACAACCCTATGAAGTCCTCATGATAATTGCATTTGGGCATCACTTGTTTGTTGATTATTAGATGAAGAGCAAAACCTTGAGAGCATAATTAGGAGGAGACTTGAGTGATTGAACCCTTAGACACCGAGTGATTAGAGTATATACACACCTAGTGAGGGTTCAATTACTCAATTCTATGTTCCCATCTTTTTTGTCATGAATTCTTGCAAGTTGCTTCATTTTGATGAGTTGAATCAATTCTGTAGATTTTAGTTGCATTAGATTATTTCTTTGCTTAGCCCTATTGGTTTATACTCTTGCTTGGGAATATAATTGTTTGTTTTCACCAATTTCATAGAAAACAACAGTATAGATAAGTATAGATAGTATATAGTATACTTGCATGCATATAGATAGTTGCATTTAATAAGTTGATTATCCCTTTTTATCATTCTCCTTGTTAGTTTAGCATGAGAACATGCTATTGATTAAGTGTGGGAGAATTGATGAGTCCATATTTACTGAGATATTTTGACTTGATTTTGATGGATTTCATCACATAAACCTACACTTAAGCACCAAAATAGCATACTTTTGTGATTTCTCCCTAATTTGGACTTAAATATGAAAACATGTGATTTTGTACTTAAATTAGTGATTTAATTCCACTTTTATGCCATTCGATGCCGTGATATATTTTGTGAGTGATTTCAGGTCTTTTAGGCAAGAATGGGTTGATGAAAAGTGGAAGGAAGCATGTACAAGGGAGAACACTTGAAGAAAACAAAGGAGAAGTACTCACTGATGTGTGTGTGCACACAACTACATACCTGTGCGTACGCACAGGAACCAAATTTAGTAGAGTGTGCGTACGCATAGGACCCTGCACGTGGTTTCATTAATGAAACACGTGATCCATGATTTTGGGGGCCTTTGGCCCAGTTTTGGAAGGCTTGAAGGCTGAATTGAAGTGCTATATAAAGGGGATATCAACACTTATGAAGGCATGAGAACTTAGAACTTTATTTTTACATTTTTTTATATAGTAGGAGTAGGATTAGTGTAGATTAGCGAGAGCTCTCTTAGGGTTTTAATTAGGGTCCATTGTAGTATTTTATAGCAAGCTTTGATTTTGGATTTTTGCTCCTCTTTTGTAAGTAATCTTAAATTTTCTCTTTAATTTCACTACTTTTGCCTTTATTTTCTTATGGTTCAAGTACTTTATTTATTTATGCAATCTTGAGTTCTTAAAGTTTTGATTGATGAATTTCATGTTTTATGCTTTATATATGCTTGATTGCTGGTTTATAGTTGGTTTTGTGAATATTTTGGTTATAGCTTTTATTTGTCTTTGCAATTTTCCATGTTTTACTTTTATGCCCACAAGGTGTTTGTGAAAATGCCAATTATGAGTTTTGAGTAGATTTTTACACCTTGGCTTGGGGTTTGAGTTCCTAGGATACTAGAGTCATAATGTCCGATATTTAGTGGTAATTCTTGGGTAGTTAGTTGACTCTTGTTTCCATTGACGCTAGCTTTTTATCAACTTATTTGATAAGTTAGCTAGGACTTATGGATTAAGGTCAATTATGCTTGCTTGACTTACTCCTCGATGTTAGGGGTTGACGAAGTGAGATTGACTTATCATAGTTGCCATAGTTGTGGTTATGACGATGATAGGATTCCTTGGATCCTCATTTCCAAGTCAAGGCTCTTTTATGCATATCTTAGCTTTTTCACTAGTTTTGATCTTGTTTCCCTTTTTACTTGCATTAATCTCAATTTTGATCATTTCTTTGTTCTTTCATTTGTTAAGTTCTTTTAATCTTTCGTTCTTTGATTTTAAAACCCCTTTTTCCCCACAACCGAAAGTGTGACACTTCAATTGCATCCTAGGGAGAACGACCCGAGGTTGAACTACTCTTGATCTCAGTTATTTTTATTTGAAATTAAGGTTTGATTGAGAATTATTTGTTGGTCTATGCTATACTTGCAACGAACCTATATTTTATGAAATTATAGATTGACAATAGTTCTCACATCAGCGGCGCACAGATCTGGACAAAGGGGGAGATGCAGCGGCGGTGGATTTGGACAAGAAAATGCAGCTGGCGGCGAATTTGGACGATGAGATGCAGCGGAAGGAGGGAGGAGGGAGGAAGGAGAATGGTCAATTATCAGTGGGTAGAGAAGGAGAGGGAGAGAAAAAGAATTAGGGTTAAGGATAAATATGTGTTGAGTTAAGAAATTAACTAAATTAATTAGTGATGACAAACATTATTTTTTGCAAAATAAATAATTAGTGTTGATTAATTAATTAATGAGTATATGTTGCTAATTATTTATTATTTTGTTGCAGGCCTTAATTAAGTTGAGCAGCCCAAATAAAATAGAAAATAAAACAAGAGGCGGTAGGCTGAAAGCAAAATTGAGAGCCCAAGGAAAAGTAAAGAAAGAAGCCAAAGAAATCATAACGGGCTAAGCACATCACAAACTGATCCAAGCCCGAGTTTATTTTATTTCCCTCCAAACTTGATCTCACACCACAAGCAACGTTCTTCTCCTCTTTGACCATGTCAAATCACAAGCTTCAGAGAAGTAAGAAAGAGAAAGAGAGAGAGATCTCCTTCCATAAGCTTTTCACCAAAGAAGAGAGAAAGAGAAAGATTAAGCTAGAAAGGCAGATATCAAATCACCTAGTTCAAACCAAATCAAGCTTAGGTTAAAGGTAACCCATTTCCTATTGCATGTATCAAATCTTCATCTCTTCTTTCCAACACTCTGCCCTATCCGAAATGGGATACAAGGGAAAGAGGATTTCTGTTCTTCTCTGCTGTGTATCTACGGTCTTAAACAAGACTTGGGGACCAAGTTGGTTTTCAAGGGCTCAAATCAAGTTGACCATTGGAAGATTTCTATGGTTGTTGTTTTATGGCTTTCGGCCAAGATGAGGAAGTCAGAAGCAAAGTTTCTACTCTAAGGTTTATTGAGAAAAAGTGAATCTGTGGTTGATGAAGCTCAAGGCTCAAGGTGTTGACCTTGGGAGAAGATCCCAGCAACATGCAAGGAGAATAAAAGAAGACTTCCTGCTCATTCAGAACCAAGGAGAGAAAACTAGAGTATTGAGGTATTGTTCTGAGAAGTGTTCTTTGAGAAAGTTCAACTAACTGGATAGTGTAACCTAACCAAAGGTGCATTCCGCCAGTATGAAGAACTGAATCAGAGGCTTTTCTAATCTGGTTTTTGCATAGCACAAAGGCTGTTAATGAAGTCAATCTCCTTCATGTTTTACTGATTGTAATGTACTTTTCTAAGTTTATCTTTCTGTAATTTCTTGTGAGAAAAGGCATTGTGAGAAAGCTTAAGTAAAAGCCATGAGTGAAAAAAAAAAAGGCTGAGCGATACACTTGAGAGAAAAGCCTAGAGTTATTTTCTGATTTCTTTAGGTTGGTTAAGTGTCTTGTATCTTGTACCTGTTTAGTATCCCTTTCTTAGTTGGGTTAGCACTAAGAGTGAATAGTTAGGTGTTAGCATAGCCAATGTCAAGTTAGGTTAGAACTTGAGTGTGAAATTGGTGTATGCAATACTGTTAACTATAGTGAAATTTTTCCATAGTTGTGGAGGAGACTGGATGTAGGTTGCATAGCACAAGGCAACCGAACCAGGATACATGCTGGTGTTAGCTTTTCTCTTCTTTGCCGAGTTCTGTTTTCTGATATTCATGAGACAAAAATAAATTGTCTCATAAATTTCCGCTGCTGTGTTTCAAACAGAACCTGAATTGAAAGTTTGTTTAAAAGGGTAATAACTGCAACTAAAAGGAAGGCATAGATTCAACCCCTCCTTCTCTAAGCCTACTACAACATTCAATTGGTATCAAGAGCTAAGGTCTCAAGAATCAAGCTTAACCGCTTGGAGCAAAGATCCAATGGCGAACAACTTGGGCGCAACCACAGTTGCCTACACCCTCACTGAAGGCCAGTCAAACAACCGGCCACCTTTCTTCAACGGGAAGAACTACTCCTACTGGAAAGAAAGGATAAGAATTTTCATTCAATCCATTGACTACAACATATGGAAGATTGTCGTGAGTGGTCCAAAGATCCCAACAAAAATAAGTGCTGATGGAGTGGTGACTCCAAAAGAAGAAGCTGAATGGAATGAGGATGACAAGAAGAAGATAGAGCTGAATGCTAAAGCAATCAACCTTCTTCACTGTGCTATCAGCTTTGAAGAGTACCGAAAGGTGTCTAGATGCAAGACAGCCAAAGAAATCTGGGAAAAACTCCAGGTTACACACGAAGACACTAAACAAGTAAAAGAAACGAGGATTGATATGCTGCGAAAAGAGTACGAGATGTTTAGCATGAAGGGTGGAGAAAGCATTGATGAAGCGTTTGAGAGATTCTCAATCATAATCAACAGCCTTGATGCTATGGGTACAAACTATGCAGAACAAACCTTGAAGAATGATGAAGAACAAGGGCAAATACAAAGGTTCAAGTTCAAAGGAGCACAAGATCGACTTGAGCAAAGTGACGTGCCATCACTGCAAGGAGGCTGGACACTTCAAACTAAACTGTCCAAAGCTCAAAAAGGAGGACAAAGGAAAGAAGGAAAGGAAGAGAGTACTCATGGCAGCTTGGGAGGATATTGAGAATGACTCAAATGAAGAAGAAGAATCTGAAGGAGATGACAAAGACTGCTTCATGACTGGAAACAACAATCTTGATGAGGTAAACTATTATGATTTGACCATTGAGGACTTGCATGCTATTATTGATGATCTCACTTTAAACACTTCAAAACTGCTTGATAAATACAATGAATGCAGATCTGAAAGAGATGTGTTAAGAGCTGAAAATGATTTTTTAAAAGAAAAAGTGAAGGAAACTGAATGTACTTTGGACATTATTGAAGAAAACAGATTTCTAAAATCTGAACTTAAAAAATTAAAAGGAAAGCACACTGTGGATCCTTCCCATGAGTTAATTGCTGAAAATGAAAGATTAAATGATATGATTAAAAGACTGAATGGTGACTTAGCAAAATTTGCCCAAGGTTCTAGCAACTTGGACAAATTACTTGCAAGTCAAAGACCATTGTTTGAAAAATCTGGTTTAGGCTACATAGCCAAGGAAGATGCAGTTTCTAATACTTCCTCTATAAAATTTGTGGCTTCTTCATCAAATACCAAATCCATACCAAGCAAATCAGGTATCGGATATGTTTCAACTTGTTAAAAAAATTGATGAAGCATACACAAGTGAAACTGAGCCTTCACCAAGAACTGGTCCGAGTTCAAACCGGCCCGGTTTAGGTTACATTTCGAAAAATAAGGCTGCTTTCAAGAAACCACCATTTTACAACAAAACCTCATTTTCGAAAGGTAAAAATGTTCAAAAAAATTCTGGTGAAAATGCTTTTGCAAAGAGGAATAACTTTAATAAAAATCAGTTTGTCAAAAGAAATGCATCTCATCCAAAAACCAGAAAATTTCAGCCATTTAATCATTTCAAGCAATTTAACTAACCTAATTTTCAGCGACACACATCATAAAATCATTGCGTTAATTGCAAGAAAGTTGGTCACTCATATGAATAATGCTTCATTGAAAAGAGAGTTGTAGGAAACAAAGTCTACAATATTGTTTGTGATTTCAATGCACTTGGGCAACCAAGATGGATTAACTTCAAAGGATCCAAATTAATTTGGATACCTAAGGCTACTTGAAACTCATCATGCAGATTTGCCTAGCATCCAAGAACAAAAAGGACATGTGGTACATGGATAGTGGATGTTCAAGGCACATGACTGGAAGGTCAACCTACTTCATCAAACTAAATAAGTATGATGGAGGTTTTGTGACCTTTGGAGATGATGGTAAAGGTAAAATCATTGGTGTTGGAAAAGTAGGTAATGAGAAATCTACTTTCATTGATGATGTACTTTTGGTATGTGGTTTAAAGCACAATCTTTTGAGTATAAGTCAGCTGTTTGATTTAGGATATTTAGTTATTTTCAAAAGGCTTGAATGCTGTGTGGTTAATGAAAAGACAAATAAAGTGATGTTTGTTGCCAAGCGTTTCAATAATATATATGGACTTACTCTTGATGAACTAAAGGATCAAAATGTAGCTTGTCTTCACTCAAAAGAATCTGAAAAGTGGTTATGGCACAAGAGATTGGGCCATGCAAGTATGTTTCAAATAAACAAACTTGTAAAGAAAAAATTAGTAAGAAGTCTTCCTTTGATAAAGTTTGACAAAAATATCACTTGTGATGCTTGCCAAATGGAAAAACAAACAAAAAGTTCTTTTAAACCAAAGGAAGACATCTCTACTAAAAGACCACTTGAGTTGCTACACATTGATTTATTTGGTCCAACAAGAACTCAAAGCCTAAGTGGTAAACATTATGGTTTAGTGATTGTGGATGATTATACTAGGTTTGGTTGGGTTTTATTTCTTGCACACAAAAATGAAGCCTTTTTGGTGTTTGAACCTTTTTGCAAGAAAATTCAAAATGAAAAGGATTTGAAAATCTCTTCTATAAGAAGTGATCATGGAACTGAATTTGAAAATAATTTGTTTGAATCCTTTTGTGAGGAATTTGGAATATCTTACAACTTCTCTTGTCCAAGAACACCACAACAAAATGGTGTTGTGGAAAGAAGAAATAGAAGCATACAAGAGATGACAAGAGCTATGCTTTGTGAGAGTAATGTTCCTAAATTCCTTTGGGCTGAAGCGGTGAACACAGCTTGCCACATTTTAAATAGAACAATCATAAGGAAATTTTTGAAGAAAACCCCTTATGAACTTTGGAAAGGGTACCCACCAAACTTAGACTACTTACACATCTTTGGATGCAAATGTTTTGTTTTAAATAACAAAGAAAATATGGGAAAATTTGATCCAAAGGCTTATGAGTGTTTGTTTGTAGGATATTCCACAACTAGTAAAGCATATAGGGTTTATCATCAAGATGCTAGAATTATTGAGGAGTCCATACATGTTACATTCTGTGAAACTAACTTGGTACAAAGCATTTTGGAAGATTATGATGCAGGAAATCAAGCTCAAAAGGAAGTTGAAACTGTGCAAAATCAAGAGAAAGAACATTCTGGTCAAAATGAATCAGAAACTGCTACTGTTGAAAATTCGAAAGACAATTCTATTTTGTCTCATGAATCTGAAGGAAATCCTGAAGCCAGCTGCACCCAGAATCCCTTGGTATCTCAATCTACATCCAAGTCCACAAGACCTCGTGAATGGAGATTCTTGAAGAATTATCCAGAGGAATTTGTCATTGGGGATGTCTCTCATGGAGTGCAAACAAGGTCTTCCACTAGAAAGGCAAATGAAGGATCAAACATTGCCCTTCTTTCACAAATTGAGCCTCAAAACGTCAAGGAAGCACTCAGTGACCCTTCTTGGGTTAAAGCTATGGAGGATGAGCTTCTTGAGTTTGAAAAGAACTAAGTATGAACTTTGGTTCCAAGGCCAAGTGGAAAGAAAGTGACCGGCACCAAGTGAATTTTTCGGAACAAGTTGGGAGAAGATGGTAGCATTGCAAGAAACAAGGCAAGGCTAGTGGCACAAGGATATGACCAAGAAGAAAGAATAGACTTTGATGAATCCTTTGCCCCTGTTGCCTGAATGGAAGCCATAAGACTTCTCTTAGCTTATGTTGCACATTGTGGTTTTAAATTATATCAAATGGATGTGAAATGTGCATTTTTAAATGGAGTGATAGATAGAGAAGTGTATATGGAGCAACCTCCTGGTTTTGAAAATAAAGAGCATTTTGACCATGTTTTCAAATTATCTAAAGCTCTCTATGGTTTAAGACAAGCTCCTAGAGCTTGGTATGAGAGACTTAGCTCTTTTCTTTTGAAAAATGGTTTTCAAAGAGGCACCACTGACACAACTTTATTTATCAAGAATTATAATGATTCTTTTATTCTAGTCCAAATATATATTGATGACATTATTTTTGGATCAGCAAATGAATCCCTTTGTTCTGAATTTGGAAAATTCATGACAAGTGAATTTGACATGAGTATGATGGGTGAACTTAATTTTTTTCTTAGGCTACAAATTAAACAAACTGAAAATGGTATTTTCATTCATCAAGAGATGTATGCCAAGGAATTAGTTCAGAAATTTGGTGTGGAAAATGCCAAACCCATAGGAACTCCCATGCACCCTAATTCTAAATTAGATAAGGGAGAAACTGAGAAAGATGTTGATGAGACTAGGTATAGAGGAATGATTGGTTCTCTTATGTACTTAACATCCTCTAGACCCAACATTGTGCAAAGTGTTGGATTGTGTTCTAGGTTCCAATCCAAACCTAAAGAGTCACATCTTTCAGCAGTTAAAAGGATCATTAGATATGTTCATGGCACATCTAATCTTGGTCTTTGGTATCCTAAAATTGATGATTTTTCTGTAGTTGGTTATTGTGATGCAGATTTTGCTGGTGATAGAGTTGATAGAAGGAGCACTTCAGGCCTATGTTGTTTTCTTGGGAAGTCCCTAAATGTTTGGTCAAGTAAGAAGCAACCAACAGTGGCCTTATCCACTGCAGAGGCTGAGTATATAGCTGCTTCTTCTTGTTGTTCTCAGCTTTTATGGTTAAAAACACAGCTTGCTGATTACAAATTAAATGTTAAAAATATTTCCTTAATGTGTGATAATATGAGTGCCATCAATATTTCTAAAAATCCAGTTTTGCACTCTAGGACTAAGCATATTGAAGTGAAATTTCACTCAATAAGAAAACATGTCCAAAAGATGGATATTAGTATTCAATTTGTTAAATCTGAGGAGCAATTAGCAGACATTTTCACAAAACCATTAGCTGAGGACAGATTCTGCATGCTTAGAACTTGTCTAGGAATTTTGAGTTATCATTCTTTATTTGAAAAATACTGATGTATTTGCTGGAGCTTTTTGTCTCATAAATAGGTATGAGACAATTCTGGGCAGATGATGAACGTTTTCCTCAAGTTAGTGTGTTCTGGGTTTGTTTCAAGTGAATAATTGATCTGGACCAACCTCAAATCAGATCTGAGTAGCCCTATATGTTTCACTAAAATCACATCACCTCAAGGCCCAAATATGAATGATACATTTTTGTTTGGTTGATATTTTTGTTGGGCTGTGAGCCTTAATTTTTTTTAAAAAAGTTTTTTTTTTAAATATTTTTTATCCAAAGATTTTTCAGTTTGATTTTTTGTTTTTTTCAAAATTTAAAATTAATTTCCTGTTTTTCATTTTAAATCAAATCAAATCTTTCTTTTATGAGGTCAGATCTTTTCATATCATTTCAAAAGGTGATGCAGTTGTATGGTTTTGGAAATCCACTTTTGGGTACGGCTACCAACACTCCCTGTCTTCCCTCCATAACTTCTCCTCAATCTCTTCGGTTTCTTCCCTCTCACTCCACTGTTTCTCTTCCATCAAAAGCCTAAATCTAACCAAATAGGGAAGAAAGTTATTGTTAAAAGAGCACCGCGTGAAAAGATTCATAAGCTTCCTAGACCATCAACACGCTCTCAAGACCCTACTTTCACTCCTTCACCCTTTCCTCCAACCTCTCCTCCTCGAACCGCTCCCATGGCACGAACCAAGACTACGCCAAGGTTCCCTGCCTCTGCCAAACCGATGCCACCACCAAAAGCCACACCTTCCAAGCATGGCTCCTCAAAACCTGGTTTTGCAAAGCCTAGCTCATCCAAAGGCAAACGTCCGGCGACTGAAGAACCCATTCCCAAACCAACACAACCCAAATCTAGGTCGGTTCTAGTGCGCTCACAAAGAGGTAACCCTCATCGCCCTCTCAAATATGTTAGAGAACCAGACATTGATCCTTTTGCTCACAAATCACACTTCATGACATCTCACTCAGACTATAACCTCCATCGTTTCAAATCTGCCATGAACCATGATTTTTATGAGGGAGTTATTTAGTATCGTACTCTATGTCCCTCTTTTCTTGCTGATTTACCTGATTTGAAAAAGAAAGGTTTTCCTTTTGTGGAAAATTTAGAATTTTTAGACTGGAATCACCTTTTCAAAATCAAAAAACCTGTATATCCTCAGTTAGTCAAAGAATTTTATGCAAACATGACTTATCATGAAGGAAGTGTGCATTCTTATGTTAAGGGCTGAGACATTATCTTGAATAATGAAACTGTCAGTGAATCCTTGAAGTATACTGATGTTGGGCCGTGTGCTTATACATCTGTGAAGTGGGATGAAGGTGTTGGTATCTCTTACCATGATGCTCTGGCTCACATTTGTGAACATGTTTCCTTAATTGATGGCATCACACCCACTCACAAAGCCCTAGGATATGAACGTGCTCAGTTGCATCGTATTGTCAACCACATCTTAATTCCACAAAGCGGTTCATATCAAAGGATTTCTTACACAGACACACTTGTTTTGTATGCCCTAATCGCTAAAATAGAAATCTCTTTTGCTTATTTGATGGCTAGATACATGTTTGATTCTGTTCGAAGTGTGAAAGATAAAGCACTACCTTATGGCATGTTTTTAACTTGCATATTTGAGACTTTTGGTGTTGACCTGTCAAATGAGAATTATGAAAACAGACATTCATACCTAAAAGGGGGTGGTTCAGTGAAACAGCAAAAAGGACCAACTCGATCTGAAAGAGTGGTTCTAGATGATAATGATGAAGAGTTTATTCCAGATGACTCTCCTCCTCCTTCCACCGAAGGTACTTCCATTTCCACTGGGAAGAAATCATCTCTACTGAATGTGGTCAAGAATGTCGCTCAAGAGTTTGTTTCCCAATCAAATCACATGATTGCCATGAGAAAGGAACAAAGGAAGCTAGCTAGCAAGCATGAGAACTTCCTGAAGAAATCAAGAGATAGGGTGGCTGTGCTCATGACCTTTATTGATAACCTTCAAAATGATGAAGACATTGCCACTGATGTTGAAGAGAAAGATGCTTCTGATGGAAATGGTTCTGATGCCTAGGATTTGTCTCATAAAAACCGCTACAGCTGCTCTCCTTTTGTCTCATGAACTCTGTTTTATTTTGCTACTATTTGGTCTACTTTTATTGTCTCAGACAACTGTAATAACTTTAGATACTGCTGCACTTTTGGTTGTTTAGTTAGTTCTTTGGACTGTGCTCTAACTCTTTTCTGTAGGATCCAAGGCATTGCCTCTGTTGATAATGCTTATTATCCACCCTTGATGACAAAAGGGGGAGTAAAAACAATAGGATGTGTGTCCTTAGAAATTGTTTGGTATTACTGCAGCTACTAGTATTTCTTTTGGGATTTTTGTCTGATTGATGCATTAATTTTGAGATCACATGTTGAATCTTTTAGATGCTAATATTAGCTGGATGTTGGGCTAATAATGTGATGTTGCTTATGTGATATCCCTTAGACAAAATAACTGTGAATAGCTCTCTATAGTGTTCTCTTTGAGTACTATGGAAAACAGGAACAAAGAGAAAAGCATAAATCCAGGTGGAGTAAATCTTGAAAAGGAAAGGGGGAGCAACATAAGAGCAAATGACAAAAATCAAAGGGAGTTTCCATACCTTACTCGAAATTTATTTCCTTTTGATTATTGCCTAAATCATGTTTGTCATCAAGGGGGAGATTGTTGAATTAAGAAATTAACTAAATTAATTAGTGATGATAAACATTATTTTTGGCAAAATAAATAATTAGTGTTGATTAATTAATTAATAAGTATATGTTGCTAATTATTTATTATTTGTTGCAGGCCTTAATTAAGTTGAGAAGCCCAAATAAAATGGAAAATAAAACAAGAGGTGGTACGCTGAAAGCAAAATTGAGAGCCCAAGGAAAAGTAAAGAAAGAAGCCAAAGAAATCATAACGGGCCAAGCACATCACAAACTGATCCAAGCCCGAGTTAATTTTATTTCCCTCCAAACTTGATCTCACACCACAAGCAACGTTCTTCTCCTCTCTGACCATATCAAATCACAAGCTTCAGAGAAGTAAGAAAGAGAAAGAGAGAGAGAGCTCTTTCCATAAGCTTTTCACCAAAGAAGAGAGAAAGAGAAAGATTAAGCTAGAAAGGCAGATATCAAATCACCCAGTTCAAACCAAATCAAGGTTAGGTTAAAGGTAACCCATTTTCTATTGCATGCATCAAATCTTCATCTCTTCTTCCCAACACTCTGCCCTATTCGAAATGGGATACAAGGGAAAGAGGATTTCTTTTCTTCTCTGCTGTGTATCTACGGTCTTAAACAAGACTTGGGGATCAAGTTGGTTTTCAAGGGCTCAGATCAAGTTGAGCATTGGAAGATTTCTATGGTTGCTGTTTTATGGCTTTCGGCCAAGATGAGGAAGTCAGAAGCAAAGTTTCTACTCTAAGGTTTATTGAGAAAAAGTGAATCTGTGGTTGGTGAAGCTTAAGGCTCAAGGTGTTGACCTTGGGAGAAGATCCCAGCAACATGCAAGGAGAATAAAAGAAGACTTCCTGCTTATTCAGAATCAAGGAGAGAAAACTAGAGTATTGAGGTATTGTTCTGAGAAGTATTCTTTGAGAAAGTTTAATTAACTGGACAGTGTAACCTAACCAAAGGTGCATTCTGCCAGTATGAAGAACTGAATCAGAGGCTTTTCTAATCTGGTTTTCGCATAGCACAAAGGTTGTTGATGAAGTCAATCTCCTTCATGTTTTACTGGTTGTAATGTACTTTTCTAAGTTTATCTTTCTGTAATTTCTTGTGAAAAAAGGCATTGTGAGAAAGCTCAAGTAAAAGCCATGAGTGAAAAAAAAAGGTTGAGTGATACACTTGAGAGAAAAGCCTAGAGTTATTTTCTGATTTCTTTAGGTTGGTTAAGTGTCTTGTATCTTGTACCTGTTTGGTATCCCTTTCTTAGTTAGGTTAGCACTAAGAGTGAATAGTTAGGTGTTAGCATAGCCAATGTCAAGTTAGGTTAGAACTTGAGTGTGAAATTGGTATATGTAATACTGTTAACTATAGTGAAATTCTTCCATAGTTGTGGAGGAGACTGGATGTAGGTTGCATAGCACAAGGCAACCGAACCAGGATACATGCTGGTGTTAGCTTTTCTCTTCTCTGCTGAGTTCTGTTTTCTGATATTCATGAGACAAAAATAAATTGTCTCATAAATTTCCGCTGTTGTGTTTCAAACAGAACTTGAATTGAAAGTTTGTTTAAAAGGGTAATAACTGCAACTAAAAGGAAGGCATAGATTCAACCCCCCTTCTCTAAGCCTACTACAACCTTCAATATGTTATTTTTCAAATTAATAAGGGGTAAAAAAGTAAAAAATTGTGTCTAATTGATTGTGTGTCTGTGTCTCAATATTTTGAAAATATACTAAATACATGTATTTTGTGTATATTTATGTACTAACGTGTCCATCAAAGATTTATGTCTCAACAAATAAACACAGGACATGTTCTAGTGTATCCATGTCTCTGTGTCTGTGTCTTTAAAACCAAACACTGCCTTAGTGATTTAGTCCTCTTTATTCAGCTTTGTGTATTGTCCATCCAATTTTTTTAAAAACTAGCCATTTATGTTTCTAAAATGATTTAGGACTAAGAAGTTCTTGAAAGACTTGCTTATTATGTGATTGATAAATCTGATATGATAGACTCCTTGAGCAATTAAATGGATAAGAAGATTTTATATATCTGTCTTTCTTTCTTATTTGTTTTTGAAAGAGTTGTATGCTAATTTTTATTTGTCTATATATTATGTTTCAATTTTTTTTCATTTGAGGGATATAATTTTGGCTTTAAAGATTTTGGATTATCATATTATTTAATTGGTTTCAATACTTATTACAAAAAAATTTACACCATAATCTTTCATGATTTTGGATTTAAAAACATGCCTAAGCTATCTCTCCCGTATCCTTTTTTTCACTTGCTCACTTATTGATTTATTTTACAATTTAAATTATAATTGTTAATTTCTCATAATTTATGATGGTTCTATGCACTCTTTTCTCATAACCATGCTAATTGACATGGAAATATAAAATATACAACAGATTTTGTAATTGACACTCTTCAAATTAAAATGAAAGTTGTAAATGGTTATTCTTTATTCAGTTTCTTTTTGCTTATATGCATTGTATTTTATGTGTGGTGGCTACTTTTTATTGGTGCTGTTATATTAAAAAGTTATACAATAGCATAATAATTGTTTATAGTTATAATAATATAACATGATCTTGGCTAATGAGAAATTGTTGAAGTAAATAAGTTACTTATAATTATTACTCATTACTTACAAATATCGTAAATAGGAACAAATAGGATTTGCTTCTTAAGTCCTTCAATACAGCTACTATTTCTGTTCTTGGCATTCTTTTTTAGATTTTTAGAATTCTAATTTTATTCTCTTATTTTTATTTTGTTATCTTTTATTTTGTCCTGATTCGAATGATATTTTAATTTGATTATAAAATTTGTGTTCTTTTTGTCAGATAATTGAAAGTGAGGGCTGAAGTGGTTTCTATAGTGCCCTTAAACCTTCTATACTTGAAACGACTGCTTCACAGGTTATCAATTTTAATATAATCCTGTGATATGATAATTGTGTATTTATGTTATTATTGTGTATACTATATTTGTAGCTGCTAGGTAACTTAAATTTTGGGGTTGGAATGCGTATATGGTGTTTGTCGATTTGCTAAACTAATAATGCTTTAGCACATGTATCTTTAGCACCTTAATCTATGTTGTTTATCATCTTAGTTCCACTTTTTTTTTTCTATTTCTCTCTTGGATTTTTGTTTGCTTTGGAATTTATAATTTCTCTTCGTGTTATTGTTGGTATGTTTATTATTCGAATATCTTTTTTTGGTAGTTTAGCTGAACCATAGATATTATGATATATTTTGCCAAGAGACATTTTATTTATAACAATCTATAAAAATTAAAATTCTGCACTATCTGTTTCTTTGGATAACAGGTTTGGTTTGGTAGCATTTGTCTTTTTCAGACTTGGATGCAGGAAAGTAATAATCTTCAATTCTTTTGAACAATTTGTTATACAAGTGATGTAACTCGAATCCCAAAAAAGTACTTTAAGAGGCTTCTCAACTTCAATCCATTAGGAAGTAGTCTGTATATACAGATTAAATTTGTTGTGTCATTCATTTTTATTATAAATCTAATGAGAGATTAATGTTATTTCTAAAGTTTATAGAATATATAAGTACATTCCATATTAAATAATTGTTGACATGAGTATTGATGATTTAGTTTGAATATAACCATTAATAAAATGGAATACCATACTTTTGTGTTTACTTTTAGTATGGCCAATAACATTTTGATCAAGTTTCATTTTATTTAAATCTACTTATATTCTATATAACTATAATCATTATTTTCTAAAACAAATAAATTACTTCATGTGCTATGTAGCTATCCAATAAATTTCACTACTTTGTTTCTGTGTGTGTATGCACTAAGTAATAAGCCTTATGTCTTATAGATGATTATATTACGAAAATTATATTTACTTTCAATTTAATTGCCAAGTGCTTATTTTTTTATTATTTAACTCTTTTCTTGATTGACAACATAAATATTTAAAAATTTTAATTTATTTTAAAAAAATTTAAAAGTTTAATTCATCCTCCTAATTATTTTTAGCATAATAGCCTCATCAAGTTTTCAAAACAAAATCTTCAATTGCTTTTAGATGTTTTTCTTTTCGCAAGTTAAAAATTGTAGGGTTCCACCAAAATATGATTTTTCGTTTTTAATATGAGGTCATATATATTTTTGCAAAGTATTTTCAATAAACATTGCAACTCCGCCTATGTTACACTTGCGGTACATAGCCGGTCCCAAGCCCGGATAAAGGAGGAGGGTTGTGTTAGGTCTTCGGCAACCAACATAAAAATATAGCCGAACCCCCATGACATGAATCAAAGACATTATTGCGCTAAAGCTAGGTCGTTGCCCGGAAGCAACGCGCCGTATGGCTCGAGTACGGTGTCAAAGCAAGAGCCGCTGCATCGGTGCCCGGATGTAGTGTTAAATGAGCAAGGGTTTTCGCGTTTTCGTGAACGGACGAGGGTAAATAAGCTAGTTCACAAAGTAAAAGGTAAAGGTCGAAGCGACAGAAGGTTGAGATTTGGGACATGGAACATAGGTACTCTAAGAGGAAAGTCCATGGAGGTGGTGGACACCATGACTAGGAGGAAGATTAACATTATGTGCCTACAAGAAACGAAATGGGTTGGTGCAAAGGCTAGGGAGTTGGATACTTCTGGTTTCAAACTTTGGTATACAGGAAAGGTGAAGAATAGGAATGGGGTTGGAATAATTGTGGATAAGCAGTGGAAGAAGGACGTAGTGGATGTCAAGAGGGTGGGAGATCGGATCATCTCTATCAAACTTGTGGTGGAGGGAGGTGCTTTCCATGTGATTAGTGCCTATGCACCGCAAGTGGGTTCGGACGAACAACACAAGATAAAGTTTTGGGAAGATCTAGAGATTTTGGTTCAAGGCATACCTTTGGGAGATAAGATTTTCTTAGGAGGAGATTTAAATGGCCATGTTGGGAGAGAAGTGACTGGATATGAGAGTATTTACGGAGGCCATGGTTTCGGGGTGATCAATGCCGAGGGTAAAACTATTTTGGACTTTTCCTCAACCTTTGATCTTCTCATCGCAAATACATGTTTTAAAAAGAGAGACGAACATCTTATAACCTATAAGAGTGGCATGACAAGCTCTCAAATCGACTTCTTCTTGTTGAGGAGAGTCGACCGGAAATTTTGCATTAATTGTAAAATTATTCCGGGAGAGAGTTTGACAACACAACATAGGGTGCTCATCATGGATTTTCGCATTGAGCAAAAGTTGAGGAAAAGACATCATACGAAGAACCCAAGGACGAGGTGGTGGCTGATGAAAGGTGAGGAACAAAGAAACTTCCTAAGACAAGTAGGAGAAGAGGCAAAGTGGGATGAGAATGGAAGCGCGGAAGAGATGTGGAGGGAGATGGCAGAAGTTATTAGAAGAACAGCAAAAGAAAGTTTTGGTGAATCTAAAGGAATAGGACCAAGAGACAAGGAGTCCTGGTGGTGGAATGCAAGTATACAAGAAAAGATAAAGATAAAAAGGGAATGCTTTAAAGAGTGGTCTTTATGCCGCAATTCAGATAACTGGAAAAAATATAGGGTGGCTAAGAAAGAGACAAAAGTGGCTGTAAGTGAAGCAAAAACAAGAGCATATGAGGGTCTCTACCAGTCTTTGGGCACGAAAGAAGGAGAAAAAGGTATATATAGAATCGCAAAGAGTCGGGAAAGAAGAACGAGAGATTTGGATCAGGTTAAGTGCATAAAGGATAAGGATGGAGAGGTGTTGGCTCAAGAGGAGAAGATTAATGAAAGGTGGAAGAGCTACTTCTACGAGTTATTTAATGAGGGACAGAAGACTCTTCCCAGCCTTGGTCGATTATGCACAAGGGAAGAAGATCAAAACTTTGACTACTATTGAAGGATTCGAGAGTTCGAGGTAAAAGAGGCTCTAAAGCAGATGAAAAATGGCAGGGCAGTAGGACCTGATAATATCCCGATTGAGGTTTAGAAGGGTCTTGGAGAAAAAGGCATCAACTGGTTAACCAAGCTTTTTAATGAGATTTTAAGGTCAAAGAAGATGCCTGATGAGTGGAGAAAGAGCACCTTGGTACCTATCTACAAGAATAAGGGGGATATACAAAGTTGCAGAAACTATAGAGGGATTAAACTTATGAGTCATACTATGAAGTTATGGGAAAGGGTGATAGAACGGAGGTTGAGAAAAGAGACACAAGTAACAGAGAACCAATTTGGATTTATGCCGAGAAGATCTACCACTGAAGCGATATACCTATTAAGAAGGATGATGGAGAGGTATCGTAGTAATAAAAGGGATCTACATATGGTATTTATTGATTTGGAAAAAGCGTATGATAGGGTACCAAGGGAGGTCTTATGGAAGGTTTTAGAAAAGAGGAGAGTAAGGATCGCATATATTCGGGCAATTAAAGACATGTATGATGGGGCCACAACTAGTGTGAAGACTCAAGGTGGTGTGACGGAGGAATTCCCTATTGGTATAAGATTACACCAGGGATCATCCTTAAGTCCATACCTTTTCACATTAGTCTTGGAAGTACTCATAGAGCACATCCAAGAGCCTGTACCATGGTGCATGCTTTTTGCCGATGATATCGTCCTTATGGGAGAGTCAAGGGAAGACCTAAATAAGAAGTTGGAGTTATGGAGAGAAGCTTTAGAAGTGTATGGTCTGCGCATAAGCCGTAGCAAGACGGAATATATGGAATGTCAGTTCAGTCTGAGAAGGGAAAACCCCAATATAGAGGTGAAGATTGGAGAAAACATCCTAAGAAAAGTTAAAAGTTTTAAGTATCTTGGGTACATCATACAGGATAATGGAGAGATTGAACAGGATGTAAATCATAGGATCCAAGCAGGTTGGTCAAAATGGCGGAGTGCATCTGGTTTTATATGCGACAAAAAAGTGCCTTTAAAACTTAAAGGTAAATTATATCGCACCGCTATAAGACCGGCTATGCTGTATGGCACGGAGTGTTGGGCGACTAAAGGGGAGCACGAACATAAGCTGAGTGTGGCAGAGATGAAGATGTTGAGATGGATGAATGGTCATACGCGATTGGATAAAATAAGGAATGAAGATATAAGGGAGAGAGTTGGAGTAGCACCCATTGTGGAAAAGATGGTTGAATCGCGTCTCAGGTGGTTTGGACATGTGATAAGAAGACCGATAGAACACCCAGTCAGGAGGGTGGATGAGATGGAAGATGGACAAAGAGCGAAAGGCAGAGGAAGACCTAAGAAGACCATCCATGAGGTAGTCAAACGAGATCTACATGTAAACGGTCTCTCTGTAGATATGATACATGACAGAGCACAATGGCGTCGTTTGATTCATGTAGCCGACCCCACTTAGTGGGACAAAGCTTTGTTGTTATTGTTGTTGTTGTTGTTGTATTTTCAATAAACATTGCCAATTTTCTCATTTTAATTATTTATTTATTACTGAAAACTAATGGCTAAAAAATCTTCTATTTCTATAATTCTCATAAACTGTGAAACTTTATAAAAGATATCTGATTATGTGTGCCAACTACCCTGAGTACTAGATATATTATGTGGAGTTCATAAAAACTAAGGGAGAAGAGAAATTGCAAACTATTCTCTAGATTAAGCAAGAGAAATTTATTTGAAGGTATTCTTCTTAAAATATATTTATTTAATTGAATTGCGTGTTAATACTCAATTTATCATGTGCTTCTACTCTTTTTTTTACATGAGCTTCTCTAAAGTGATTTGACAAACAATTATAAATGATAAGGCTTTTTAAAGAATGAAAATATGAAGTATAAGAATCAATATCAAATAGTAGTATAACACATCCAAGATGCAGAGACTATATTTTTAATAAAAAATTTTAAGTTAAATTATAAAAGTAAAATCTATGACTTTAGAAGTTGAGGTCAACATGTATTGTAAGTCATCTTTAATAAATTAGAAAGAAAAAGATGAATAATGAGCTAGATAAGTTTGGTTTTTAGTTGTCTTTCAAATATTCTAAAGATCTATTTTTTGCCTCCATCTTTGTAGTTTCTCAACTATAATAAAATAAAATTGAAATTCTATCAAGTAAATGCACAATTTGTGTTTGCACTAATATTTTTTCGCTTTACTATTTTCATGCTTTTGTATTTCCCCTAATTTGGTATTACTCAGAAAAAGTCAAGGATAACTTTGTAAGTAATAATAGTGTACCAAATTTCTGGTGATAATATATTGCAAGACTTATAAAATATATTTTTATTTTTTTATTTTCTCTTCATTATTTTTTACTCAATTTATTCATTATTACTATTATTTGTTTATTTATTTTTCAGTTCTCACTTCTAACTATTGTATGACTTAATTATCTCTCTTTTTTTTTTCTTTTTTTATAACATATTTTATCCTATATTTTAATTTTTAGTCTAACCTTATCATGTTACAAAGATAACATTAAAATGTTCATGTAAATCTTGGATCAAGTCACATATATAAATTCTTATTGTGTTTATATGGCTTTTAGGTGATTCGAAGGGTATGGTTGAATTTTAAATTTTTGTGTAAATGTGTTGAAAAAATTTGATAATATCGATATATTATTAGTACGAAGAAGCTCAAAAAAGTGTAGTACGACATTAATTTTGGTGATGTTAGCATATTTATTAATTATTAAAGGTGAAATTTTAGTGTCATATGAGTCATTATGTTAGTAATAGAGATTATTGATAGGTTAAGATTCTGCAATTTTTTCTTTTAAATTTTTTTATTGTGCACTATTTTTTTTTCCATATTCAGCCTATTACTTGTAAGCACAAATATATAGATTATGGATGATATTTATAATTGGATATAAGTGAGAGGAATAAAGATCAATTTAGTTGAAGCTTAGAGAAGAGATTAAATTTAATTTTACTTTTTCTGGTGCTGCTTTTACTTTTAGTATTTATCTGTAATTATCCGTAAATATGACTATGTTGAGTTAAAAAATTAACTAAATTAATTAATAATGACAAATATTATTTTTGAGTAATTAACTAACCAATGTTAATCTTTTGTGATTAAGTGTTGCAGGCCAAAATTCAATAAAGCAGCCCAAATTTGATTGAAAAATAAAAACAAGGCTGGTGGACTGACAATACAAACAAAGCCCAAAAGAAAACAAAGCTGAGAAATCAAATCGGGCTAAATGAAATGATCCAAGCCCGATAGCAAGCAACTTCCTCTCATTTGCTTTTACCAAAAGCAACGTTCATTTTTTTCTCTTGGTCAGAAACAACAAAAGTGAGAGAGAGAGCTTCTTCCCTAAGCTATTCATCAAAGAAGCAAGAAAGAGAAGATTAAGTAAAAGGTAGAAATCTAATCACCAACATCAATATGTATCAAGAAGAGGTCAGAAGCTAAAGGTGATTTTATTTCCTTCTACATGCATCTCATTTTCTTCTCTTCATCTTCAACTCTCTGCCACTCCATATTGAAAAACATGAGAAAGATATTGTCTGTTCATCTCTGCTGTGCATACTACGGTCACAAGTATGTCTTGGGAACTAAGTAGCATTTCAATGGCTCAGATCTGGATTACCATTGGAAGACTTTTTGTATTTTCTGTCCTGAGGCCTTCGGTCAAAAAAAGGATGTCAGAAACAAAGTCCCTAACTTGAGTAAAAATGGAAGAAAGTGAATGGCTGAGTTGGTGAAGCACAAAGCTCAAGGTTTGACCTAGGAAAGAGCAACATGTAAGGAGATACAAAAGAATTTGGTTCACCATTCAGAAGCCAAGTAGAGATAACCCAGTGTATTGAGGTTTTGTTCTGTGAAAAAGTTCATCTACTTGGACAGTGTTTTCTTTCAAAGAAGCATTCCGCCAAAAATAAAAAACTAAATCAGAGACATGCAAATCTGGTTTATCACATAGCAAAGAGGCTAATGATGAGTCAATATTCTTCATGTTTTACAGATTGTAATTTTCTTTTTAATGTTTATCTTTTTGTAATTTCTTGAGTGAAAAGGCATATTGAGAGAGCTCAAATAAAAGCCAATGAGTGGAAAGAGGCTGAATGATACACTTGAGAGAAAAGCTTAGAGTTATTTTCAGATTTCTTTAGGTAAGTATGTGTCTTGTATCTTGTACCTGTGAGGTATCCCTTTCTTAGTTGGTTTAGCACTAAGAGTGAAGAGTTAGGTATTTACATAGCCAAAGTCAAGTTAGGTTAGAACTTGAGTGTAGAAGGATTGTGTCAATCCTGTAAAATTGGTGTATGTAATACTTTAACTATAGTGAAAATTCCACCACAAAACACCACAGTTGTGGTGGAGACTGGACGTAGATTGCATTACACAAGGCAACCAAATCAGGATACATGATGGTGTTAGCTTCTCTCTTTATTGTTCTTTTCTATTTTCTGATATTCATGAGATAACATGAAATTGTCTCATAAATTTTCTGTTGCTGAGTTCAAACAGATTCAGATTACCAAGTTGTTTTGAAAAGGGTTAATTTAGTAACTTAAAAAAAGGCCTTAGATTAAATCCCTTCCCCTTCTCTAAGCCTTCCACAATCTTCAGACTATATATTAAACATGCTTAGTCGTCAGAGTTAGTATCTGCATTATTTTTGTGACTTAATTTTTTGTTTATCACTAACATACTTCATTATTTAAAATTATTTATACGAATTTGAAGAAGTTGATTAAAGTTCTAAATTTTGTGATGTGTGTCATAAATTTTTTTAATTGGTTTTGCTTGCATGACATGGAAACAAATGAGGATGGGGTTGGAGTTTTTTTAATTATTCCTTTTTAAAACAACTTCTTCCGCTCACCCGTTTTACTTCTTCTTGGTTTTTTTTTTTTTTTTAAATACAAGATAACCACATTTGTTTTTTTTTTTTTGTCAAGATTTGTAGATTTTCATTATGAATTATTTTTTTGGGACTATATTTGTAACTAATTAATTACATCTTCATTTAAAATTTTATGACAATGTTAAAAATTATTTATATCATGCATTTAAAAAAAAATAATTTTTCTTTAAAATATTTCTAAAGTATTAAAATAGTTATTTCTTTTTACTACCTCATTCATTAGAATATATTATTTTACATATTGAATTAGTTTTTGAAAGCAAGAGGAGAGAAATATATGGTTGGTTGGATTAAATGAGTTTTAATTTATGGCGGAGGAGGCGGATTTATAGGAGAAAGAGTTGAAAGTAATTTTGGATAACCAAATCACGATAGATTGAATTAATGGTGTAAACGTAACAAGTTGGGAACAACGATTTCTGAGAAATATAACCACAATCATAGCATAAGAGTTTCAAAATACATGTGTTGAATTCAAATGTAAAGGAGAGTATAAATCAAGAAAGGAGTGAGAACAAAAGAGACTAAACAATGAAAATAAATGAATATATATAATGAATGACTTGAACAAACTGTGGCACAAAGAATAAAGCAGACACAAGTATTGAAGTGCAGCAATGGCTGTAAGTTGATGTTTTATAATACAATACGGTGCCATGTTTTTTGAGTAGCTAAATTACTTATACTAATAAGAATTCATATAATTATATAAATTAATATTAAATTTAACATCATATAGTTATATAATATTTAATAGTATTTTAAAAAGAATAAGATGTAAGAATTTAAAATTTATCGATTTTAGTATTTTTTATGTTTGTGATTTATATTAAATATTTTTTTTTCAATTTTTGTGTCTTTGTTATTATTTATTGGGATTTATCGTGTATGATTTCTAGATTCATAAAGTTATTTAAAATACAAATAATTATATAATATCTTTAATTATATTTTTTATTATTACTCATAAGAATCTGGTGTGTTTTTTCCTAAGTGAAAATTTTGATTCGTTTCATTTGGTGTGTGAATATATAATGTATAATTATGTGTGGCACATGTCTAATGAAAAAATTAAGAAAGATAGTACATGTGCTATTGTAATTTTAGTATGATTTATATTATATTGACTGATAAAGCATGATTTGGTTTATTTTCATGCATTGCCGCTACTTTTTAGACTCTTAAGTGAGTATAAAAAGATTATACTATTTAAATTATAATTTATTAGTAATAATATCTTATTTTTATTATTACATAACCAGTATAATATAATTATATTAATAATTATATTATTAACTACTTGAAATATATTAAATCTATTTTACAAAAATTTCACGTTTATATTTATTAGCTTCTAATAATAATTAATAAAACTTAAGTGAATCTAAAATATAAATAATAATTATTATTATTAGATACATTAACACTATATCTTCTAATGTCCAAAACCTATTTATTTCATAATAATTATTATTATTTATTATTTTCTATTATATAACCAAAACAATTTTAAAATACCTCTAATATTATTATTATTATTATTATTATTATTATTATTATATATATATATATATATATATATATACCACTAAATTTATTAATAATTATAAATACTTTATTAAATTTATATTTGAAATTCAGTGTTGCTAACATAATTCATTACCTTAATTACGCTAAATTTATTCGGTTTGATTTTTCACGCAGTTATGATAATAATAATAATAATAATAATAATAATAATAATAATAATAATAATAAGAATAATAATAATATACCTTAATTACTTCACTAACTAAAAATCAAGAATAAGAAATTATTATGTTTAAAAATTTAAAAATTTTTACTTCCTGTACAATATAATAAAAAATATATTAATTAAATATCTAACTAATAACACATAATAACAAATCATTAATCTTTAATTAAATATCTAAATAATATATTTATAATAACAATTTACAATTGACTCAATAATTATTTAAAAATCTTCTAAATTTATTTTATTTTACTCACTACTTCTAACAATTAATAATAATAAATATACCTATAATCTTAATAGTTATTACTACAATATTTCTACTAATTAAATCAAAATATTTGATAATAAAAATTTGGTGAGAAGTCCCTACACTTTTCTACTAATTATAAAAAGTGAGAAGTACAATGCAGAGAAACTAAAATTACACATCTTTGACTTTTTTTTTTTTTTTGTCATGACATATGAACTTCTGTTTTTGGGATAAAAATTCTCTCCCTGGGTATAAACTATGAACCAGAATTGGCTTGTAATGAAATCATTTAACTATATGGATAATTGGGTCATATTATTTGCAGCCCAGTAATAGGCCATTAGGCCATAACTAGTCTAAAATGCATGTTCACTGTTTCCATAGAGCAAAACTGATGGCACTAATAAGTAACATCAGGAACCACTGTCTTTATCAACCAAAATAAGATCTTATCCTGTGCTTCATTTTCTGTCTCTCATTGTTAAATCTTCTTCTAGAAGGGTCACCAAGTTATTTCATGCATCAATGGCCGGTTGTCATGTGAGTCCTGTGATTTTTAGAACCATGGATATCATGAAGCTTCAAAGATTGGCTCCATCTGAGAATCTTTCAAGGATGAACACCTCGAGATTTGGTGGCAGACCGCTCTGGTCTAAACCCTTCACTGTTGTTAAAGTTGGAGAACAGAGCTTTGGGTCAGGCTTGGTTATGGATGACACACTTGCTGAGAAGAAAAGAGAGCTTTACCAGGCAGTGGAAGGTATCCCATTTCAATCCACTTTTTCTTTTTTCATTATAAGCTTTTGGCATTGTTTAACAGAGCAGAAGGTGTATCTGATATGTTTGAAATCAATTGCAATAAAAAATATGTTTCAAGGAATCAACAGGGGGATTTTTGGACTCCCATCTGCCAAGAAATTTGAAATTGAGAGTCTGGTGCAGCAGCTAGAATATATAAATCCAACTCCAGACCCAACTCTAAGACTAGACAAGGTAACTTTAACTCTGCATATATTATCATTGGATTTTTGAGCTTTCGCTATCAATAATTTCTATTACATGGAAGGTGGCTGGGTGTTGGAGGCTTGTTTATAGCACAATCTCAATTTTGGGATCCAAGAGAACCAAGTTAGGCCTGAGAGACTTTATCTCATTGGATGAGTTTTTTCAAACCATTGATATAGCCAAGGTACAAACTACAAATACAATACATGGCTTGGTCATTTTCTCTTTCAATTTTGAGTAGAGAAAGTGTATAACTTTTATCTACTGAGCTTGAACATTGGTGATGTGATTCTAAAATGGAGAGCAAAGCAGTTAATGTGGTCGAGTTCAGCGCAAAGGGGTTGAGTTTGTTGTCGGGACAGCTTAGCATTGAGGCTTCTTTCAAGATTGCTTCTGCAACAGTTAAAGCTCCACCTTCTTGTTTGGCCAATCTCAATTTATTTCTCTGTAATCTATAGCTATTGCTGCTGAGTAAACTACCTAATTGGATAATACTTGAAATTCACAGAGGGTTGACATTAACTTCGAAAGCTCCACCATTACCCCTGATCAGGTAATGCTAATTACATACTGCATTTTTCTCTAGGCTAATTAATCGGATTATTAGTCTTATCTTCCCAAGTTCAAATTTCTTTTCTTCCTTGCATGCACAGTTGATGAATGTATTCCGGAAAAATTATAATCTTCTGTTGGGCATCTTCAATCCAGAGGGATGGTTGGAAATCACGTATCCTAAGATCATATCATGGACAAATTAAAGGGCTGTGAAACTTGCTGTTTTTCTGTCTTTTATTCCATCATTGATGAAAATTCTTGTTGTTTCTTAATTCAATCTTTCTCATAGATATGTTGACGGTACCATGAGGATTGGAAGGGACGACAAGGGTAATATCTTTGTACTGGAAAGATTTGAAGATAGAAGTAAGTCGTAATCTTCAATGTTAAGTAGTATTTTATTTAGGAGAAATGTTTGGGTGACAAATTGTTAAAAGCTCATACTTGACTCATCACTAGATCATCATAAGATACAGTGTGGGTCTTGCTTTGATTGTGGAGTCACTTTTCATCCATCATAGTGAAGGAGTGAGATGTTAAAGATGAGTTTAAAAAGGTTATGCCATCTTAACATAACTCGATAGGTTTGAGTTAGACATGTATATTCTCATTAATCCATTTTTAAGAATTTTGCCCCTTTTTTTCTTGATAGAAACTATGGCTGAAATTTGTGTTAGGTTGATGAAGAAAAATAGATAATTACTTTTGCATTGTGATGAGTATTAATACTCACTAATGGCCATTTACACTTTGTCATTTAGCATCGACACAAGCAGGAGGAGGATCCTTATATCAAGCAGCCAATCAAGCAGTCAATCAATCAATCAATCAAATCCCTTTACACTTTCTTTTTCCAACTGTAAAGGGCTAACCTGATTTACAAATATACTTTAGAATATTCAATTTATTTATTTAAATAAAAAAAATCTAAAGACTATCATAATTTATTATTTTTAGTTATTACTTTTAATTATTAACTCAATTTTTTACTTGAATAATCTAATAATATATTTTAATTTACATTTTTATATATTGATAGTTAATTAGTGATAAAAAATAATAAATTTTGATGATTTTTTAGTATTCTTTGTATAATGTTATTGGAAAGAGTGCAATACAATCAATAGCCATGAAGAAGTTTGTTTATGAAAAAGAAATACGTTATTTCAATAATAATGTGGCATTTAAGTTATTAACACTGTATAGTTTACAGTTTATGCAAACCAAATCCCGGATTGAATATCACCATAAGAACCTACCAATCATTGTAGTCTTAAAAGGAAAAGTTTGGATATCAAAATCAAATGCATGTTGAATGAAGTACCTATGATGAATAAGAAGCAAAAATCTACATCGTATTTTATATTTAATTTTTCAAATAATAATTAAATATCTTTAATAAAATTAGAGTTAATACTTAATTTTGGTCTCTAAACTTACATATAATTTGCATGAGTCTTAATTTGGTCTTTAAAATTTTAATTGCCTTCTTAATTTCTAAACTTTATAAAAGTGATTTACATTAGTTCTTAAAACGATTTTTGGCACAAAACATTAATGAAACCTTGACATAAAAAACCAAATGATATGCTAGAACTTGTAATATGAGGCCGTGTTGGTTTTGGCCCTCAAATACCTCAAAAACGACTTTTGGATCACTTGTTTTAGAAAGAAAAATTTAAATAAATATTGCTTACAATGTTTTTTTGGGCGTTCCGTTAATGTTTGTGCGTTAAAAATTATTCCAAAAATTAACATGAGTTATATTTACAAAATTTATAAACTAAATAGAAGTAATTAAAATTTTAGGGATTAAATTAAAATGGAAATACAAGTTGAAGGACCAACTTAGTATTATCTCATAAAAATATAAAAAAAATAATTTTTTATGTTTTTAATACACATTTAATATATATTAAAATATAAAGTGGACCATTTTGATAGTATGAATGTGAATGGCAAGTGGAAAGTGGCTGGGAAATTTCAAGTTCCAACCTCAATATTTGTGTCCTGGTTACTCTTATTATATTTATAACCGTTGCATATACATCCAATTTCGAGATTCGAGTTCTCTCCATTTACTCCCAACATGTTCCTTTTTGACTTGCTGACATCCAACATTTTGCTTTTACTCTCTTCAAAACCAGAGTAAAAATGGTTGTGCAACATGCTAACCCTCCTTAAGTTTATAACATATTAAAATCCATCCTCCAAGATCCAAGGATTAAAAAAAAAAAAATTTCACATGAAAATAATTACAGTCTTGGCTTGAAGACTTGAAGTATCTGCCTAGTGCCTAATATGTAACCTTTGGTGAATAATAAATAGAGGCAGCAAAGGCCAACGTTATTTTTTCTTGGTCTTGTCGGTTTGAGACAAACAGAAACGAAAAGAAAAGACCCTCATCTGTCTTGTAGTGAGCGAGCAGCATCAATGGCAGAGTACGAAACGCATGAACAAGGCGAAGGTGTCCCGAAGGAAACAGCAGTGCAAGCATTGAACACCATAATCCAGCTGCACTTCGAGAAGACTCTGGAGAAGAAGCGCGCCATTGACCTCCAAAAGAAAGAGCTCCAGAAGGTGTTCCAGGTGCTCTTCATCTTCCTCTCACTCGTCTTGTTGGCACTCTCTCAGTCGCCGCAGCGCCTCCAATGCCGCCACTGCTGGATCCCCATCACTCTCCTCTCCATCGCACACCTCATGTTCTACGTCTCTGTGGCACAGACCCTCAGATGCATCAATGGATTCAAGTACCAGAGAAGGTGCCACAAGCTCACACTTGGCTTGGCCACCGAGAAGCTCAGGGACATGAAGCTCAGACTCGCCACCACCACTAACAACAATGACTTTGTTTCTGAGGATGACTTTGAGATTCACTACCAGGAACCACCTGAGTCCTACTTTGGTAAGTTCAAGAGGAATTGGGCTCTTCATTTTGCCTTCTTGATTTTCATCTATGGCTTCATGGTCTCTGCCTCTGTCGTTCTTCTCTGCTTCTAACACAACTCTATCACTTTTAGATACAGTCCCAAGAGAAAATTGGTCTCTGTTTGTCATCTCTTTTCCTTTTTTTTCACTTGTGATCAAATTTAATATCAGTAAAATTTTCTTGTCAATGTATCTATTATTAAAGTCACAAATAAATTCGTGAGGATTATTCTCTAAAAAAAATATATAATAATAAAATTATGTGAGATAGTAGATGTAAATACATTATTTTTAAATTGATCATTATTATGATTAAAATAAAAAATCTTAATTTAAATTAATTTATGCATGTTTATCATACTGAAAAATTTTATTAGTATTTTTTTAATTTTAAAGATTAATTTATTCAAAATATAAATTTTTAAAAATTTATTTATCATTTTACTCAATTTTTTCTTAATAAACTTGTGTCTTTTTATTAGTAGATAACTGTCACGAGAGTGACACATTTACCAAACGGGCCTATAGACATAAAGGTAAGTAAATGTACACAAAAGGCAACCTTTTTATTTGAATCAAGGATGACCTCGTTTCCATGAATTTACTGCAAGTTACAGCTGGATGTATCATGTATGAATTCATTTGGAACCCACAAAATTATTGGCTTAGAGCCTTAAACAACACTATATTATTAGTTGTGCCTATTTTCTTGCCAAAACATTCTAAGTGATAATGATGATCAGTGAACTTTGTCATGCACATTTGAATGTAGTAGGGTGAGTGAAATTTGATATGTAGATATTTTTTGCGTGATTATGTGATTGTTATTTTTTTTAAGATGGATTGGACAACTTCCAATTTAGGTATCATAATTTTTTAATACTTAGTGCATTCATTAAGGTTCGAACCTGGGTACAGCGTATTAATTAGGCACATGGACTAACATCTGAGCTAAGTCTCAGCTGCAAGAAAAAACAAATTGCTTGAATAGTGTAGTTTGCCATATTTGGTTGTGTAATGTGTATTAACTTGACCATAAATGCAGTAGATGGTTCAGTCCATGAACTATAGTACTATACTGATTTCAAGGCTAATCCAATTATTTACCAACATCTAACACATGTGAACGTGATAACTGATCATCTAATTAAAGCAAGAATACACATTGAAGCAAAAACGATGTTTGATTGTTTCTTTGTTTGTTTGTTTGTATAAAAAAGAGGGTCCCTGAATTCAAATTCTGACATCATTCCGTTGCTAGCAGTCTAGTAGCGTATGAACAGTTAAGCTGGGCTCCTCATGGGCCTCCAGTGCTCCTTGAAAGGTGCCTCTAGCCCTCTAACACTATCCTTAATTCCTTATCTAACAATTACTTTGGTATAGTTAAACACAATAAACACTATATCAAAAATTAAAAAAAAAAGATAGTTTCACCTAGCTAACAGGCCGAAAGATAATGGATTATGGAATGATATCCGCCACATGCAATGCTCCCACCATACTCACAATTCACTTAAGGGAGTGCTATTTATTTTATCACTTATTTAATAGTTTTATAAGAATAATTAAGAAGCATGCATGCATATTATATGAAAAGGAATGATGGCCCGCACGTTGTAACAATAAGCACACCACAACTACCATTTTATTCAGTCGTTTTCTCACATTCTTTTTCTCTCTCCCTCTATATATTTTCGGCGCATAGAAAAACCACCATCATCCCCTCAACACTTCAATCATAGTGCAAGCTATGTCTTGGACCGGAGTTGAAATGCGAATAACTGTTTTAAATTCAACTTCACATGAAGTCGACTCGACTGCACCTGGGTTTTCACCATTTACTTTGGATTTTGAGTTTTGGATTTCAACACAAAATATCGACCAAGTTTTATCACTTATCTTAATAGGGAGTAAATATGACTCTTTGAGTTTATAAAATACAAGATGCTTAAATGCACAAATAATTAACTTTTATAGACAATAAAAGAATATACAACTGTTATAAAAGAATTTTAAAGAACTTGTCAAAAAATAAAATCTAACAATAATTTGAAACAAAATTGAATATTAGAATGCTAGAAAAATGGAAAATGAATAAAGTAATGAAATTCGAAAAGCAATAAGAACATGAAACAGGGAATGAAGAAAGCAAGAGAAAAATTGAAAGAAAAAATATCTCCTAACATTTACATGTACTTACATTCTATTTTTTTATTTTTCGGTGTGATTTAAAATAGTAATGTTAAATAGACAAAAAAATAAGGCAAAATTTATTTTATTTAAAATTTATTAATTATTGCAATAATTAATAGATATTAAATAAAATAAATTTTGACTGACTAAATTTAATTTTTTTATTACCAAATATTTTCCGGCGTGACAATTCTTTAGAATTTTAGCGTATTAGTGAGTTTTAGAATAGAAGTTTTCAAATTGATCTTCATAACATCTATTTATAAATAAATTTCTTTACTCATATCAGTGTTATTTTAGGTGAAAATTGTAATACCCGGTCTAACCGAAATTAGTTAAATAATAAGTTAAATAGGAGCGAATATGGTTGGAAGATTTGGCGATTTGAATTTGATGATTTAAATATGATATTTGGATTCAGTGAATTTTTTCGAGTCAGAAAACATAGTTTTCTGCGTAAAAGCGCGCAGTGGAATTTTGACCGGAAGTACTGGCTGAGATCTGTCTAGTACTGCAGCTGAGAAAATTGATTATGAGTAAATAAGATTAAGAAATGAGGAATTATAATTAGGCGAGGTAGAAATATTTGAAGTATGATTTAGAGCGCTAATCTTAAAGGTTTTGGTCCAAAATTGGGCCAACGGACAAAAATAAGTGAACCGGGTCTAAGTGGGTCCAAGACCCAACATATATAAACATTAGTTATGAGCATTTCAGCTCATTTTGCCCTAAAGAAGGAGTGTGGGGCGCTGAATTGAGAAGAGAGAAGAGAAGAGAGAAAACCTAACTCTCTTTGATCTTTAAATCACCATAACTTGAGCTACGGAGCTCCGATTGACGAGCCGTTTGCGGCCACGCGTCGCTCTTCTCATCCTCTATAATTCTATCTAAGTTTTGTGGTGAGTATTCCATTCATCTCTGCCCAGTTTTCGAAATTTCCCACTGTTACACGTTTTTGGGAAGTTAGTGTTGAAATCTTGTGATTTTGGGTGTTTAGGGATACTCCAACATGGATTCTAAGTGAGTTCTATCCCTACTTCATATGGACTGAGGTAAGAAGTGCTCAAACCCTTGTGATTTGTCATTTTTATGAGCCCTAGGTTGATGTATGTATGTGATATTGGTTATGTTAGTGTATTTGATGATCTTGGTGCACAATTGGGAGGTTGGTGTTGCTTGAGGAGCTTTGGTGAGGCTTGGGGCTAAGGTTGGTGGAGACTTCTAAAGAAGAGGCTCAATTGATTTGGCTACAAGAGGTACGGTTTAAGTTTCATTTAAGTACCGTGTGGTGTGATGAGAATTCCTAGGCTAGATGCCCCTAGGATTAAGTTTGGATTGTGTAAATGGTTGATGCTAATATGCATAGTTGGTATGTAATGTGAATTGATGATTGGATTGAGAATTGTGTGGCCTTGTATGCTTGGTGTATTGAAAATTTGATGTATTGGGTAATGAGTATTAATTTGTGGTTTATGCATTTAAATTGTGAAATTGGGCCGGAGGCCGTAAATTTTGAGCCGGAGGCCGGAAAGAGGTAAGGAAGGTAAGTTGATGTGTGCATTGTATGATGACACCAGTGATTGGATGAATTTCAGATAATGAATATGCGAATGATTGGGTTAATTGTTGAATAATAAGGTTTGAGGAGTTGAAGTGTGGAATTTGGTAATTTTGGGTGAAATTATGTAGATGAGGTATGTTTGGTTTTGGGTTGAGAAATATTATGTGGTCATATATGTGATTATGATTATTGATGTCTTAATGGTATGATGATGCATGAGAGGTATATATATTGTGATATATGCTTGAAGAATGATTAAGGTTGATTTGTGGGTGAAACCACGTGATAGTGATTATGATATTGTTTATGTATAATGATGGTTGATTGGAAATAGTATTGTTGGAAATTAAGATGAGGAAGGATGTATGACATGTTGATGTGTTTGTAATTTAGCCATTTGTTTGAAATGGGTAAAAATGGTTATATGGCGGTTTTGTGAATCGTAGTAAAGTGTTAATGTATGAGTTGAGGAGGCTTGATATTGAATTTGATATATTTTGATTGATTTCAAAGAAAAGGGATGAAATTGGCATCTTTTGATTGATCTTGAAAAGAGTTGAAAATGACTTGTTTTGAAAATGGCACTTTGTGGTTTTGTATGAAAAACATGGTTTTTGGGCATACTTTGACGGGACATAACTTAGACTACAGATCTCTGTTTTGTGCCAAACTTGTTTAGAAATGAAATTGGATCCGGGATGTCCATGCCGTTCGAAGAACGGGTGAAAAATGATTTAAAATGAGGAAGTTATGTCCCTCAGAAGATTGGGGGTTGAATCTGTGAATTCTGCAGCTTTTAATTTAGAAAACTTTTAGCAGAATGACCCTCCACGAGTAGGCGCACTTGGCGCGTACGCGTCGTTCTTCAAGAAGGCACCATCCACGTGTGCGCGTCGATTCGCTGCACCCATTACCCAGCCTTTTTCCCGAGAGTTGTGCCAGAGTGGTGCCAGTCTTGTGCCTGGGACGCAAGTATACCCACGCGTACGCGTGGCTGACGCGTACGCGTCGTTGTCTATTTTTCAATCCGCGCGTCCGCGTGAATGGCGCGTATGCGCCGATGAGTTTTGTGGCCATCCACGCGTGCGCGTGGAGTACGCGTACGCGTGGCCCTGTTTTCATCCCAAAGTTGATTTTTGAGTATTAAAAGCCAAATCTCATACTTCTAAGCCTCCGATCTCACCCCTTATGTATTAAATCATTATGATATGCCTAGCAATGAGAAAGGAGCTAGGGGATGTGGTAACTTGCGAGTGAAGCAAGGGGAAAAGTTATGATCAATGATGATCAACGATGATTATATGAGATATGGAGGATGACGGTGGGAGTACCGTGTATGCCATGAGCCGAAGGGCTATATTTATTGATAAATGGCTGGTTCTTGATTGGACCATGAGCCGGATGGCTGAGTTATTGCCGGGTCACGGCAAAGCCATTATTGATTATGGCTGAGAATAATTGTATATATGATTAATGAATGAATGTGTTAAATGGATAATAATGGAAGATGTTGAAATGTGATGTGTAACCCCGGGTAGTAGGCAGTGGCGTTGTCCACTTGCTCCGGGTATGAGACGGAAAAGGATGTTTATGATAAATGAGTTAATTATGGAGTTTTGAATAAATGTAACTCTGATACCTGGGTAGTAGTAAGGGTTGGGGTTCGTCCCACTTGCTCCAGGTTAATGTTTGAGATTTGATAACAATGAGGATTGATAATATGAATTGAGATTGAATGAATATATGTTTGAGATACCTGGGCAGTAGCAAGGGTTGTGGTTCGTCCCGCTTGCTCCGGGTTAATGCTTAAGATACCTGGGCAGTAGCAAGGGTTGTGGTTCGTCCCACTTGCTCCAGGTCAGAGATTGTGACGCCTGGGTAGTAGCCGCAGTAGTGGTTGTTCCACTAGCTCCAAGTTGAGCTTTTAAACACCCGCCTGGGTAGTAGCCGCAGTAGTGGTTGTTCCACTGGCTCTGGGTTGAGCGGGTAGTAGCAAGGGGGTTGTAGCTCAAACCTACTTGCTCCGCAAGGGGTGTTTCTATCCAATGGTTAGCTACCAGGACATGTCGGGTTGGCTATATAACCGATAGATGATATCATCAGCCATAGGGTAGGCATACATCATTTGCATGTGTTTGAATTGTTTGGGTTTGCCTATTTGTTTTGGATTTCTATATCATATATGCTATGTTACCTGATTACGTGCTACTTGTTCTACTTGTACCTTATTTGTGTATTACTTGTCTGTATTGCTTGTGTTTGTACAACTGAGAGATCCCTCATGTTGGTGTCGGTGGATGTTGGTGGCTGTTCTTGATGAGATGAATTGATAATGCGATTGCATGATGATGATAATTTTTGAATGAGATAATTTAAGCCCCCTGGGTAGATGCAGTGATGTGATTTCACTAGCTCCAGGCGAGGGTATGATGTATTGATATAGAGTTGCTGAGGCAGAACAACTGGTGATGGTTTTGCTTATGATTCTGAGTCTGATTTGTGGAAGAATCAGCGAGTTGGGAAACATGTGTAACATGAACTAGATTTAGTATCCCCTTACGACAGATGCCTATTTATGGATTAGTGAGAATCTAGGCTGGATACTTGGTGAAAAGGAGTTTAGGATGCTTAGTGAGTTTTTATTGCAGTGCATTGTATTTATTTGGCACTTTTACCGTACTGGGAACCCATGGGCCCGGGGTTCTCATTCCGTATATATCTCTTGTTTTTCAGATACAGGTCCAGGTGCTCAGAAGTGAGCTGTGGTTCGTCTGAGAGACGGCGAAGATCTTTATTTTCTCTACTTTGTGTTTTGCTTAGAATCTCTCCACCTTTGTTTTGAAGATATTATATTATGTGTTGAACTCTTTTGGAACTTGCCTATAGAGGCTCTTATGTTTCCTTTGGGAGAGATTATGATGTACTGTTGTCAACTATTTTCATACTGTACCCTAGCCGGCCTAAACTTCGCGGGTCGCGACTAGTGGCTATTACTTATGTTATATATATCTATCTGTTATCTATCTCTTAATCTCCTTTATGCCTTGTCCGTATATCGCTTTCGGCTTCACGTTTTATCTTTTCGTTGTCGAAACGTGAGTGATACATCTTCGCAATTTTATTTCTACTCTTTTCAGGCTTCTCGATTAATACTCCTTTCGAAATTACCTATATTTTAATATTAAAAATCCACCTGAGAGTCATACCACCGTAATATCATTGACTTATGACTCGAGCATAAGGATTTGAATATTAGGGTGTTACAAAAATCTTATCCGACAACATCATGTTATGTAATACAAAAAATCAATCGCTATATATTTGTTCATAAAATATATAAGTTGTTTAACTTATTTTTAATGTATATTTTATATTTCAATATATATCTATTCTATTATATAAAAATCGGATGTCTATATTTAATGATAAAACTGACGTGGCATGCTTCGGAGAGTGTTTCCCAATTTAATTATTTTAACTCATTCAATACAATTTATTGCACTAACTTAATTATATCAACTAATTAATTTGATTAGATATTTAAATTTTAATATAATTAATATAAATTATTATAATTTATATTACTTAATTAATTATACTACATTAATTATAATTCATTATATTAGTGAATTAGTTTTTTCATTTATAAAGTCTAAAATAAAATAAATAAATTATTATTTATTCTAATTAATTTTATTTATATACTATATATGAATTAACGTTAATTTATAAAACATAAAACTTGTGGATTGTGATAGAAACGCAAATCAAAAATAAAAAATACATACAATTATAGAAGAATTAAATCTATCGTCTTTATTTATTTTTAACCATCATTTTAGATTTTTAATTTTTTTTAAAATCAGTGATAGTGGAATTTTATTAATGCTAGATAAAATTATAGAAGAATCTATGAAGCAGTATAAATTGTTACTCTTTCAATCAAATCATACCGTATACAAAAATAAATTAAATTAAATAAATCGAATTTGCATTTCTATATAAATCGAATTGAATAAATTCGATTTAGGTAAATACATAGTAAATTGAATTCATAAGGTTCGAATTATATGCAACTTTTAAATAATTATAATGATATAGGTATTTTATATAAAAATTAATACAAAAATAATTTAAATTTTGTACAATATTTTTTTTGTATTTATGAGCTATTCAAAATGAACGAAAAATTATTGTATGAAATTTGAATTTTTTTTGTATGGGCTGTTATATAAAATACTAATATCATTATAATTATTTATTTTGAAACTGAGTATAACTAAGATTTTACTAACAATTTTAAATAAAATATTTTTATAAAATTTTAAAATTTTTTATTATGAGCACATTTTGAAATTATTATAATAATTTTATAAAATTTAAAAATGACTTAAAAGATGTTATGAGTAAATCGTCTGACAAAAAAATTGATTGCAAAATCGGTCGAATATGTGATTAATTGATGAACCGTTAAAATTGGTCAATTTTTTTTAAAGGATTTCCGGTTTATTAATAATGTAAAACCCGGTTAATTAACGGTTAATTAACCCATAACTGAAAATTTATTCTAGAAAGCCTAAAATGTGATTTTTATGGCTAAATGTGATAGAGGAGATTGAGACGAGAATTTTGATACCAATTTTATAGAATTCGGACCAAGATTGGACCGAACGGGCCAAACCGGGCCAACCGGTCCCAAAGTGGGCCCTTGGCCCAACATAACTAAACCAAAACCCTAGTTTTCAGCACTCTCTCTCCTCACAACACTCAAAAAACACGCTGAAAAGTAGAGGGATGGGGGAAGAACACTCTCTCAAACTTCTATCTCTCACTTGATCTTCAAACCACCATAACTTTTGATCTAGAGCTCTGATTGCCGCTCCGTTTGTGGCCACGCGTTCACCGCGGAGAGCTCTACAAAACCCATATAATTAATCTTGAATTAAGCCACGTTTTGCTCTTCGAAATTCCAGCCTTGTTTTCGAGTTTTATGAGCAAAAATGTTGAGATTTTGGGCTCTTTGATGTTATAGGATCCAACTCTCTTGAAGGAGAAGGTTAATCTTGTCTCCTTGAACCTTGGGTGTGGTAAGATTCTTAACCCTAGTGTGATTTGTTGTTCTATGATGTTTGGGTATGATGATTGTGGCTTAGGTTGTGTATGTGTGAATATTGGAGCTTGATTGGTGATTTTGAAAAGCTTGAAAAAGAGATTTGGTGGTGAAAAATCTGTTCTTGGAGTTGTTGAGGCCTTGAGAGCTTGTGGATAAGTGATTTGGAAGTGCTCCGGTTGAGCTTGGGAAATCGGCTAAGGTATGGTTTCGGTTTCTCGTATCTAATATGTAATGTGGTAGAAAATACTTAGGCTAGAGGCCCTAAGATAGGCATTGAATTATTGATGTTGTTGAATGATTGAGATATATGATGTGGTCATATATGTGATGATGATATTTGATGCCTTGGTGGTATGATGTATGAGAAATATGCATGTTGTGATATATGCTTGATGATTGGTTATGGTTGAATTGTGGGTTGAACCATATTGATGGTGAATATGATGTTGATTGTGTACAATAATGATTTATTGGAATTGGTGTTGTTGAGAATTGGCATGAGGAATAGTATATGATATGTCAATATGTTTGAGTTTGAGCCACTTGGGTGAAGTGGGTTAAAATGATGAGATAGTGATTTTGTAAATTGTGGTAAAGTGTCAATGTGTGAGTTGAGGAGGCTTGATGTTGAATTTGATATATTTTGATTGATTTCAAAAAAAAGGGATGAAATTGGCATGTTTTGATTGATTTTGAAAAAAGTTGAAAATGACTTGTTTTGAGAATGGCACTTTGTGGTTTTGTATGAAAAATATGGTTTTTGGGCATACTTTGATGGGACATAACTTGGACTACGGATCTCTGTTTTGTGCCAAATCTATTTAGAAATGAAATTGGATCCGGGATGTCCATGCCGTTCGAAGAACGGATGAAAAACGATTTAAAATGAGGAAGTTATGTCCGTCGGAAGATTGGGGTTTAAATATGTTAATTCTGCAGCTTTTAACTTAGAAAATTTTTAGCAGAATGACCCCTTGCGCGTGGGCGCACCTGGCGCGTACGCGCCGATCTTTCAGAAAGCGCCATCCACGCGTGCGCGTGGTGTGCGCGGGCGCGCCGATCGTGCTGCACCCAATGCCCAGCCATTTTCCAGAGAGTTATGCCAGAACTGTGCCAGTGTTGTGCTTGGGGCACGAGAACACCCACGCGTACGCGTGGTTGATGTGTGCGCGTCGATTGGCAAATTTTTAATCCACGCGTTAGCGTGCATGACGCTTGCGCGTCGATGAGTTTTTGAGGCCATCCACGCGTGCGCGTGGAGTGTGCGTACGCGTGGCCCTGTTTTCATCCAAAAGTTGATTTTTGAGTTTTAAAAGCCAAATCTCATACTTCTAAGCCTCCGATCTCACCATTTATGTCTTATATCATTATGACATGCCTAGCTCTTGAGAAGGGACTAGTGAATGAGGTAACTTGCGAGTGAAGCAAGAAAAAATATGAATGATCAATGAGGATCAAAGATGATTATGTGAGATGCGGAGGATGGTGGTGGAAGTGCTTGTTATGCCATGGGCCGAAAGGCTGTAATTGTTAATGAAGCGGCTGGTTATGGATTTAACCGTGAGCTGGGTGGCTGGTTATGGATTTAACCGTGAGCCGGAATGGCTGTGTATGATATGAATATTGGCTGGTTCTGGACTGAACCGTGAGCCAGATGGCTGATATGGATATTGATCCATGGATGAGAATTCACGCATGTTTATGCTGAATTATAGATAATTGTGATTTGCACTTCCACTATCTGAGATACGAGTTTCCCTGGGTAGTAGCCGTGGCTAGCCACCACGTGCTCCAGGTTGAGACTTGATACTCTATTGACCCTATGTCGTAAGTGTGGCCGGGCACTGTGAAAGACCCGGATGAGCTCGCCCCGTGAATATTCACCAGTGAGGGTGATGGATATAGATCATGATTATGATCAAGTTTATAACGAGTATAACTCGAGTTGGGGATGCGTGACAGAGGGACAGTCCAATGGTTAGCGACCAGGACTTGTCGGGTTAGCTCTATAACCGACAAGATGATATCATCAGCCACTAGGGACAGGCATTCATCATATGCATATTATGTGAATTGTTTGAGACTGCCTACTTGACTGCATACTATTTGCTAATTGTCTAACTGCCTTAATTGCTCCTATTTGTATATTTCTTGTTTGATATATTTGTGTTTGCTACACTATACTCCTGTTGGTGGTTGGGAGGTTTGAAGGAATTGGAAAGGAAAGTATTAGTTAGATTGAAGAATCTTTAGTCAGATGCCCTTATAAGGTTTAGCTTGTTTATAAGCTTTGATATTATCTGGAGGAAGTTCTAGGATTGCCTTCGGCTTTCCTCTATTATTATGTATTATATATGTGGAAGCTGTTACCATGCTGGGGACCTCTGGTTCTCACCCATGCGGATTTTGTGATTTTCAGATGCAAGACGTGAGGTGTCCTGCTGAGGCATGCTGGAGACTTCTAGTTTTGCGAAGATCCATTGTTCTCGGGGCTATGTTTTGGTTTATATGTTTTGCTTAGATGCTTTTATCTCCATTAAATAATACAAACTGTGATGACTCCTCTTATGGGAGATTTTGGAGAATAGGTTTTATGTATTTGTGTCCCTTTGGGTTTCCTTTGGGGTTTTCCTTATTTTTATCATATGTATATATTGCTATGCTCGGACCGATTATCTTCGCAACCGGATCTTGAGTCTTGATATTCCTGTTTTTGACACTCCTTTGTATATGTATAATCTCGCGTTGGTTTATCCTTGTTCGTTACGTTATCGATCGGAGTGTTGCGCTTTTGAGTTGCGATTTTTGTTTACCTCTTTTTCTACAAAGGCTCCTAGTTATAATCAATCATTCATACTACTATACGTACTAAATTTTTATTTTAGAGGTCGTAATACCTTGCCATCTCTGAATTATGACTTAAGCATAAGACTCTGTATGGTAGGGTGTTACAAATAACTCCTCCAAAACGGTACCGTTTTGACTTAAAAATACTGAATCCCCAACAATTTTTTTATGTAAGTTTCATTTTCTTTTATCAGATAGATTAAAGTTTGTTAATTTAGATACTAATTTTTATTATTCACTTAATCTAATTATCCAAAAAAATTATTTTATTATTTATAAAATAAATTTAAAAATTACATATCACGGAGAACATGCAGTACTACCTTTTAAAAGTATATTATTATTATTATTATTATTATTATTATTATTATTATTGAAACATACCACAAAGTTGTATTTAATTTTTAATACGTAATCCAGTTTTTAATATTTAAATTTTAAATGACTAAAATTATTATATGTTGAATATTTTGTCCTTAACTAATTTTTTTGTTATACATTAATTAAAAAAATGTGATTTATTAATCACTTTTAAATTCAAATTTAAAAATTGTTGTGCATGAGTGTGTATTTTTAATTAATTATTTAATAATATATAATATAAAAATTAATTTGCTTAAGACAACTATATTTAAATTGGTTTTGCATATATATATATATATATATATATATATATATATATATATATATATATATATATATATATATATATATATACTTCTTTTAATTTGGTTATTAATTTGTGAATTAAAAGTCACTGTTAATATATCTTTACATATTTAAAAATTAAGTTTTTTATTTTTTAAGTAAAAGATGATACTTTATAAATTAATCAATAAATAATCAGTATTGTAAGTTAATGGATATTTAAAATTTAACTTTAAGATAAGTATTAAAATTTAAAAATTTGTATTCGTAACTTATTGTTGCAGGAGAAGTACATTGTAGATAAGTGACTTAACAACGATAATGTATCCCACTTCAGTCACACAATCCAAGGTTGCAAGGTTAAGACGAAGGATAATTTTAGCAAGAAAACGAAAAAAACTTAATAATAATGTGTCTGCTTTTTTTTTGTGCTTCTGGTAAGTATTCTAGTGAAACTTTTTTAATTTTTATTTTTTTATGAGAAATACAGTTTAAACTATCATTATTGTTGAGAATATTAGCAAAATAGTTTGTACTATACATAATTTTTTAAATATTTTAATTTAGTAATTGAAAAATTGTAAATAACTATTCATCTTTATATTTTTTTAAAAAAATTCATATTTAATAAGCTATAAATTATATAAAAACTATGCAATCTTCAAATCTTCATGTACTATTTAGGTTAATTAATTATTTAATATTATTTAAGATATATTTTGTCATAATTTAAAATAATATACTATTTAATCTAAATTAATACATAAAACTCTATACTAATTGGGAAAATATAAAAATTGATGCTTTTGTGTAGATCTATTTAACTCGATTTAAATGAATAAAAATTTTAAAATAATATTTAAATTTAAAGTTTTATTTATTATTTAAATTGAATTGTATTTATTTTTAAGTCATGACTGGGTATATTTTAAATAATATGATATAGATACTTATTGATTTAGTTTAATAATTTAAAAAATAATTCAATAAAACTAAACCAATACAAAAAAAAATTTAACTACGAAAGTATACTACTAAAATTGTATAAAATCAAATATGAGATTAGTTAATTGAATAATTATTATTTGTGTTTCATTTGTTTTTCTTGACTTAATAATGTCGAAGAACAACAATAATACAAATTTTAACGTACATAAAAATGTGCATCATATTACTACAAGTTAAAGAACAGTGTATCGAGAAACTGGTACCTCATCTAATATTTTTTGTTTACAATCCAGTGAAGATAAAGGTGACATTTTTCTCACTGTAATTGACTCATATTTATCTAAATTTAATTTATATCAGTTTAATGACGAAAATTTTCTATATATTTCTCATTACTCATTCATAGGGAAGCAACTATCTATGTATGGTGTACATTGTGCCTCGCATGGTATTGGACAAGAAAATACTCCTCCTAATTATGTAAGACCTTCTACATCAGAGATAAGATCTAAATCTTTAACTCTACGGACAGATCCCTCATTGACAAGAACTCTACTGTCCGTGTTAACAAATAGTACGTATAATTAATGATTGCCAAATGATTCATACACCAATATTATATTTAACAAAAAGTATACTTCATCGAAAATCATTTATATAACATAGATTTGTTACAATTCTAGCATACTCCAGTGTACAAAGACCCGCTAATAATCCAACGAAAGTCGTTCTGTAAAATCAGCTTCCATCACACTGCGGTTCCCACAGATCGTGCCTAACAGAAAGGTAATTTAGAAAAGATGATCATCATTATTTATTCTTTTCTTTCTTATAGTGTCTAACATTTAATTGAATAAAATTGAACTTTTTGTAAAGAAGTTCTACTATAATTGGGGCGCAAAAAAGACAATCTTTCTCTGTTGTTGTTTCGGTGGCTATTAATTTGGCACAATTTTATGAAGATGTAAATTTATTGACTGTTAAGACGCACCCACCAAGCGGTAACACACAAAGTGGCCAAAATGTTGACCCTTTTGTTGATGATGAAGGTAATTTCTCATTATATCAAAAATTGAAGTTTGTAGTTTGCAAGAGATATGAATTATTAGTAATACATCAACATATATGTTTGTATTTTTTATAATTTTTATTTATTATAGTTTTGAATGGTTATGATGATTCAATGTTGCATGGGATATGGAAGATAATGTTATACCATCCTCAGAAATCTTAGACGGTATATAAAAATTTTATCTGTATGTTTATTTGCATCTTTGTGTACATCATGGACTAAATTGCATCGGTATGACAAATGAGTATCTAAAGAGAGTTCAATCGGCAGATGTTTGGAATATAGAAAATCCTATTTATCAATGTCAACACTGTAAAGCATGGATGTGGTATGGAGAAAGGCTTGCTAAATCTAAACAGTCGCCCCAACCAAAGTTTTCATTATATTGTATGGAAGGAAAGATCGAGCTTCCTCTACTTTCTGTACCTCCAGATGAGCTCATTCAGCTTTATACTAGAGGAGATTAAAGAAGTATTTATTTCCTAAAAAATATAAGGACATTTAATTCAATGTTTTGTATTACATCAATGGCCGAAAAAATTGACCGTGGGATGAACAATGGAACTGCTCCTCTAATTTTTAAGCTTGGGGGGTCAAAACTACCATAGCATTGGTAGCTTACTTCCTCCTGATAGTTTGCGACCAACATTTGCCCAACTATATATCTATGACACAGAAAATGAGATTGATAATCAAATAGGCACACTTCGGTAATTTTTATGCAACCAGTCAAACTTTTTAGTTATTTATTATCTGTAAGAGAAAATAACATAATTTTTTTTTGCAGTTCCAATGAAGCTATAAATGAGCGGGATAGGAAAATTATGGCAATATTAAGAAATATGCTAGACAAATATAATAGTTTGGCAAAGAATTTTCGCTATGCAAGAGATAGGTACCAATAGAAAAATTACACAAACATAAACCTTAAGTTGATTAGTAAAAGGACTACAGATAACAGGTCATACAACTTGCCATCTGCATCTGAAATGGCTGCGTTGATTGTTGGCGATGTCGAACAACTTAGCAAAGATAGAGATATTATTATAGAGAGTCAATCTAGAAAGCTCCAGCAGATTGATATTTTTCATCCATCTTATTTAGCCTTGCAATATCCATTGTTATTTCCGTATGGGGAGGATGGATTTCGTTTGGGTATTGCAACATCAGATTCTATCTCTACTAGGCCTACAAAGAAAAACAAAATAATCACTTTGCGACAATTCTTTGCTTTTCGACTACAGAAAAGGACGGGTGAATCTCCGTTAATTCTGAGATCAAAGAGATTATTCCAATAGTTTCTGGTAGATGCCTACACAATGGTAGAATCAAATAGGTTAAAATTCTTTAGGTGTAAACAACTACAGTTGATGGTTGATAAATACAAATGTCTGCATGAAAGTCTTATAAACGGGAATGTAGATGCTGCAAGGTTTGGAAAAAGAGTCATTCTTCCCAGTACTTTTACCGGTGGACCTAGGTATATGATGAATAATTATAAAGATGCATTTGCGATTTGCAGATATGCAGGATATCCTAGCTATTTTATCACCATGACTTGTAACCCTGAATGGGATGAGATAAAAGAGAAGTGACTCCCATTGGATTGAAGGTAGAAGACCGTCCTAATATATTATGTCGAGCTTTCAAGATCAAGTTTGATGGTTTGATTGATGACCTAAAAGAGGGAAAAATCTTTGGCAAAATTTTGGGATGTAAGTCTGTGTTTATGCAACGCTTTATTAAAATCTTATGTTGTAATGCTTTGCTCATTTGTCTTTTTCAATTTTCAGACGTTTGCACTGTAGAGTTTCAAAAGAGAGGGCTTCTACATGCACATATCCTTTTATTCATGAGTAACGAGTTCAAGCCACAAACACCAGATGACATAGACAAACATATAACAGCTGAGATTCCTGATGAAAATGAAAGGCTAAATCTACATGGAACTTTTCAAAATTATATGGTACATGGTCCATGTGGTCCGTACAACAAGAATTCACCTTGCACGAAGAATAAATCATGTTCAAAGTTCTATCCTAAAGAGTTTAGACAGCAAACACTCATTGATGAGGCCAGATTTTCCAAATATAGGTGTACTGATAACGGTCGAACAATGAAGAAAAGGGAATGTGTACTAGACAATAAGTTCATTTTTTCGTATAATCCAGAATTGTTGCTCAAGTTCGGGTGCCACATAAATGTGGAATACACATGCCAAATAAGTTCTATTAAGTATCTGTTTAAGTATGTACACAAGGGTAATGACCGCGTAACAGCTACTCTAAACAATGCTGGAGATCCGTCAGAAGCCACACAAGTTGTTGACGAAATTAGGAATTACTACGATTGTAGGTACATTTCGGCATGTGAGGCAGTCTAGCATCTATTTGGATATGAAATCCAAGAGAAAGAACCATTTGTGATTAGACTTCCATTCTATTTGGAGGATGAGCAACTTGTGGTTTATGGTGAAACTTCTAATGTGAATGATATCGTCGAAAGAGCAATATCTCATAAGTTCATGTTTTTGGGATGGATTACGGCGAACATGTCATATCCCTATGCTTGAAGTCTGACTTATGCTGAGTTTCTAACCAAGTTTGTTTGGAAGGACGATTCTTCAAAGTGGTTTCCTCGAAAGAAAGGCTTCGCAATTGGAAGGTTGACTCATGTACCTGCAGGTAATGATGAGTTTATATTCAATTTTGATCTTACTTATTTAATGATTTAAATTTAAAATCTTAACAGCCTGTACCACACGTCCATTTTATTCGATTTATCTACACTAGAAAATAAATGTTCAAATAACTTTCAACAGTTATAATCTGTAGATTATACAATTTTTATTTTTCTATATTTTTTAAGAAAATTATTCTTATACGGATGTGTAGCTATAATAATTAAAATAGCATAGCTTAATCTATTTAACAAATTAAAAGTGAGATTTTAACCAAGTTTTTTGCAGCAAATACTGAAGAATATTACCAACGACTTCTCTTGAATACTCAAAGAGGATGTATGAGTTTTCAAGATATAAGAAAAGTAGGAGGAACAATTTATGTTACATATAGAGATGCATGCTTTGCCCTTGGACTCTTGCAAGATGACAAAGAATTCATTGATGCAATTAAAGAAGCAAGTTCATGGGCCTCAGGATCATATGTTAGGAGGTTATTTGTCATTCTATTAACATCTAATAATATCTCAAGACCAGAACATGTCTGGAATAGATGTTGGCATGAACTCTCAGATGATATTTTGTATTGACAGAGAGCCATGATGACATGAGGGGTGAGTTTTTATTAATTACAATGATAAAAGTTCTTTCTTATTGATCATTTTTAGTTTGATTAAATTTTTACAGTATCGTATAATATGCAGAGTTAACAATGTCAGATGATGAGATTAAGCAGTTGTGCTTAGTGGATATAAACAAGATCTTACATTCCTATGGTAAAACCTTGAAGGACTATCCTCCTATGCTTTTAGCAACTGAACTTAATAGTTCTTTGTTAATCGAAAGGGTTATTAGGGAAGAGCTAAACTTTAATAGGGATGATTTAAAGAAAAATGCCTCAGACATATTAGCCATTGCAATACCTGAATAGAGATATGCATTCGATAAAATTGTTACAGTTGTGTATTGTGATGAAGGGGGTTTTTCTTTGTATAAGGTCATGGGGGTAATGAAAAAATATTTCTTTGAAACCTTATGTCTGCTAAGATTCGCTCAAAGGGTGATATAGTGTTAAACGTTGCTTCGAGTGGTATTCATCTTTACTTCTTCCCAATGAAAGAACCGCACACTCAAGGTTCAAAATACCGCTGAATATAACTGAGGATTCTGTATGTAACATCAAACCTGGTTCTTCTCAAGCAATGTTGCTGTTGAAAGCCAAACTTATAATTTGGGATGAGGCTCCAATGGTTAGTAGGTACTGCTATGAAGCGCTTGATAAATGCTTGGGTGATATAATGAGGTGTTCTCCAATATATAGCAAAGATTTTCCCTTTGGAGGAAAAGTGGTTATACTAGGTAGAGACTTTAGACAAATTCTTCCTGTCATTCTACGAGAATCGAGACAAGATATCGTTCATTCAACCGTGAATTCGTCTTACCTTTGAAAGTTTTGTCAGGTGCTCAAACTAACAAAAAATATGAGACTCTCTGTAGGGACGACTGCTTCAGATCAAGATGAGACAGAGCAATTTGGTGAGTGGTTATTGAAAGTTGGTGATGGTCTAATAGGTGATAATATGGATGGTGAATCTGAGATATGTCTTCCAGGAGATATTGTTATTCCTTCTTTGGACCAGGCATTTGATGAGTTTGTTCATTTTTCTTATTCAAATATTTTAGAAAACATGTCCTCAAAGGATTTTTTCAAAGCAAGAACTATAATGGCTCCCACGCTAGACATCGTTGAAGAGATCAACAACCATCTGATGGCTATCATTCCTGGAGAAAAAAAATTATATCTTAGTTCAGATTCTATTCGTATGGATGAAGGGAATATGGATAGTCAACTAGATCTCTATGGTCCTGAATTACTGAATAGCATAAATTGTTCTGGTTTGCCTCCACATAAATTAATACTCAAGGTTGGTGTTCCGGTGATATTACTGAGAAATATTGACCAATCCAGTGGTCTTTATAATGGTACAAGGCTACAAGTTAGGAAGCTTGGAAATCATGTCATAGAATGTGAAGTCTTAACGGGTAACAATGTTGGTCATATTGCTTTGATTCCAAGAATGAATATGGTACTAACAAATGAAATCGTCCCAGTTAGATTCCAACGAAGACAATTTCCCATAATAGTATCGTTTGCCATGACAATTAATAAGTTCCAGGGACAAATTTTATCTCATGTTGGATTGTACTTGTCCAAACCAGTTTTTACACATGGCCAACTATATGTGGCACTTTCAAGAGTTAAGAGTAAGAGAAGTTTAAAAATTTTACTTATGAATCACGTAGGAATGTCTGCAAATTTAACCATCAATGTTGTTTATAGAAAAGTTTCTAAAAAAATAGTATTATAATATAAATATTTTAATTTTATTTTAAATTCTGTGTCAGTAGATAATTATTTTACCTTAAAAAATATAAAATAATTATTACTCATTTTTTTAAGTTAAACTTTAATTTTGATAATAATTTTATAAATTTTTAAAAATAATAATTATTTTATATTTTTATTTTAAATATCGAAGCATATAATTTTTTTTTATAAATTATTTCGTGCTTAGTACGGGCTCATACACTAGTTTATACAAATAACTGATGTTATAACTGTATTTTTGATGTATACATAGAATAGTTACAAATATACTACTCATCCAATAATGATTCGGATTTTAAACATTCTGTAAATCTAACTATTCTATTATATTAATTTTTTTAATTAACTAATTAATCATGTTTCCTATATTTAAGGAACGACTAAAATTTGATTTAATCTAAATTTTATAAGAGAAAGTATAGGAAATTAATGAAATATTTATATAATTTGTAAAATAGAGGTTTATAGAGTATTAGAGATATAACCATTAGTGTTATCCTTTTTCATCAAGAACTTTAGATCCGAAATGTCAAGAATTCGATCCTTGATGAACCCCAAAATAAGTTTAAACTTTTGAGATGAGTGGTTTCTTGACCTGAAATGTTGTAACTTGTAAACTACCTTGTAGAAAACACTTCAAAACGCGAAAGAGTAGCATTTTCCATTTTAAAACAAGAGTAATGCTAGGGGGCCAGCAACATTTGTGATTAGTAGCCATCAACTAGCCATCAATGATGATTTGATGGTATGAGATTGGTGTGAAATTTCATCCAATGGCTCATCTTTCTCTGCTGGTTACATGCTGGCCAAAATGTAATAAAATTACTGACTCCTAAACTTTTTCTTAAAACAATTCAAATAATTAACTTGCGCTAAAATTTCTTTCTTTTTTTCTAATTTTCAAATTGGAAGCATGTCGAAGCACGCATAGAGTAATATTTTCCATTTTAAAACAATTCAAATACAAATTTTTACTTTTAATATAATTATTATGTATTTACTAAATACATTTATTATCACTTACATTTTCAATACATTTTATTAGGTAATTAATACTTTAATCGTTCCACAAAATAAAAGATCAAATTCAACCAAAGTTATCAGATCCGAACCGACAATCAATTTGATAAAGTTATTGGTTTACTGGATTAGTAGTTCAACCGATGGTTCAGTAGTCGAATCGTTTAACCCGGTAATAATTAAATAAATATATATAATTATAATACAATATTTATTAAAAAATAAAAATTGGGGTTTAATATTTCATATTATTTAAATTTAAATAAATTATATATAAATTTCATTAGCTTATTACTTTAATATGATATATATATATATATATATATATATATATATATATATATAATTTATATAAATTATTAGCCTTTAATTTAATGGGTCTAATCTAAAAAAAAAGTTACATATAAATAAAATTAATGTTAAACATATGAACTAGTGTATGGTTGTTGGCTTAGAACATTCTCATGTGAACTTTCTTATTATATATATTATTATTAGCCTATATTTACTAAAGAAGAATGATTGGCTTAGTGGCAAGGGAGCTGAAGCTTTTGCACAAGGTTCCTGGTTCGAATCCCAGGTGCCGGTGCACTGTAGAGACACGCAGTTCATGCATCCGAACCGCATTAGTTTGCGTTGACTCGTCCGGTTTTCAACGGATTTAATCACCGTTGACCGAGTTAATTGCAGAAATAGTCTATATTATAAACCGAACCGATCAGATCACCGATTTACCAGTTTTTTAGTCGAACCGGTCAGTTCGGTCCAATTCTGATAACTATGAATTCAACATTGCTATAGGGTGTTTTATTTTTATTTTTCCTATTTTTTTTACTAGAAGCTATTAAAAATATTAGTTTGTTTACAATTAAGATTTTGTAATCAGTTTTAAAAATCAAATATACTTTTAAATTTTGAAGATTCTTTTGAAAATTAACACATTATATTTATAATTTATAAAAACCTTATTGTTACGTATTATTTTTTGAATAAATTTGGGTGAGCTTCGATTGTGTTCTAAAACATTTTTTACGTTATTATATTATTTTGGATGTGCTGCAAAAATTAAATATAGTATTCTTTTAGTTTGTTTGTTTAACACATGTTTTCTCATTTATATATCAAGAATTATAACCAATTTACGAAAAAGAATTCATCCTAAAGATTGTTGCAATTGCTACTTATTGGTCATAAGGCTCTTAACTAATTGTGTTTTGTTTTTTGTTTCTCTTTTTATGTATTATGAAAATTATTATTCTCTTTTAGTGTTCTATATAATATCACAAAAATTTTTTACACAACTATTATTTACATAAACAAAGGGAAGATCTTTTGTTAGGTTCAAGTAATATATACCGTGCAAAATTCTTATTACATCGTGTTAATGAAAAATATAGCCATACATTTAAATGAGTTAGAGGTGTTCATAAAGTATTTTATGTGATATTTTATAATTTTGGATGTATTGTAAACTTATATTTCTAGTGTCTTATAAAACATAAATTAAAAAAAAAAACATACATAACTTTCATTAAATTGAATTTTTAAATCAAACTATGATGATCGATTATAGTATTTATCATATAGTCACAGACCCAAAAAATTTTAGAAGTGTGGCAATAATATATATATTAAAATAAATTTTGTTGAATATTATTAATTATATAGAGATATAAAAATTAAAAATAGTTAATGAACATTCTCTTTCTTAAAATACTATTCATTATATATAATTTATAAAAACATAATTTTTTATTTCTAAAACTTGAACTTAAAAATATTTTAATTAAATTATAGATAACTTATTATTCTAACTAATTTTTTATGCATATTTAATAATAAAAGACTGAATCAATTGGCATATTAGCGCCTAATGATACACTAATATTTATAATTTGAAACTAGAATTATATATAAATACTAAAAAAAAATTTAAATTTGTATATAAAAAGCATGTTTATATAAAATAAAAAAACTTAATTTACAATTTTTTTCTTTCTTTCTTTTTAAAATAATTAAATTTGTTATATATTTTTAATTTAATTTTGATATAATGTTAGATGAAAGATTTTATTCATATGTTTAATTATGTATTGTAATTAACATATTTTTCATTATTATTTTTAAAAATAAAAAATATATTCTAAATTAATAAACTAATTAATTTATTTTAAAATTTTATATGCAACATAGATACATATAATAGAATAAAAAATAAAACACAAGTAATAAAGATGAATAAATTGAAAATAAAATAAAATATATAAAATCATGAAGAGAATAAAATATTAGATTAATATCTAAATTATAATTGTTTGAATTAAAATTTGTAATTGAAATTATCAAAAAGAGAAACAATAAAATTGGAAGATACATAAAATCATGGAAAGCTATATAAAAAAACATAGAAAATTTGAAATTTACCTTTTGATGAAGAGAAGATGATCAATAGACAAGAAATAGAAAAAGAAGGTTGAAAATATAAAAATAAGAAGAAGATTTAAGGGAATAAAAGAGTGACGACACAAAAATTAAATTTGATTAGTTAAATAATAGTTAAAATAATAGAAAAATAAAAAAATAAATTTAAAACTTTGGCCGAATAAGTTTAACTTATTTGTTGTAGAATCATTTAAAATTTAAAGTGAACTATATATATATATATATATATATATATATATATATATATATATATATATATTTTAAAAAAAAATAAAAAACAAAGTTGGGGCAAGTGCCCCTCATGTTGTTCCTTGGTCTATCCCTGAATTCATATTCAAAATGTAAGATAAAAAAAATTATTTATACTAAAACTAATTGAAATTAATGTATTTTCAATAAATAATTTATGTAGTATATTTTCTTAACACATACAAAATTAAAAGATTGAATACTAAAGAATTTTTTAACACATTTAAAATTCAAAAAAAAAAAGAAAAAGAAAAAGTTACTATATGCCTTGAAAGAAAAATTTGAAGGAATACATTCTTTGAAGATAAAGATGTTTTCATTTGGAAAAAAATAGAATTACGTTTCTAAGTACACATTGGCTTAAAAAGACATCGATGACATATAATAAATTTTCTAGTAAGGAATACTTTAATCTAATAAGATTACGATTTTTGTACATTTATTTTTTAATAATCTCAAATTTAATAAATCAATATGTTATACATTGTTAAATTGTTGATATTCCTGTAACTGAATTAAATCACATTTTTCTGGAAGCCTAAAATAAAGAAGAGGAAAAAAACATTCAACAGGGAGAAAACTAAATAAAGGTACATTGTTACGCTCTACACATTCAAAATTTATCTATAAGAAAACAAATAAAAAATGAAAACAAAAAAAAATTAAGATAGCAACATGTGTTTTTGGGATTTGTTTGAATTTTATTTTTTATTCTTGAATTAAATTTAAATTACCTACTTTTTTGTATTTTTAAATTTGTATTTTAAAATTTAAAAAAAAAAAGTATGAAACATCATATTTATTATATGTGTTTTTTAAATTATTTTAATTTTTTTTAAATTTATGTAATAAAAAACTAATTAAAGAATAAATTTAAAAAATATCTAGTCGTATTATAAGCATATTTAGTGTCTCTAACTAAAATTTCTCAAACTTTTTTTTCAAAAATTAAGTAATTATTTTTATCCCTGAACAAAAATTAAAATTTTATAATCATTTTTAAATGTTAAATATACTTTTAAATATTGAATATGCTTTTGAAAATTAACACATTATATTTAAAGTGATGGAGGTAAGGAGTATCAATTGAGGAGAAGGAGTTTACATATGTTCCAATATGGATCTAGTTTTGGGGTTTGCCAGAGTATTACAAAACCAAAGAATTAGCACGAAAAGTAGGTGGTGCTTTGGAAGAGGTTTTAGATGTGAACTTTTTTTAATATAAAGAAAAAGGAGGAGCATAAAATATTAAAAATGCAGATCAATTTAGATATAACCAAGTCACTGAGAAGAATTCTAATTATAGCAGGTTTGGATTGGAGAGTAATTGAATTAAAGCTGAGATATGAACGAATTGGCAAATTTTGTAATTATTGACTTACTGCAGACATGTGGGACATGAGGAGGTATGTAGCTGCCATGAGCAATTGAAGGATGCTGTGAATAGAGAAGTGAAGAAAGATATGTGGGGAGGATGGCTGCAAGATGAACAGAGTAGAAGAAAGATAGGGACAGAAAAGCAAAGCAACAAATACTATAACAGTAGGGAGGAGACAAAAGGAGTATCTCGAAACCAGAACCCTACTCCAGTTAACCTGCTTAAAGGCCTATCAAACTTATCAGTGAAAGAAAAAGCTAATAGAGAGAGTAAGGAAGATGAAGAAATCCAAAGTCAGCTGAAGATACAAGGGAAAAAGCGAAAATTCAGGTGCTAAAGAAAATCGTTGTAAATGAGAATGTTTCAGATAACTTTTTGCTGGAAAATGCGTCAGAAGTGCAAAAGAATCAAGAATTCCAACAGCAAAATCAATTTTATTTTACTAGTGTAACAAATAAGGATAATGTAGAAACTGGAAGGAGGCAAAAATTGAAACAAATGGCAAAAAAAAAAATCAGAAACAAAGTTTCTTTGCCGGATCTAAAAGAAGCATGGAGGATATGGAGGAGAGGAAAACAATAGTTGGAAATAAGAAACTTTGTCAATCAGGAGAACAATCTATGGAGATGGGATAGGGTACCACCCGACAAGAGGCACCCAACGTTCTATGAAGATGATCATATAAAATTGTCAAGGTTTGAGAAAATCCCTGACAATTCACAGCATGAAAGGATTTTGTAAAATCCATTCCCTCGAGGTATTATTTTTGAGTGAGACTAAAAATATCACCTTGAATGTGGAGAAGATTGTTAGAGCCGCTGATTTTTCTAATCTATTCTATGTTGAACCAAGAGGACAGACGGGAGGTTTTGTGGTGGCTTGGAAGGAGGAGGTGGTAGTGCAGATTTGCCACCACAAGAATTTCTACATTCACTACAAATAGAAAGATTCTAAACTACAGAATGTGTAGAATGTGATTGGAATTTACTTGAGCACAGATGATAGGTTGCGGAGTGAGCAGTTTAACAGTTTACTAGAGGTGCTTGATTCGTGTGGTAATCTTAATCTAATTATTAGAGATTTCAATGCAATAGTGGCACAACATAAGAAAGAAGGTGGAAGAGTTAAATCAGCAATTTTAATACAGACCTTCATAGACTTTATTAATGGAGGAAGCCTATGTGATCTTGGGTATGAGGGTCTGAAGTATACTTAGTCTAATAGACAGTTCGATAGTGCGCTGGTCAAGGAGAGACTAGAACGAGCATTGGTGTCTACTGAGTGAAGAAATTCCTATGCAAGGGCCTTAATATCGCATCTAAGTGAAGTTGGATCAGGCCATTTTTCTTTACTCCTAAATTCAGATGCAATGTCGCTTAAACCCGAGAGGAGATTTAGGTTTTACGAGCGATGGTGCGAGAAGGAAGAAGTGGTTGGGCTAGTGAAGGCAGTATGGGCTATAGAAGTAGAAGGGTCTCCAATGTATAAGTTATTTCAAAAATTAAAACAATGCAAGCATGCTATCATCAATTGGTAGAGGAGAACGATCTTAAACTCACAAACTCAGATTGCTCTACTCTTAGATAAGTTGGAAGAGAAAGGCAAAGGTATAGGGGCGACTGAGCTGGTCATTCGTCAATTAGAGGAGGAGCTGGAGGAGGCTTACATAATGGAGGAAAGGTACTGAAAGAAAAAGTCCAGGGTCTAGTGGCTCAAGTGGGATGATAACAACATAAAATTCTTTCATTCCAAATTCCACTCAAGAAATAGAAAAAACGAAATCTGCAGACTGACAAATGATAAAGGGAGAGCAGATCAGATCCAGAAGAAATAGCGCGCATTGTTCAAAATTATTTTGAGAATTTATTCAAATCCTCTAATCCAAAAGATACTATAGCTGAAATAGAGGATGTGCTAGTGAAAATTGAAGCCAACATCAATAGAAGACTCACTAGAACAGTTACAAAAAAGGAGGTAAAAGATGCTGTTTTTTCAATAAATTCTTTTTCTGTCCCAAGAGATAATGATTTTATTGCTAAATTTTATCAATTTTTTTTGGACATTATAAGGACTGAAGTTATACGGTCAATGGTTAGCTTTTTCTTGGGGGGTCATTTATTGAGGGCTTTTAATCATACTAATATTTGTTTGATACCAAAGGTCCCTAATGCTGATACTATGAAGCAAATTCGTCCTATTAGTCTGAGAAGTATTTTTTATAAAATTATTTTCAAGATTCTGGTGCATAGATTACAGAATTTCATGGATAAAATTATTAGCTCAAACCATAGTGCATTCATCAAAGGTCGACTTATTAGTGATAATGTGCTAATTTCTCATGAGTTCATGCACTTTCTAAAGAATAAACAGTTTGGAGAGAGGGAGATGGTTCTCAAACTAGATATGAGTAAGGCATATGACAGGGTAAAATAGAGTTTTGTCTGGGTTATGATAGAGAAGATGGATTTTTGCAAAAAGTGGGTGGACTAGATGAAGCAGTGTGTGATGACAGTCTCTTATTCTGTTACTATGAAAGGACAACCTTATGGTTTTTTTCAAACTATATAGAGGATTGCAGAAATGTGATTCTCTCTCTCTCTATTTCTTTTTTGTGCAAAGGGGCTTTCCCATCTACTCCACAGAGAAAAACAGAGGCAAGAAATTGTTGGCTTGAGACTTAATCGCAAATGCCCAGCTATTAGTCACCTATTCTTTGCGAACGACTCAATTCTGTTTAGCAGAGCTACAGTAGAGAATTGTCAACATATATTGAGTGTGCTATATACCTATTCCCGGATTAGTGGTCAAGTCATTAATTTGGACAAATCATCAATTTTTTTCAGCTATAACACACCAAAAAATATAAAGAATCAGCTAGCGGATGCATTACAGGTGCCTCATGTAGAAAACCAAGATAGATATTTGAGTCTCCCCTCCGTGATTAACAAGTCGAAGAAAGCTACCTTTAATTATATTAAGGATAGAGTTTCTAAGAAGTTTCAGCAGTGGAAACGATCTTTGCTATCAACTAGTGGCAGAGAAGTACTTATCAAAGCGATCACAACTGCTATTCCTATTTATACTTTAAGCTGTTTTAAATTTTTAGAGACCTTATTGAAAGAACTTCACAAGATGATCATGCAGTTTTGGTAGGGACAAAGATGAATAGAAAAAAAGATGCACTGAATTAAATGGATTGTAATTTGTAGACTAAAATTTTAGGGAGATTTAAATTTCAAGAAATATGGCTATGCTCGGGAAATAGAATTGGAGGCAACTGACCAGACCTGATTTACTAATTTCTAGAGTATACAGAAACACATACTTCTGGTATTCAAACTTTCTACAAGCTGACTTAGGTAACAACTCCTCTTGGGATGGAGAAGCTTGTTAGAGGGAAGGAAAGTCATAGAAAAAGGACTTATTTAAAAGATAGAAAAAAATAACTCAATAAAGGTTATGACAGATACTTGGATTAAAAATTTTTCATCACTAGCTATAATTACTCAAACAAACAGCTATCCACAAGCAGAATGGATTGAACAATTAATGATAGAGTACAAAGAATAGAATCATCAAGCAGTAAGTCAGTAATAGCATAATTCAGCCCAAAAATTACCCGAGCAATCTTACAAACCAAAATTACAACGGAAAAGATAAACTTACCTGATCATTGGAGAGAAAAGGCTTGTACATTGTATCTTTGAGGTATAAGGTAGCTCATCAATTTTATCATTCACCGCTAGAGGTGCTTCCAGATCAATGTAAGTCAAAAAAATTCTGGTCTTCCTTGTGGGATCTGAAATGCCCACAAAAAATTAGAATTTTCTTATGGAAAGTATTTCACAATGGATTACCTGTTGGAAGAAGACTCCATGAGAGGTTACTGAGATTTTTTCAATCTTTTTGAGATGTGGCCAGGAGGAGGAATCACTTCAACGTTGTTGGCTGACCTGCCCATGGGGGACGACAACCTGAAAAATTCTGGTGTGACACCCACCAACGTGGACGTTGATGCTGAAATGTGGAAATGATGGCTTAAGCTCCATGAAAATTTGGAAGGGAGCAGAAATGAAAGGAAGAAAATTCAGTTTATATATCACCTCTTGTGACAATTGTGGATAGCAAGAAATAAATTAAATTGTTAAGGAGAAAGAATTGAGCAAATTTTAGATGCAACAATTAAGTTGAAAAATGAATTTTAAGCACCAACAAGAGGAGAAAGATGAAGCTCCTCGAAGACTACATCAATCTTTCTTATTAAGTTTATTTTCTTTCACTTTTTTAAATTTTTTCTTTCTTTTAAGTGATATCATTTCAGATTATAGGATATCTCATCTTTATTCTTGTATGGAGTCCACTATAGATCCAATTTTTTAAGTTTCATTCAATAAAATTTTTATTTTTAAAAAAATGAGATGCCACATAAATGCTAACGGCACACTTCTAAAACAATTCCAAATTAAACTCGTAGTTCTATTTATTATCATAACGTAACAAATTTAGCACAATATGTATTACTTTAGTATATCAAAAAGATTTGTTGTTATTTATGGGATTAAATATTTTTTTTATTATCCCTAACGTCTTTAGTCAAAATTAAAATCGTCTCTAATTTTTTCTTTTATTAATATCATCTTTAACGTTAAAAATCGTTTTATTAAAATCTTTTTTTTTAATATTTAGACTAAACTGCCCTCTAATAAAAAATAAAAATAAAAAAACCTCTCTTCTCCTTCACCCTCATTCAATCTCTTTTTGCCTTAATTCACCCCCCACAAAAAAACAAAAAACAGAAAAAGAATATATATAATTAAAAATCTTTTTGTAGAATTAAATTATTACATAAATGAGCTAATAATATTATTTTAAGCCAAAATTTATCATAACACATCTAAAATAATATAACAGTACACAATATTTTTTGAACACGTCAACTCATATATAAGGGAAAAAAACCAAATACACAGTAGAGGAAGTTATTTAGCCATCGATTTTGATAAATTGTTTTACAATTTGAAATGTCCAACAAAAAATAATAAACATATATTAAAATTTTTAACATATCTATAATTATAAAATTACACATTAAATAATTTTTTAACACATAAAAAATAAACATGATTGTACAATAAACATTGAAAAAAATTTTGAAGAAAGGAATACATTCTTTGAAAGTATGATAATGATTAGTACACGTTAGCATAAAGACATCGATAATATATATTAATTGTTTTAATAAGGAATAATTTAATCCAATAAAATTAGAATTTTGTTTTGATGTTGTTAATGTGTATTGAGATGTATTTTAGTTTTATTTTTTATTTTTGAATTAAATTTAAATGATCTGATTTTTAGTATTTTTTTTAATTTGTATTTTAAAATTTAAAAAATGTATAAAATATTACATCTATTTGTTTATAAAAAAATGTATTTTAAAATATTATATCAATCTGGTCACACGATCGAATTATATATTGGGTCACTGATTCAACCGGTGGATCACTAATTAAACCAATTTATCCGATCTAATTAAATATAAATATAAAATTATAACAAATAAGCTTAAAATTAAAAGTTTAAAAGTATGTCTTCACAAACACACCAACAAAAATTAAGTATTAATTCTTAAACATAACTAATATTACAAAAATATATAACAAATTAATCATTAATATAAAATATTTTCTTAATTTAAATAAAAAAATATAACACAATAAGTAAATTAAAGTTCAATGATAATTTATGACAACAAAAAATTTAACTATAAAGTTGATTTACAGCAACAAAATCATATTCTATAAATTGACTGAAATCCTCTTAGCAATAACAGATTTGAATTAACTGCATTTATTGCAAGCCTTGTTGTCACCACGCTTGAATTATGTTCCTTCTCATTGAGCCATCTTACTTTATTCCTCAATATACCTACCATAAACAAATCAAATTCATATTAACATTACATGTTTGTTTTAACATCAATTAATTAGTATTAGTCACTTAATTAAGTCCCTGCAAGTATTCTTCTAACCTTAGTGGTGAGCTTCTCATCCATACTGAAAAAAGTAATGTTGAATTAAATATGTAACAATTATATAGAGTCCAGTTCCATTATATATAAACACATACTCCTTGGTTTTCTTTTCCATGGATACATAATTTCTATAATAAAAAATTTCAATCATGTTACTCATCACAATTGTAAATATTGGACCAATGAATTTGGAGAGAACAAAACCAACAAATTCAGCTCATTGATAATTTTTAGCAACAAAAATTTTACCTCCAAATATAATTTACAGCAACAGAAAATTTAGCTAAATCATTATTTCAGTAACACAGCAATAAATTCAACCACCAATGATGATAATCAGCAACAAATGATGATTTTTAGCAAAAAAAAGCTTAGTCATATTTTCAGTAACAAATTCAACTTTCATCAACAAATTCAAGGCATAGTTATGATTTACAACAATGAAATTAAAATAAAAAAGAATATGGCCGAAGAAAGCTCACCTGTCCAGAGATCAACTACCGGTAAAGGAAGCTCACAGATTGACGGCCGAAGACAATAATGACCAAATGCTAGTTCCGTCTGATTTTGCCGTCGACAAAGATGAGCACAGGGAAGGCAACAAATGAGTGCGAGATGGTGACGACACAAAACGCGAAGACCTCTTTGAGACAATGAGTGCGAGACTGAGAGAGAAGTGAGAGACTGGAAATGAGTCACGAGAAAGCTTGAGTGTGACACCATGAGAGAGCTTGAGCGAGGCAAGAGGATTTTGTTCAGAGTTTAGAGAAGTGAGTGAGAGAGCTTGAGCGAGGGTGAGGGGTTTCTTTAGAGTTCAGATTAGGGCATTAGGGTTGGGATGAGGGGCGTCCTTGAAACGACGCAGTAATTGGGACAAATCGCCCTCTTAAGTCCCTCAATTTCTTAATCATCCAGCATGATTCCTCCACCGCTTCTCCTGCTCTCTCGCACTGCTGCCTCCTCCTTCTCCCTCTGAAACTCTCTCTCTCCCTTCAGCTAACTTCTCGCTGCGCTAAAAACCTACGTCTCCGATCCAAAATAAAGCGCAAGAAGTGGTCGGAGTAGGAGGAACAAACCCTCCTATCCAAGTACTCTGAATAACTACTCCGCTTTGGCACTCTCGTTAAGCTCAACACCCATGAAAAGAAGTTCAAACTCATTGCCGACCACGTCAACTCCTTCCACCACCACTGACATCCCTTCGCCTTCCCTTTCACGTGATCATGGCGTAACATCTCCATAAAGGTTCATAACATGCGCCACCAATATCTCAGCGTCAAGCAGAAGATCCAAGCTCTCTCAGCTCACTCTTTCAACTGGTCCGATGGTCTCTATCACCGGGAGAATTTTTTTTATTACAAGGAAGTCTCCAGAGATATTCCTTCATCTCCCTCGATGCAAGAAATGGTTCTATATTTGTTGTTTTGTTGCGGAGTTTTAGATTTTTGAGTTCTGATGATGATATTATTAATGACGATGATGATTGTGATGAGAATGAAGAGGAGTGTAAGTGCAATGGTGATGATTTTGACGATGATTCCGGAGAGGACATGAGGCGAATTGGGGGTGTTGGAGCTAAAGGAGGCGGTGGGAAAGAGGGAGGAGATCGAGGATGAGGGAGAGAGAGTTTTGGAGGGAGAGGGAGGAGGCGGCAGCAGAGAGAGAGCAGGAGAAACGGATGAAGGATTATTCTGGACGGTCGAGGGACTCAGGAAGTAATTTGTCCATATTAAGAAGGAGACAAAGCTATGTGACACATTATCTGACATGTTAGCGTGTGACCTACTATCAACTAGTTGCAGGAATTGGATTGAATAAATACAAAAGTGAGTGAGGAATCAATTTCTAATTTTATAATTGTTAAGAAAAGCTTTACAGTCAACATAATAATACCCTCTACTCGAGCAGAATCATCTAAAAGATACATGTGGTTGTTGAATGTTGATAATGTGTGTGCGAAGTGTTTATTCTTTATTGATACTTGATATTTGATAATGTGTGTGTAATATTGTTATACTTGTAATGAAGGCTTATTAATTATATATGAGTAATGAGATGCAAATTGCAATTAATTTCATACAAATTCAGAAAAGGGTTTCAAACTTTTCAGTGTGGTACTGTACATGATGATAATGCTTTTTGGATGTAGCTTATTAAGAAGCATCCCTTGCATTTCTGGGAAATGCTTGCATGCCTTTTTTCTTTTCGTTTTTTGATATGTTTTCTAAAGATTCTTAGATTCTCACTGAACTTTTGAAATTTACATGAAAGGATCCAAAGGTACAAATTAAAAGGGTTCGGTTTTGTTAGGTTCATGTGATTGAAATTGAGAAGAGCTATCCAACACTATAAATGGACTGTGGACCTGCTTTCTGGTCACCTTCCCCTTTTCAACTTTCACGCCTTTGTCTCCCAAAAATTGAAAAAATGAAAGAAAATATCCCAATTAATGTTTAAATTGGTCATCAATCATCATCACACATAAGTTAATAGCGAAATTTGGTTCACAAAAAATACCAACGAAAATTAAGTTAATTTTTCTGTTAATTTTTTGTTAATGTATATTAAAGTTAAATGTTATGTGACATTTTTTTATATAATATCTTAGCAGTATGATACGTTAACAAAAAATTAATTATTAAATTATTAATTTGATTCACATTGATATTTTTAGGAATTAAATTTAAACACTAAATATTTTGAAAATTATTTCAATTATTGACTCAAACTCTCCGAATTACTAGATTAGATACTTCTTATATATTGCAAAAGAACAAAAAAATCAAATGAAGATATAGATATGTATGTGCCTATGTGGTGTATAAAATATAACATTATTTATGTATTTTTTTAATAGTTTAAAATTTTAGGAGAAAAGTAATTTAGTAGTACATTATATTAATATCTATATAGCACTATTTGTTTTTATTAGACTTCAACGATCTTTTAGTTGACGAAATAAGATTATTTTAAGTAGAATATTCTCGTAGTTATGTTGTTGGAAAAAAATTGTATATGTAACTTTTAAAGTTAAAACAAAAATGATAAAAAAAAGAGATTTTTAATATGTATCACATGATAAGAAAAATAATAATAAAAGTTATTAATTTTTATAATAAATATAAAATAAATATATTAAAATTTTAAATTTTTTATTTTTTAATTTAAAATCTTAACATATATATTAAGAACACAAGTTAGATAAGTCCATAAAAAAATTATGAATATTTAGATTAGTAGTGCAATTCAAGATCAAGTTTTGTTTTCTTCTACGCTGAAATTTAAATGCACAAGTTACCAGACTCGCTTTTATTATTTTAGGAGAACGTTTTCAACTGTAACCTTTTTCTAGTACTCTATCAAAATATTCGGTCTTTTAATATTAATAATATAATTTAGGAGTAGCTTTAATCACGGACGAAGAAGGAAGCTACGCCACTTAAATAAATTAAGCATTAAATTAAAACTCAACACAATCAATGAATCAAAGGGATCAATCTATTTTATCTTTGGATACTTAGGTAATAACATCAAACAAACCACCTTTTTTTAAAAAAAAAAAATTTAATAAGTAAAAAAATTTAGTCAACATTAATCAGAATTTATTTTATTTAGTATTCATTCATTACTGCAGTAATTAATAAATGCTAAATAAGATAAGTTTTAATTTTTTTTATCTTCCTAATATTACCATATTTTTCTGAACACATGTAATGTATTGTTTGTTATAGTAGCATAAAAACTTGTATCGTTATATAATTAACATTTTTTAAGTACATGGACAAATTATTTGTAAAGAGCTCATACCCATGCGTTATGGTAATTTTACCTAACGGATTTTAGTAACATTTAAATAACCTAAATTTTATATATATATATATGTGGTGACTTTTAAAAAGTGCACCCTTTTAAATAAAATGCTCACTTTTGAGGATGAACATTATTGTAAAAGCTAGTTACCATGATGATACACAAGTGTTGAGTGGTGGGTATGACTTATCTAAGCATGTATATTAGAAGTGCATATATAATAATGATGCAAACTTTGCTTAAAAGCCTTGGGATTTTGCTTTTGAAAGTGGGAGTAACATACATTGTGAATCTTTTTTCAATTACTAACAAGATCAACTTTCAACAAACTATATATGTTGGTTGATTATTAATGTTATATATATGGTGGTGGAATAATTCTATTTGTATTGGTGTCAACTCTACTCTTAAGTCTTACCTTTATTTTATATTATTAACACTAATTTTTTTTGTTCTATTTAATTTTTCAGTATTTAGAATCTATTAAACATGTGATTAAAAATAGGTCACATGTATAAACTCTTAACATTGATTTTCTTTAATAGATTTCATATCCAAAATCTTAAATATGAAGAGAGTTAATTTGTGTCTAATAAAAATAAAATACAAAAAGTAAAGGTCATTTATCATATTTTAAAGAGAAAATTTCACTCTCCTCTACCGTGATATGCTAAAATGATATTTTTCTCTCTCTTATTTTATAAATATACATTTTTCTCTCTTCTAACTTTAAAAAAAAAAAAACTCCTCTTTAATCCATTTTAAAATTTTTATGTTAACTAATGTTAACTTTATTCATTTTTTAAAAAAATACCCATTAGTAAAAATTTTACTTTTTTATCATTAAATTTTGCTTACCAAAATACTCTTTAATAAATTATTTTTTTATTGATTAAATTGTATTTTTAAAAAAATTAATAATTATATTATTTTTTTCTAAAATATCTTTTAATAATTTTTTAATTATTAAATTATAATTTTACCAAAATTTTCGTTAACAATTTTTTTATATTTTACTATTAATTTTTCGATATCTATATATATTATTTTAACATTAAATAAAAAATTTAGTAAGATTATTTTTCAATATCAATATATATTAATTATTATACATATTAATAGTAGTAAGATTTTTTTATTTAATGTTAAAATAATATATATTGATATCGAAAAATTAATAGTAAAATATAAAAATAATTGTTAATAAAAATTTTTGTAAAATCACAATTTAATAATTAAAAAATTATTAAAGAATAGATATCTTAGAAAAAAATAATTTAATTATTAATTTTTTTAAAAGTATTTTGATAAAAATACAATTTAATCAATAAAAAATAATTTATTAAAAGGTATTTTAGTAAGCAAAATTTAATAATAAAAAATAAAATTTTTGTTAATAGGTATTTTTTCAAAAAATAATTTATTTTTCTTAAAAAATGGATAAAATTAATATTAATTAACATAAAAAAATTTAAAATGGATTAAAGATAAGGTTTTTTAAAAATTAGAAAGGCAAAAAAGATACATTTATAAAATAAAACGGAGGAAAGTATTATTTTAACATCTCGTAGGAGATGAGAGTGGAATTTTCTCTATTTTAAAATAACAAGTTGGTCTTTCATTATTTAGGCTAAGTTAACAAATGAAAAATTTCTTACAGGTACAATATGCTTAATTTGTTTTCTTATATTGGTAATTGATAAAATTTTAAAATAAAAAAGAATAAAAAGACATGTTATATATACATATATATAAGTGATGGATATGTCGCTTTCGAATTTGGACCATCCCAGAGATTTTGGTTGTCGCTTAAGTACGCTTTGGTATGTTTTGCTTGTAAAGGGCGTAAGTCTCTGAATTTGGTATGAGTTACTTTTATTAATTCCACTATAGCTAGTTTATTAATGGATTCGGTTATAGACTTAACTGCCATATCTTTTGGTTGGTAGCCTTCAAATATGATTTCCCTCACCTGTCGAGGAGTGGGTTTAATTTCTCATTTTTGGACCCACCAAATGAACTACTCTTGCTAAATGGAACCTTATAATAAGTCTTAAGACACCTACTAACTAACCTCCCTCAGCAAGGTACAGGATGGTGAATTATTTTGTCAAGAAAAGGGGAAAAAAAAAAAAGCATCTCTTTGTTGCCAGAACCAAGTTGCTGGGAGAGAAATAATTATCTATCTATCCTTCTATACTATATATATACAACACTACTAAATATACACTAAAATCAACAATAAAAATTATTTATTAATATAAAATATATATATTAAAATATAAAATATATATTGAGTTAAACAATACATATATTTATATACATATACATAATACTTGATTTTAATATATCCATAATATATTATCCGTAAATAATAAAAATACAAAAAGAATTGGTGTCTATTTTTTTTTTCTAAAATTCCTTTTATTATATATAATTCATAAAAGATGTTATTTTTTAAGATTTGAATTCAAGACTTTTGTTATTATCAACAACTTATTATCTCAACTAATTCAACTTTTATTATTTTATATATATTTAATAGATAAAAGAATGAACAAATAGTGCCTATTAATACACTAGTTAAATATAAAATCAATTATGTAGATTTATTTAATAAATAATTATTTAAAATTAAAAAATAGTTCATAGTATAATATTAGAAAAAAATATTTATGATACAAAAATTTAAATTAAAATTAGATCCTTGTTGCATTTTTTTAAATAAATATAATTTCAACACAAGGTATAAATGTGGTTAATTTTTTTGGATATTGGATAAAAATTGGTGTAATCCTTTAATATTGGAAGTTATAGTGTTTTACAAAATTTTGGGGGCTATAGAATTCGCAGAGTGCGAATTGTCAGATTAAGTTTTTTTAATTTATAAAGACAATATACAGACTGCGTATTGTATTATTTTAATATTAAATTACAATACGCAAACTGCGTATTGTATTATTTTAATATTAAATTATAATACACAATCTGCGTATTGTAAATACACAATTTGCGTATTGTCAATACAATACGTGTTCTGCGTATTGTGTTTGCACAGAGCAGCGCCCCCATAACACTGTAAATCTCTATTTTTTGTAACATTAACGTAAAACTCTCTCCACTCTTCCATATTAAAATAAAAAATCCAAAATGTCTTTATGTATGTATAATTTAGGAATGATAAAATTTTTTAAGACATAATAATTCTAACATTGGCAATTTTATTATGCGAAAAGAGAGATAAAAATCCCCTCCTAAAAAGATTCGAGGATAGGGTGGAAAGTAGGAAGACACTCCGTATCCCGTTCTAGTTCGCTGATATATATCCTTGTTATAATCTGCGTGTTAAGTGAAAAAAAATTGCATAAAATAATTTATTAGAGAAAAAATTCATCATACATATACTTCATTTATAACACCCTATCACATAAATTTTATATTTAAGCTGTAAAACAAAGGTGATGTGATATTATAACCTTTAAAATAAAATATATACATAAATATAATTAAAAAAATTTGTAATTAGGAGCCTTGAAGAAAAGTTGAAGGAAAAACCGTAGAAAAAAAGCGCATCACACTAAAAAATATAAAACTAGGTAAAAAGAAAATGATAAAACATGAATATATAAAGAATAGAGTACTAAAATAATAGAATAGTTCCTAACGCAACCTACGAAGCTAAGGCTGGACACACACACGCAAACCTGTTTCTCCATGTCGACCTTTAAGAGGGACAAACACAAGTTATATATACATAGGAGAGTTTATAAATATAAATACATAACTAACCATTCAAAATATAACAACCTAAAGCTAAACTTTGCTTGCTCAGAAACTCCAGACGCTCAACGAGGTGCCTCTTGACCTGCATCTGAAAAATGATAACATATGTATGGAATGAGAATCGGAGGTTCTCAGCATGGTAATGGTGTCAACACAGGTAATAGATAAGGTCCTGGAAAAGTTAGAGGCAATCCTAGAATTTCGACACTCAGATTTAAAAATTAGAGTTATAAAATTAAACCAGAAATCAAGTAAACTATCTAAGGTACTTAGGTTCTAATCCAAATATAACTTAACATTTCAATCTCACTCTCCTCCAACCCTCTGAAACTCCGGTGAACTATCTTCGTCACTCTTCTGCCAGACAAAATATCTCTTAGTTGCATAGACATACAAAGAAAACACAAATAAAATACAGTTACAGCAGGTAGAACATATAGCAAATAGGCATGGTTAAGCAAATAAGCAAACCCAAGTAATACACACCCAAACAAAATAGAAAAATGCATATGATGTATAGCTGTCCTATGGCTGATGAGTCTCATCTGTTGGTTATATAGCTAAACCCCACATGTCCGGTAACTAACTCTGGACATACAGTCCCTTTGTGCTCGCATCCTCAAGATTCTATGCATATATATCTATATCAATCATCAAATTTCATCTCATTGGGGAAATTTTCGGGGAGTTAAAGTGCCCAACCACATCTTGCGATTTAGGATCAACAAAGTATCGAGTCTCAACCTGGAACGAGTGGTGGCTAGCCACTGTGTCTACCCAGAAAAACTCATATCTCAGAAAATAAAAGTGCAATAAGCCATATATTTATTCAAATTCATTCAATCATCATCATTACAGTCGTCATCCATTTCATAATCAGCATTTCTGTACTTCTCAAACTTACATAATCACTTCATAATCTTTTTCACTCCCAAGTTACCTCTCTTTTTAAATTTACCCTTTTTCCTATGATTAGGAATTAAATTTGGGACTTTAGAAGGTAACTATAGAGGTTTAGAAGTTAGAAAATAGGTTGAAAACACACTTTTCCAAAAATAGGGGTTCTGCGTACGCATGTCATGTTTTGTGTATGCGGGGGGTGTCTTTTGCCCATCTCGTGTACGTGACCGTTGTCCGTGTATGCAAGTCCCTTGGAGAGGGAGGCCGTCCCGCGTCGCGTGGTACTGCCCGCGTATGCGAGACTGTAAATCTCTCATTTTCGCGTACGCATGCTCACTTCCGCATACGCTGCACGTCTGGCAGAGCCCAGGGTTCACATCGCGTGTGTGTTCGCGTACGCATGCCCATCAGAAGTGTAAAAAAGCTATTAAATTCTGCAGAAATCACTTTTGCACACCAAATTTTTTATGCGCATAACTTTTTCGTTAAAAATCTTTTTTAGTCCATTCTTCAAACGACATAAACTTTACGAACCAAATTTTTATTTGAAAATGTTTGATAAAAATTGAGGGTCCGAAAGCCTAGTTATGGCCCACCGAATTTTGGTCAAAAATCAAGTTGTTACCATAATTACCAAACCTCTATTTTTACCAAAAACCTCATTCAACCTAAAGTTTCACACTTCAAACAACATCATTTATGACCAAAACAACTCCATAACCAATCTATCTCATCCACAACATATCAATACTCCATTATATCAATTTCATTCCAAACATTCCACATTTCAAACAACATAACTCGTATATGTATGTATGAACATCACAACTCATAATCATCATCCTTATCAATCATTATCACAAACTCATAACAAACTTAAGATTTCACCAAAACTACTAACATTAGCAAGTTCACAACATTAAACCTATCCTACAGTTAACTAGTCTAAGTTTTCACATTACATTATATATTATCTACGAGAAACTAAAATCATACCTTGGCCAATTCGTCTCTAATCTTAAAATGCCACAATAATCACTATTCCATAAAAGTCCAAGATTCCAAACGTACATCAAATACAAAACCAGCCTCCAAGGTCCAAAATCAAGCTTTCAACACCACCAATTTGTCTCTAAAACTTTTAATTCAATCTAATACCATATAAATATTACTAAATCAATATAGGGTTTGCTATACCAATAATTTCACAAGAGTTAGAGGTTCCTCACCTTACCAACATAAGTTAGGGACAAGATCCAGCAAGCTCACAAGGTTAATTTGATCCTAAACACCAAAATTCAATAAAATCTCCACACTATTGCTCAAAATTTTCAAAATTAAGGGGGTGAGCAACTGGGCAGGGAATGAGATTTACTTACCACTTTGTTTGGTTAGATTTAAAGAGCTCGACGTGGTGGTCGCGTGGTCGTAGACAGTGTGGCAATCGGAGCTCTAGATTGAAAGTTATGATGAAATAAATTTTGGAGCCAAGTGTTTGATATGTTCTTCCCCTTCTCCCCTTTGTGTTTCAGCGTGATTTAATAGAGGATAAATGTCGGTTAAGAAATGACCAAAGGATTTTCCAATTCAATGTCGCAAAGTATAGTTCCAACCGACAAATTATCCTCAAGTCAAAGTTTAGAAGAATGTCACAACAAACAATCAAATCAATAACAGGGAGTAAAATCTCGGGACGTCTTCCCTAGGACTTGTAACATGATGCACATCATTGGTTAGGAATTTTTTCGGTTTTGGATTGCTTGCGAAAGAAAAAATGACAAGTATATAGAAACAACAAACAACTAACAATTAAATTGAGATAACTAGAAATATCAATCAAGCATTTCTTAACTAACAAGCATGCATCAAGATAACTACAACTAAAAGCATATATGAATAAGAGATATGGATTTAAAATGAGAAAAATAGGAAGCCAAGACTAGTAAAGGTGAATGACAATCAATCAATATAAAGACCTTGGCTAGGGGTGAGAATTGGTGTTCTTATCCTCATTATCATTACCAATTGTGATAGAAATTGTCTATAGCTTTCACTTAGTTATCATCTAACAAATGAAGAAAAGTCAAGTGAATACAATTAACTTGAATTCATAAGTCCTAGTCAACTCCTAGTGAAAGACTAGCTTTAGTGAAGTTCAAGCTAACTAGCACCTTCCAATTACCAATCCACATTAGGATTTGACAATTCAAGAGTTTCTAATACTCAACCCCAAAGCCAAGAGTAAAAATCTACTCCATAATCATAAGATGCATTTTCACAAACACCTTATGTGTACTAAAAGAAGACATTATAAAATTGAGAAATAGATCTAAATCAAAGCTACCCACTAACAATAATTGATAATAACACACACTAAATAACACCAATGAACATAAAAGAAAACTCAATGCATTAATAGAAATTAATTCCAACAAGATCCAAATTCAAAACTCAAAATTACTAAAGTTGTAAGAGTGCTAAGTAAAATTAAAGAGTAGAAATTACAATTAAAGCAACAAGAACTGAAATTAACAAGGATATAATCCAAGGATTCAAGTAAAAATAGACAAAGAATCCTAAAACCTAGAGGGAAGTAAGAGTTTCTCTCTCTAGAATTCAAAAAACTATGTAAAAAACTAAACTAATGGCATGTATCTCCCATTCTCCTTCACTCCAACCTCTAATCTGCAGAATAAGCTTGAAACTGGGCCAGCAGGAGCTCTGAAATTGCCCCCAGTGTGTTCCCTTCAGTGAGGTACGTGCTGCTTGTCACGCGTATACGTAAGCCACGCGTATACGTCAATACCAGCTTCTCAATTCTTCTATTTCTTGTGTTCCTTCCACCTTTGCATGCTTCCTTTCCATCCTCTAAGTCATTCCTGCGCTATAAACCCTGAAATCACGTAACAAACGTATCACGGCATCGAATGATAATAAGAGAGGATTAAAAATTAGCATTTTTAAGGCCTAAGAAGCATGTTTTGAGCCATAACTCACAATTAGGAAGAAATCTTAAAAACATGCAATTTATGTGAATAAGTGTGACAAGAGTTGGCAAAATTCACTCAATTCAATCCAAAATAAACCATAAAATTATGGTTTATCATGCTTTCTTTCAGTTTGGGGAAGGAAGAGCTGAGCTCTTTCATTAAAATGTTATTGGGTTGGGCCTTGGGCCCGTTATGAGCCCAGTTGAACCAGTTCGGACTGACGGCCTAATTTGGGCCAGAATCTTTAAAATTAATGTCAAAATTCATATTTCTAATATTTCTACATCTCTAGATTAATAAAATTTAATTTTTTTAATTTGTTTAAATAATAATTAATTTATCGTCCAACTATTTATTAATTTTACGAGTTTTACGTAATTCATGATAATAACATCACTTCTATGAATCATTTTATATAGTATGACATTTTTTCAAGTTGTTGTTTTCAGAATTAGACATCATATCTGCATGTTAATTTCACTATAAAAGTTATCATTAGTGAAAGTTATCAAAAATAAATAGTGTGCACCTTGATAGCGTATAAGAAAAAGTGAATTAGTTAGAGTATAAGCTAGGTTGTTAAAAGTATATATATGCACGTGAGTCAGTTAGTTAGAATTAGTTAGTTAGTTTTTGATGAACCAATTACAATGTGACAGCTGGCCATCTTTCTTCCTATATATAGTCACTTCTCAACTGTATAGCTCAGCTTGTAGTTCATTTCATCATTGAATGAAATCAGATCACACTATTGTCTCTCTGCTCTTTTTCTTTCACTCTCTCTTTTCTCTCTTTCCTTACCAATGAAGCACAGACACTTTGCTGAGTTGTCGTGTCTGCACGTCAGGCACATTTCAGACACGATACTTATCCGACACACGTATCTGCTATGTCCAACTGTGTCTTAATAAAAAATAAAAATTCTTCTCCGGATATGCTTGGACACGCTGACACGCTTAAATACCATCACGTGTTAGCGTGTCCAATCTTATTCTTAACATGTATTCTTAAAATAAATTTAACAATAGTATATATTATTATTTATTAAAATAAAAAATATTTTAAATACTTTATATATTTAAAATAAGACATTAAAAATAATTAAAAAATTAATTTATGTTTTAATATCAATAAAATATCTAAATATCATTACAATTTATCTAAAATTTTATATTTTATATATATGTGTGTCCTTGTGTCTTATAAGATTTTAAAATTCGCATGTCGGTGTATCCCGTATCGTGTTGTGTCCAGTGTCTGTGTCAGTATCCGTGTATCATAATTCCTTACACTTCTCTTGTCTAAGCTTGTTATCTTTCATGGTATCAGAGCTTTCTTCTCCTTCTTCAATGGCTACATGTCCATAAGCTAAAATCTCAAGCAATTTGACAAATTCAACACCTAACTTCACTTCTACACTAATATCAATGCAACTAGACGATGACAACTTCTTGCAATGAAAATATCAAGCAGAGTCTACAATCGAAGGGCATGATTTACTTCATCACATCACATGGACAAACTTTCCATCAATATTCAATAAAATAGGGCAATTAAATCCAAATTATGTAGTTTGGAAGAGACATGATGCATTATTAAAGTCTTGGCTTTTAGCTTCAATGACAAAGTCTTTCACTACTCGCATGGTAGGATGTACTTTTGCGTTTGAAGTCTGAAAAAGATTAGAAGATCATTTTGTTTCACAAATTAAAGCTAAAACTATGTAATTAAAGCATAAATTGAGTTGCATTAAGATATGTTCATCTGTAAATGAATATGTGTTGACATTAAAAGGAACAATTGATACATTAGCATCCATAGGAGAACCTATGCATGAGAATGATCATGTGAATGCAATATTAAATGGCTTAATAGAGGAGTATGCAATAATAATCATTTCAGTTGTAGCAAGACCAGGAGGTATCACAGTTGAAAAACTAGAGGTGTTACTATTGTCTCATGAAAGTATGCTAGAGAGGTTTAGAAAACCAGATATCCTTTATTGAAGCAAATATTGCTCAGAGTGCATCAAACTATTCACATAACTATAATACAAGAGGAGGTTTTCGAGGTGGATTCAACAGAGGAGACTATCACAGTAAAAGAGGAGGCATGTTCAATAGAGGAGGCAGAAGCTTTTATGCAGAAAATGGGTAGCATAATAGTAACAGTCCAAGATCTGAAGGACGGTTCTATAATAGTGGAAGGTCTCAGAATAATGATAGCTCAAGATTTTATAGTAGCAATGGATCAAGACACATGAATCATGAAAAACAGCAAGCCTACAATGGTTCAAGAATGTCTAGTTATGAAATGCTAGTATGTCAAGTCTATAACAAAATTGGGCACACTGCCAAAACTTGTTGGTATCAATATGAAAAAGGTGAAAGTTTAAGGACTCAGTATGAAGGCTTAACTTCATAGAAATTGCAAGGAGCTTAAGCGAATATGAGTAATGTGCTAGCCACACCAGCAACACTTCAAGATCAAACATGGTATTCGAATTCTGGTACCACTTATCACTAACAGCAGATCAACAAAATCTGGTTGAAAGGGAAAATTATAAAGGAACAAATCAAGTCATAGTGGAAAATGGTTCAGGTTTGTATATTAACCTTGTTGAAAAGTCATTTTAAACCTGATTTGAGTAATCAAGAATTTTTGTTGCACAAGTTATTACATGTCCCTAATATCACAAAAAATTTACTCAGTGTGTATAAATTCTTTTGTGACAGTAATATCTTTGTTAAGTTTCATTCTAATAAGTGTTGTGTCAAATCCTAGGAAACTAAAGGAGTTGTGATCCATGAAAAATTTGAAAGATAAATGTACAAGTTTCTCAACTTCAATCGATCAAATTGCAAAGCTGCTTACATCTCTTCTGTGTCAAATTTTGATTAATTTCTCTTGTGGCATAATAGGTTAGGTCATGCTACTAATAATATTGTTTCTACTATTTTGAAGTCTTGTAATGTTGTTGTTACTTCTAATAAAGTCCTTTGGAGGCTTGTTGCCTAGGTAAGTCACATAGACTATCATATCCTGTCTCAAACACTGTGTACAATTTGCCCTTAAAGTTAATCTACTTAGATATCTGGGGACCATCCCCTATGCCTGACTTGAATAGGAACTTCTATTTTGTTCTTTTATTGATGCGTATAGTAAATTCACTTGGTTATATCTCGTCAAAACTCGCTCACAACTCAAATTAATTTTTAAAAATTTCCAACAAATGATTGAATTGCAATTGAATTCTAAAATAAAAATGGTACAATTTGACAATACTGTTGAGTATGTAAGTTTGGCAAAGGATTTGCAGGTACAAGGTATTTTCCATAGGTTCTCTTATCCACATGAGCATCAGCAGAATAGGAGTGCAGAACGAAAATATAGGTATATGATTGAAAAAGGCTTAGCAATGCTTACAGGAGTAGGAATGGCAGTCAAATTTTGGGAAGATCCTTTTATGACAATAGTGCACCTAATTAACTGATTTCCAATAGAAGTCTTGAAAGGCCAATCACCTTTTGAGAAGTTGCTTGGGAAGAAGTTCGATTATGGAACACTTAAGATGTTTGGATGCCAATGCTTTTCTCATTTAAGGTCATATAACAAGCATAAACTAGATTTCAGGTTTGTTCCTTGTGTTCTTTTGGGATACAGTTCAATACACAAAGAGTACAAATACCTTACTAAGCAAGAAAAAATAGTAATAACAAGCAATGTAATCTTTGATGAGCTACAATTTTCTTTCAAGAGTGACATTTTTCTTAACTTGCAGTCTCAACAAGCCTCTCCAGCTCTAGCCTTCCCTTTCCAGCTAGCTCCTTCTATTCCTCTCTTGAGAAATAATCCTTCCCCTTCTCACCACCTCTGTTAACTTCCTTTACTTCTAGCCATTCTCATTCTGTTTTCCAGCCTTCTCTCCAACCTATTCCATTAGAATTATCACCTTATCATACACAAGTCTTATTATCTTCATCTCCAGCAAGCATTCCACAATGCAATATGTCTCCAATCAATATCACTCTTAATTCACAATTTTACCACTCTACCAACCTTTTCACCAACAGCTCTATCCAATACACCAATTTTGATTTCCATTGCAGATTTAGAAATAGTCCTTCCCTATATATATATATATATATATATATATATATATATATATATATATATATATATATATATATATATATATATATATATTAATCCTTTTTCAATCACACATAATGCTCATCCCATGATTACCAGGAGCAAGAATGGAATTTTTAGACTCAGAGCCTTTTTAGCTGTTGTTGCGCCCATAACTATTAAAGACGCACTGGTTCTATAACACCTTATTACCTTAAGCCTTACCTCTAGCCATAAAGCAAATGGTGACAAAGCTCCACGACAGTTCTAAAGTTCATATAATAATATTTATCAAAGAATATAATATACTAGAAGCCCGATGAAGGAATAAGAATCCAAAGACGCAGAAAACAGAGACACAAAAGTACGAAAAGTTCACACGTGATAACTAAAGTGCAAAGGTAAGAAAAGATATCATAGATACAAGATAAATAAGGTATACACACACACACACACACACACACACACACACACACACACACAAAATAACAAAATGGGAGATAGTTACAGCCTGCGAAGTTTAGACTTACCAGTTAAAACCAATACAACAGAATTTTTGAATATTAAAATAAATACATCATGTCTCTCAAATTTGAGCCTCTAGGTAACAAGTGCAATATACAAAAGTGAGAGAATACTAAAGCAGAATAAACAAAATACAAAAGCAAGCCATCCTCCACTTTGTCACCATCCGTAAACTCACTGAGATGGGTTGTGACCTGCATCTGAAAAACAACAACATGTGATATGAGAACCAGAAGTACTCAGTATGGTAATAGTGCCCAATAGATAAGATATAAGGTCTTGGGATGCCAAAGGCAATCCTAGAACTCTAAACCAAAATATAAAGATTCAACTTAAGATAAAACTTAAACCAGAAAAGGGTTATCTATCTTAAGGGAATTCTAAACTAACAGAAATACCGCTGTCCCACAGCCTTCGCCATCCTATCCCCATGCGATCCCATCGCCACCGCCTACCGAACCTCTTCAATCCCAATAAAAAAACACAGATAATGCACTCAAGTAAAGCACATGTAATATACATTTACAGCAGAAAATTCAAGAAGCAAGTAAGCATGTTATACATTTAGGCAATGGATGCAATTAGACAAAGCAAGCAAATACATAGAAGATGCACATGATGAATGCCTGTCCTATTGGCCGTGATATCACTTGTCAGTTCTACTCCAACCTAACACATCCCCTTGGGATATTGCCTTTCGGTCACGAATAATTGATACTTCAAGGATATAGTGCCCGACCCACTCTCGCGATTCGAAAGGATGCGAGCAGGATACGCAGCCTCAGACCTCACATCTCAATGTAAATGAGATTAAACCGGTGTCGCAACCTCGATAAGCGGGCTTAACCACCGTCCTTGCCAAACGCATAGCGACTTTCCAAATCTCAACATATCAATAGTATATAGTCAGTCTTAGTAATCACTGCTCATATAGTACAATTTCTTTAATACTCATCTCATCAATTTCAAACGACCTCAATCATTCATTAGTCTCAATATATCATCATCTCAACACTCCGCCAATCCACTCAAGTCATTCCATCCATAGAAATTCTCAAGCCTAAGTCACCATCTTCTAACTCATTAACAGAAAATATCTAATTAAGTTACTTAACCCATCCTCACTAGTCTCAAAGTATAATTACTAGCTAAGAGTCTCAAAGAGTAATTAAAGAAGTTTAGAAAGTTAGAGAAACTGTTAAATTTTTAAAAACATATGTTTTCAGCAAAATTAGGGTCATGCATACGCATGCCTCCCTTTTCGCGTATGCATGGGTTAAAATGTGACAAAGTCGCGTACGCGTGCTCCATTCACGTACGCCAGTCCTTAAAACTGAATGGGTGGCTCGCATCACGTGCAACTTTCCGCATACACACACTTGTAAAATTGACAATTCCACATACGCGTGTTACAGGTCACATATGCATACCAGTAAAAATGTCATTCTCACGTAAGCATGCTAGTGTCGCGTACGCGAGAGTACTTAACAGTGACCAATCCTCGCATTGCGTGCGCTGTCCACGTACGCATGCCTAAAAAATCCTTAAAAGTGTTATTTGCTGCAGAATTCATATTTTTGTACCAAATTTCAAACGTGCATAACTTTTTCATTTTAAAATATTTTTCATTCATATTTCAAACGTCTTAAACCTCTCGGACCCAGCTTTCATTTAAATTAAGTTTTATCAAAATTAAGGGTCTAGAGCACAAGTTATGGCTCGTTAAAGTTGGTTGAAAATTAATTTTTACCAAAATTTGCAAAACTTCTAACTTTCAAAACTCGTAATGCCAAATCAATTTACTCACAGCCCAAAATAACACCAAAACAACCCAAAATCTATAGTAAACATTCTTCAACTATTCTCAATCATATAACTATCTAAATCATTCAATTCTCATTCAATTCTTTCAACAATTTTTCCCTAAAATCACAAATCTCTACAATTATCAATCCAAACCTCAATCATATCACGATTACACCATTCTAAACCATTACAATCATTATTTGCCAACATACCATCATAATCATGCTCCAACTCATACAAATTATTCAATCTTCATCAAATCCATATACCACAAACACAATTCAATTAACCATTTATTCAATTCAATCCTATCTTAAGGTCTACAAGGCTAAGTTTCACGAAACATTACATATTAACTAAAGAAAATCGAAACCATACCTTGGCCAATTTCTACACAACTCAAAATACCAAAATTTACCTCCAAACATGCTCAACAAAGCTCAACCACCAAAAGTTTAATTCCAATATCACCAACTTCACGCCAATCACAAGAATTCAAGCTATATACATACAATTTATCATAATTAATAATTAGGACTCACAAATACACCAAACCACAAGGATTTTGAAGTGGCTTACCTTATTCGACGGTATTAGGGGTAAAATTCAATAATAATCTAATGCTAGATCGCTCCTAAATAATCAAAATAAAAAATCTACTTAATGATAAAACCCAAAATTTTAAAACTGTTAGGACAGAAAACTGGACAAGATTTTGAAAGTTTCTTACCACTTTATTCAGATACAAATGACAAGCTTGGCAAGAGCATGCGTGGCCACAAACGAAACATAAATCGAAACTCTGTAGCTTAAGTTATGAGCGATCAAAGAGAAGAGTGAATAGTAACCCTTCTTCTCTCTTCTCAACTCAGCTTCTGTTTGTGTTAGTGAATTGTGGTCAATGAGGCTGACTTGGCTTCATTAACATACTTATATAAGTTAGGCTTGGGTCCAACTTGGCTTCGATCCTACCGTTTAGCATTTTTTATTCGTTTGGCTCAACTTTGGGCCAAAACCTTTAGAATTAGTGCTCAATTTTTAATTCTAAATATTTTTCTAAGAATTTTTATAGTTTTATTTTCTCTCATGCAGTATCGGACAGACTTAAGCTGGTATTGTCGGCTAATTTATCAGTTCGCATTTTTACGCAATTTTTTGCAGAAAATTACATTTTTCACTCGAAAAAATTCACTGAATCTAAATGTTACCTTTAAATTTTCTAATTAATACTTTTAAATTTTTGAACATATTTTAGACAATTAAATTATTATTTTTATATTAAATAATTGGTTAATAATCTCTAGTTCTTACAGGTTCATCCTCAGTGGAAAGTTATAATGGATGTAGAGTATCATGCTTTAATTCAGAATTAAACTTGGAAGTTGGTCCCTTTACTACAAGGCAGAGAATCTATAGGGAGCAGGTGGGTATTTCGAGTGAAGTACAACTCATATAGAAGCTTAGAAAAGTACAAAGCTAGACTGGTAGCTTAGGAATTCTCACAAAGACCAAAGTTTGGTTTTACTAAGGCTTACAATCTAATTGTCAAACCTACATCCATTCGAGTTGTTCTAACACTAGCTTTCTCCAAAGATTAGAGTGTAAGGCAGCTTGCTATGAAGAACGCTTTCTTACATGGTGACTTGGCTGAAAATGTGTATTTGAAGCAGCTATAGGGTTATGCAGTTGGTGATGGGAGTTTGGTTTGTAAGTTGAGAAAGGCCCTCTATAGTCCGAAGTAGGCTCTAAGGACTTGGTACCGTAAGCTCTCTACAGCATTACAGCATCTTAGCTTTAATCCCATTAAATCTGATGTGCTTGTACCTAGCAGGTTTAGAGGTGATTCTAATATCATAATACTGGTGTATGTAGATGATATTATCATCACAAGAGATTCTGATGCACTAATTTCTTATGTAATTCAGCAGCTTCATGTCAGGTTTACATTAAAATATATGAGTGAATTACACTACTTTTTTGAAATTCAAGTTACTAAGACAGGTGCTAGTGGTCTTATTCTATCCCAAGAAAAGTATGTGAAAGACCTATTAAAGAAGGCTAATATGGAGAGTTGCAAACCTTGTCACACACTACTACCTTCTTCAGTCAAGTTCTCAGCTTTTGGTGGTTTCTCATTTAACAATCTCAAGATGTGCAGGTTTGTTATTGGGAGTCTTTAGTACCTTATAATCAGTAGACCTAAATTATCATACTATGTGGGTAAAGTATCCCAGTTTTTTCCAAAATCATCTTGATAAACACTAGAAATTGGTGAAGTGGATGCTGGGATATGTGAAGGGCACATCCACTTTTGGCTTGCACTTGTGCAAAACTAGCGTTACCAGTATAGTAGCCTATTGTGATTCTGACTGGGGAGGGGACCTAGACAATAGAAAGTCCACTGGGGGCTTTTGTGTTTTGCTTGGTAAGAATCTGGCCTCTTGGAGCTCTAAGAAGCAAAGTGTAGTGGCAAGGTCTAGTACTGAGGCAAAGGTCAAATATAGATCCCAGTGCTTCTCAGTGATCGGGAGGTTTATTTAGAAGAACAGCAAAGAAGACCTTTTAGTGGAGGCTCAAAGAGAACCAAGGTTAGTGCAACTGGAGCATAGTCATCCTCATCAAACCCAGAAATACCATTGGCTAACGAACCCAATGTGAACTCTCCCGTTCACCCACAAGGATCAAAGAAAAGCAAGCAAAAAAGTAAGAGAAAAGAACAAATATCTGAAGATCTTAGCGAAAAAAATCATCGGTTGTTGAAAAAACTATCTCTCATGGAAGATATTAAGAATGTTAGAGAAAAGGAACTAATGGATAGGAAAAAAGAAAGAGAAGAGGAGAGGGAACATAGAGAAATGATTATGGCAATAAAGGAGAAGGAGTTATGGATTCAAGAGGCAATGAAAGAACAAGAATTAAAAACTCAAGCGGCAATGAAAAAATAAGAATTATAAACTCAGAGGTATATTAAAGAAATGGAGATAAATGCAAAAGAAAGGGAAATAAAAAGGATGGCTAAGGAAAGGAAAATGGAAATGGATATGTAAATACTTAATGCGGAGACCTCTACAATGAGTGAAAAATGACGAGCTCTTCATGAGATTGCATGTGAGAAAATAATTGCTAAGTGGTTTACTTAATGGTTCCTTATATTCGTAGAGTTACATAGTATGTTCTTATTTTTATTGCGTATTAGTGGTAGATGTAGTCTGTTTTATACATTTCTGATGTAACTTTTCAAATTAGTCAATATTATTGTTCCGTTATTGTTCATGAAAGTGACCATTGCAAAACTAGCCGTTTTAAATTTAGACAAGACAAAACTATTCGTTAAGTAGCCATTGCAAAACTAGCCATTATAGCCGTTGCAAAACTATCTGTTAAGTATCCGTTGTAAAACTAGCGGTTGAGAAGTAGGTACTTGTTGCAGACATACTTATAAATATCAACTATCAATGACTCTGCAACTCCATTTCAACTATTGTTTCTCACATCGAAAGAGTACTAAAAATTACATTTCAAGATATGGCTATGTTTAATGAGGCTTTGTATGGCAAAAGAAGACGGCAAGATAACACACTCATAGATCATTGGATCGATGAGTGTTTATTCAAAGATTCAGAAGAAGAAGATATCGATAGAAGCTTTATCCCAACTCCTCGTACATGGACCAATAGAGATTAAGAAGTAGGACATGATCGCCTTTTCCAAGATTACTTTGCAGATGAACCAATGTATAATGCTGATATTTTCGGACGGAGATTTTGAATGAGAAAACATGTGTTCCTTCGAATAGTAGACGCTCTCTCAAATGTCTATCCGTATTTCCAACAAAAGGGTTGATGCAACTGGAAAATGAGGCTTGTCACCACTCCAAAAATGCACTGTTGCGATACGGATGTTAGCATTTGGCGTAGCAACTGATGCTGTTGATGATTATGTGCACATAGGTGAGAGCACTACAATAGAATGCTTGGAATAATTTGTTGAAGGTGTCATTTCGGTATTCGAGGATGAATACTTGCAAACACCAAATCCAAATGATGTACAACGCCTGTTACAAATGGCGGAGGGTCATGGCTTTCCTGGCATGTTGGGTAGCAGTGACTACATGCATTGGCAATGGAAAAATTGTCCAAAGACATGGAAATGTATGTACATGAGTGGTTATCGTGGGGTTGCAGCCATAATACTTAAGGTTGTAGCATCTTCAGACCTATGGATATAGCATGCGTTCTTTGGAGTTTCTGGTTCAAATAACGATATCAACGTGTTAGATCATTCTCCAGTGTTCGATGATATTCTAAATGATCGTGCTCCGGAGGTAAATTATACTATTAATGATAATAATTATACTATGGGATACTATTTAGCAGATGGTATTTATCCTGAATGGGCCACATTTGTCAAATCAATCTCAAAGCCACAAGGAGAGAAATGCAAGTTATTTGCACAATACCAAGAAGGGCAAAAAAAAGATGTGGAACGAGCATTCGGAGTGTTGCAAGCACGCTTTGCAATTATACGTGGTCCAGCTCGCTTTTGGGAAAAGAAGAAGCTTGCCAACATAATGAGAGCTTGTATTATATTGCATAATATGATTGTTGAGGATAAAAGAGACACTTATGCAGGAAATTTTGCTTAAGGCTTAGAGTATGACGATGTCGAAAATGGCTTATCACAACCTCAGTTGGGAGAAGAAGATTTTGCACTGTACCATCAATTTCTCCAAAAAAACGTCCAACTTCGAAATAGGTAGCATCATAGACAATTAAAAGAGGACTTGATTAAACACATATCATAATTTCACAATGCTTGTCGTCAACTATAGAGCTTAATTATGTTTTTCTTTGTATTAAATAATTTTACAAATTAGTATAATCCCGAATTATATATTGTGTATTATTGTTACATATGAATTTTTTTAATATTAATATCTTTTAATAGTAAATTATTTTTAAATTTATAAATTTAAATAATATTATTAAAATATAATTACAATAATTTTAAATATTTTAATTAATTAATTAAGTGGGATTACAACAGGGACTAAAGTTACTTCCTCCTAATAAAGAAGAGAGATATGCTTTGAGTTCCTATTTACTGTTTATGATGATATAGAGTTATTTTTTATGATAGGTGGGCATAAATAAAGACCGAAATAAGTTTCCTACTGTCTAAAGGGACTATTAGAGGATATACTTTACATAATACGTACTGTCATTTATTTACATAGCAGACTCAGAAATAGTAGTTAGAAAATTAGTCAAAGTTAGAAGAGATATAGTAGGATGTGTAGCATGAATGAAGTGAAACTTTTTCCCCCTTCTTTTATATTTTTTCTTTCTTTGTAACTGCGAAAATAAAAGAAAGGCAGAGAGAAAACAAAGGGAGTCAGACAAAGGATGGAATAGAGAAAATAGTGGATAGTTAAGGAGCTTTTATAGGAAACTATTTTATAAGGAGCTTTTATAGGAAACTATTTTATAGTATGCTCTCTTGTTATTTATAGAAGTTAGGAAACTATATAAATGAGTGAAATAAAAATGTATTCAATTCAATTAAAAAATTAAAGGAATTCACATCCATAGCAATTATTCATTTTCTTTCTTTTTTCTCTTTAATAATTATATAGCGAGTGTATTATTGTGAGTAATGTTTAATTTCATATTACTTTCTATCTATTAGAAGTCAAAATTTCGTTGCAGACTCGACAATTGGTATCAAGAGCCAACGTTAGATTATTCCTTATTTGAGTGATAAAATTCAATTTTGAATATAATGGCTTCTACCAGTAGTAATGTCAAAGTAGACAAATATGAAATCGAGAAGTTCAATGAAAAAAAATGATTTTTCCTATTGCAGGATGCAGATAAAAAATCTGCTTATATCACAAAAGTTACACAAGGCACTAGCGAAAAAAGAGAAAAAGCCGGAAGGAATGAAAGATGAGGATTGGGAAGAATTAGATCTTGAGGCACGGGCTGCAATAATCTTATGCCTTGAGAAGGATGTTGCTTTCTTGGTGAATGAAGAAACAACTGCAGTAGGCGTCTGGACAAAGTTAGAGAGTAACTTCATGACAAAGACTCTAACTAACAGGATCTACTTAAAATCCAAATTGTATACATGCAACATGGTGGAAGGCATCTCAATCCGACAATATATCAATAAGTTTGATAGGATCATATCAAACTTAAATGATGTAGATGTGAAGGTTGATGATGAAGATCAGGCAGTCATATTGTTACTTTTATTACCGAAGTCCTTTGAAAATATAGTGCAGACATTGATGCTGGTGGGTGACACTCTGACCATGGATGAGATAAGGGCATCACTTTTAGCGGATGATCTACGTAAGGTTGCTACAAGTGTAATGTCATCTTCAAATGGAAGAGAGTATAATGATCAAGCACAAGGATTGTTCACAGCTAGAGGAATGACTAATGAAGGAGGAAAAGGTAATAAGCGTGGAAAGTCTAGGCCAAAATCTAGACTTCACACGGAGAAAACATGCTTTAAATGTGGTGAGGCTGGACATTTGAAAGCAAATTGTCCAAATAAGAAGATAACTTTCAAGAAATAGAACAACGACAACCCAAAAGAAACGCAAGAAGCAAGCTACATCTCAAATGATGAGGAGGTAATCTTTATTCTCTTTTGGGGACAACAGTCACAGGTGAGTTAGCAGTTGAAATCGGTGAAAGTAGAGATCAAACAAATTGCACAAGAATATGGCACATGCAGCTTGGACATATGTCAGAGAAGGGTCTATCATTGCTTTGTGGACAAGGTTTGCTGAAGAATATGAAGAAACCACAAATGAAATTTTGTGAGAATTGTGTGTATGAAAAGGCACATAGGGTGAAGTTTTCTATAAGCAAGCATAAAAGCAGAGGGTTGCATACTAATGTTTGGGGCTCGGTTAAAGTTACTTCCAAGGGTGGTTCCAGGTATTTTGTTACTTTTGTTAATGATTATTCCAGGTATGTTTGGATTTACTTCCTCAAACATAAGAATGAGGTATTCGATACTTTTAAGCGGCGAAGAGCAATGGTTGAAAACCGAACAGGTAGGAAGTTGAAAACTCTATGATCTGATAATGGCACAGAGTACACGGATGGGGCTTTCAAGGAGTTTTGTGATCGAGAAGGCATTGCAAGACACTGGATAGTTAGAGAAACACCACAACAGAATGGAGTCGTCGAACGACTGAATCGTACGCTACTTGAGAAGGCAAGGTGTATTCGCTCTAATTTCGGGTTAGGCAGAGAATGGTGGGCAGAATCGGTTGCTACAGCTTGCTACATAGTGAATCGATCCCCACATTCTTCTCTAGATGGAGACAGATCTTATAAGGTGTGGTCAGGAGAACATGCAGATTACGAGAAACTCCGAGTCTTTGGATGCACAACTTATTATCATATCAAAGATAATAAGCTTGATGATAGAGTTAAGAAGGCAATCTTTTTTGGGGTATCCAAGAGGGGTTCAAGGCTATCGCCTTTGGAGTGTAAATGATTCTAAGTTTGTAATTAGTAGGGATATTACCTTTGATGAACGATCTATGGTAGCTTTGTCTAAAGATATGGTGCAAGATGATGGTGATGTTGGAAAAACTTCAAATACTCAAGTGGTGGAGATAGAGTCTAAATACCAACAAATATACTCTAGTAATGTTCAAGTGGAGCATCCTAATGCTACTCGAGATGACGCAGAGGATGAACTTGATCATGAGGAAATTCAGCGAGAAAATGCACATGCATTACAACAGCAGCAGTAGGATTCTTTGGCATCTACTAGGCCAAAGAGGAATTATAAATTTGTTCAGAAGTTTGGGTTAAACAAGCCTTTGAGACATTATGGGCAGGTAAACTTGGTAGATTATGCACTCTCAGTGGAGGATGATGAGCCGGTCACCTTCAAACATACTATTAAAGACAAAGATAGAGAGAGTTGGTTGGTCGCTATGGAGGAAGAGATGCAATCTCTTCATAAGAATAAGACATGGGATGTGGTCCCATTGCCCGTGGAAAAGACTACAATTGGTTGTAAGTGGGTGTATAAAAGAAAAGAAGATCCTACTAAGTCAGATGGTACAATATTCAAAACTAGGTTAGTAGCAAAGGGATTTGCACAGAAATAAGGTGTTGATTACAATGAGATATTTTTTCCTGTGATGAAACACACTTTCATACGGGTGCTTTTAAGTCTTGTCGCTCATTGTGATGTTAAGTTGGAACAACTAGACGTGAAGACTGCATTCTTGCACGGTGACTTAGAAGAAGAAATCTACATGTATCAACCCGAGGGTTTCAAGGTTGAGGGTAAAGAAAGTCAGGTATGTCGCTTGATAAAATCACTATATGGATTGAAACAATCTCCTCGGCAATGGTATAAGCGATTTGACTCCTTTATGTTAAAACAAGGTTTTTCCAGAAGTAATTATCATTGTTGTGTATACATTCGTAAGCTTCTTAGAGGTGATTATATCTATCTTCTATTGTATGTGGATGACATGCTTATTGCCTCTAAGAGCAAGGTAGAGATAGATATGTTAAATGTTCAACTTGGTAAAGAATTTGAAACAAAAGACTTGGGTGCTGCACGAAAAATATTAGGCATGGAAATTAAAAGAGAGAGATCAAGCCAAAAATTGTTCTTGAGCCAAAGAGGATACATTGAGTGCGTCATTGAAAGGTTTGAAATGAAAAATGCTAAATCGGTGGTAACGCTGTTGGCTCCACATTTTAGCCTCTCTAGTAAACAATCTCCCACAACAGCAGAGGATAAGGCTTATATGGAAAATGTACCTTATGCTAGTGCAGTCGGTAGCCTAATGTATGCTATGGTGTGTACACACCCAGATATTTCACAGGCAGTCAGTGTTGTTAGCAGGTTCATGGCAAACCCGGGTAAGGCACATTGGGAAGCAGTCAAGTGGATATTAAGATACTTGAAGGGTACCATTGACACATGTTTATGCTTTAGTGAAAATCATGTCAAATCAGCGGCTTTGTTGATTTTGATTATGCTGGTGATCTAGATAGAAGACGTTCGACGACTGGTTATGTATATAAAATACAAGGTGCTCCAGTTAGTTGGCGATCGATGTTACAAGCTACAGTGGCAGTATCTACTACAGAGGCTGAGTACATGACAGTAGCAGAAGGGGTGAAAGAAGCATTGTGGCTAAGGGGTCTTCTAGATGATTTGGGGTTGGAGCAAGATTGCGTGAATCTGAGTTGTGATAGTCAAAGTGCAATTCATTTGGCTAAAAATCAGGTTCATCATGCTCGTACCAAGCATATTGATGTAAGATATCACTTCGTGCGCGATGTTATAGAGAAAGGTAACATTTCTCTTATAAAAGTACACACAGATGAAAATCCTACTGATATGTTGACTAAAGTAGTGTTAGGAAACAAATTCCAACACTGTTTAGAATTGCTCAATATTCCTTTATATTAGGCATTACATGAAGAAATAAAGGAACTACGATTGGTTTAATCCTAAATAAGGGTACGTAGACAGTCATTGTAAAATGATGCAAACGAATATGAATACTACACTTTGATCGTCCAAAATTTGAGTAGATTTCAAATTGTGAACGAGGTGGAGAATTGTGAGAATAAAAGAAAGACAGAGAAAAAACAAAGGGAGGCAAACAAAGAATAGAAGAGAGAAAATAGTAGATAGTTAAGGAATTTTTATAGAAAGCTATTTTATAAGGAACATTTATAGAAAACTATTTTATAGTATGCTTTCTTCTTATTTATAGAAGTTAAAAAATTATATAAATGAGTAAAATTAAAATGTATTCAATTCAATTAAAAAATTAAAGAAATTTATATCCATAGTAATTATTTTTTTTTAAAAAAATTATATAATAAATTAATTTCATATTACTTTTTATCATTAGAAGTCAAAATTATCTGCAAACTAACTGCACATTTTTCTCGCATCCAGTAAATCAGTGATGCGCCTCCATTTAGCTTCAACCTGCATTCTCTCCTCTCTCCTTACTTTTCATTATATTTTTCATAAACCCAATAATTATCAATTTCAACAATATCAATGCTCTCTGGGGAAATAGTGCTAATTTGTTGCGAAGCTTCCCCAATCCAAGGCAATATTATATCTCTCTACTCGAGTATGTGCAATTATACCAATTATGTTCAATGATATAGACGTATATGTGAAAACAAATCGCAATTAGATAAATTACAAATAAGATAAACGACATTTTGATTATTTTTTTAAGAAAAATCCGAGACATTTTTTTAGTTGATAAATACCACTGTATCTTAGAAGTTGAGACATTGACAAGGTTATGTCCAGAATAATGAAGTATGGTCAGCATCAGCTACACCCCAGTATTGTCTTTCCATTGCTATTCACACCTCAATTATATAGTCAATGCATACGTGAAAACCATCAAAGCATATAATCTTATGGGGAATATTTATCCTATTTTTTTCAATAAAAAATATTTATAATTTTATTCTAAAATACAAAAATAATTTAGTTATTTAAATACTGTTAAAATTAATGCTTATTTTATTAGTATAGGATAAACACAGTGATTATTATTATTATTATTATTATTATTATTATTATTATTATTAGGTTAGGCTTAAGATTAGGGCATTTAGCATAAAAAAAGGTTCCCTAGTAGGAAAGAATTAATGTCGGACCTGTATATTATAAATTTATAAGATTTATTTTGATAAAATTTTTAAAAAAATTATTTATTATTTAAAAAAATATGAATATTTTATTTCATATTTGTTAAAGAAAGTCCGTTTCACCTTTCTCATGTTTATATTATTATTATTATTATTATTATTATTATTATTATTATTATTATCATCTCTCTTCTAATATTTACAAGAATTTTGAAATTAAAACATAGTTTATTTTTCACTTTATATAAATTATTCAATTGTTATTGCGGTATTGCCGAATTCAAAAGTAACATGATCCAATACCGCCCCACCACATGACAAGCGCCATAATGCGCGCAAATCAAATACAGTATAGTATTTTCTTACACAATAAGAAATTACTGCTCTGTAAACATTACTTTAAGAATATTATAAGTAAAATATTTAAATAAAAATGTTTACTTGTATAATAGATATATTTTTTAAGGCACATTTTCAATGTATTAAAATTTTAGAAGCTAAATCTTATATTTATATTACGTTTAAACTTTTTAAGACTAGAGACAATAATTTAATCTTTTCATTTGGTTAAAGAACCATTTTTTTTTTTTTGCAATAACGTAGTGAAAGAGTAAAATTAAGAGGAGGAAAGATAAATTTAAAGAACAAAAACTTAACTAATTATTAACAGGAAAAAATTGGCTCATATGTGTTTTAAATGTTATTAAAAACCAAAAAATCTCACATCTAGTTATATTGTATATTGTACTGTTATAGATCTTAAAAAATAATCTTGCTATTAAGTGTTTTAAATTATTAATAAAAGATATCATAATAAGGAAATTCTTATAAAAATATAAAATAAATGTTAATTTCAAAATTTTTATATATTTAATACAATACAAAAGTAAAAGTTATTTTTAACTCTTTTAATTAATATGTTAAGACCGTGTTAAGCTAAAATGTTAAAAGAAAAATTGGAAATTAGGGAAAAGAAACGTCAGTCACTCCTTGACTCGAAGTGGAAGAATGTATCTTCTCCGATTCACACGCACAGTGACACCGTCCTTTATATGCTACTCATCCTTCTCCCTTTCCACATTTTCCAATACGTTCTTGAAAGTTTTAAATATAAACCAAAAACAAAAAGGAAAGGATTTTTTTTAAGATAGAAGAAAAAGAAAAAGAAAAAGCGCACTCTCTCTCTCACCCCCCGTGTTTCCCTCTCTTCTTTCTCTCTCTTCCATTTCCATGGTGCAACGGCCAGAACACACAGCGTCTCCGGAGAAAAGATAAGAGAACAGAGCCAGCAGAAAACGGTGATCGGAGCAGAATCAGGGTTCCGATACTGTCTGAAACTCGAAGAATGCCAATTTCGAGGTTCCACATTCGGACCGAGCACAGCTTGGCCGATCCGGAGCTCCACCGCGCCGCCGATAAGGATGATCCCGAGGCTCTCCTCGAAGCCGTCGCCATGGCTGGACTCGTCGGAGTCCTTCGCCAGCTCGGCGACCTTGCTCAGTTCAGTTCGCACTCTCTCTCTCACTCACTCACTCTGCCTCTCTCTCTCTCTCACTTCACCGTCGATGCTGCTGTTTTGGTGGTTTTGCAGTTTTCGTGATTATGCTTAGTCGAAATGAGTGTTGAGTTTGAAAAACTTTAAGAATGACAAAATAGTGTTTAATGCAGTGTTTGAAAACTTTTTGTGTTGTTGTGTTGTTTGTTATATTTTTAGCTGCTATACTGAATGGAGTGAGCTTTTGATTCAGGTAGAATTTGTTGTGGATATCGGAGTTGTTTGGTTGAGTTCGGAGTTTGCAGGAAATACGGCTTTCTAAATTTGGTGGTTGGATTAGGTGCCTGAATTAAGCTGTACTCTGTTACGAGTACTATTTTTTTAGTTTTTGTGGTAACTAGAACTCAATTTTGAAAAACCAATTTACGAGGATCACTCGTTAAATCTTAATATCTTAATGTAGTTTCTTTTAATAGTATTATTAATTCTTCTCTCGATGGTCAGATTTTTTTTTTCTTTTTTAAGTTGATCTGTTAAAAGGAATTTTGAACCAAAACAAATATAAAAAGATGAAAGTGGGCAATTAGTGATAGATTTGTCTGAATTCTGGGGTTTACGAGATAGTTCATTTTTCTTTGTATGGACTATGGACAAGAATATTTGATTGGTTGGTCTGAACCCTCAATTCCACTGAGTGATGCGTACACGACAGTTCTTGAACTAGCTGATTCCTATATTTTTTGTGTGTATAGGCAGGGTCATTTAACTTAAACATCAGTTTACATTTGATGAAATTTGTTTAAAATGTTTTTCCGCATTCATTGGATTATTTGATTTTCAAAATCAACTATGCCTTGTTATTACTGAGCTGCATTATATTGCATATACAGTTATTTTTCATTTATTGCACGAAATAGGAATTAAGTTTAAGGGCCAATCTTAGGATGTGCTATCCACAAACACTTTATTATTCACCTGAGCTATGCATTGGGTGGTCTTAGTTCCGTGATTTTTTGTTGTTTGTTTGTTTGATTGATTGGATAGTCTCGTAATTTTCATCCAAATGCTTCTGTAAAGTCTTTTTTATGTATCTTGCAACAGTTGCAATAATTTTGACATTTTGTTCCCTGGTATTAATAATTAGATAGATAGTTTAGTTTTGATGCTGAGCATCAACATTTAATCCTTTTTGGATTATGGTCTTTAGTTTTTGTAGTTAACAAGTGGTGCTGGGTTATCTGCATTTAACTATTTGATTTTTGTTAGGTTTGCTGCCGAGATCTTCCATGACTTGCATGAAGAAGTAATGGCCACTGCCGCGAGAGGCCACAGTCTTATTTCTCGTGTTCAGCAACTTGAAGCTGAAGTTCCTGCACTCGAGAAAGCTTTTTTGTCACAAACTCATCATCATTCATTCTTTACAAATGGAGGTTGTTCACTCATTTGAGTCTTATTTTTTATGATTTGCATTTGTGAGAATGTATCTGTAAGAATATAAAATTCTTTTGGCAAATTTAACATGCTTCTTGCATTGCAGGGATTGAATGGCATCCTAATCTCCAATCTGAACAGAATCTTGTTACTCGCGGAGACTTACCTCGATTTATAATGGATTCGTATGAAGAATGTCGTGCTCCCCCAAGGCTGTTCCTTCTAGACAAGTATGGTGATCAGATTCATAGGGAAAAAAAAATTCAACACTAGTAACAGCTTGTTGCTATGTAATAGAATTTTTACTATAATTTATTTTATTTGGGTTTTTTTCCTCTAAAAGGTTTGATGTGGCTGGGGCTGGGGCATGTCTGAAGCGGTATACTGATCCATCATTCTTTAAAGTGGAGTCCTCTGTAAGAACAGTAGAAGTTCACAGGGAAAAAAGGATTCGTAAGGTCAAGGTACTTTAGTGGCAATTTTACTGATTACATTGTTTTTTATTGGTTTTTTTCTTTTTGGCATAAATGACACTTACAATAGAAAAATGAATATATAAATTTTCTTTTTTCCAGCAGAAGAAAGTATCACAATCAAGGAATGGTACAAAACCTGAAGTTGTCTCATCCCATGCCAAGTGAGCTCCGATAATTTATCTGTGTTGAATTATTTTATCCTTCTGGTTCCTATAATGCAAGTAGGTTTTTAAATGGTTTATTTGTGACTCAGTTCATTCCAAATTTTCAAATATTGCAGACTGCACCAGTTGTTCCTTGAGGAGCGCATTGAGAATGCTTGCAATGATCCTGCACGTCTTGTGAAGTTGAAGAAAAAACAGTTGAATGGATCGGCAGTAGATTCAAAGACTGGGAAAAGTTACATGGAGAAGATTTTTGAGAATTCCTCACCAGATCATAAAATGGTTTGTGAAGCCTCAATCACTCCACACCCACTGAAATCAATGTTTGATGCTGATGACAATGGGATTACAGTACTTGAAATCAGTAGTCTTAGCTCTGTGAAAAGGTCACCAGGATATGAAAGCAAAAGATCATCACCACTCAATGAGCAGGAATTAGAACTGAAACCATACTCTGAAATTGATAGGGTGAGGAATGGAGATTTTGTGCAAGTGCATGAAGATGTCTTAGGAGGCGTGACACATAAAACGCCTTTAAATCATCCCAAGGTACCTGATGAGAGACAATTGGTAGTTGAACAAAAGAACAGAGAATGCATCTTGGATGGTTACCATTCTGATGACGTGACTAGCGAGGTTGATGATTACATGGATGCCTTAGCTTCCATCGAAGAACTGGAAACAGAAATTGAGTGTAGACCAAAGAAAAGCTTATTCCATATTCAAAAGACAAGTGATTCAAATGGCAAAGAAGAACATCAACTGCAAGCTCAATTTTCAGATTCTCAATCATTTGGGGACTCCTTGACATCTGAAGAAATTGATTCAGTTGATCAAGATCGAAATGATGAACGTACCGAAGTGCAAGCTCAGCTGTCAGATTCTCAATCAACACGAAGCTCCAATGCATCAGATGATAGCAGATCATCCAGAAGAGTCAGAATTGCTGAACGCACCCAACTGCAAACTCCGTTTTCAGATTCTCAATCTATTGGAAACTCCTCCATATCAGAGATTGAATATATGCCATCCAACCAGCTTGACCAAAATGTTGAGTTGCAAAGTACTCATTGTGGTGGGTTTGTCACGCATGACAAAGGACATGTTTATGGAGAAGATATCTCTGGTTTTGGACCAGCTGCTTCTGTTTCATGTCTAATGGATTCAGGACATTCATTGTTATCTTTAGATCCTGGGCCCCTCTCCTCAATGTGCCTCCCTATAAGGACTCAATCTGGTGAAACACAATCTGGCCCTGTTGAAACTCATCAAAGCTTAGAAGATGATGAAGACAGGAAGTCACTTGTTGAATCTGTGATGAAAGATGATGCTTGCTCTATTGTTTCTTCCAATAACAAATCTCTGGATAGCTTGGATGTTTGTGATCCATGTGTTAGTTCCAATGCTTTAGAAGTTTTTAATGATTTGAACTTGGCACAGGAAGATGAATATGGTAATCATTCTGCAATAACAGTATTGCAGGAAGAATCTGCTAATAAATACTCTTCTGCAATTTCGGATTCCGGTGATATGGGTTTTCAAGGAGAGAATCCAATTTTCCCATCCATGAAAGCAGACTTGAATTTGGGTACCAAGTTGGCACTTGGTGGCCGAGACTTTAATTCTGAGAATGGTGTAAATGAAATCCAACACATCTCGGAGGATTTGTCTCCTGCTTTGGAGACTCCACAAATAAGTAACATTACAGAGGAACTATCGGATTTTACTCTAAATCAACCGGATGAGCCACATTCAGCAGAATCTGAAGTTTTCTGTTCTGAGCAGCAATCAACTTTTGAAGACATACAAAGGATGCTGCTTGCTGATGAAAAAGGTGGATCCAAAGTTGAAGATGATGTTCATATTAAATATCTGTCTTCCCTTGATAACAATAAGCAGGACAATCTTGTCTTTGTAAATGACATGTCCACTGAAAAGGTTCATTCAGATCAGGCTTTTTCTGCTCTTCATTTGGTTGATAGTGCTGAAAATGGTGCAAGTACTTTTAATTCTCTGTCCTCAGGTTTTGTTTCTTCCCCATCAAGGAATGCTTCAGATTTGAGTTCTTTTAGTTCCCATCGGAATGAAATAAAATACAATGAGGCCGATTTGACAAAAGTTTATGTAGGATTGAATTCAGAGAAGAGGGTAAATAAATTGGAATCGCCTTCAGACATCATATCTTCTCCAGCTAAAAGGCTTACAGATTTGGAAGAATCTACATTTGCAGATTCTCATGAGAAAGAGATGGAAGTCAATGAGGTAGTTCCTCAGAAATATTTGACAGCCTTAGTGGCCCCAAGGGTGGTGGATCAACTTGAAATTGGTTCTGCTGACATACAGTCAAATCCGAACAGATCTGTACCCTGTGATCCATGTCATTCTGAAATATGTAACAATATCCAAGAGGAGAGAATTCAAAATCTTTCTGCTGTCAGTGAAATGAAAGTGGTGGACTCAAGTTCAGAGCTAGACTCTGAGAGGTCAGAATCTGTATGTCTTTCTCAGAATGATGTACAGAACAACAAAGAGAGTTTGTCATCACCTTCCTTTAACCAGCTGAAGCCAGAAACACATTCAGAGCTGATCGTGGAATCACCGGTTAATCAACGGGATGCAGAAGTTCAGCTCAGAAATGATGGATACCATGCCCTTGAGAAATTTCAATTTCATCACCAATCTTCAAGTCAGTTGGAACAACTAAGAATCCATCCAGATGAACAGTCATCATTTGATTTCTCGTCTAAGTCATTTTTGCAGGAGACCAGTCCCACCAAGCATGTCATGCATTCATTGCATCCCCTGATTCCGGAGTTAACCAATAATCAGGAGGAGGTACCTCCTATGCCCCCTTTACCACCAATGCAGTGGAGAACGAGCAAGGTTCAACATTCTTCCCTAGTTTCACAGAGGGAAGAAATAGAAGCAACTCATGCATCATTGCAACCAATACAGCCAGTTAAACCTGATGATAAGTCTCAGTTTGGTTTATCAACCTCTGATAGAGACACTATACTGTATCAAAATCCATTTTTGCCTGTCATGGCTGTGGAAAGCAGTAAACTCCAGCGTTCTCCTGGGTTTTTAGCTGGTTTACCAGAGCATTCAGTTGCTATTCCCTTGCAATTTCCTATCATGATAAATAAATCAAATAGTCAATATAGTTACCTGGTTATGGAAAAAAGCCAACATCAGAACTCATTTTTAACACTACCTGTGGTATCTACGAGCAGGCCTCCACATGGATATGTCATTGCTTCAGAGGGAGAAACGGTACAGAGTGCAAGTCCATGCACATCAATTCCACCTTCTGAACGTTGTGTTTCTGGATCTTATCCAATCTCTCCACAAGACAAACCGAGTGCGTCTTCAAGTGAATTAACAGAAAGGACTAGTTTGGAGGTCAAGGATGAATCTGGAGAATCGCATTTGATGCCACCTACTGAACTTGCTGCTTCTGGAAATGATCTCACCTCAGCAAGAGAACATATCACCCCAAGACAATTAACAGAAGAGACTAGTAGCTTAGAAGTTAAAACATTTGAGCAGTCTTCGATTTATTCAGAAAGGAAACAGGGAGATCCCTCTATCTCACCAATGGCACCACCAGGCATAGAAGTTGGGCAGCCCAATGACAGTCTGTTGCCTTCAAAGGGGGGAACGGCATCGCCATTGGATAAATCTTCCCGAACACCAGAGTTTGATAATAAAATGCCAAATGGAAAGCCGAAGAATAAGATTGTTCGTCCTGAGAGTCCTATAATTGATATTGTTGCTGCTCTTGACAGAAGCAAGGTAATGACAGTTTATAGGTTCTAATAGATGTGCATTTATGTGATATTTATTTTTATATAATCTGCTGCCTTTGATTGCTGCAGCTGAGAAAAGTTTCCGAACGGATTATTCCTCCAAAACCACCCAAGTTAGATGAAAGAGATTCATTGTTAGAGCAGATAAGATCAAAGGTTAGCCATACCAACTTCTAATCTTTCATCTGCATGATGTTTGTACCATTATGTATTACAAATTCTGCTTACTTTTAAAATGCAATTTTTTTTTCAGTCCTTCAACTTGAGACCTGCTGCAGCTACACGACCCATCATGCAGGGTCCGAAAACAAATTTGAGGGTTGCTGCCATCTTGGAGAAAGCAAATTCAATTCGCCAGGTCTCTCTCTCTCTCACGCACGTGTGCGCGCAGACACACATATCATATGCACATGTATATCGCAACAGCATGTGTGCTGAAACTGAACAAATAATTCTCCGTTTTCTGATTAAATTCTTTTCTTAATTTAAATAGGCATTGGCTGGAAGTGATGAAGATGATGATACAGATAGTTGGAGTGATTCTTGAGCGGGAAACACAATACATATAATTCTTTATCTTACTCCATGTTCATAGTTCACTCGGGACAACTTAAGTCCCTTCCAGAGTTCGCTTAATCACACACATATAGGTGCATGAACTTAGGAACAAGCATGCAGTGCGTTTAGTATCACTTCAAAACTCATCCATTTTTTCGGTGGTGAATACCGATTCAGTCAAAGGCTCAGCCCGTTATCGCTGACCAATCTTAGACAAATCATCCACATTTCCTTCTTTTTTTTAGAAAAAAAAAATAAGTACGTGTATATTTGTGTTGATGTGTTGTGCTTCATGATTACCCAATTTTGTAATATAGTGGTTTCTCGTAATTGCATCATGAACATGTATCATCATGTAGCTAATATGCTTGTGTCCAATACCATAGTATATTTTTAGACGCGAGTAAAATTGCTTTGAATGTATACTTGATTACTTGTAGTCGGTCCCATCGTTGCCTTTGTCTATTGATATATTTTTTACTTCTCCCTTGCAATTATATAGAAACAAGATAACTTAACAACTAAATAGAGGAATTTTATCTATTAAAAAAGTGCTTAAGCCAGTTCAAACAAATCAATAAAAATCTAGTTGAGTTCGCTTAAAAAATATAAAAAGAAAAAGAAAATTTCCAAATTGATTGAGAAGTCATGAGCAAAATGCCAGTTTCTTCATGCAACAGCAGACAAAATTAAAGAGTTGTGAAAGTAAGCTGACAAATGATAATCATAAGGTGGAATCTTGAACATTGCATTTTCTCTGGAGTTTTTTCAGTCAAAGGCAGGTCCAATTTTACCGTTCACACACTAAAATAGTTTTTGTGTAACATTTTAGAATTCACCACCTTCATGTATAGCTCTTAAACCACAAATAAAATGCTCGACTCTGGCATCAAAATATGCAGCCATTTAATCAAGATATTGATTCATATATCTTAGTAGGACAAGAAGAAAATTGAAGAAAAGCATCTATGTAAATTTCCCCAAACAAGATCATATAAAAAAGACATTTATTTTCTCCCTACACCCAGGGAGAGGAAAAAAGAAAGTTTAGTGTTTTTTTAAGAACTTTTCAAAAAATTGCAACTAAAGATCTCAACAAAGTTAACTTGATGCTCAGTGTGCTATAAATCCCAAAAGCCAATGCACCTTGCAGCACCTCACACCAAATAGTATAAAACTAACTTAGAACCTTGTCGTACAAACGTATGAGTTATAACTAGTTTTTATGATATATAATTAAAAATGGTTCTGTGAAAAGGCCTCAAATACATGGATCAATAGCAATGCGGAGGCAGCAGATTCTGACATATAATTGTTCTTTAACATTTAAGCTTTCATTATCTCATCCCTAGCTATCAAACTACCAAATGAAAAAGAAAATGGAAGGAGCTAGTAAGTTAAGTAGTCTTTTTTGTAATGATACTTGGATAGAAGCCAAGAAGAAACAGGGAAAGAAACAGCGACACAAAATTGTTATTAGCGTACACAAAATAGCTAACAATGCGAAATTTGGAAGAAAATCATACTTCCAAAGCAAAATAAAATTGAAGTTTCTTCGATCTTCCTCATGCTCAACTTGTGAACCCTGCAATTTATTTACTTGTTTTTGAGTTTGATAAATAGGAAATTAAATCAGAGAATTTATGTAATTCAAATAAAAACCTTGACTGGGAGAAGATTAATCGAAAGTTCTATCCTTGTTGGAATTTTCTCAAGATCAATTAATAATTAGTAGTTGTTTCTAATTAGTTTACCCTCGCTGATTTGAGGAAAAGTCAAGTAGTTGAGAGTCAACTTCTATTCACAAGTCCTAATCCTCTCTCTTGGGAAGGATTAGAGTTAGTGACTAACCAGCCAACCAACAACGAATCAATTACAATTGAACTCTTGAGTGTCCCAACTCAAGGTTCTCCTTTTAATCTGCTCCCAATCAAGTTAGGGAACTACTCCATTATCATAAATATAGACTTCACAAAATTAAAGAGAAAATAAAAAGAAGACATGATAAATAATAATTAAAAGATCAATTAAAAATAAAATAGTTCTTGCATTAATAAATCTCAACAAGTCATAAAAGCTTTCCAATTGTAATCCCTGAATAAGGATTAAAAATATAAAGGAGTAAATAAGGTAAAGAAAACAAACTAGAATAATCAGTTCCGGAGGTAGACTCTTCTCAGTAACTAAAGCAAAACAATCAAATTCTAAACTGAGTGTAAAAGAAAAACCTAGAGGAAGAGGTAGAATTCTCTCTCTAGATTCAAAAACTAAAACTAAAATTATGCGGAATGAGAGTCGTCTCTAGTCTCTGCATGTTTTCTGACTCTAATCTGCGTTTCTAGGCCGAAAACTGGGTTAAAACGCGGCCCAAAATCCACGCCAGCAATTTTTGTAAATTCTACAGATCGCGCACGTCACGCGACCGCGTCGTCCATGCATTCGCGTCATTCAGCGTTTTTTTCTTGCCACGCGTGCGTGTCGTCCACGCATTCGCGTCACTTGTGCAGATTCCAATCAACGCGCTCGCGTCAGGCACGCGTTCGCGTGTGATTTTCTACATTTCGCGTGGACGCGTGAGTCATGCGTCTGTGTCGCTTCTCGCTGGTCATCTCCTTAATTTCTTGTGTTCTTTCCATTTTTGCAAGCTTCCTCTCCATTCTCTAAGTCATTCCTGCCCTATGAAGCCTGAAACACTTAACACACAGATCACGGTATCGAATGGTATAAAGGAGAATAAAAATATACAATTAAAAGATTTTTAGGAAGCAAATTTTCAATCATAAAATAATTTTAGGAAGGACTTGTGATATCATGCTAATCATTTGAATAAGTTGGTGAAAGACTTGATAAAACCACTCAATTAAACACAATATAAATCATAAAATAATGGTTTATCAATCTCACATATTAAAATCCAAGATGACGGCACTTTATATTCTTTCATAACCCATGTCTCAGTTATATGGTCGTGATACCGATACAGGGCTAGGCACCCTCTTAATATGGTGAGATTGATGGGAGAACACCCTACGAGTTGTTTTGGCATAGATATCTTTGAAAAACTCCTTTTCTTCAAATCAAAGATAAGAATACCATCATCAATGTAATCTTTACTAGAGTAACACAACCAATGAATAGCGCCATGTAAGAACAACCCATAAAATTGCTGCTTCCACGTGCCCATGGATTTGGGGAGCGCTGCATCGACATTAATCCATGAATTGGTTCTTAATGAAAAGCAATCTAAGTGGTGTTTGTTGTAGTTATCAGGCCAAGATAGAACTACTAAATAGTCATCACGTGATGCATCGAAACCAAATCCATATGGAACTTTATGATCGGGATTAATAGAGCGAGGGGTCTTAATACGAGAAACGATATGAGAGTAGGATATTATTTTGCTGGATCCATTAAGTGGGTTCCATATAACAAGAAAATGTGGTTGCTCGTTGAAGAGAAGAAAGCCTCTACAGGATCCCATGAGACGAGAACGAGAAAATGGGTTCTTCTTGGGAGGGAGAGATACCTCTTTGAGTGTTGTTGGTGCTGCTAGAACATCAAATAGCGTGTGGAGCTGAACAAAGCAAGCTTTAGTATAGTCATGTACCAAGAAGAAGTATGGATGGAAAGATGCGACAGAGTAGAGGTTGTAATGCGATTCCGCAAAATGTCAATTGAATATGAGAGAGTGCCAAAGTTTTGAAACGAATCTGAGGCGAAACAAGTCTTTGGTGGGTACTGATAAACCCATATTTCGTGAGTTTTTTTGTGCTTAATTTGAGTGATTTATAAAATCCTTTACCTACTTATTCACATTAATTGTATGGTTTTACTTTCCCTTCTTTATTATGTTGTATTGTGAAAAACATGTTTCCTAAGCTTTAAAAATTAATTATTTTAATTACCTTTATTTCCATTCGATGCCGTGATTAGTGTGTTGAGTAGTTTCAGATTTTCTAAACCAGAATGACTTAGAGGATGGAAAAGGAAACATACAAAAATGGAAGGAGAAAGTAAAACGGAGCTTTAAGGAAACTGGTGTTCACGCGATCGCATGGACGACGCGATCGCGTGCCAGAAGCGAAGATTCAGCAACGCGGCCGCATGACTGACGCAACCGCGCGCCTTAAGCAGAACGCACATGACGCGGTCGCATGACTGACGCGACTGCGTGGCAAGGAAAAGCTCCGAATGACGCGACCGCGTGACCCACGCGGACGCGTGACAGAGGCCACGCACCAGAAAATTACAGAACACGCCCCAGCGAGTTCTAAACCCCTTTTTTGGCCCAAATCCAAGTCCAGAAAGCATAGACCAGAGGTTATAAAGTGGGGGAATGCATCCATTGCTGTTCAGAATTCACTTTTCATGTTTTAGATGTAATTTTTAGAGAGAGAGGCTCTCTCCTCTCTCTTAGGATTTAGGTAGGGTTTTTAGAAATTAGGATTTAGGACTTCTCTTAGCTTGTAAGAGTGACTCTCGATCCTGGTTTTATATTTCCTTGTTTTCAAAGCTTTCCTTTCACTTTATTTATTTATTCCAGCAATTGAATTGATCATTTACTTTTATAATTTAATTTATGAATTATTCCATGTTACAGATTATTATTTGAACTAATGATATTGAGGTATTTTTAGTTTATTATTGCTCTTGTTAATTTATGATTATCATTGTTTACGATTTAAAGATATTTTACTTCAGCAATTTACTTTTTCCTCTTTTGGTTCTGATTAAGAATTTAGTAACTCAACAGTTATTAAACTCAACGTAATTAATAATCGTTATCTTGCTAATTGAGCTGAACCTGAATAATCCCAACCTTTTCTTAGGAAATAATTAGGATTCAAAGGTCAATTTAATTAGTCCCTTGACTTTCCTTTGCCCTGGTAAAGGTTGACCAAGTGGAGTTTAGATTCAACTTTTATTATAGTTGAGAGAGATAACTAAGTTAGACCTCTAAATTCCCTTATCTTGTCAAGAGTTGTTTTACAGTTATTATTTATTTTTAATTGCCATTTAATTCACTCATCATTTAAATTGCTTGCTTCTTACCTTCTAAACCCCGATTACAACCTTTATAACCAATAATAAGAACATACTTCCTCGCAGTTCTTTGAGAAGACGACCCGAGGTTTGAATACTCGGTTAACAATTTCTAAAGTGGTTTGTTACTTGTGACACCCAAAACGTTTGTATGAAAGGACTTTTGAAGGTTTAGAAACTATACTTGTAACGAGGATTTATCCGCAATTTTCTAGACCACGCAAAAGTTCTCTCATCAAAATGGCGCCGTTGCCGGGGAACTGCTAACGTATGCCTTATTATTGATTATTGTAAATATTTTTCTTTTGCTTGTTTATTTATTTTCGTTTTTCCTTTTTATCTTTATTTGCTACTATGAACTCTCACCCCTCTCGCTTTGAGTTTGGTTCTAATATTGTTAAAGGAAATAGAAGTTACAGCAGGAATGTGCATCAAGGTCAGACCAATCAAGGATGGATGGAACCAAGAGGATCTAATCAACCCTTTTGGCAGCAACACCCTCCGAGATATCCTGGACAAAGATCATTCTACCGCGCATACCCAGCTGAAAGACATGGTGGACAACCTTGTAACTACCAACAAGCCCCACCCCGTGCATATGAACCATCCCTTCAACATAACCTCGAACCACCACACTTACAAGCTTCTCTTCACCATTCGCCATCATATGATCCTTCCTTACCCCAATACCAATCCAATCGTTCCCAGTCATCACCAATTCCCTATGTATCATGTCTAAGTCCAGCAAACCGCGAAGCAGAGGATCGCCTAAAAGAAACAGTAATTAAATTTCAAACAACCATTCAACAACTGGAGCAAGCACTAGTCCAATGGGCCATTAAGCGCTCAAATATACAAGGATCAACCACAGCTCCATGTGGACAACCCGATGAAGAGCGTATCATGAAAGAAATACTAGAGACTCCAGTGGACAAGGCAGAATGAATTCGTACTAGAACAAGTGGAAGAAGCTGTCATTGTTCAAGAAGAAGAGTTGGTTGAAGATCTAGGCGATGCTGAACTTCCTTGGGAATCCAGAATTGAGGAAAACTCCGTCCAGGATGCTACAGTTGATGCTAAGGAAGATACTGTACAATCTCCAAGGCAAGTCGTTTATGAGGAATCAGACGGAATAATCCAAGAAGCAAATTCCCTTGATGATGATATTCACAAGTCTAGCTCTCTTGGTGATGAACTTGCATCCGCAAGTGAATTCTCTGAAATCGAAGAATCTTCCCCAAGTGAATATGAAGATGATGCAGAGGTGGATTTCTCTCAACCTCCAATCTATGACTTGAGTGATGAGGAAGACATAGAAGACTTTGACCAGGATACAGATACAATTGAAGATCTTTGCAAAGAAGTGGAGGAATTCACTGGAGACCACAAGGGAGTAGAACTTACAGAACCACCCAAAACACCAATCCCACGGCCACTACCACCTAATGCAAGCTTCAAGTGGGTACAATCCGTAACTTATAACTTTACTTATTCACTTGAATATGGTTTACTTGAAACAGATGGCCAGCTCAGAGCTCTCTGCGGCTTTAAGAGTAAGAGGGAAATGGCTCGTACTCAGAGCTGGTGCACAAGGTTCAATAAGGTTCCACGCTTCACCTCGAAGTACACTGATTGGTATCATGCTCAATTGCATGGATCACGGAGAATGTTTGGTCACCACGGTGAGATTCTACTTTTTAACCCGCCCGAATGGAAACTTACAAATCAAAACGGAGGCGGATCTAAAAACACAGCTTGGGATCATGGATTATATTCTGACATTCGTCATCTCGGGAGGCTGAATATCTGTTTGAAGCTGCTCAGAAGCTTTACATGTCTAGTTTGGGACCCCGGAGGCTATTGGCATTCCAAGCACTGGTGAAAATTTTTGGACGAATTTAAACATAAGCCACCATAACAGGATACTCTTCCAATGTCCAACTTAAGGACTTTAACTAAAAGTGTTAGGTGGGAGACAACTCACCATGGTATGGTCGTTTCTTTTTTTTTTTTTAGTTTATTTCATCATTATTTGTTTTTATTTTTATTTTCTTTTCATTTTACTTTAGTAAACCTGGAATCATACATAGCACTCATGTTAATCACTGCATTCTGCATTGTTCATGCATTAAAAAAAAAATTTTCGCTACGCGACGCGATCGCATCAGCGACGCGTCCGCGTCGCTTGGAGAGAAAGGAAAAATAAAAATGAACAGAGAGTCACACTGGAGCGTGGCTGGAGGCGTGCTAATGGCACATATCGACCCACGCGACCGCGTCGCATGGAAATCATGGCCTTCCACGCGACCGCGTGCTCTACGCGGCCGCGTGCCCTACATTTTCGACGTCAATGGGTGCACAATGCCATATTGTGCGAGAGTGGTGCTGGATTGGTGCTGGAAGCACAATCCTTGTCACGCGACCGCGTTGCCGACGCGGCCGCATCAATTATTTTCTGACGCACACTCACGCGATCGCGTGACCCACGCGATCGCGTCACCCAATTTTGGCAATTAAAATGAATCGAACAGAGAGTTGTGCTGGAGCGAGGCTGCACTCGCGCCAGCAGCGCAACACGGGTCACGCGACCGCGTGACTGACGCGATCGCGTGCCCATACTTAACACGCATCCACGCGAACGCGTGCCCTACGCGGCCGCGCCGCACAGCTCACCCTAAAATTGCCATATATCTTATCTTTCTCTCCTCCAAATCCTAATTTTTCCTCTCCTTTCTTATTTACTTCCTCTTCCCTTCTTTCCCTTCTCATTCTTCTTTTTCTTTTTATTTTATTTATTTGCATATTTCATTCATTACATTTTAATTTTGCGCACATTTTTATTTTTCCATTGGTGTTAAAAATTTTTCTTATTCAACTGTTGCTTCTTTTCTTTAATTTATTTTGGTAACTTGTTTTACACTGTGGGATGATATTAATTGTATGCCAATGCCAATCTTTTATGATACTTGCACTCCATTTGCATTGACATGAGCTTGTATTGATACTTCCACTACCCACACTCCTCCCCTATGTTACAAATTTTATACCACTGGTATGCCATGGCTTCTATTATTTTCTCACGTACATGCTGAAGCTTCCATGTAAATGAGACCATTATCGTTTGGCATTACCCAACCCATATTTCATTTATTTTCTATCTTTATTTTTGGGTTACTTTTCTTTCCTTTTCTCTTTCAGGATGGCCACCAGGAAGGAAACGGAAAGAAGTTTACATGGGGAGACAAACAAGTCCATCTGCAAAATCTTGAAGAATAGCATCAGTTGGAACAACCTGTCCACCTGCACATCTCAGCATGCACCGAGGACGGTGCAATCTTTAAGTGTGGGGAGGTCGATACCGATCTCCATGGGTTAGTACTTTCTTGTCTCAAACACCAATGTTTAAATTTTCTTTGTAGATTAGTTGTTGCATTTGCATATTTGTTTGATCTTTGCATATTTTACCACTTGGTTAAAGTAATATTTTCTCTTTCAAGAAACCTTTTAGAGCATTTCACTAATTTGAATAAAATTTAATGTTATACTTGCCTGAAGAAATATTATTTTGGAACATGGTTTAAAGCTTGAACACACAAAACCAGTGAGATTTTGAGCCTATTTGATTGGTTGCATTTTATCAACCAATATTTTATTTTTGGTGTGTGTTTTTCTCTCTAAAATTGTGATCTTTGTCTTGCTTGATTCTATATTTCTATTGTTTAATGTATGCATACACTTATATGATTGAGGCCTTGTTTCACTGAGCTTACATACCCATATGGCCTTAACCTTTTTATTATCTATTGCAAACCAATTTTGAGCCTATTTTACCCCTCTGTTCTTTATTTTAGCACATCATTAACTCTAAGCGAAAAACAATAATGTCCTTAATTTGAATCCTTGGTTAGCTTAGACTAGTGAGAATGCTTATGAATTAAGTGTGGGGAAGAATGGGTTTGGAAACATCTGGTTTGAGAATTGAGTATGTTAGAATTTTCTGAAAATGTGAAAAAAAATGTTTAGGACATGTTCATGCATTCAATAAATTAATCATATGCATTGAAATATATATATATATATATATATATATATATATATATATATATATATATATATATATATATATATATAATGAAAAAAAAAGCAAATAAGAAAATTGGGACAAAATGCCCCAAAGTAAGTAGTGAAGACAATGCATATGTACTGTACTTAAAATTAGAATGCATGAATATGTGAAAAACATGGTTAATGGACGGCTAGATGTTGTATTATGATTACATGGATTGTTTAAGTTAGGTGAAAAAGTTTCAGTTAATTAAGGATTCAAATTTTAGTCCACTTGGCCAAATACAATCCTACCTTGACCCTAGCCCCATTACAACCCTTAAAAGACCTCTTGATTTGTGTATTGGTGCATTAAATTTTTGTTGATTGTTAGATGAAGAGCAAGCTATAGAAAGCAAGATTAGTAGAGAATTGAGAGAATTGACCCTAGACACTTGAAAGTTAGAATGATATACACTACCAAGGGTTCAGTGCTCAATTCTATGTTCCCTGCTTTCATGAGCTATCTTCTTCTTGCAAGTTATTTGTGTTGTATTTTGTGATTTGAATTAGTGAAATCCAGTTCATATTTGTCTTGAAGAACTTATTTATTTTTAACCAAGTAGGTAGAAATATTTTGCATTTAGTTGCATTTAAATTAGGTTGCATTGCATGACATTCCATCACTTTAACCTTAATTATTTATCTTGGATTTAGCATGAGGACATGCTAGTGTTTAAGTGTGGGGAGGTTGATAAACCCATATTTCGTGAGTTCTTTTGTGCTTAATTTGAGTGATTTATATAATCCTTCACCTACTTATTCACATTAATTGCATGGTTTTACTTTCCCTTCCCTATTATGTCGTATTGGGAAAAACATGTTTCATAAGCTTTAAAAATTAATTATTTTAATTACCTTTATTTCCATTCGATGCCGTGATTAGTGTGTTGAGTAGTTTCAGATTTTCTAAGGCAGAATGACTTAGAGGATGGAAAAGGAAACATACAAAAATGGAAGGAGAAAGCAAAACGGAGCTTTAAGGAAACTGGTGTTCACGCGATCGCATGGACGACGCGATCGCGTGCCAGAAGCGAAGATTCAGCGACGCGGCCGCATGACTGACGCGACCGCGTGGCAAGGAAAAGCTCCGAATGACGCGACCGCGTGACCCACGCGGACGCGTGACAGAGGCCACGCACCAGAAAATTACAGAACACGCCCCAGCGAGTTCTAAACCCCTTTTTTGGCCCAAATCCAAGTCCAGAAAGCATAGACCAGAGGTTATAAAGTGGGAGAATGCATCCATTCAGAATCAGGCTGTTCAGAATTCACTTTTCATATTTTAGATGTAATTTTTAGAGAGAGAGGCTCTCTCCTCTCTCTTAGGATTTAGGTAGGGTTTTAGAAATTAGGATTTAGGACTTCTCTTAGCTTGTAAGAGTGACTCTCGATCCAGGTTTTATATTTCCTTGTTTTCAAAGCTTTCCTTTCACTTTATTTATTTATTCCAGCAATTGAATTGATCATTTACTTTTATAATTTAATTTATGAATTATTCCATGTTACAGATTATTATTTGAATTAATGATATTGAGGTATTTTCAGTTTATTATTGCTCTTGTTAATTTATGATTATCATTGTTTACGATTTAAAGATATTTTACAACAGCAATTTACTTTTTCCTCTTTTGGTTCTGATTAAGAATTTAGTAATTCAATAGTTATTAAACTCAACGTAATTAATAATCGTTATCTTGCTAATTGAGCTGAACCTGAATAATCCCAACCTTTTCTTAGGAAATAATTAGGATTCAAAGGTCAATTTAATTAGTCCCTTGACTTTCCTTTGCCCTGATAAAGGTTGACCAAGTGGAGTTTAGATTCAACTTTTATTATAGTTGAGAGAGATAACTAAGTTAGACCTCTAAATTCCCTTATCTTGCCAAGAGTTATTTTACAGTTATTATTTATTTTTAGTTGCCATTTAATTCACTCATCATTTAAATTGCTTGCTTCTTACCTTCTAAACCCCGATTACAACCTTTATAACCAATAATAAGAACATACTTCATCGCAGTTCCTTGAGAAGATGACCCGAGGTTTGAATACTCGGTTAACAATTTCTAAAGGGGTTTGTTACTTGTGACACCCAAAACGTTTGTATGAAAGGACTTTTGAAGGTTTAGAAACTATACTTGCAACGAGGATTTATCCGCAATTTTCTAGACCACGCAAAAGTTCTCTCATCAGGTACCCTTAGAAAGATTCGGTGAATGAGCTCCAGAGGGAAGATGTCATTCATGCCCATCTGCTTCCTCTCCATGCTCCTTCTCTTTTTGTTTTGTGGTTAGGGTTATGACTTGTGACTTGTGGCCATTCATATATATTTCGGTAAGGATGGTGCTAGGTAACAATGACTTTTTTGAAAACAACAAGCTCTAAAATTAGTTTAATTCAAGTAAAATATACTACATTCTAAATTATTAATCTAAATCTTAATATTAAAATAACTATCTGTATATCTAATGAATTGAATATTCAATATATTTATTATTCATATTATTTAATATTTTCATTGTCTACTTATACTTTTTCTTTCGATAATCAATCCTCTAAAAATAAGATTTGATCTCGTGTTATATTTTTTAAGTAAAATTGAAAAAAATAATATTAAACGATACAAATTACGTCTTACCGAAAAAAATTTTATAGGAAATCTATTTCCATATATACTAGCACTATGCATTCAATCACTTTTCTTCTTTAGTCAGCAAAAAAAATCACTTTTCTTCTTTAAGTTGTATTTTTAGTAAAATTATAAATAACATCAATTTTTCATTTCATATTTTATTTAGTTAAGTAGTAGAGTAATTTGAGTTGCATACATTTTAGAATTTTATAATTTGTATTTTGGTTTTCAATAAGTTTGAAATTTAAAAAATATATAGGGTGTTCAAATCCAAACCGATCCAAATTAAATCGCTCATCTAATCCAATTCAAATCAAAAACCGATTAAAATCGCATTAATTCGCATTTGATTGGATTCTATTTTTGTAAACCGTTGGATCGGATCAGATTTTGGATCTACTTTTCATAACCGATCCAATCAAATTCAAACCGCACAATGTGCTATAATATTATTATTTTATTATTATATTTACAATTATACTTATAACATGTTCAATCTATTATATAATTTTATATTATTTATGTATTATTATTATTTAATAAATATTTTATGTTCAAAATATTATTTATTTATTTATTTTAACTAACCTATAATTTTATTTTTATTGTTATGTTATCGTTGACTTTTTAAAATATTGTTGAGACTTCTTATGTCATTATTGATTATTTAAAATTTGATGTTGAGACTTGTTCTTGTTATATGTATTTAATTTTTTTAATGTACAAAACCACAAATCCAATCTAATCCAAACCGCTTGAAATTGGATCAGATCGGATCGAATTTTTTTTAAAAGATCATCCAATCCAAATCGCACCGTAAATAAAATTAGTGTTTGGATCGGATGAATTTTTGACTCAAAACTGATCCAAACCGCATTGCGAACACCTCTAATATATATAATAAGATCACCTTATTTGATAAGAAAAGAACAACAAATATAAAAATAGAGATGAAATAACAATTATGAAAAATATAAAATTTGTGGATATATCAAAATTTAATTTTTTTTAATTTAAAATTTTTCGTTTGAAATTTAGTTATTTTTTTAAATATTTTTCATCTTATATTTTAAGTTAAATAGTGTTTGAATTTAAATTATAATTTTTAACTAAAATATTCTTATGATTTGAATTTTATATTATTTTAAATGAAATAATATTAAATATAATAGTTCAACTAGTATCATATATTAGTAACAGTTATGTTTGATATTCAAATTTTTTTGGTAGCTAAGTTAGTCCAAGTCCAATAAAAATAAGTTTTATTAGTGGAACGTGAATACATTCTCTAACTATGTGAATGTTTTTGCATTCCTCTCCTCCTTCTTCTTTTTCGCGTTTCTCCTCCTCCTTCTTCATTGCATTACTCCTCATTCTTCTTCGGATTTCTTCTTCTTTTTCACATGTTTCTTTCTCATCATTGTTCTTTTATTGTTATTACTGTATTTTTTTCTTTTCCTTCTCTTCTTCCTAGTAATTTTGCATCACTATACGTTTCTTTTTCTTTATTGTTTGATTTTTTTTATTCTTGTTGAAAGAGTAAATACAAGATAAAATAAAAAAAATAAATAAAAAAAAAAAGATGATGATAATGATGAAGAAGAAGAAGGAAGATGAGGAATTTTGAGTTATCATTAAGTAATTTTGGTGCATTCTAGATTTAAATAAGGTAAACTTTTGGTCTGTGTTTGTTTTGAATTGAGTTTGTTTGTGTGTCGGCATTATTAAGCAATTTCGACACATTCTAGTTTTGAATTTCGGTACATTCTAGATTTAAATAAGGTGCACTTTTGGTTTAAATTTATTTTGAACTGAGTTTGTTTTGCGTCGTCATCATTAAGTAATTACAGTACATTCTAGATTTAAATAAGGTGTACTTTTAGTATGAACTTATTTTAAACTGAGTTTGTTTATGTATCATCATTATTAAATAATTTCGATGCATTCTAGATTTGAACTGTTATACATATAAAAAGAAGACAACGACGATGACAATAACAATAATGAAAGAAAAAAATGAAATAAAAAAAGAGAAGCAGAAGAAAAAGTAGCAGCAGCTTCTTCTTCAAGTGTGTTAAAAATCATCCCAACTTTTAGGGCAAATAGACACAAAAAAATAAGAAAACTTATAAACACCACACTGAAAATATTTCTATATTACATCAAATTGTATTTCAAAATGTATCAAAACTACCATTAAACATAACATAAATAGATTCATCGAAAAAATAATTAAAAACTCCTACATTCCATTCAAATTCAAACCTTCAACCATGAACACTGATTCTTATAAAGAAAAATAAAATTATTCAACTCGTAGACAAAATAATTACACCAACATCAACTACTAACGAGTTACATTAACTAGGAACGAACCAAACCTCGTCCACTTAATTTGATTTAGAATAATAATTCAATTTGCCCTGATTAAACTGATCTGAACTTGCATCATTCATTGTTTTCGAACACAAAAAATCTATATAAATTTGATTTCATTGCTTGATTTCACTATTGATTAAAAACGAATTCAGATCAAACAACATTCATCCTAAAAGTAAAAATCTGTTGAGAAAAAGAGCCAAAATTAGAAGAGAATACGGAAAAATTAAAAAAATGGGCAAAAAATCAAAGTAGAAAATAAAATTTGCAGAAAACGTCGAGAGAGAATCCATTTTACATTAAACCATTATATTATGTACAAATCTAACTCGTTATTTTTTGCCATTTCCAATATGTAATAATATATGGCAGAAACAATTATACTTAGTATGATCGACAAAAATGTTCAAAAATCGATGCTTTCTTAGTTGCAACGTCTCTAACAAAGGATTGAATTCTATAAATTTATTTTCTTACTCTTTACAGGTCACAAACTTAAACTTAACCTAAATACTATTTTTTATAGATTATAAATATATTTTTTTTTCTTAGCTCAAGATTCGGTGGTCTCAAAACGTTTGGACCATTAAATGGTCCCATAACAAAATATGTTTTTTAAGGTTTTTTAATAATTGTTAAATAGTCTTTTTTTTAATTTAATTACAAATTAATTTCATATATTTTATTTAATTATAAAAACGATTTTTTATTTTATAAATAATTATTTTAACCAAAATCTATCATCTTTATTAACAATCAATAACGAATTAGATCTTCCATTGATCCTAATAAATTTTTTGGCCATTTCAATCGATTAAAATATTAAATTTGATCTGTCACGTTCGTGAGAAGTCATGAAATCGTGTTTCGTTGAAAACCAATCGATTGGATTTCAATTTATCACTAAACAATCGATTGTAAATTGCTGGAAAGCATGATTTTGCATAAATCAATCGATTGGTCATAGTAACCAATCGATCGAACAATGAATTAAATGTGAAATTTATGTAATTAAATCGATTGGTCTCACTATTCAATCGATTGGTTATAGCTAAAAATCGATTGAACTTTGCACATTCAATCAATTGGTTTGAAATTTTTATATTCCTTCAATAGGTAATCTACAATAAGTTAAGTATACTACTCATGGAATAAATCTCTCTATGCACTTGTTGGTGTAATCGATCTTTTTCATTCTACTAGAAGCCGCAAAAATTGCTCAACTTGAATATATTGGTTGGACAAGGATGTTCAAATTCACCATAATACAAAAGAAAATACTATATTTATAAGATAATAATTATTTGTTGGTACTTGTCTCTGCTGGATCTTTCAAAGTGTATGAAGTTTATGTGTCTTTTGGAACTCTAGAAACAAGATTCCCAATCCCTTGATATCTGTTGCGCAAAACCGATGATGGTTATGGTAGTCAGTTAGATATGTAATACAAGTAGTGTAATTAATTAAATATTAATAAGTTTGATTATTTATTTTAACGTTAAAAGCATCCTCGTCTGTACAATCATCGCCAATATAAATTGGGAAAACGTCATCGGAATTGTCATATCTCAAGCAGTTTTCTTCCTTGGGTTAGCTTTAGTTTCGGGTACTCATTGAGCACCAATCAAACTTGAAGCACCAATGCAGCCCAACACTGACGACGATTGAATATTTAGCCATAACAAATCGATTGAATAGTGAGACCAATCGATTGTTTTGAAGAAATCAATCGATTGAAAATCCTAAACAATCGATTGAATTACATAAATTCCACATTTAATTCATTGTTCAATCAATTGGTTACTATGACCAATCGATTGATTTATGCAAAACCATGTTTCCCAGCAATTTACAATCGATTGTTTAGTGATAAACTGAAATCCAATCGATTGAGTTAGAATTCAATCGATTGGTTTGATAGTCCAATCCATTGGTTTTCAACGAAACACGATTTTATGACTCCTCACGAACGTGACAGATCAAAATTTAATATTTTAATCGATTGGAATGGCCAAAAAATTTATTAGGATCAATAGAAGATCTAATTCGTTATTGTTTTTATTCTTGATTGTTAATAAAGATGATAGATTTTGGTTAAAATAATTATTTATAAAATAAAAAAGTATTTTTATAATTAAATAAAATATATAGAGTTAATTTGTAATTAAATTTAAGAAAAGACTATTTAATAATTATTAAAAAACCTTAAAAAATATGTTTTATTATGGGACCATTTAATAGTCCAAACATTATGGGACCACTGAATCTTAAGCTCTCTTTCTTATATATTATAAGAAAATTTTTTTTAATAGATAAACAAGTTTAAATAAGGTAGGTATTTCAAAAGATATTTATCTTATATATATATATATATATATATATATATATATATATTCCTATTCTATTAGCTTTATAAATTCCTAAAACAAGTTGATACGACGAAGAAGTAAAAAGGAAATAAAAAAATACACGGGGAGAGACGCTCTGCATAATGGAATTAGGGTTATAAATTGAGGGAGAGATCAAATTAGATTCAAATTGAAATAAATTTACATCACCTAACTATTGAAACTGTCCAATATGATAAAAGATGACAACATCAGTACTTTAACAACTGATTTAGTATTGAAATTAATACAAAAATCACTATGGTGTCTCGAGTTCTATCTGAAAAATCATTATAAAAAAAATTTTGAATTTCAAAAACATTTAAGGTAATTGTATAAATCTCAAGAATCATTAGAAAAATTTACTCAAAATCTAAATATAATCCTAATCGACTCAAATCAAATGATAGTACTTAGTTATTTGTCAATGTTTAGTATCGTAACATTTAAAATCATATTAAATTCAAATCATAACCGTATTTAATTTTAAATTTATTTAAAATTTAAAATATTATTTGAATTTGTTAATTCGTATTTACTAGGCTAAATTAAATAATATTAAATAATTAATTATTAATATAATTAAATTATAAAAGACACCAAAAAATAATTAAATTATAAAAATAATCAAATTAAATTAAACAATAAAAATTTAATTCTAGTAACTATTAAAATTTTATTACTAAAATTTATATATAATAAATTTTAAAGAAATAATAATTAAAAAAAACAATCAGAAGGAGCCTACCTGATTTTGGATCCAAATTGGAGTGGTCCAACCCAATTTTCATAACTCCTATAAAAAAAAGTGAACTTTGGAATATAATATTTTGTTATTTCCATAATTATTGTAAAATAAAATAATTTAAATTATTTATAACAGAAAAACCTAAAAAAATCATTACTCATAATAAGAACAGTTTGATAATGTTTAATAATGTTCATTATTTATCATCAATAATAAAAATCAATCTACAATTAAATTATTAATCATGAACAAACAAACTAAATTATATTAATTCAAGAAATTTAAAAAAACTCAAAATAGAGATAAGCAAGAAATTACATATAAAAAAATAATAAACTAAACAGAGATTCAGGATTTTAAATAAGGGAGAGAGAGCTCAGATGAGGACTGAACAACGGCAAAAACTCAGCCAAAATAGAGGCCGAAGCGTGACAATAACAGCGGGATGGAGCAGAAACGAGGGCTTGAGGCAAGCTCGAACAAGCGACAAAGAGGGAACACCGCGGCGAAAGCACGGCGATACAGAGGCGGTGGAAGCTCAGAACAAACACAGAAGAGATTGCAACAGAGTTCAGGGAGCTAGCATCGTCGGGACAGTGGTTGAACGACAGAGGCAGGGAGTCGTGACGAAGTTCAGGATAGTGGCTTTGAAGTTCGAACAATGGCTGCATGATGGAGGGGAAGGAAGTTGCGACGGCGGTGATAGCAAGGCGATGGCTGGACGGAGAAGGACAAAGAGAGTTGCTGAGGCTGAATGACGAGGGTGAAGACTGAAGAATGGCTTTGGCTACTGCGCGTTAGGGACTTAGGGTTCATCGGTTCCCATCTGAGCCTAAACACAAATCAAACGACGTCGTCTAGATCAATTTTCAGAAAACTGGTCGGGTCCTGATTCGGTTCGATCGATTGGTTCTTGGCCGGTTCAACGATCCAAAAGCGATTTTTAATTTTATTGGTTTTAACATCTAATCAATTTGGTTTTTTGTCCTGGTTCAACCGGTCAGTTTGAACCAATTTTCAGAATTTAGGTCCTTCCTATTAAGATGGACACAAAATACACTAATTCAGTATCTTTGGACACAATGTCTTTGTCCATGTCTTATCTGTCAAATACGATTTTGTGTCTCTGTGTCCTATCCCTGTAAATAAACACAGCCCTAAAAATAGAAATGAATTAAAAATAGCTTATTTTATTCAAAAATGATAGGTGTCCAAGTCTTTTGAGTAACCAAGTTTAACCAAATTGTTAAAAATAAAAACCATTCACGTGTCCGCCAATTTCTTTCTCCTTTATATTACTACTACTACTACTACTTGCTTTAACACCATTGTCAGCGTCGCTGGCGTCACTATCGCTGTCGTTGTCGTTACTGTCACTACTGTCTTCTTCGACGTCGTGTCGTGGTGTTGTTATTGATTAATTTCTTCATCTCTTTTTTTCCTCCTCATTATTGTCTTTGTCGTCATCTTTATCTTCTTCTTCTCTTATAAATATTCAGAAAACTAAATCATAGAAATTTTAATGTATAACACATAATTTTTGGTGCAGCAAAAATTTGTGTGCCATGCTTTGAAAATTTGTGTGCTATGTACAAAAAATTGTATACTATACCAATGAAATACATGTAGTATAAAAGGTACTGATCTATATATTACAGAAAGTTACAAACTTAAAAAATCAAGAAATCTAAAAAATAATTCCTTAGTTGGATAAATTCTATTGAAGTTGTAGTTAGTCTTAGATGAATTTGTATATATATAAGCGTCCTAAGTTGTTGAGAATATAATAATTTATTTTCATAGCTCAATTTCATCTAGTTTTATTCTATTGTAATTCTTTCCTGCAACACAATTTTATTTTCTTCTTCTATATCCAAATGCACCATTATTCATTCATGTAACACATAAATTTGTGTGAATAGCACAAAAATTTTGTTGCATAGCATAGAATTTTTTATGTGCATGATATAAATTTTGGAGGACTACATATATACCTAAAATATTGACTCACTCAACTAACAAAATACATTCACAGCAAAAATTTATGCTATGTGTAAAAATTTGTGTGCTATGTGAAAAAATATGTATGCTGTGCGTAAAAATATTTGTGTGCGTAAAAATATTTGTGTTACAACGATAAGTTTATGTTATATACAAAATTGTATATTATGCTTCAAAAATGTATGTGCTACAGAAAGTGCGTGCAAAAGCACAGTGATGTATGCACATATTTTTTTTTCGATTAGACTTTACACCAACTTAATTGGACTTATTACAAAAAACTTGTACAAGTAGCATTATTCTATTTTATTTAATCTTCATTAATTGTTATAATAATTAATAAATATTAAATAAAATAATTTTTAATTTTTTTAATATTATCGTTCTAAAAATAAGATGTGATCTCTCATTTTATATTTTTAAGTAAAACTAAAAAATAAAAATATTAAACCATAAAAAATTACATCTTACCCAAAAAATAAAAAAAAAACTATTTCGTTCCATATATTACTAGTACTACAATAACATGCATTCAATCACCTTTTTTTTTTAAGTTGTATTTTTAATAAAATTGTAAATAACATCAATTTTTCATGTCATATTTTATTTAGTTAAGTAGAATAATTTGAGTTGCACACATATTAGAATTTTATAATTGGTATTTTGGTTTTCAATAAATTTGAAATATATATATATATATAATAAGAACATTATTTTTGTGTGGTAAGTCTGATTTGAGGTATAACTCATTTTATTTAGAGATAAAGTTTTCTTTCGTCTAGACTAGCTGAGGTATACGTCAATTTTTAAAAAATGATAACGATAAACACCTACAAAAACACTCCAATATTCAAATAAAAAAGAGAATGATATGAGTATATTATAACAGTATCTATCTATTTAATATACTAAAACTGGATTTTTCTCCAGCTATTAAAGGTGACGTATCGATCTCTCATGCCTCCGTTTTTCCTCTAAAATGAATGAAATTTTTTCTATTCTAAATTAATTTATTAAAAAATATCTTTATTGTAATTATATAATAATTAATACTTAATAAATAATATATAATTATACTAATTTAGAAACATATCTTCATTATAATTATATTAAATCAATATTTAATGTACTATTAAATTACTTATCAATTATCAATTAAAAATACTTTTAATAATTTTAATGGCAATAATAATATCAATAATAGTAATAATAATAATAAAAAATCTTTGTTACCCATGATATGATGAAATTATTCACGTTTATCAATTAATTTTTTTTAATTATTTTATAAAAAATATCTTTATTATAATTATATTGTAATTATAATTTAATGAATAATATATAATTATATTAATTTAGAAACATATCTTCATTATAATTATATCAAATCAATATTTAATGAACTATTAAATTACTTATCGATTATCATTTAAAAATACTTTTAATCATTTTAATAATAATAATAATATCAATAATAGTAATACTAATAATAAAAAATCTTTGTTACCCGTGATATGATGAAATTATTCACGTATATATCAATTAATTGTTCTATATTATTTTATAAAAAATATCTTTATTATAATTATATTATAATTAATATTTAATGAATAATATATAATTATACTAATGTAGGAACATATATTCATTATAATTATATCAAATTAATATTTAATGCATTATTAAAAAATTACCTTAATAATAAGTAATTTACATATTTATTTTTGTTTTACTAAAGTCTATATATAGTGTTTTTCTGTGGTACATGAATCTAAATTTGAGAGTCAATTCATAATTTTATATTTAGTGTTTTTTTTTACTACTTCATAGAATAAAAATGTATTCTTCGTTTTTTATTGAAATTGATTCTTTTAAGGTACAATTTATAATTTTTTTATAATATTTTTCATATACTCATTCTATTATATTATTCTTTTGATAATTTATTATTTGTTGTTACTCTAAGTTATTCTTACCGTCTAATGTTCCAGTTCGATTGTCTTTTGTCACAATCATTTACAATGCATCACATCCATGAAATACTTCATCGAGTTGTCTTCACTGATTCGGGTTCCAACTACATGGATGTAAGCGTTCAAAGAAGGGGCAATAGTCTCTACTTTATCGAAGGATGGTTGGATCTACTCACCTATTATGACCAACCTAATGGAATGTGGTTAAAGCTAGATTTCTTAGGAGGAGCTCGGTTTTTGATTGAGAAATTGCATCCACAGAACTTTATAGGGCAAGTTCAAGTTCCATCCCCTCCATGCTTTTTACGTCTGCCTGAAAATTTTCGAAGTGGAGCACATAATGAGATTCAATTCCCTCAGTTTAAGTTCAGTTTTGCTAAATTCGTGACAAATTCAGATATGCAATTTCAACGATTGGTAATATATTTAAATTTTCTTATTTTAAACTGTTCATTATTAGAATAATTTTTTAACATATTTTGATTTTTTTCAAAAATTACCAGTTTTCTTTTGCATGCATGCAATGCCATTGAAGGGAATAAGAGTTAGTTTGATTTCTCGGTGTGGCAATTCTATACCTTGCCGCATTGCATGGATAGCGAATGATGAAACTTATCTAATAAGAGGATGGTCTGATTTTGCACGAATTCTAAATATTGAAACTTACGATGTTATTTCAGTTGGTTGTCGTTATAAGAATGAAACATGAATAATGTATGATTATGTTATTTCTTTGACTAGCTAATTAATGCAAAATCGAGTACCCTTTTTTGTTCGATTGAGGTCATATTCTGTTTGGTAAAAGTTTCAATCACCTTAATTAAATCTCGTCTTTGTGCCTTAACTTATACATGTAGTAATATGTTACATATTATTTGGTATATCTAAGTAGTTATTTCCCATAGCGGAGATGTAAAAATCATATTAAGGTTTGTTGCCAAATAATTAGCTCATGAATAATATATGATTATATTATTTTAAAAAAATATTTTCATTATAATTATATCAAATCAATATTTAATTATGATAAAATATATTAATTATAATTATATTATAGAATTATAATAATTACGATATTTATGTTATATATTTTAATTATTTATGTAAGTAAATAAAATACAAGTCAATCAAATCAAATTATCACGGTGAATAATATGTTGTATATTATTACGAGAAATAATGCGTGGATAAAATTGAAATTATACCGTGCCATATAATTATAATTGATTAATTGGTATAAAATGAAATTATATCCGTACCATGAGTAATAATCTAAATAATTATATCTTAACAAAATATAATTTGAAATAATTTATAAACAATTATCTTAACAAAAATAATTATTTGATAATTGATTTAAAAATCAATGCAAAAAATAATTTTTAATAATAGTATTATTAACTGGGTAAATAATATAATTTTAAATTATTACTTGAAATATAAATAATATATAAAAATCTATTGAGTAAATCAATGATTTTGCACGTTAATAATTTGACAATTATTAATCAATTAACCAGTTAATTGAATTAGTAATAACAATTTTTAATTTCAAATTTTGTATATTAAATAATTATTAAAAATTGGGTAATAACGATTTACACGGAAAAATCATTAATAAATTCAATTAACCATATAGAGTTCAATATACTAACAGTTTTAGTATATTATTTATGGCAAGGAAAATTATTTGCTCAAATTTTCTAATAAAATTGAAATTAGTGATAATTTAAAAAAAGATTTATTAATAAAATTACTAATAGTCACATTTTTATACACAGGATATATGTTTTTTATATATTATTTAAATTTATGTTTTATATAACAATAATTTTATATACATTTATATATCACTTTTTTTTAATGTATTCTTAAAAATATTGGCATATAATTAATATAGATAACATATATACTTAATAAATATCTTTATTAAATTAATTATAACGATTAATACAAGATAATAACATAAGTATAATCTAATAATAGCAAGAATTCTCATCAAAGTAATTGACTAATAATTTAAATATAATTGACTAATAATAATAATATTATTATATGGACATAAAATTAATTAGTTAAAAATTGAATTTAGCTTATGGAGTTTTATTTTCTACTCAAATTTTAAGCATTACAGATTTTTATTTTTTTATATTTACGAAAACTTTTGACCATAAAAAGAAAAAAAATAGTTTTTATTATTTTTTATTTTATTTATTTACAGTCATAATTAAATTTGATATAATTATAGTAAGTCTCTATAATTATAGCAATATAAAACTGCTTCATATATATCAATAATATTATATATATTTATATATCTCCTCTTTTATCTTTTTTTTTCAAAATTTTGGCATATAATTAATGTAGATAATATATAATATTAAACTGTTTTGTTATGCATATATATGAATTTATAAAATATCCCGTATAATTTATACGTATGACATAATACATATGTCAAAAAAGATTCCATAATTTTTGTTAACCACTGTTTTGTTATATGAAATTGTAATTTAAATTAAATAATTTCTATTTATATATATTTTTTCTATTAGTATCAAGTATCTCCATTAAAAATTTATACCATTTGTAATCAGTGTGTATATATATATAAGTCATAATAGTCAATTGTTTTAATTATTTTTCATCTACAAAATTCGTACCTTATTTATATTTCTTTTCTTTTTATTATTTTCCATACCTAATGGCTACAAGCTATAATTCTATCAACAGTATTACCTGTAGTAGATTATGTAATGAAAATGTTTGAAAAATAAATGCAAGAATTATAAGATTATGAAAAGTTCCATCCAAAATTAACAAGAGTAAGACAGTTTATTTAAAAATGGTTCTCATGGATGATAAGGTAGGTTGATTATTCTACATGATTTTTTCAAGTGATGTTAGGTCCAGTTTATAGATATTTTCTATTCATATTTTAACTTTATTTGATAAGTAAACTCTTGGAGGAATCAATAAATGAAGATATTCCTTTGACAGGGAAGATTCTTTGTGTAGCATTAAATAGGGAAGTCCTCTTGCAAGGTTAATATCTAAGGCCAAATTAATCATATGGGATGAACCTCCAATAATAAGTAAGCATTGTTACGAAGCTTTAGACAAATGCCTCAAAGACATCTTAAGGTGCTCAGATTCGTATAATGCTCATTTGCCATTTGGAGGTAAAGTTGTTGTTCTCGGAGGAGATTTTAGACAAATTTTACCTGTGATTCCCAGAGGCTTAAGGCAAGATATAATTCAGTATTCTATTAATTCTTCATATTTGTGGCATAACTATAAGGTTCTGAAGCTTACAAAAAATATGAGATTGTCACTGGGTGAAAACAACAACATACAAGAACTCAGAAATTTTACAGAATGGCTACTCAAATTTGGTGATAGTTTTGCTGGTGATACAACGGATGGTGAATCAATCGTTCATATACCATCTGACATTTTGGTTAAGAACTCTGAACAGCTCTGAATGACCTCATTGATTTCATGTATCCAGATATGTTATCCAATTTATCCATTGAAAATTATTTCAAGGATAGAGCAATTCTTGCACCAACTTTGGATTGTGTCACTGATGTCAACAAGATGACTGTAGGGTTACCTGGACAAGAAAGAGTCAACTTAAGTTCAGACTCTGTGTGTGCTGAGGAGGAAAATATGGAATTTGAGTTAGATGATTTCTCGCCGAAGATTCTAAATGGAATAAATTGTTCAGGTCTACCACCACACAAGTTGGTTCTGAAGGTTGGCGCTCCTGTTATGTTGCTGCGGAATATAGACCAAACTAATGGTTTGTGCAATGGAACGAGGATGCAAGTTAGAAGAATGGAAAATCATGTGATAGAATGTAAGACTTTAACTGGTAACAAAGCTGGAAGTATTATTCTTATTCCAAGACTAAATCTAATTCCAAATAATGAAACATTGTCGGTCAGGTTTCAAAGAAGACAATTCCCAATTATCATGTCATTTGCAATGACAATAAATAAGTCTCAGGGACAAACTCTATCGAAAGTTGGAATTTACCTTCCAAGGCCAGTCTTTACCCATGGTCAATTGTATGTTGCGTTATCAAGGGTAACGAGTAAAGATGGTCTGCGAGTGCTGTTGCAAGATCATGGACACTTGGAAGATAACTGCACGATGAATGTGGTATATAGAGAAGTTTTTGAGAACCTATAATGAAAAGGTAATAACAAAATGTCTTGCTAAGTCTATTAATTTATTAAAATTAATTACTATCAATTAAAAAAATTTATAAATTCTAAGAAATAATAGATGAATTCTTATTGTACATTAATAGTTTGAGAATATTAAAATTATCATAAAAATTCGTATTATCTTATTCTCCTGATAAACAATTTTATAATTACGATACAATATTGTTTCATGTATATATTTTGCAGGTATCAAAGGATAGCATTGAATTATTAATCAATAGGTTTATATTATTTATAGTTTATTACATAACTTTCTGCATTAGGATTCTTTATTAATTTGTTCTTCATTTTGAGTTGATTTTGATATGTTCTTACTTCACAGTAAGCCAACATATAAAACTTTGTTAGTGGATTTAAGTATTACTAAATTATTTATGATCATATTGAGTATATATGTCTGATTTATTGAACAAAGTATATTAAATAACTATTTTATGGTTATTACAATTAACACTATATTAAGAAAAAAAAACAACACATACAAGTTATTTTTTATTAATTAAGTTATTATAATAATCATTAATTTTAACACAACAACTTAAAATTTTTCTTTCAATCTTATCACATGCATGACATGGGTAATTATACTTGTAACTCTCCATTTTGTTGTTACCCCTTCTTATAGAATAGATTAGATTTTGAATTGTTATAGTGTAATTAACTTTGTTTGACCTAATTTCCCTTAATTCAGCGTATTACGGGAAGTTTATGAATAACCATCTCTTTCGTTTTCTGTATGCTTTGATAAGATTCTTTTTGTTTTATTTGCCACATTGCCAATTTATAAGGATAATAAATCTGAGCTATAACAAACGGATCAAATACCTTATTTGAAAAGAAAAAACAACAAATATAAGAATAGAAATGAAATAACAATTATGTAAAATAGTCTGTGAATCTATCAAAATTTAGTTTTTTGAATTTAAAATTTTTCATTTGAAATTTAGTTTTTTTTTTATATATTTTTCATCCTATATTTTGAATTTTAAATTAAAGAGTGTTTGAATTTAAATTATATTTTTAAAATAAAAGATAGTTATTATTTGAATTTAATAGATTTTAAATGAAATAATATTAAATACAATAGTTCAACTAGTACCTTATATTAGTAAAGCCTAGATATGATTCTAATCAAATCAAATCATGGCACTTATTTGTCAATTTATATTAAATTTAATATCTGATTCAACTAGTACCTTATATTAGAAAAGCCTAGATATGATCCTAATCAAATCAAATTATAATACTTAGTTATTTGTCAATGTTCACTTTTGTAACATTTAAAATCATATTAAATTCAAATCATAACAGTATTAAATTTAAAATTTAAAATTTAAAATATTATTATTTAAATTTTTTAATTCGTATTTATTAGTTTAAATTAAATAATATTTAATTATCAATTATAATTTGATACATCTTAAATAATTTTAAATAATTAATTATTAATATAATTAAATATAAAAATAACCAAATTAATTAAAAAATAAAAATTTAATTCTACCAACAATTAAAATTTTATTACTAAAATTTATATATATTAAATTTAAAAGAAATAAAAACAAAACACACATAATCAGATGCAGCCTACCTGATTTTGGATCCAAATTGGAGTGGTCCAATCCAATTTTCATAATTCCTATATTAAGGAAAAAAAAAGTGGACTTTGGAATATAATATGATGTTATTTTGTTTTTGAAATTATTAATTTATTTAAAAAATATCCTTGGAAGAAAGAATTTTAATTTGGAAAAGTTCTAAGTTAAAAAGTGACTTAAATTATGTCTTTTTTTTTTCAATCTAAAAATCTTAGATGATTTTATCTCAAACTAAGAAATAATTTGATTGGAGATTTTTTTAGATATTCTCTTAACTTTTATATGCGAGACTCGACTCACATTGCGATTTGACTTGAAAATATTATATATTCTTTTTTTGTGTAATGTTTGTTTTGAGGTACTAAGACAGAAATTGGGAGACTGAAATCGGAAGACTGAGACTCAATATCATATTTGTTAGTTCAGATATTAGTACTAAAATTTTTATCTCTGTTTCTAAAATTTCAGTATTTCAGTCCTCCAAAAAATAGAGACATAGGAAATTAAAATTTTCAAAGATGGAGACTAAAATTTTAATAATATTTTATACCTAAAATACCTTCATTTCAATTAATTAATTTTAATTTTATCCTTTGTACAAATTAAATTAGAATTTCATTCTTTTTTCAATTTCTATCTCTCATTTTACACCAAACAGAATACTAAAATTTATTTCAATCTCTGTTCTTCAGTCTCAGTCTTTCGGTCTCCGTCTCTCTACCAAACGCTACCTTAATTTTTCTTAAAATTAATGATCACTTATAAACCAAGATAACATAAAAAACTGTGGAGTTTAAAAATTTATAATTTTTTGTTGTAACTGAAATAAACTAAACAAACACTCTATGATGAACTTATAGATTTCTGAAAAAAATAAAAATAAAAATAAATGCATGTTATGCATCCTTGAAGAAATCGGATTCATAGGTCTTGGAATATTAGAATGCTGGGCAATTTTCATTTTTTTTCGGTTACGAAATTATAAATCTAAAACTTCGATTTTTTTTAGAAATCTTTTACTCTATTGGCCTATTTATATAATATTAAAACTAAGCTAAGTATTTATTTAATTAAGTCTAACTAAGCCATTATGCATTTTTTTTGTACATACTTGTTCGCTGCTTCTTCTTTTTTTACTACTATTTCTTTCTTTATTGTTATTATTGTCGTCATCTTTTTTTTTTACGCGTGCTTCTTCTTCAATGTTACCGTGTCATCATCGCCGTTTCGTCTTCTTATTCCTCATATACTGTCTGTCTAAAATATTGACACTCAACCAATAAAATATGAACAACACATAAATTTTAGTATATAACACAAAAATTTTGGCACATAGTACAAAATATATTCGTAGCAAAATTTATGTGTTTATTGCAAAAATTTATATGCTATATGTAAATATTTCTATGATGAAGAAATGCGAAAAAAGAGAAATGGTAATGTATGCACGTGTTTTTTCTTGCTAGACTTGTGCTAACTTAGTTAGATTTAATTAAAAAATATTATATATGTAACATTACCAATATTTTTACTACCTATAAATTTATCTCAAAATTTTCAAAAATTATCTAATTACTTTTTTTAAAATTTTGAATATTTGAATATCTTGTTTTACAAATTTAAAAGTTGATCTATATGAAAATTTAATGATGTAATAATGATAATTCATAGAATAAAAAATTAAACAATTTTACTACACATACAAGTTTTTTTGGCAACTAAGTCTAATTAAGTTGGTGCAAACTAAACAAAAATCAGTTTCATTAATGAGCGTGAATACACGCCCGAACTATCCCCACCAAGGTAAATGTTAGTACCACGTTCCTCTTTCTCCTCCTCCTCTTCCTCCTTCTTCTTCACGTTCATCTTTCTTCTTTGCATTCCTTCTTTTTCTTCACGTGTTTTTTCATGATCGTCGTTCTTTTATTACTGCTATTGTCGCTGTATTTTTTTTACTTTTCCTTCTCTTCTTTCAAGTGATTTTGCAGCATTATATGTTTTTTTTTGTTTGGTTTTTTCTTGTTTTTATTCTTGTTAAGAAAGCAAAACAAAAAAAAATTACAACAACATAGAACAAAATGGAGAAGATGAACAAAAAAAAGAAATAGAAGATGATGATAATAAAAAAGGAGGAGGAGGAATTTGTTTGTGTCGTCATTATTGAGTAATGTTGGTTCATTCTAGATTTAAAATAAGGTGCACTTGGTTTATGCTTGTTTTGAACTGAATTTGTTTGTGTATCGTCATCATTAAATAATTTCGGTGTATTCTGGATCTAAATAAGGTGTAACTGGTTTATGCTTATTTTGAATTCAGTTTGCTTGTCTATCGTCATCATTCAGTAATTTTGGTGCATTCTTGATTTATATAAGGTGCACTTGGTCTGTGTTTGTTTTGAACCGAGTTTGATTGTGTGTCATCATCATTAAGTAATTTTAAAACATTCTGAATTTAAATAAGATGTACTTGGTCTCTTGTTTTGAATCGAATTTACTTGTATCTCATCATCATTAAGTAATTTCGGTGCATTCTAAATTTAAATAAGGTACATTTGGTCTGTGCTTGTTTTGAACTGAATTTGTTTGTGCTATCACCATTAAGTAATTTCGATGCATTCTGGATATGAACTGTTATATGTATAAGAAGAAGATGACGATGATGATAATAACGATAATGATGATGATGATGATGATGATGATGATGCTTGTTGAGTTTAGAAAGCTAAACTATGATTAAGATAATGACTAAACATTATTGGGTTATTTGTTTGTGTGATTTGTTTGGTTTAGTGTGTAGAAAAATAAGTTAAACAAAAATGGACCAAGAAGCTTGAGATGCAGCCCAAACCTCGTATGGCCCATGCATGCACACAATATGTCTCACATATTGATCATTCATTGAGCAAGCCCACTTTATTACTCCAAGTCTTGATCTAAAATGGAAAACGGCTGAACCAAGAAAAGAAAACAAGCCACGTGTTTTGTGTAAGAAATAAAAAGAAACAAGTTGGTCCAAAGAACAAATGTCTAAAGCCCAAGTGATGAAAGCCTAGTTTGGTTACTAAAAAAATTCAGTCATGTACCATATTAATTTAAAATTAGTGGCTGGTTATTAAAAGAAAGAAAATCAAAAGGTCTCACTTTGCAAAAGTCACACACGTTACTTCATTTTTTGGGTACTGAAACTTGAAATTCAATTGAGTTTAATTTCATTAAAAGCATGCTTCGATTACTACATTCCTTGGTAACTGCAACTCCAAATTCAATTGAGTTTATTTCACATTGAAAGCTTCCTTCAAAAGTGGGATAAGTACGATTTTGGTCCCTAACGTAGAGGCCGAAAATTTATTTCGTCCCCGACCTTTTTTTCGCTAAAAAATGGTCCCCAAAGTTTCGATTTGTTTTAAAATCGTCCTTTTTACCAATTTTATTTTTTCATTACTAAATTACCCCTCATCAAAAAAATTTTAAAATAAAACAAATATAAAATAAAAAAAGAAAGAAAGGGGGATACAGAGAAGTGGGGTGGGGGGGGGGCGAGAAAGAAAGAAAAGGGGAGGGGGAGGGGGAGAAAGGTGGGGGGAAGGGGGAGAGACGCCATGCCGCCACACCGCCGCTCGCCGCTTCTTCTTCTTCTTCCCGCCACACCGTCACCCGTTTCTTCTTTTTCTTCTTCTTCCCACCGATACCACCGCCGAGCCGTTGCCCGCCGCCCGCCGCTTCTTCTTCTTCTTCTTCCCGCCGACACCACCGCCGAGCCGTTGCCTGCCGCCCCCTTCTTCTTCTTCTTCTTCTTCTTCTTCTTCCCGTTCTTCCCGCCGACAACACCGCCGAGCCGTTGCCCGCTGCCCGCCGCTTCTTCTTCTTCTTCTTCTTCTTCTTCTTCTTATTCTTCTTATCCTTCTTCTTCTTCTTCTTCTTCTTCTCGCCGACACCACCGCCGAGCCGTTGCCCACCGCTTCTTCTTCTTCTTCTTCTTCTTCTTGCTGATTATGAGTTCTTGATGATGATGATTTTCTGATTCAGAGTATTATTGTTGTTTGATTTTTCTGGATTTTCTGAGTTCTGGATTTTGATGATAATTTTCTGATTCTGAGTATTATTATTGTTTGATTTTTCTGGATTTTCTGAGTTCTGGGTTTTGATGAGGATGACGATGATGATGTTGATTTTCTAATGTTTTGGTTGGTGTGATGGATGGTGATGGAGTGGCAGTGGGTGGGGGAAGGGTGGTGGTGGTGGTGGTGGTGGTTCTGATTCTGAGTTCTTATGATGATGATGATGATGATGATGATGGTGGTGGTGGTGGTAGGTGGTAGGTGGTGGGTGGTGGTGGTTGTGGTGGTGCTGGTGCTTTGCATAATTTTGGGGAAGAAGGGATATGCGCATTTTGGTCCGAAGAACGGTTTTAAAATAAATTGAAACTTTAGGGGCCATTTTGGAGCGAAAAAAAGGCGAGAGACGAAAAAAACTTTCAGCCCCTACATTAGGGACCAAAATCATACTTAACCCTTCAAAAGTTTTCTCTTTCTTCTCTCTCCTCTCTCTTACTTTCGGTCACATCTATCATCAGAAAAGAAGAAAGAAGCAAAAAAGAAAATATCTCAAAAAAGCCTATGAAGAAGAAAGGCTAAGAAAGATCTTTGCTTTAGAAGAAAAGATTTGAAAATAGGTTTCAAGATTTTGTTACCAAAAAAAGAAGAGATCGGCTTCGGGCAGGAAGCAAATCTACCTTGGTAAAAAGATCATTTTCATTTTTGTACATCAAAGAAGAAGATAGCTTATGAGTCTTAAGTAGGGAAGAAGCAAAAATGGAAAGCTTGAAATTGTCCTGGATCAGAACCACATTAACTCTCAGAGTCAAATCTTGGGGCCAAAGTCAAGTTCAATGGTCCAAATTGAAGAAGATGGATGAAAAAGGTTGAGAGAGTTACATGCATGTAGTTTTGGTTTTTCCTCTCTCTTTCCTTTGTTCAAACTATGACTTAGCCTATGTTAGAGAAGAAGTTGTTGGGTTAGTTGAATTGGTTTCAACTTTGGAAGCTTCCCCTTCTATAATAAGGGTGAACGGCCAAGGGTTGAGATCAAGGAGTGAGAGCACACGTTTAGGTTTCCATAGCTCTTTGAGCTGTTTATTCTTCTCCTTCATGGCTTTCATTGAATATTTCTTTTTCTCAGTTTAGTCTGTTTGTGTTTCATTGGTAAAAGGAAAAATGTGAGGTTTTGTAAGAAAAAGTTAATGAATGAAAAAAGACAGAGTTAAAAAAAAAGTCATAGTTATCACAGAAATTCTTTGTATGTATTTCTTTTTTATTGTCATGATTCTGAGGGGATTCCTTTTCAAGTTGGGTTAGCACTTTGCAGTTGAAAGTTAGGGTGAGTCCTAGTCAAGTTTAGGTTAGGATAGAATTTGGACTTGTTCTCTTACAAGTTGAGTTAGCACTTTGCGGTTGAAAGCTAGGTTTGAGTCCTAATCAAATCCAGATTAGGTTTAGAATCTGGATTTGTCCCAGATAGAATCGGATCGAGGGAAAGAATTAGTGTTTGTAATCATTTACAAATAGTGAAATTCCATCACTGTTGTGATTGAGACTGGATGTAGGCTACATTGCACTTAGTAGCTGAATCAGGATACATCTTGGAGTTATTTCTTCTTTCCTACTTCTTTCACTGTTTATGTTTATTAGGAGACAAAAATAAAAGTGTCTCTTAACTCGGCACGAGACAAAAGAAGAAATATCTCCTGAAGTTTCTTTAAAAATCAGAAATTAATATTCAGCGAAAAAGGGGCTAAGATTCAACCTCCCATTCTCTTAGCCACTGATTACCATCAATGATGATGATGATGATGATAGAGGAGGAGGAGGAGGAAGAGAAAAAGGAAGTAGGAGATTGAATAAATTCAAATGAGAAAAGAAGGAGGATGAAAAGAGGAGGGGGAGGAGGAGGAAGAGGAGGAGGAGGAGGAGGAGGAGGAGGTAGTGATGGTGTAGTGATAACGACGTTAATAAAAGAGAAAGATGAGAAAAAAAGAGGAGGAGAGACGACGAAGAAGTAGTAACCTCAGAGGTGGGAGGAGGAGGAAGAAAAAGACGACGAAAAAGATGCGCATGATATGAAAAACGATTATAACAACTTAGTTAAATTTGGTTAAGTATTTTACTTGGTTGTAGAATTTTATTTAAAATTAAAATAACCACTCAAAATTATTTGGGACAAATTTAAAATTTCACTCCTAAAAAGAATTTCCATTACGTTAGAAATTTTTTATATTAATAAAATAAATATTTTATTTATTAATATATAATTTTAAAATAATTTACATATTTAAATAAAATATTTTTAAAATTATATATAGGAAAAGTCTAGGGCCAACAATTTTTGTGTTTTGTGCCCAGCACTTAACCATCAAAAGAAAAGTATGTGATCTCCCATCATTGGATATAATCTCACACCATTAAAAACACTATTGGTGGCCAATTAATGGTTACAAAACACAAAAATTGCTGATCTCCTAACACTCCTCATATATATATTAGTAAAAAAGGAATGCTCCCGTAAAGACGCGTGAAACGTTTTTTGTAAAGACATTTACGTGTTGCATTATTATTAGACGTATTAATAAATCGATTATTTATTAATTTCTTAATAAATTAGAATCAAATCGATTTTTTTTATAACAATAACAATAAATCCATTTTTTTTAAAAATTTAATTGTATTTCTAAATTTTTAGAGATTTAAGTGTCCACAAAACAAAAAGTCAGGGATATATTTATCTTTTTAACAAAAAAATTTAAAGATATTCAATTTAGATTGTGTAATTTGATTGGATCAAATCGGATCTAATAATTATAATGCAGACAATTGAATTTATTATTGTTGTTATAATAAATCGATTTTGTTCTGATTTTTTGAAAAAACAAATTATTAACTAGTTTAATAAAGATGTCCAATAATAATATGACACATATAAATATCTTAAAAAAATATTTTTAGTGTTTTTATTAAAATGATCTGTTAGTAAAAATCTCTTATAATTATAAGTAATATGCAAATATTAATTAATTTTAAAAAATAATCGTCATCATAATGATAACTGATAAGATCATAAAAAATTAAAAATAATATTTGTTTAACAAGTGTAGTGTACAGGTGGAAACAACGTAGTTTGACAAAAGTCAAAACAGCAGCTTAATACGCCGCCCAGTCTTCAACGGTAGCTGCTTTTACAATCTCTCTCTCTCTCTCTCTCTCTCTCTCTCTCTCCAATCTGCTAAGACACACAAACCCTTTCTTAATTCTCCATTCAAATCAAACCATGATCTTCAGATAGCATCACATCATCACACTCAGCTTCCAAAACCAAAAAGGAAAAAAGGTAACAACTTTGCAATCCAGTTTGCAGCTCTGTGTACTGTATTTCTTAGTGTTTAAAGCTTTTAGCTCAATCTGAAACATACCCGTTAGTTGATTTTTTTTCATTAGTTTCCCAAAAATTCAATCTTTTTCTTTACGAAACCCTTTTTTTTCAGTCTCTCATTAGCGGTTACCAATCCCCCTAAAAAGAAAAAAGAAAGTTGCTGAAGTTGCGTTGATTTGAAGAAGGGTTATCAATCATAGATGGATAGTAGCAGTGGAATTGAGAGCAATGGGCGTGTGCCACTTTCAGGGGTTGTTGCAGATTGTGTGAAACGGTGGTTCAGAGACACTCTGAAAGAAGCTAAAGCTGGGGACATAAACATGCAGGTCTTGGTAGGTCAGATGTATTACAGTGGTTATGGTGTTCCCAGAGATGACCAGAAGGTGTGTTCTTTCTCTTATTTTTGTTCTACAAATTAATAATGCAAAAATCAATTTTCATTGCATTGGACTTTCTTGAGCTGTTAAGAGTTTGAGGTTCTGTTGTATTATACTATTTGAGAATGTCCATGTTAATTGGCAATAGAATCTTCAGGTGGGGACTGTGAAAAATTGAAGAAAAATATTAGCATTCTCTATTGGTCTTAATTTTAGTAATGAGATTAATTTTGATGCTGATAATGCATATACACTATTAGGCAATCAAATCTTGTATGCTATATAACTTTTAAGATAGTGGGGATAAGAGTAAAATAATTTCAATGACTGAGTTATATATGAATAGATGACTGTCTATTTAGTTAGGTATGCACAATTAGATGCACTTAAATGGATGCTTCATGTGGAGTTGTGGACACATCTATAATAGCAGCATAGAATGCTTTATCATGGTTGGGTGTAATGACTTAAATATTCTTGTGTTAAAACTTAATGTTTTGTGTTTCTAAATTTGTTGCTCCAACTCTTGACTTGTTATACTTCTTGAGAAATTGAAGAAACGGATGTAAATAGTTTGTAGTGTGTGTGGATTCTGTTGGCTGTTAGTTGAATAAAAAGATTAATGCTGGGATTGTGAACTACGTCTGTGGAGTCTGTCGAATCAAAGTGCTTACCTGTTTTTGAATTTTGGTTTCAAGTTCTGATGCCATTGGTTTGGGAATGTAGGGTAAAATTTGGTTGACTAGAGCATCGAGGGTTAGATCTTCAGTTTGGAAAGTTGGTGATAAGCATCCAGGTAAAACACTCCTTTGTTGCTGACAGCATAGCATCTTTCTTTTTGTTGGGAATTCTTTGTAACTGTTTCTTGCCCGGTGCATGTATGTTAGGTTATAATGCAAGTGATTCTGATTCTGATGAATTGAAGGAAGATTCTTAAACACACTAAATGCCTAACATTTGAATGGTGAGTTTATCATAATCTTTGAATGCTTTTGTAGTGGAAATCTTTTTTTGCCGTGTTTATCAACTAATAGAACAGCTTTAGGGTTGAATTTCTGGAGAGATGGTTCTTTTCATGATCCTGGTTAGTGTCTTATTATTTTCTACCAGGAATAAAACATGGACTTGAAAGGTTAACATATCATTGATTGCATATTCTGTGGTATATGAATAGTAAAATGAGATGTTATCAATCTTAAAATGATATGTCATTAATCACTTTAAATCTAATTTTTGCTTAATCAATATGATAATAGATATGCATCCAATATAGAGTTTAGGAGTTATGAATCATGAGTCATGTTAGTAGGAAACTACTAGTCAATTGGTTGGTTTTTGTTATGGTTCTTTTTTTCCCACCTCAAATTTCGATAATGTAGCTGAGGAGATCTGCTGAAACTTAGATCACCAGCAGGGGCTAGAATAGGGACCACATCGGTTTTGGGTTTATACAAACTCAGTTTGATCTTATATGCATGAACCTATGGATGAATATATTTGTTAGTCAATGTCAATAAAAACAAATCACAGCTATCTCACCGTGTCCGAATGGACAAATATGTACCATGGTGAAGTCTCTGCAATGTGAATTAACCGAGAAACATTGTAGATACACTAATAACTCTCTCCATTCCATTTTATCTGTCATTGTCGCATTCTAGTACACCTTGGGATCAATATATCTGCCCGGATGTACCAAAACATGTAAGTGACAATTAAAAATGAACAAAGGGAGTGTTTATGAGTCCACATATGACAACAAATATAACAACAACAACAAAGTTTTATCCCACTAAGTGGGGTCGGCTACATGGATCAAACGACGTCATTGAGCTCTATCATGTATCATGTATATAGAGAGACAGTTTACATGTAGATTTCGTTTGATTACCTTATGGATGGTCTTCCTAAGTCTTCTTCTATCATTCACCCCTTGTTCATCATCCATCTCATTCATCCTCCTGACTGGTGCTCTGTCGGTCTTCTTCTTACATGTCCAAACCATCTGAGACGTGATTTTACCATCTTTTCCACAATAGATGCTACTTTAACTATTTCTCTTATATTCTCGTTTCTTATTCTATCTAATCTTGAATGACCACTCATCCATCTGAACATCTTCATTTCTGCACACTTAACTTATTTTCGGCCTCCTCTTTGACCGCCCAACACTCTGTATTATAAAGTATAACCGGTCTGATAGCAATGCGATAGAATTTACCTTTAAGTTTTAAAGATATTTTTTTGTCACATATGAAATCATATGCATTTCGCCATTTTGACCAATTTGTTTGGATTTTATGATTTACATTCTGTTCAATCTTTCCATTATTCTGTATGATGCACTCAAGTTATTTAAAACTTTTAATTTTTCGTAGAATGTTTTCTCTAATCTTTACCTTTGTATTGGGGGTTTTCCTTCGACGGCCGAACTTACATTCTATATATTCCGTCTTGCTACGGTTTATGTGCTGACTATACATTTCTGGAGCTTATCTTCATAAATCTAACTTCTTATTTAGGTCTTTTTTTGACTCTCCAATAATGACAATATCATCAGCAAAAAGTATGTATCATGGCAAAGACTCTTGGGTATGTTCTATGAGTATGTCTAAAACTAATGTAAAAAGGTATGGATTTAAGAATGATTCCTGGTGTAATCTTATACTAATAGAAAATTTTTCTGTCACATCATCTTGAGTTTTCACGCATTGTAGCCCAATCATTACATGTCTTTAATTGTATGTCTTTAATTGTACGAATATATGTGATCCTTACTCTCTTCTTTTCCAAAATTTTTCATAAGACCTCCATTGACATCCTATCATACGTTTTTTTCAAATCATAAATACCATATGTAGATCCATTTTATTACTACGATACCTCTTCATCATCCTTCTTAACAGGTATGTAGCTTCAGTGGTGAGTTTGGCATAAAACCAAATTGGTTATCTGTTACTTGTGTTTCTTGTCTCAGCCTCCGTTCTATCATTCTTTCCCATAACTTCATGGTATGACTCATGAGCTTGATCTCTCTATAGTTTTCGCAACTCTGTATACCTCCCTTATTCTTGCAGATAAGTACCAATGTGCTCTTTCTCCACTCATTTGGCATCTTTAATTTTAAAATCTCATTAAAAAACTTGGTTAATCAACTGATGCCTTTCTCTTCAAAGTCCTTCCAAATTTCAATCGGAATATTATTGGATTATATTGCCTTGCCATTTTTCATCCGTTTTAGAACTTCTTTTACTTTGAAGTCTCGAATCCTTTGATAGTAGTCGAAGTTTTAATCTTCCCTCGTGCATAACCGACAAAGGGTCGGAAGAGTCTTTTGACTTTCATTAAATAACTTGTAGAAGTAGTTCTTCTCCCTTTCATTGATCTTCTTATCTTGAGCCAAAACCTTTCCGTCTTTATTCTTTATGGACTTAACCTGATTCAAGTTTCTCATTCTTCTTTTACGACTCTTTGCGATTCTATATATACCTTTTTTTCCTTTCTTCGTGCCTAAAGACTAGTAGAGACTCTCATATGCTCTTATTCTTATTTTACTTGCCAGCCACTTTTGTCTCTATCTTAGCTGTCTTATATTTTTTCTAATTATCTGTATTGCGGCACAAAGATCACTTTTTAAAGTACTCTCTTTTTGCCTTTATCTTTTGTTGTACACTTGCATTTCACCATCAACTCTGTCTCTTGGTCCTCCCTTCTAGATTCACCAAAACTTTATTTTTTTGTTTTTCTAATAACTTTTGTCATCTTCTTTCACATCTCCTCTGCACTTCTATCCCCTTTCCTTTGCCTTTTCTCCTACTCGTCTTAGGAAGCTTCTTTGTTCCTCACCGTTCAGCCGCTACAATCTCGTATTTGGGTTATTCGTATGATGTCTTTTTCTCAACTTTTGTTCAACGCAAAAATTCATGACAAGCATTCTATATTATGTTTTTAAACTCTCTTCCGGATTAATGTTACAATTAATGCAAAATTTCCGGTCGACTCTCTTCAACAAGAAAAAGTCGATTTGAGAGTTTGTCATGCTACTCCTAATAGCAAATATATGAAAAAAAATTTATGGTAGTTCTTTGATTTAGAAATGCAATGTACTAATAGCAAATTAAATATTAAAGTAGAAAGGTTCAGTAGGCCCATAATATTAGGGCATAACAAATTGGTTTGTTCAGTCTTGAGCCTTTGTTCCTGAATGCATCTTTTTCAATAATAAATGTTTGTAGGGTTTAACCGATGAGATTTGTTGGGGGTGGTCAACGTCTCCCAGAATCTTTGCATTGAGCTTCACATTCACAACTTACAATTAATTCTTGTGCTCTTTTGTTTCATAGGTATGCATGCCAGGCACCTCGCTTTGTAACAACCATCATGGATGTTATTGCTACTTAACAGTTCTATTTGGGTTTCTGATGTTTGTTTGATTTTACAAACTTCTGTTTTAACGTCTAGATCTCACTAGGTTGGACTTGGTATATCACGCATTAAGATAATCTATGGTATAGATTTGAACCATGAAAGAGTAGCATCCACCATCGTTCAAATAATCATACCATTGGATTACTTTAATACATGATATAGTAAGTTTTGTTCGGTGTATCATGGCAGTGTTCTTTGTTTCTATGACCTACCCAGAATCTTTGCATTGAGCTTCACATTCACAACTTACAATTAATTCTTGTGCTCTTTTGTTTCATAGGTATGCATGCCAGGCACCTCGCTTTGTAACAACCATCATGGATGTTATTGCTACTTAACAGTTCTATTTGGGTTTCTGATGTTTGTTTGATTTTACAAACTTCTGTTTTAACGTCTAGATCTCACTAGGTTGGACTTGGTATATCACGCATTAAGATAATCTATGGTATAGATTTGAACCATGAAAGAGTAGCATCCACCATCGTTCAAATAATCATACCATTGGATTACTTTAATACATGATATAGTAAGTTTTGTTCGGTGTATCATGGCAGTGTTCTTTGTTTCTATGACCTATAGAAAAGGCAACATTGTTACTTTTTGTACAAGTTGTTGCTTGGTAATTGAAGGTATTTTTCTTAATCCTCTCGTTGTATCATAACAAATGTAAGATGATCGTACATAATAACATGATAATTTATTTTCTTTTTGAACATGGAATGTACCAAAGGCTAGACTCTTGAGGATTCCAAATGATGTTTAGACCATCTGATTTCATGGATGCAATATTTAAAGCTGATTGCAAGCTGCTCAAAAATGGCCAATTTTCTTTCATGGTGATGACTGGAGTAATGGATGATTGAAGTTGATGCAAGTACTAACCACACTAAACATTAAGCCAATAAAATAGGTCAATAGCCAACATCTTATAGTTTTTACTTGATGACCCTTCAGATTCTATAAATGATTCCACTAAAGACCCTAAACACTAGATCAATGACGGTAAAGAAACGAGTTAGCCATATAAATTCCTGTTTTTTTTTTTTATTTTTTTATTGTTGCTTAGAAACCCTTCAAAAAAAAATTGTTCTTTTAGAAATAAAAGTTCAATACAATAATGCGGAGAAGCAAAAGACAAAAGTAGTCAAACAAGACAAAAAACAAGAGTACCAAGACTCAACTTCTAGTCACTCCTCATTGCTTGCAAAGGATTTGAGCACTATCTCCACCTCTATTCGTGTGCTCCGGAAGACATTCTTATTTTCGCTTAACCAAACATTTCAGATTATTGCATAGAATAAATCCTTAAAAAAAGACCTTCAAAAATTTCATTCTTAAAGAGATCATCATCGTTATTATTATTGGAGTTATTTAAAAAAAAAAACACTTCGTTGTTTATTGGGCATGAGAGCAGGACATATGTATAACTCCAAAGAAATTTGGGTCTATAATGACTTGATTTGGGATTTTTGTTTTATAGATAGATACCATTATACATCCTAAAGAACTATCTGGTCTCCACCTTCTTTGGTGATTGTTGTGTTGATACTACAAGTGTTATAAGGGCAGTGTGAACATTTTAATCTAATTTTAGACATACTCATCATTTTTTTTATGACAATTTGTTGTTGATCTTTCACCAGACTTTATGAGGGATAAAATCTTCCCACATTTCTCTCCTACAATCATCAATTAAATGGTTCGCAAATCCTATATACCATTTCACAGCTTCTGGGAATGAAAACAAAATGGCCGGTAAAAGGCTTCATAATACTAAGACATGACAAATCTACCTACACACTGGTTTGACCCTGCAACAAATCCTGAGAAACATGTTGAAAGGCATAACTATGAGAAGCTGAAACAGCAGAATATATACCATAACTCAAATGGGAGACACAAATTTCTAAAATTTTATTGTCTGCTGTGAATGGATAACAAGAATGCATACAAGAAGGCGTTGAAGTATTACAATGTATAGCAGATTCACACACGTGATCAAGAAATTTTCAAACTCGCTCAAGGCAATCAAGAAACTCTTGAATGAGCACCTGCTATGGAAAAAAAAACCGGAGGAGCCTGCCGAAGATCATAATAACGCAAATTTTAAAATAGATTTAATTGTTTGATCTCTAGAGAAAACCAAAGTTTTCATTGCACATAATTGGTACATAAAAATTGATGATATACTCCTCTTTGTATAATGTTTTATGAAGAATTCTTCATGCTCAAATCACGAGTACCTAAGAAGGAAATATGGCACATTCTGTTTGAACAGCTGAATCATAGCTTGTAGTTCTCCAAGTACCATCTGTATGTATCAACAAGACCATCCTTAAGGGATATTTTTGGTGTCCAACCAATGCCAGCAAGTTTCGAGCTGTCCATCAACTTTCTTGGAGTCCCATCAGGCTTTGAAGTATCCCAAACAAGAGCTCCCTCGAATCCGACCACTTCCTTCATCAGCTCAGCCAATTCCTTAATAGTAACCTCTTTCCCACTCCCTACATTCAAATGCTCTAGTCCACTATACTTCTCCATCATGAAAACAACCGCATCAGCTAAATCATCAACATGCAAGAACTCCCTCAATGGACTTCCAGTGCCCCACACTACAACCTCCTTGGCACCATTGATCTTTGCCTCATGAAACCTTCGCATCAAAGCAGGCAAAACATGTGAATTCTCCGGATGAAAATTGTCGTAAGGCCCATACAAGTTGGTCGGCATTCCAGAAATCGCATCCCACTTATACTGAATTCTGTAAGCCTGGCACATTTTAATCCCAGCAATCTTAGCAATCGCATACCACTCATTCGTGGGCTCTAAGGGACCAGTAAGCAAAGCATCTTCTGGGATTGGTTGAGGTGCAAACTTCGGGTATATGCAAGAGGAACCCAAGAACAGTAACTTCTTAGTGCCATTACGATAAGCGGAATCGATGACATTGGTCTGGATCTGGAGGTTTATGCTAATGAAATCAGCAGGATAGGTGTTGTTGGCGTGGATACCACCGACTTTTGCTGCAGCTACAATAACATATTCAGGCTTTTCGGAGGCAAAGAAGGCTTCAACATCATATTGGCGAGTGAGATCGAGCTCAGCATGGGAACGTAAGACGAGATTAGTGAACCCAAGTTGTGTCAGCTTGCGAACAATGGCTGCACCAACAAGACCCCGGTGACCAGCGACAAAAACTTTAGCAGATTTGTCAGCTAGAAATGAGTTTGATGCCAATGCTGCAGCAAATACACAAAAAGAGAGAATTCAGGGTTTCAAAAACTCATCTACAACGGAAACAGCAATTACTAAATAACCAGGAATTTTTGTTTTGGTGAAAATGTGTTTATATTATTATCGACTCATCAATACACTGGTAGTTCATATATGGTTTTAGGAATTTAGATCCTCTAAAGTGAGAAAATTGGTCAAGTGATAAAATGAGAGATTAATCACCATTGAATTTGTAACTCTCATTATTTGTGAGCCCCACTATCTTAATTTAAGAGTAATTAACCCCTCAGTTTATCATGTTATCAACTCCCTCACTTTAGAGAATCTTGATCCTTGTTTTTATATATCTAACAACTACCCTTGAATCTAATGAAATTATTGTTGGAACAAGTGAAAGGATGTAGGAACCTAGTATCAAATGAAGAGGAAAATTAGAAACATCTGTGTTTGTTTACTCACAAAGAGAATAAAATTTGCTAGGTATTAAAGAGACCAAGCTCTCCCAAATTCAAATTCCAGTTCTGAGATATTTCTCTCAATATCTCTCTCCTTCTCTATATAGTCATCCAGCTTCCCTCCAAACCTGAACATTTTCTCTCCTATCCCAACCTACACTTAATTACAATTAAGCCCCCTTTGATACCAGTCCACTTTCAACTCTTTCTATCAGGTGCCTAACAGCAGACTCTCAAATGGAATAACATTACTTGGGAAATGGAAAATTGATACAATACTAATAATTGTGGGTCCGAACAATAAGCTTGGTGCACAACACCCAACTGCAGTGTAGCATTACTCCTCGGACTTCTAGTCGAATCCTATTGAATCTTAGTTTTACAAGCATGAATCATCTCAGAATTCAGAGGCTTAATTCAATTAGGGAAAGGATTTCAGATCATTTCAATAAATAATTTTTTCTCAGCATTTAAACATTTAAAAAAAAAGGGCGAGAGGAAGAACCACTGTTGTCATGGCTTCCCATGTTGGTGTGTGATGCAAGATCTGGTTGTCTGGCAAAGCAGCAGGTTTTCAAAGTTCAAATCAAAACCTGAAACAAATCAACATTGTGAAAAACAAATTAACAAACAAGTTCCAAGTTACTAACAACAGAAAACAACTAAGCATTTCTCTCATTAAGTAAGGTCGGCTAAGATCAAACAGCACCATTGTGTTAAGCTATTAAACCAAATGATTTTTTTCTTAGACCTATCAAGTATTCTTATTGGCGTTTCTACATGTCTTCTAATCACATAAACAAGAATCTCCTTTACACAAATGAGCAAACCACCGACACCATCACCATAAATCAAGGGTTTCATCGAAATCTAGTTAGCAAAAACGGCTACATATTTCAACGAAAAACCACTTCGAAAATGGTGAAATGAGACGAAGGGTGGAGGAAAAACTGAAAATTTTACCTGACGCTACTGACTGAAAGATAGCCAAAGGAATCAAAGCTTTTTGATGTAGTGAGAAAATGAAAGAGACTGAGTGAGTGAAGCTGAAGAGTTGAATTGGAACGCACAGTAAATGAATTGGATTCCTGTGATGGTGACTGAGATCTGAAAGGTAGCGTCTCCTCCGGAGAGAAGAACGGCGGCGGCGGAGGGAGAGAGTGAGGTATAGGTGTCGGTGTTCTGAGATCAAATCAGAAAGGGAAATTAAAAGATAACTTCTTAGTTCTTACCTAGTTTTACCTTAGGCTAATTTATTATTATTATTATTATTAAGAAAAAAAGATAACTGCATCAAATGTGGATTTTTTTTTTTTTTAATTACTGACTAGTTTTTATTAACCCGGATCAAGCATACCTAGAGGTGGAAAAAGGCCAGGCGTCCTTCTAGGGGCCTGCAACCTGGCCTGTGTTTGACCTGGCCTGACCTGGCCTGTTATAAAATAGGTACAGGTTCAGACTCTTTTAAAAGCCTTAATACATTAATAGGCTGGGTCCAGGCTTACTAATTAGCCTTATAGGCCTGTCAGACCTGCCTGAACCTGTTAAAATATAATTAAATATATAAATAATTATTTATTATTAATAAAATTATGAGATATTTTAAATTTATTATATTTTATTATAAATATTTTTGTATATTTTAAATATGTTAGAAGTTTAAAATTTTTTATAAATATTAAATATATGACATATTACATATAACTATTTTTATTAAAAAATAATTTTTTTAAATAATATTTTTATTTTTGTAAAAAAAGTTATCAGGTCTTTTAACAGGCTTCAGGTCAGGACAGGCTAAATAACAGGCCAGACCTAGTACTTTATAAAGAGCCTATAACAGGCTGTAGGCCAGGTTCAGACCAATCAACTGTATGACAGGCCAGGCCTGTTAAGAGCAAAGCCTGGCCTGGCCTGGCATGTTTCCACCCCTAAGCATACCGAAGATTTCAATATTTATTTATTTATGTTTTTGTTAAAAACAGCCTAAGCATCGCCTAAAATAAGCACAACAATTATATATTTATTAGATATGTCATATTTATATAGATTATTCAATTTTATAAAAAAATATTTATATATTAAAATTAATTATTAAAATTAATTATTAATATATTTTTTGTATAAATACATATGTAGTTTAATTTATTTTTAATATAATATTTATATTTCAACATATAGTTTTTACGGGTGACTGACTTTGATAATTGATTTTGGTATACACGTAGTATAACTCTAGATTTTATTGGATAAAAATCAAAAGCTAATATAAAAAACGAGCATTAATGGACTCTAATAAATACATAATATCCTAGTACATAAATAAATACTTTAAATGATAATACTTTAATACACAATACTTTAAATGACAACAGAATCGTTTAATCTTAAATAATTAAATATACAATATATAAATACAAAAAATATAAATATTCTTTATTCATTAAGATTAATTATTATACAAAAGATTTTTATAATATTAAAAAATTATATAAAATATAATATTTTAAGCTGTAACATAAAAATATAACATAATTAAAATTTTATTTTATATTATTTAACAAATAATTAAATTATTATATTCAAAATTTATTAACTAACTATTTTTTTGTTAAAAATATTATTATATAATATAACTTTTATAAAATATTTTTAAAATATAATTTATTTAAAATATTATATATAATGTATAAAAATATTAACTTTTTTATTTAAAAAAAAACAGAATAAATAATATAATTTAAAATACATGCCTATCAATTATCATATTATATATTTACTTATATTAGTAAGAACTAAACTAATTAAATTTTTTTCTAAAAATAGATGTATTTTATTCATTAATTTAAAATAAAATATAATGGAATCTATGTTAGGACATATAGGCATATAGCAAAAGAAAGAAAAAATTTCTAAAATTCACTAAAGTGTGAATTCAACAAAAAAACATGAATAAGAGAGAAAATAGATTAGGAAAAAGAAAGTGAATGTAGAATTAGAGATTGAAAGACAACTCATTCACAAGTTTTAAGCATGACTCTACCGTTGTTTCTGGAGGGATCAATTTTTGTTCAAAGATCATGTTGTTTCTGGATTTTCAAATTTTCTAGCACAACGTTGCTAACAACACCAACTGCGACAACTCACCATGTCGAACTTTGAAGTGCTCAGATCTCTCTAACCAGACCGACTAAAAGGAAGGTGAGTTGTTGTTGACAAAATTTATAGTGATGGGACTTTTATTCCATACCTCTTTTACTTTTTCGCATAAGAATAGACAATAATTGATCGATTCTGCATCTTGTTAGCAACGGCAATATAATGGAAAAATGGAAGGGAGACGCTGGTTGAGCAGATTAAGGACAGGGAGCTTCTCGTGCATGCTTCTCCAGAGAAAAATCTTTAATTTTGAAAGAAGAGAGAGCCTTTACATTTGACACCCGATTTTTTTATGTTGGAGAATTTTCGGACAAAACTCTATTGGAGAGTGCTTGAAATGATATGCCACTTAGTAGCCAGAGCCTCATATTTCCTGTTTTGAGTTGTATTTCATTGAAGTCTGTCTTCACCGTCTAAGATTGTGATTGATAGAATTTGCTGACTAATTTCAAGTAAGAAGAGTTGATTAATTAGATTTTGATTCCAGCTTCTATTGGGTAGCGTTAAATCTTTTACCCACATAATGTTATGTCTCTGAATTTCTGTGATAGTTGAAGGAGGGATTAGGAATGGATGATTGAGAGGGAGCCAAGGGTCAGGAAGAATTTGGATGTTGTTGCCATTGTCAACCCACAAAGTAAGCTATTTTTCCATAACTGAATGACCTTCTAGAACACTCCGCCATCCTCAAGAAGGTAAGTTACACGTCTCTGCTTTCATGATAGAACTGTATCTGTAGTATTTTTTTTATAGACCCTGGTTGTAAGAGAATCGGGTTGGATAGCTAGTTTTCAGCATTGTTTAGCAAGCAATGTCAGATTTTGAACTCGTAGGGCTTTAAATCTGAGACCGCCTTCTTTTTAGACTTTGACATAAGATCCCAACTCATCCAAGCCATTTTTCTTTATGAATCTTTTTTACTCCACCAAAATTGAGATAAAATACCATGAATTTCTCTTATTAGAGATTCCGAGAGTTTAAAGCAAGACAAAGAGTAAATAGGAATCGTCCATCCCACTACTTTTATCAAAACGTGTCTGCTAGCTGATGAAAGGAGACTCATTTTCCATCCTTGAACACTCTTTCTTACTTTCTCTTTAATGGAACTGAAGGTTGCTTTCTTAGAACGTTGGATAACTGAGGACAGTCCTAAATATTTATCTTGAGCTCCTATGTGATTAATATTTAGTCTATCTGCCAAGTTCAATCGAACCTTGATGAGCGGATATTTTATACGCTTTTTGGGGGTAATTTCATGTAGATTTTAGTATGTTTTAATTGGTTTTTAGTAGAATATTATTAGTTTTTAGGCAAAAATCATATTTTTGGACTTTACTATGAGTTTGTATATTTTTCTGTGATTTCAGGTATTTTCTGGCTGAAATTGAGGGAGCTGAGCAAAAATCTGAGTTAGGCTGAAAAAGGACTGCTGATGCTGTTGGATCCTGACCTCCCTGCACTCGAAATAGATTTTCTGGAGTTACAGAAGTCCAATTGACGCGCTCTCAACGGCGTTGGAAAGTAGACATCCAGGGCTTTCCAGTAATATATAATAGTCTATACTTTGCGCGAAGATAAATGATGTAAATTGGCGTTCAACGCCAGTATCATGCTGCTGTCTGGTGTCCAGCGCCAGAAATAGGTTACAAGTTGGAGTTCAACGCCAGAAACAGGTTACAACCTGGCGTTGAACGCCCAAAACAGCCCCAGGCACGTGAGAAGCTTAAGTCTCAGCCCCAGCACACACCAAGTGGGCCCCAGAAGTGGATTTCTGCATCATCTATCATAGTTTACTCATTTTCTGTAAATCTAGGTTACTAGTTTACTATTTAAACAACTTTTAGAGACTTATTTTGTATCTTATGACATTTTCAGATCTGAATTTTATACACTTTGACGGCATGAGTCTCTAAACTCCATTGTTGGGGGTGAGGAGCTCTGCAGCGTCTCGATGAATTAATGCAATTGTTTCTATTTCACTCAAACGTGTGTGTGTTCCTATCTAAGATGTTTATTCGCGCTTAATTATGAAGGAGGTGATGATCCGTGACACTCATCACCTCCCTCAATCCATGAACGTGTGCCTGACAAACACCTCCGTTCTACATCAGACTGAATGAGCTTCTCTTAGATTCCTTAATCAGAATCTCCGTGGTATAAGCTAGAATTGATGGCGGCCACTCTTGAGAATCCAGAAAGTCTAAACCTTGTCTGTGGTATTCCGAGTAGGATTCAAGGATTGAATGGCTGTGACGAGCTTCAAACTCGCGATTGCTGGGCGTGATGACAAATGCAAAAGGATCAATGGATCCTATTCCAACATGATCGAGAACCAACAGCTGATTAGCCGTGCTGTGACAGAGCATCTGGACCATTTTCACTAAGAGGATGGGAGGTAGCCACTGACAATGGTGATACCCTACATACAGCTTGCCGTAGACGGGCTTTACAAACAATTGAGTTGAATATTATATTGCAGAAATTCAGAGGACAAAGCATCTCCAAAACTCCAACATATTCCCCATTACTGCACAACAAGTAACGATTTTATTCTCTTTTATTTTTCCAATCTAATAATTCCCATTGATAATTTTGATTGATATCCTGACTAAGAATAATAAAATAAACATAGCTTGCTTCAAACCAATAATCTCCGTGGGATCGACCCTTACTCACGTAAGGTATTACTTGGACGACCCAGTGCACTTGCTGGTTAGTTGTGCGAAATCATAAGAAATCTTGATTTTGATATTGAGATATTAATTTCGTGCACCAAGTTTTTGGCGCCGTTTCCGGGGATTGTTCGAGTTTGAACAACTAAAGGTTTATTTTGTTGCTTAGATTAGGAAGAATTTATCCTCTTTTTCACTAGAATTGCATCTTTTATTATCCCTTTTTAAAAATTTTTCAAAAATATTATTTTTCTTTATCAATTTTTAATTTTTTCGTGAGTTTAGTGTCCTGTTCAAAGTTTGGTGTTAATTGCATATTTTATATTTTTCTTTAAATTTTTGAAATTGTGTTCTTTGTTTTTCATTGATCTTCAAGTTGTTCTTGTTAATTTTTCTTGTTTGATCTTGAGTTTTTCTTGTTTTGTGTCTTTTCTTGTTTTTCTTGTGCTTTTTCAAAACATTAACTTTCAAAAATTATACTTTTATCCATAAAAATAATACATCTTTAAAATACGTTACATTTTTAGCTCAGTTGGTTATAGCGTTGGTTTATGTTCTTGGCAATTGGGCACCTTCTTTTTAAAATTCTTTTTCAAAAATAATTTTTCTTGATTTAATCTTGTGCCAAACTCTAAGTTTGGTGTTTTCTTGTTAATTTTAATATAATTTTCGAAAATTTATCTTGGTTTTCTAAAAATTTTAAGTTTGGTGTTCTTTCTTTTGTTCTTGGTGTTCTTGTGAATCTTCAAGGTGTTCTTGAGTCTTTCTTGTGTCTTGATATTAAAATTTTTAAGTTTGGTGTTTCTTGGTGTTTTCCCTCCAAAAATTTTCGAAAATAAGGAACATTAGATCTAAAAATTTTAAGTCTTGTGTCTTTTATGTGTTTTTCTCTTTCATCATAAAATTCAAAATTCAAAAAAAAATATCTTTTCTAACTAATTTTAAACTATAATTTCGAAATTTTTATATAAAAATTTCAGATTTCAATTTCAAAATTTTTCGAAAATTTTCACAAAATATTTTCAAGTTTTTTTATTTTATTCCGTTTTTATTTATTCCATTTTTATTTTATTTTTATAAAATAAATAATATCAACATACATATTATCTCCCTTGTTCCATCATGGAATTAAGTAGAAATGAACAGTCCAGGAGGACTCTGGGGTCATATGCTAACCCCACTACTGCTTCATATGGGAGTAGTATCTGTATACCCTCCATTGGAGTTAGTAGCTTTGAGTTGAATCCTCAGCTCATTATCATGGTGCAGCAAAACTGCCAGTATTCCGGTCCTCCACAGGAAGAACCTACAGAGTTTCTGGCACAATTTTTACAAATTGCTGACACAGTACATGATAAGGAAGTAGATCAAAATGTCTACAGATTATTACTATTCCCATTTGCTGTAAAAGATCAAGCTAAGAGATGGTTAAACAACCAACCTAAGAACAGCATAAAAACATGGAAACAGCTGTCAGAAAAATTCCTGAATCACTATTTCCCTCCAAAACGGATGACACAGCTAAGGCTAAACATCCAAGGCTTCAAACAAGGAGATAATGAATCCCTTTATGATGCCTGGGAGAGATACAGAGAGATGCTAAGAAAATGCCCCTCTGAAATGTTTTCAGAGTGGGTGCAATTAGACATCTTCTACTATGGGCTTACAGAAAAAGCTCAGATTTCTCTAGACCACTCAGCTGGTGGATCTATACATATGAGAAAAACAATTGAAGAAGCTCAAGAGCTTATTGATACAGTTGCCAGAAATCAGCATCTGTACCTAAGCAGTGAATCTTCCATAAAAGAAGAAGCTAAAACAGTAACTGCTGAACTCAGTCCTGTGGATCAGGCTAATGAATTCAATCAGCAACTAGACTTTCTAACTCAGCAGCTAGCCGAATTCAAGGAAATACTCCAGAAAACAAGAATGGCTAACAGGAATATGGAGGTACAGTTAAAGCAAACACAAAAGCAACTATCAAAACAAATAACAGAAGAATGCCAAGCAGTTCAATTAAGAAGTGGAAAAATATTAATACCTCACTTCAAAGCAGCAGGAAGCCAAGAAATGAACAAATGGCTATGCAAAATCCCTCTGAGGACAATCAGAGCCCAGAGAGGAATAATGCTGGCGCTGAACGCCCAGCCCATGCTCATTCCTAGCATTCAACGCCAGAAACAAGCATGAATCCGGCGTTGAACGCCCAAAGGGAGCATAGTTCTGGCGTTCAGACGCCAGTAACAAATAAGGAGGTGGCGTCTAACGCCACTCCAGCTTCCACCCCTGGCATTCAAATGCCAGTGAGGGATCAGTCACATACAAGTGCTGATAACAACCCTTCTAAAAAGGCTTCCCAACCCACTTCTGTAGGTAATAAACCTGCAGCAACTAAGGTTGAGGAATATAAAGCCAAAATGCCTTATCCTCAAAAACTCCGCCAAGCGGAACAGGATAAGCAATTTGCCCGCTTTGCAGACTATCTCAGGACTCTTGAAATAAAGATTCCGTTTGCAGAAGCACTTGAGCAAATACCCTCTTATGCTAAGTTCATGAAAGAGATCTTAAGTCATAAGAAGGATTGGAGAGAAACTGAAAAAGTTTACTCACTGAAGAATGCAGTGCAGTCATTCTGAAAAGCTTACCTGAGAAGCTTAAAGACCCCGAGAGCTTTATGATACCATGCACATTAGAGGGTAATTGTACCAAGCAAGCTCTATGTGATCTTGGGGCAAGTATCAACCTAATACCTGCATCTATTATCACAAAGCTCGGTTTGACTGAAGAAGTCAAACCAACCCGGATATGTCTTCAACTTGCTGATGACTCCATTAAATACCCATCAGGCGTGATTGAAGACATGATCGTCAAGGTTGGGCCATTTGCCTTTCCTACTGACTTTGTGGTGCTGGAAATGGAGGAGCACAAGAGTGCAACTCTCATTCTAGGAAGACCTTTCCTAGCAACTGACCGAACCCTCATTGACGTCCAAAAAGAGGAAGTAACCTTGAGAGTCAATGAGGAGGAGTTCAAGTTGAATGTTGTCAAAGCCATGCAACATCCAGACACCCCAAATGACTGCATGAGTGTTGATATTATTGACTCTCTGGTAAGAGAGGTCAATATGGCTGAGAGTCTCGAATCAGAGCTAGAGGACATCTTTAAAGATGTTCATCCTGATCTGGAGGAATAAGAGAGAATAGTAGAACCTCTGAAAATCCCTCAGGAAGAGGAGAAACCTCCTAAACCCGAGCTCAAACCATTACCACCATCCCTAAAATATGCATTCCTGGGAGAAGGTGACACCTTTCCTGTAATCATAAGCTCTACCTTAGAGCCACAGGAAGAGGAAGCACTAATTCAAGTGCTAAAGACACACAAGACAGCTCTTGGGTGGTCCATCAGTGATCTCAAGGGCATTAGCCCAGCCAGATGCATGCACAAGATCTTACTGGAGGGTGACGCCAAGCCAGTGGTTCAACCACAAAGGCGGCTGAATCCAGCCATGAAGGAGGTGGTGCAGAAAGAGGTCACTAAGTTACTAGAGGCTGGGATTATTTATCCTATTTCTGATAGCCCCTGGGTGAGCCCTGTCCAAGTCGTCCCCAAGAATGGTGGCATGACAGTGGTTCATAATGAAAAAAATGAACTGGTTCCTACAAGAACAGTTACTGGGTGGCGTATGTGTATTGATTATAGAAGGCTCAATATAGCTACCAGAAAGGATCATTTTCCTTTACCATTCATAAACTAGATGCTAGAAAGACTAGCAGGTCATGAATACTACTGCTTCCTAGATGGATATTCAGGTTATAATCAAATTGCAGTAGATCCAAAAGATCAAGAGAAAACGACATTCACATGTCCATCTGGAGTATTTGCATACAGAAGGATGCCATTTGGCCTGTGCAATGCACCTGCAACCTTTCAGAGGTGCATGCTCTCAATTTTCTCTGATATGGTGGAAAAATTTCTGGAAGTCTTCATGGATGACTTTTCAGTATTTGGAGACTCATTCAGCTCCTGTCTTGACCATCTAGCACTTGTTCTAAAGAGATGCCAAGAGACTAACCTGGTTTTAAACTGGGAAAAATGTCACTTTATGGTGACTGAAGGAATTGTCCTTGGGCACAAAATCTCAAACAAGGGAATAGAGGTGGATCAAGCTAAGGTAGAGGTAATTGAAAAATTACCACCACCTGCCAATGTTAAGGCAATTAGAAGCTTTCTGGGGCATGCAGGATTCTATAGGAGGTTTATAAAGAATTTTTCAAAAATCGCCAAACCTCTGAGCAACCTGCTAGCTGCTGACAGGCCATTTGTCTTTGATAAGGAGTGTCTGCAGGCATTTGAGACTTTGAAAGCTAAATTGGTCACAGCACCAATCATCTCTGCACCAAACTAGACATTGCCATTTGAACTAATGTGTGATGCCAGTGACCATGCCATTGGCGCAGTGTTGGGACAAAGGCATGACAAGCTTTTGCACGTCATTTACTATGCCAGCCGTGTTCTAAATGACGCATAGAAGAATTACACAACCACAGAAAAAGAGCTACTTGCAGTGGTTTACGCCATTGACAAATTCAGATCCTATTTAGTAGGATCAAAAGTGATTGTGTACACTGATCATGCTGCTCTTAAATATTTACTCACAAAGCAGGATTCAAAACCCAGACTTATAAGATGGGTGTTGCTTCTGCAAGAGTTTGATATAGAAATAAGAGACAGAAAAGGGACAGAGAATCAGGTAGCAGATCACCTGTCCCGAATAGAACCAGTAGAAGGGGCGTCCCTCCCTCTTACTGAGATCTCTGAAACCTTTCCGGATGAGCAACTCTTTGCCATCCAGGAAGTGCCATGGTTTGCAGATATTGCAAACTACAAGGCAGTGAGGTTCATACCTAAAGAGTACAGTAGGCAGCAATCAAAGAAATTGATCACAGATGCAAAGTACTATCTTTGGGATGAACCATATCTCTTCAAGAGATGTGCAGACGGAGTAATCCGTAGATGTGTGCCTAAGGAAGAAGCGCAGAAGATCCTATGGCACTGCCATGGATCACAGTATGGAGGACATTTGGAAGTGAGCGAACAGCCACAAGAGTCCTCCAATGTGGCTTCTACTGGCCTACTCTCTATAAAGATTCCCGAGTGTTTGTACTTAATTGTGACAGTTGCCAAAGATCTGGCAATCTGCCTCACAGTTATGCCATGCCTCAACAAGGGATCTTGGAGATTGAGTTGTTTGATGTATGGGGTATTGACTTCATGGGACCTTTCCCACCATCATACTCAAACACTTATATTCTGGTGGCAGTGGATTATGTATCCAAATGGGTGGAGGCTATTGCAACACCCACTAATAACACTAAAACAGTATTAAAATTCCTCCAGAAACACATCTTCAGCAGATTTGGTACCCCTAGAGTATTAATCAGTGATGGGGCACTCATTTCTACAATAAACAGCTTTACTCTGCTTTGGTTCGTTATAGAGTTAGCCACAGGGTAGCTACTCCGTATCACCCACAGACTAATGGGTAAGCTGAAGTCTCAAATAGAGAACTCAAAAGAATCCTGGAACGGACTGTAATTAACCGTAGAAGGGATTGAGAAAGAAGCTTGGATGATGCTCTGTGGGCATACAGAACAGCATTCAAGACCCCTATAGGGACCTCTCCATACCAGCTTGTGTATGGAAAGGCATGTCACTTGCCAGTGGAACTGGAACACAAGGCCTACTGGGCAACCAGATTCCTAAACCTTGATGCCAAGTTAGCTGGAGAAAAACGATTGCTCCAGCTAAATGAGCTAGAGGAATTTAGACTCAATGCTTTCGAGAATGCAAAAATTTACAAAGAGAAAGCGAAAAGATGGCATGATAAGAAATTATCATCCAGAGTCTTTGAGCCGGGGCAGAAAGTTCTGCTATTTAATTCTAGGCTCAAATTATTCCCCGGGAAATTAAAATCCCAGTGGAGAGGTCCATATGTGATTACAAGTGTATCACCATATGGATACGTAGAGCTTCAGGATAATAAATCTAACAAAAAGTTTATTGTTAATGGACAGAGAGTTAAACATTATCTTGAAAGCAATTTTGAGCAAGAATGCTCAAAACTGAGACTTGATTAAAAGCTCAGTAATAGTCCAGCTAACGACATTAAAGAAGCGCTTGCTGGGAGGCAACCCAGCCATTCACAAAATTTAATTTTATTTGTTTTTGCTAATTAATTGATTTTTACAGATATATGTCAGAGTATCTTCAAAAGGTAAAATAGCAATTGATTGAATTCACAGAGTTGCAGGGAAATTTGGAAGCTCACTGGCATGAAAAAGCCAGTGAGAAACGTTTTGGGCGTTGAACGCCCAAAAGAAGCACCCACTGGGCGTTCAACGCCAGTAAGGGTAGCCATCTGGGCGTTAAACGCCAGAAAGGAGCATCTTCTGGGCGTTGAATGCCAGAAAGAAGCACCTTCTGGGCGTTTAACGCCAGATTGATAGCATCCTGGGCGTTCAGAAAAACGCCCAGTGACAAAGGACTTCCTGGCGTTCAACGCCAGAAAGAAGCAACAGCTGGGCGTTGAACGCCCAGGAGAAGCAACAATTGGGCGTTAAACGCCCAAAACATGCAGCAGTTGGGCGTTTAACGCCAGGATGGTGGGGAGGAGGTAAAATTCGTTTTTCTTCAAAAATTTTCTAATTTTTATATTTCAATTCATGATTTCTTGCATAAACATGTTTCCAAATATCATCCTTCAATTCCAAAAAGTTTTAATCCTAATTTCTAAAATCCCTAATTTCTGAAATCCCTTTTTCAAAGATTTTACATGCATCTTCATCCATAAAGACAGATGATTTCCAATCCAATCCAACTCTTTTTTTTAAGTTTTTCAAAATTTAATTATCTTTTAAAATCTTTTTCAAATTAAAAATTCAGATTTAATTCAGATCTTTTTAAATTATATCCTTTTCTTATCATATTTATCTTTTATAAATCATATCTCTTATCTTATATCTTTTTCTTATTTTCGAATACCCACCCCTCCCATTATATTCACTTTCGGCGTCCCTCTCCTCATCCACCATTCCACACTTGCTCTCCTTCTATCCCTCTTCTCTCTCTTCTTTTGCTTGAGGACAAGCAAACTTCTAAGTTTGGTGTGCTTATCCGTGATCACAAAAACATACTCACTTTGATCATGGCCCCTAAAGGAAAACAACCCAACCCAAGAGGCAAGAAAGAGAATACTCCAAAGCCACTTTGGAATCAAGGGAAGTTCTTAACTAAAGAACATTCAGACCATTACTACAAAATAATGAGTCTAAGATCAGTGATCCCGGAAGTCAAGTTCGATCTGAAAGAAGATGAATATCCGGAGATCCAAGAACAAATTCGAAACAGGAACTGGGAAATCCTAGCTAATCCTGAAACGAAAGTGGGAAGGAACATGGTTCAGGAGTTCTATGCTAATCTATGGCAGTCAGACAGGCAAAGAATAATTGGAGCTGCCCTCTATGACCATTGGACCTTAGTCAGAGGAAAGATTGTTCATACCCATCCTGACAAAATCAGGGAGATCTTCAAGCTTCCTCAACTGAAAGATGATCCAGACTCCTTTAATAGGAGAATGATGAGGGTAAATAAAGGCTTGGACAAGATTCTAGAGGATATATGCATCCCTGAAGCCAGGTGGACCACCAGCACGACTGGCATCCCAAATCAACTCAAAAGAGAATATCTCAAACCAGTAGCCAGAGGCTGGCTGGATTTCATTGGGCGTTCTATATTGCCCACCAGCAACCGTTCTGAAGTTACTATTAAAAGAGCAGTGATGATTCACTGCATCATGTTGGGAAAAGAAGTAGAAGTCCATCAACTGATCTCGTGTGAATTATACAAAATAGCAAACAGGAATTCCAAGGACGCCAGATTAGCTTATCCAAGCTTAATTTCTATGCTCTGCAAAGATGCCGGAGTGAAGATGGAAATAACAGAGTATATCTCAGTTGAGAGGCCAATCACTAGAATATCAATGGACAGACAACAGCTGCAGGATGATCCAATCAAGAGGAGAGCACAGAAAGTCCTCCCAGAACTCCCTCAATTCGAATATTGGGAACATCTTGAGGCATCTATTTCCAAATTGCAAGAAGCTATGAACCAAATAAAGGAAGAACAGAACAATCAAAGTAGCATGCTTTGCAAACTGCTTAAGGAACAAGAAGAGCAAGGGCGTGATTAGTATATCTATTCTGGTTTTATTCCCAATTAAGTTATAATTTATTTTTCTCATCATCATCAGACATCAATGAAATAGTAGATAATTAGAATAAAGAAGTAATTTATTTTTCGAGTTCTTAATAATAAAAATTATAATTAACTATATGTGGTGGCAATACTTTTTGTTCTCTGAATGAATGCTTGAACAATGCATAATTTTTATCTTGAATTTTATGAATATTGGCTCCTGAAAGAATGAGGAACACGAAAAATACTATTGATGATCTGAAAAATCATGAATTTGATTCTTGAAGCAAGAAAAAGCAGTGAAAAAAAAATTTACAAGAAATCATTGGATTAAGAAAAGGATCCAAGGCTTTGAGCATCAGTGGATAGGAGGGCCCAAGGAAGTAGTTCCAGGTCTAAGCGGCTAAATCAAGCTGTCCCTAACCATGTGCTTGTGGCATGCAGGTCCAAGTGAAAAGCTTGAGACTGAGTGGTTAAAGTCGTGATCCAAAGCAAAAGAGTGTGCTTAAGAGCTCTGGACACATCTAACTGGGGACTCTAGCAAAGCTGAGTCACAATCTGAAAAGGTTCACCCAGTCATGTGTCTGTGGCGTTTATGTATCTGGTGGTAATACTGGAAAACAAAGTGCTTAGGGCCACGGCCAAGACTCATAAAGTAACTGTGTTCAAGAATCAACAAACTACACTAGGAGAATCAATAATACTATCTGAATTCTGAGTTCCTATGGATGCCAATCATTCTGAATTTCAAAGGATAAAGGGATATGCCAAAACTGTTCAGAAACAAAAAGCTACAATCCCCGCTCATCTAATAAGAATCTGAGCTCCATTTAAAACTCTTAGATATTATTACTTCTTAATTTCTTTTCATCCTATTTTATTTATCTAGTTGCTTGAGGACAAGCAACAGTTTAAGTTTGGTGTTGTGATGAGCGGATATTTTATACGCTTTTTGGGGGTAATTTCATGTAGATTTTAGTATGTTTTAATTGGTTTTTAGTAGAATATTATTAGTTTTTAGGCAAAAATCATATTTCTGGACTTTACTATGAGTTTGTGTGTTTTTCTATGATTTCAGGTATTTTCTGGCTGAAATTGAGGGAGTTGAGCAAAAATCCGAGTTAGGCTGAAAAAGGACTGCTGATGCTGTTGGATCCTGACCTCACTGCACTCGAAATGGATTTTCTGGAGCTACAGGAGTCCAATTGGCGCGCTCTCAACGGCGTTGGAAAGTAGACATCTAGGGCTTTCCATCAATATATAATAGTCCATACTTTGCATGAAGATAGATGACGTAAACTGGCGTTCAACGTCAGTATCATGCTGCTGTCTGGCGTCCAGCGCCAGAAACAGGTTACAAGTTGGAGTTCAACGCCAGAAACAGGTTATAACCTGGCGTTGAACGCCCAAAACAGCCCCAGGCACGTGAGAAGCTTAAGTCTCAGCCCCAGCACACACCAAGTGGGCCCCAGAAGTGGATTTCTGCATCATCTATCATAGTTTACTCATTTTCTGTAAATCTAGGTTACTAGTTTACTATTTAAACAACTTTTAGAGACTTATTTTGTATCTCATGACATTTTCAGATCTGAATTTTATACACTTTGACGGCATGAGTCTCTAAACTCCATTGTTGGGGGTGAGGAGCTCTGCAGCGTCTCGATGAATTAATGCAATTGTTTCTATTTCACTCAAACGTGTGTGTTCCTATCTAAGATGTTTATTCGCGCTTAATTATGAAGGAGGTGATGATCCGTGACACTCATCACCTCCCTCAATCCATGAACGTGTGCCTGACAAACACCTCCGTTCTACATCAGACTGAATGAGCTTCTCTTAGATTCCTTAATCAGAATCTCCGTGGTATAAGCTAGAATTGATGGTGGCCACTCTTGAGAATCCAGAAAGTCTAAACCTTGTCTGTGGTATTCCGAGTAGGATTCAAGGATTGAATGGCTGTGACGAGCTTCAAACTCGCGATTGCTGGGCGTGATGACAAACGCAAAAGGATCAATGAATCCTATTCCAACATGATCGAGAACCAACAGCTGATTAGCCGTGCTGTGACAGAGCATCTGGACCATTTTCACTGAGAGGATGGGAGGTAGCCACTGACAATGGTGATACCCTACATACAGCTTGCCGTAGATGGGCTTTACAAACAATTGAGTTGAATATTACATTGCAGAAATTCAGAGGACAAAGCATCTCCAAAACTCCAACATATTCCCCATTACTGCACAACAAGTAACGATTTTATTCTCTTTTATTTTTCCAATCTAATAATTCCCATTGATAATTTTGATTGATATCATGACTAAGAATAATAAAATAAACATAGCTTGCTTCAAACCAATAATCTCCGTGGGATCGACCCTTACTCACGTAAGGTATTACTTGGACGACCCAGTGCACTTGCTGGTTAGTTGTGCGAAATCATAAGAAATCTTGATTTTGATATTGAGATATTAATTTCGTGCACCAAACCTCCCTAGGAGTTTTATTGCTGAAAAATAAAGATGATTTATCCAAGTTCACCTTTTGGCCACTCACATTCTCAAAATTCAAAAGCAGCTCCATAATTCTGTCACAAATATCATCATTCATCTTACAAAATATAATTGAGTCATCTGCAAAAAAAAAATGATTCATTGTTGGGCATCTTCAATTAATTTGAATACATGAGAGGATACCATTTTGCTCTACCTTGTTCAAAAGTTAGGAAAAATCTTTCGCACAAAATAGAAACAGATAGGGAGATTGAGGGTCACCTTGACGGATATCTTTATTTGGCTTGAAAAAGTCATAGGGTTGTCCTTCAACAACGATAGAGTACGAAACAGTTGTCACCACCTCTTGTATCCAGCCAATCTATCTTGAATCAAAACCAAGCTTCTCTAGCATAAACCATAGGAATTGCCACTCAATTCTATCATATGCTTTGTTCATATCAAGTTTCAAAGCCATCTCATTAACCAAACCCCTCTTCTTAGTTTTCAAGTAGTGCATGCATTCATGGACTATAAGAATATTGTCAGAGATTAGTCAGCCTTTTACAAAGGCGCTCTGAATTGGACTAATCAGACAATTCATGAAACTCTAGAGCCGATAAACCAATACCTTTGCATATGGGATCTTAAAAATTAGGCAAATGTGGGTGTGGTTGAAGCTTTTTAATATTCTACCACTAACAAATAAATTTTGGATTGTTTTAAAAATATCTTCCTCTACAATATCCCAATAGAATTGAAAGAATATAAAAGTGAATCCGTCATCACCTGGGACACTCTGGGGATGGACACTAAAAACTGCTCTCTTAACTTCCTCCATTGAGACTGGACGCAACAATTTACGATTCAAGGCAGGGATAACTTTAGCACCAAAATATTCAAATAGAGGGGCTGGATCAGCATTGTTAGTTGAAGTAAACATTTTCTTAAAAAATTGACATGAGCAGAAATTGGCAGATCAAGAATTAATTAGAGAAATGGCGTTGTGAGTACAGTTCTTAACCGGCAAAAATTTACTCGTCAATTTTGAAAAGGGTTGTCACAAATTTCAGAAATAAAATACTGGGAGTATGAGTCCCAGGTCATCTCTCAACGGGTTGCAGGAAGATGTGCTATTTTATCAATCAGAGGTTTTCAAAAGGGGTTTTGAATTTGTTGAACAGAAAATTAAATTAGAGAATTTATATGATTTAAATAAAATCTTGACTGGAAGAAGATTAATTGGAAGTTCTATCCTTGTTAGAATTTTATCAAGAGCAATTAATAATTAGTCATTGTTTTAATTTAGTTAACCCTCAACGAATGAAGGAAAGTCAAATTAAAAGTTAACTTCTATTCACAAGTCCTAATCCTCTCCCTTGGGAAGGATTAGAGTTAGTGACTAACAAGTCAACCAACAATAAACCAATTACAATTGAACTCTTGAGTATTCCAACTCAAGGTTCTCCTTTTAATCATCTCCCAATCAAGTTGGAGAACTACTCACTCATCATAATTATAGACTTCACAAAGTCAATGGGAAAAATAAGAGAAGACATAATAAATAATAATAAAAGAGATTAATTAAAAATAAAAATGGTATTGTATTAATAAACTATGAAAAATAATCCAATGTCAACTCTGGATAAATTAGGAATATGGAAGAGTAAATGAAAAGTAAAATAACAAGCTATAATGACTAGTACCGGAGGTAGACTCTTCTCAAAAGCTAAGGCCAAAATTCTTCAAAATCCTAATTTATGAATGTTCAAGTGAGAAACCTAGGGGAGGAGTAAATTCAGATCTAAAATCTTGAAATTGTGCGAAATGAATTGTTCTCTTGTCTCTGCATGTTCCCTGGCTCTAATCTGTGTTTCTGGGCCGAAAACTGGGTTGAAATGCAGCCTAGAATCTGTGCCAGCGACTTCTAAAATTCTGCAAATCACGCACGTCACGCGGCCGCGTCGTCCACGCGGTCGCGTCACTCAGCGTTTCTCGTACCACGCATGCGCGTCGTCCACGCATTTGCGTCGTTCGTGCAGCTTCCAATCCGCGCGGTCGCGTCAGGCACGCGAACGCGTCACTCTGATTTCTTCCATTTCGCGCGGTCGCATGAGCCATGCGACCGCGTGACTTCTCGCTGGTCATCTCCTCAATTCCTTGTGTTCCTTCCATTTTTGCACGCTTCCTCTTTACTCCTTACGCCATCCTTGTCCTGTGAAGCCTGAAACACTTAACACACAGATCACGACATCGAATGGTACGAAGGAAGATAAAAATATACAACTAACAGGTCTTTAGGAAGCAAGTTATCAATCATAGAATATTTTTAGGAAGGAATTATAAATACATGCAAATCATATGAATAAGCGGGTGAAGACTTGATAAAACCACACAATTAAACACAATATGAATCATAAAATAGTGGTTTATCAACCTCCCCACACTTAAACATTAGCATGTCCTCATGCTAAGTTGAAGGAGATAAATATGAATGAATAGGAACATGTAAGACTCATGCAATGCAACCTATATACATATGAATGCAACTATATGATTTTGTCTACATGATTAAAAATAGATAAGTTCTCTAAGACAAAATATGGGGCAGATTTCACCAATTCAATTTATATTATAAAAGCAGATAAATTTGTAAGAAGATAGCTCGTGAAAGCAGGGAATACAGGACTAAGCATTGAACCCTTACTGTTGGTGCGTGTGCACTCTAATCATCTCTAGTATATAGGTAATCACTCTATCCTTCTCTAATCATGCTTTCAACAATTTTGTTTTTCACCTAATCAATCAACAATTTTAAAGGGCCAATGCAAACATCATGAGGTCTTTTTGTGGTTGTAATGGGGCTAAGGTAAGAGTGAGGATACACATATGGCTAAGTGAGCTTATACATTGAATCTTTAATTAACCTAAGCTCTCACCTAACATACATATATTCTATATAATTTTAACATTCATCTTAGCTACCCAAAATCTCCTTTTCACATTCCATACTCATGCATCAACCTTTATTTTAATTTTATATCACATGTGCATTGATTATTAAACTCTGACTTATCATTGGGGTGATTTTGTCCCCTTATTCACTAAAATAAAGAAATTTTTAAAAAATTTTTTTGCACATAGATTTGTAATTTTTCTTTTATGGTTTCACATGAGTAGGAACCCAAATTCCCTTTATTTTATCATGACGTATTTTTCTATTACCCTTTATTCCCACAATTTTCTTATACTCAGTTAACACACAAATTCTATCTTAAGCTAACCAAAGATTCAATTGAGATTTTCAATTGTTTTTCTACTTAAGGCTAGTAATGTGATAAAATATAGAACAAATGGGATTAAAAACGGCTCAAAGTGGTTAACAAAGGTAATTAAAAGGGTTGGCTTATCTGGGGTACGTGAGCTAAACAAACAATGACCTCAATCATATGCATGCACATAACACATTAACATTGGACATATAGGATAAAACAAAATTCAGATTACAATCATAGAGAAAAAAACACAAGGAAATAAAAATGTATATGGTTAAATAGTATAACCATGTATTTAGGCTCAAAGTCTCACGGGTTGTGTGTTCTTTTTAGCTCAAAAATCCTATTCCAATTTCAACTTCAAACAAATTTAACATAAATGTTTTGATTTAAATTAGTAAAATTTTCGAAAAATATATGGTCTTAAAAGAAACTTATTATCTTTTCAATCAGGTAGAGCATGCATGCAATTAACCTACTAATATGCAATCTATTCTATTCTAAAGAAAAAGAAGTTGGTGTTAGGGGGAAAGAATTACCTCCGGAAGTCAGGTACTGACCGACCTCCCCACACTTAAGGCTTTGCACCGTCCTCAGTGCCATCTGTCAGGAACAAGGGTAGGCTGGTGGCAGTATCTCCACAGTCGGGACCGTCATGGCTCCCTGTGCTGGTAAAGGAAGTGGAGTCCAGAGTGCCTGGGTCCTCGTCAGGTCTGTGGTTGCCTGTGAGTAGCTCTTTGAGGTATTTGAATCGGCGGTGGTTTCGGCGCTCTCGAAGCTTTGCTTTCTGGTCTTGTTGGTCCAACCTCTTCAGTATTTGATGCAGTAGCTGACTAGTAAATGGTGGAATGTTTGCAGCATCTTCTGTGGACTGGTTGGTAGTGGCAGGTGGTGGCCTGAGATATCTCCCGTTAGGGACGTACTGATCATCCCGTGGAAGTATGGCTTTGGTGTCCCCAGCTCTGTAGGAGACTCTGGCTGCTGAGACAAGATCTGAGACTAAGGCGGGGAAAGGAAGGTTGCCCACGATTTGCACGTGTCCCATGGCATTCCGGATGTGTCTTGGTAGATTTAGAGGCTGGTCTGTGAGGATGCACCATAGTAGAACGGCCATGTCTGTGGTGAAGAAGGACTCATGAGTGCTCAGAAAGACGTAATGGGATATAATCTGTGCCCATTGGTGCACGAAATTGTGATCACTACTTTTCACAACTCAAATAATCCCCGGTAATGAATCCAAAAACTTGGTGCTCAATACCATGGTATAAACACAACTTCGCACAACTAACCAGCAAGTGCACTGGGTCGTCCAAGTAATAAACCTTATGCGAGTAAGGGTCGATCCCACGGAGATTGTTGGTATGAAGAAAGCTATGGTCACCTTGTAAATCTCAGTCAGGCAGATTCAAATGGTTATGAATGATATATGAATAAAGCATAAAGTAAAGATAGAGATACTTATGTAATTCATTGGTGAGAACTTCAGATAAGCGAATGGAGATACTTTGTCCCTTCCGTCTCTTTGCTTTCCTACTGTCTTCATCCAATCCTTCTTACTCCTTTCCATGGCAAGCTGTATGTTGGGCATCACCGTTGTTAGTGGCTACAATCCCGTCCTCTCAGTGAAAATGTTCAACGCACCCTGTCACGGCACGGCTAATCATCTGTCGGTTCTCAATCAGGTTGGAGTAGAATCCATTGATTCTTTTGCGTCTGTCACTAACGCCCAGCCTTCAGGAGTTTGAAGCTCGTCACAGTCATTCAATCATTAAATCCTACTCAGAATACCACAGACAAGGTTTAGACCTTCCGGATTCTCTTGAATGCCGCCATCAATTCTAGCTTATACCACGAAGATTCCGATTAAAGAATCCAAGAGATAAACATTCAAGCCTTGTTTGCTTGTAGAACGGGAGTGGTTGTCAGGCACGCGTTCATAAGTGAGAATGATGATGAGCGTCACATAATCATTACATTCATCAAGTTCTTGAGTGCGAATGAATATCTTGGAATAAGAACAAGCTGAATTGAATAGAAGAATAATAGTAATTGCATTAATACTCGAGGTACAGCAGAGCTCCACACCTTAATCTATGGTGTGTAGAAACTCCACCGTTGAAAATACATAAGAACAAGGTCTAGGCATGGCCGAGAGGCCAGCCCCTAATGATCTAAGAACTAGACGTCCAAAGATGATCCTAAGATCGAAAATGATCCAAAGATGAAAATACAATAGCAAAAGGTCTTTTTTATAAAGAACTAGTAGCCTAAGGTTTACAGAAATGAGTAAATGACAAAAAAATCCACTTCCGGGCCCACTTGGTGTGTGCTTGGGCTGAGCATTGAAGCATTTTCGTGTAGAGACTCTTCTTGGAGTTAAACGCCAGCTTTTGTGCCAGTTTGGGCGTTTAACTCCCATTCTTGTGCCAGTTCCGGCGTTTAACGCTGAGCAGTTTTGAGCTGATTTGGAACGCCAGTTTGGGCCATCAAATCTCGGGCAAAGTATAGACTATTATACATTGCTGGAAAGCCCAGGATGTCTACTTTCCAATGCCGTTGAAAGCGCGCCAATTAGGCTTCTGTAGCTCCAGAAAATCCACTTCGAATGCAGGGAGGTCAGAATACAACAGCATCTGCAGTCCATTTCAGTCTCTGAATCAGATTTTTGCTCAGGTCCCTCAATTTCAGCCAAAAAATACCTGAAATCACAGAAAAACACACAAACTCATAGTAAAGTTCATAAAAGTGAATTTTAACTAAAAACTAATAAAAATATACTAAAAACTAACTAAAACATACTAAAAACAATGCCAAAAAGCGTACAAATTATCCGCTCATCACAAAACCAAACTTAAATTGTTGCTTGTCCCCAAGCAACTAAAAATCAAATAAGATAAAAAGAAGAGAATATACAATGAATTCCAAAAACATCTATGAAGATCAGTATTAATTAGATGAGCGGGGCTTTTAGTTTTTGCCTTTGAATAGTTTTGGCATCTCACTCTATCCTTTGAAATTCAGAATGATTGGCTTCTATAGGAACTCAGAATCCAGATAGTGTTATTGATTCTCCTAGTTGAGTATGATGATTCTTGAACACAGCTACTTTATGAGTCTTGGCCGTGGCCCAAAGCACTCTGTCTTCCAGTATTACCACCGGATACATACATGCCACAGACACATAATTGGGTGAACCTTTTCAGATTGTGACTCAGCTTTGCTAGAGTCCCCAATTAGAGGTGTCCAGGGTTCTTAAGCACACTCTTTTTGCCTTGGATCACAACTTTATTTCTTTCTTTTTCTTTCTTTTTCTCTTTCTCCCTTTTTTTTCGCTTCTTCTCTTTTTTTTTTCTTTTTTCTTTTTTTTTTTGTATTCACTGCTTTTTCTTGCTTCAAGAATTATTTTATGATTTTTCAGATCCTCAGTAACATGTCTCCTTTTTCATCATTCTTTCAAGACCCAACATTCATGAACCACAAATTCAAAAGACATATGCACTGTTTAAGCATACATTCAGAAAACAAAAGTATTGCCACCACATCAAAATAATTAATCTGTTATAAAATTTAAAATTCATGCAATTCTTCTTTTTTTTTTCAATTAAGAACATGTTTCATTTAAGAAAGGTGATGGATTCATAGGACATTCATAACTTTAAGTCATAGACACTAAGACACTAATGATCATAAGACACAAACATAGATAAACATAAGCATGATTTTTCGAAAAATAGGAAAATAAGGAACAAGGAAATCAAAGAACGGGTCCACCTTAGTGATGGCGGCTTGTTCTTCCCCTTGAAGATCTTATGGAGTACTTGAGCTCCTCAATGTCTCTTCCTTGCCTTTGTTGCTCCTCTCTCATGATTCTTTGATCTTTTCTAATTTCATGAAAGAGGATGGAATGTTCTTGGTGCTCCACCCTTAGTTGTCCCATGTTGGAACTCAATTCTCCTAGGGAGGTGTTGATTTACTCCCAATAGTTTTGTGGAGGAAAGTGCATCCCTTGAGGCATCTCAGGGATTTCATGATGAGTGAGATCTCTTGTTTGCTCCATCCTTTTCTTAGTGATGGGCTTGTCCTCATCAATGGGGATGTCTCCCTCTATGTCAACTCCAACTGAATAACAGAGGTGACAAATGAGATGAGGAAAGGCTAACCTTGCCAAGGTAGAGGACTTGTCCGCCACCTTATAAAGTTCTTGGGCTATAACCTCATGAACTTCTACTTCTTCTTCAATCATGATGCTATGAATCATGATGGCCCGGTCTAGAGTAACTTCGGACCGGTTGCTAGTGGGAATGATTGAGCGTTGGATAAACTCCAACCATCCCCTAGCCACGGGCTTGAGGTCATGCCTTCTCAGTTGAACCGGCTTCCCTCTTGAATCTCTCTTCCATTGGGCGCCCTCTTCACAGATGTCTATGAGGACTTGGTCCAACCTTTGATCAAAGTTGACCCTTCTAGTATAAGGGTGTTCATCTCCTTGCATCATGGGCAAGTTGAATGCCAACCTTACATTTTCCGGACTAAAATCTAAGTATTTCCCCCGAACCATTGTAAGCCAATTCTTTGGGTCCGGGTTCACACTTTGATCATAGTTCTTGGTGATCTATGCATTGGCATAGAACTCTTGAACCATTAAGATTCTGACTTGTTGAATGGGGTTGGTAAGAACTTCCCAACCTCTTCTTCGGATCTCATGTCGGATCTCCGGATATTCACTCTTTTTGAGTTTAAAAGGGACATCGGGGATCACCTTCTTCAAGGCCACAACTTCATAGAAGTGGTCTTGATGCACCCTTGAGATGAATCTCTCCATCTCCCATGACTCGGAGGTGGAAGCTTTTGCCTTCCCTTTCCTCTTTCTAGAGGTTTCTCCGGCCTTGGATGCCATAAATGGTTATGGAAAAACAAAAAGCAATGATTTTACCACACCAAACTTAAAAGGTTTGCTCGTCCTCGAGCAAAAGAAGAAAGAAGAGAGTAGAAGAAGAAGAAATAGAGGAGATGGAGATGGCGTATGGTTTGGCCAAAGGGGGAGAAGTAGTGTTTAGGTTGTGTGAAAATGAAGGAGTGAAGATGGGTTTATATAGGGTGAAGAGAGGGGTAGGTTTCGGCTATGGGAGGGAAAGTGGTTTAAATTTGAATGGTGAGGTAGGTGAGGTTTTATGAAGGATGGATGTGAGTGGTGAAGAGAAAGATGGGATTTGATAGGTGAGGGGTTTTTGGGGAAGAGGTGTTGAGGTGATTGGTGAATGGGTGAAGAAGAGAGAGAGAGTGGTGGGGATCCTGTGGGATCCACAGATCCTGAGGTGTCAAGGAAAAGTCATCCCTGCACCAAATGGCGAGCAAAATTACTCTTCATGCCAATTCTGGCGTTAAACGCTGGGCTGGTGCCCCTTTCTAGCGTTTAACGCCAGCTTCTTGCCCTTTCCTGGCGTTTAACGCCAGTCTGGTGCCCCTTTTTGGCATTAAACGCCCAGAATGGTGCCAGACTGGGCGTTAAACGCCCATTTGCTGCCCTTACTGGCGTTTAAACGCCAGTAAGATCTTCCTCCAGGGTGTGCTATTTTTCTTTCTGTTTTTTATTCTGTTTTTGCTTTTTCAATTGATTTTGTGACTTTCCATGATCATCAACCTACAGAAAACATAAAATAACAAAGGAAAACTATATAAATATAACATTGGGTTGCCTCCCAACAAGCACTTCTTTAATGTCAGTAGCTTGACAGTGGGCTCTTATGGAGCCTCACAAATGTTCAGAGCAATGTTGGAACCTCCCAACACCAAACTTAGAGTTTGAATGTGGGGGTTCAACACCAAACTTCGAAGTTGGTTATGGCCTCCCAACACCAAACTTAGAGTTTGACTGTGGGGGCTCTGTTTGACTCTGTTTTGAGAGAAGCTCTTCATGCTTCCTCTCCATGGTGATAGAGGGATATCCTTGAGCCTTAAACACAAAGGATTCTTCATTCACTTGAATGATCAATTCTCCTCTGTCCACATCAATCACAGCCTTTGCTATGGCTAGGAAGGGTCTGCCAAGGATGATGGATTCATCCATGCACTTCCCAGTCTCTAGGACTATGAAATCAGCAGGGATGTAATGATCTTCAACCTTTACCAGAACATCCTCTACAAGTCCATAAGCTTGTTTCTTTGAATTGTCTGCCATCTCTAGTGAGATTCTTGCAGCTTGTACCTCAAAGATCCCTAGCTTCTCCATTACAGAGAGAGGCATGAGGTTTACACTTGACCCTAAGTCACACAGAGCCTTCTTAAAGGTCATGGTGCCTATGGTACAAGGTATTGAAAACTTCCCAGGATCTTGTCTCTTTTGAGGTAATCTCTGCCTAGACAAGTCATCCAGTTCTTTGGTGAGCAAAGGAGGTTCGTTCTCCCAAGTCTCATTACCAAATAACTTATCATTTAGCTTCATGATTGCTCCAAGGTATTTAACAACTTGCTCTTCAGTGACATATTCATCCTCTTCAGAGGAAGAATACTCATCAAAACTCCTGAATGGCAGAAGTAAGTCCAATGGAATCTCTATGGTCTCAATGTGAGCCTCAGATTCCCATGGTTCCTCATTAGGGAACTCATTGGAGGCCAGTGGACGTCCATTGAGGTCTTCCTCAGTGGCGTTCACTGCCTCTTCCTCCTCTCCAAATTTGGCCATGTTGATGGCCTTGCACTCTCCTTTTGGATTTTCTTCTGTATTGCTTGGAAAAGTACTAGGAGGGAGTTTAGTAATTTTCTTGCTCAGCTGTCCCACTTGTGCCTCCAAATTCCTAAATGAGGACCTTGTTTCAGTAATGAAACTTTGACTGGTTTTGATTAGATCAGAGACCATGGTTGCTAAGTCAGAGTGGCTCTGCTTAGAATTCTCTGTCTGTTGCTGAGAAGATGATGGAAAAGGCTTGCCATTGCTAAACCTGTTTCTTCCACCATTATTGTTGTTGAAACCTTGTTGAGGTCTCTGTTGATCCTTCCATGAGAGATTTGGATGATTTTTCCATGAAGAATTATAGGTGTTTCCATAGGGTTCTCCCATGTAATTCACCTCTTCCATTGAAGGGTTCTCAGGATCATAAGCTTCTTCTTCAGATGAAGCGTCCTTAGTACTTGATGAGCGGATAATTTGTACGCTTTTTGGCATTGTTTTTAGTATGTTTCTAGTAGGATTTAGTTAGTTTTTATTATATTTTTATTAGTTTTTAGTTAAAATTCACTTTTCTGGACTTTACTATGAGTTTGTGTGTTTTTCTGTGATTTCAGGTATTTTCTGGCTGAAATTGAGGGACTTGAGCAAAAATCTGATTCAGAGACTGAAATGGACTGCAGATGCTGTTGGATTCTGACCTCCCTGCACTCGAAGTGGATTTTCTGGAGCTACAGAAGCTCAATTGGCGCGCTCTCAACGGCGTTGGAAAGTAGACATCCTGGGCTTTCCAGCAATGTATAATAGTCCATACTTTGCCCAAGATTTGATGGCCCAAACCGGCATTCCAAATCAGCTCAAAACTGCCCGGCGTTTAACACCGGAACTGGCACAAGAATGGGAGTTAAACGCCCAAACTGGCACAAAAGCTGGCGTTTAACTCCAAGAAGAGTCTCTACACGAAAATGCTTCAATGCTCAGCCCAAGCACACACCAAGTGGGCCCGGAAGTGGATTTTTCTGTCATTTACTCATTTTTGTAAACCCTAGGCTACTAGTTCTCTATAAATAAGACCTTTTGCTATTGTATTTTCATCTGGAGATCTTTGAATCTTTTGATCACTGGGGGGCTGGCCTCACGGCCATGCCTAGACCTTGTTCTTATGTATTTTCAACGGTGGAGTTTCTACACACCATAGATTAAGGTGTGGAGCTCTGCTGTACCTCGAGTATTAATGCAATTACTATTGTTCTTCTATTCAATTCAGCTTGTTCTTATTCCAAGATATTCATTCGCAATCAAGAACATGATGAATGTGATTATTATGTGACACTCATCATCATTCTCACTTATGAACGCGTGATTGACAACCACTTCCGTTCTACAAGCAAACAAGGCTCTAATGTTTATCTCTTGGATTCTTTAACCGGAATCTTCGTGGTATAAGCTAGAATTGATGGCGGCATTCAAGAGAATCCGGAAGGTCTAAACATTGTCTGTGGTATTATGAGTAGGATTCAATGATTGAATGACTGTGACGAGCTTCAAACTCGCGATTGTGGGGCGTTAGTGACAGACGCAAAAGAATCACTGGATTCTATTCCGACATGATCAAGAACCGACAGCTGAATAGCCGTGCCGTGACAGGGTGCGTTGAACATTTTCACTGAGATGACGGGACTGTAGCCATTGACAACGGTGATGCCCAACATACAGCTTGTCATGGAAAGGAGTAAGAAGGATTGGATGAAGACAGTAGGAAAGCAGAGAGACGGAAGGGACAAAGCATCTCCATACGCTTATCTGAAATTCTCACCAATGAATTACATAAGTATCTCTATCTTTATCTTTATGTTTTATTCATATATCATCCATAACCATTTGAGTCTGCCTGACTGAGATTTACAAGGTGACCATAGCTTGCTTCATACCAACAATCTCCGTGGGATTGACCCTTACTCGCGTAAGGTTTATTACTTGGACGAACCAGTGCACTTGCTGGTTAGTTGTGCGAAGTTGTGTTTATGCCATGGTATTGAGCACCAAGTCCTTGGGGCCATTACTAGGGATTATTTGAGTTGTGAAAAGTAGTGATCACAATTTCGTGCACTAGTACTGCCTGGTGCATTTTGCATTTCAGACAGACTTTGAGAAATCAAATTGACTTGCTGAGTCAATATTTTGTTCTGAGCCAATATGGCATTCAGAGTATCAATTTCAAGAACTCCTTTCTTTTGATTTGTCCCATTGTTCATAGGATTCCTTTCAGAAGTGTACATGAATTGGTTATTTGCAACCATTTCAATTAGTTCTTGAGCTTCTGTAGGCGTCTTCTTCAGATGAAGAGATCCTCCAACAGAGCTGTCCAATGACATCTTGGACAGTTCAGAGAGACCATCATAGAAAATACCTATGATGCTCCATTCAAAAAGCATGTCAGAGGGACACTTTCTGATTAATTGTTTGTATCTTTCCCAAGCTTCATAGAGGGATTCTCCTTCCTTCTGTCTGAAGGTTTGGACTTCCACTCTAAGCTTACTTAATTTTTGAGGTGAAAAGAACTTTGCCAAGAAGGCATTGACTAGCTTTTCCCAAGAGTTCAGGCTTTCTTTAGGTTGTGAATCCAACCATATCCTAGCTCTGTCTCTTACAGCAAAAGGGAATAGCATAAGTCTGTAGACTTCAGGATCAACCCCATTAGTCTTGACAGTGTCACAGATTTGCAAGAATTCAGCTAAAAACTGATGAGGATCTTCCAATGGAAGTCCATGGAACTTGCAATTCTGTTGCATTAGAGAAACTAATTGAGGCTTAAGCTCAAATTTGTTTGCTCCAATGGTAGGGATAGAGATGCTTCTCCATAGAAGTCGGGAGTAGGTGCAGTAAAGTCACCCAGCACCTTCCTTGCATTGTTGGCATTGTTGTTGTTTTCGACTGCCATGGGTTCTTCTTCTTTGAAGATTTCTGTTAGGTCCTCTACAGAGAGTTGTGCCTTAGCTTCTCTTAGCTTTCGCTTCAAGGTCCTTTCAGGTTCAGGGTTAGCCTCAACAAGAATGCTTTTGTCTTTGCTCCTGCTCATATGAAAGAGAAGAGAACAAGAAAATATGGAATCCTCTATGTCACAGTATAGAGATTCCTTGAGGTGTCAGAGGAAAAGAAAAATAGAAGGAAGAAGTAGAGAATTCGAACTTATCAAGAAAGATGGAGTTCGAATTGTGCATTAAGGAATAGTGTTAGTCCATAAATAGAAGGATGTGAGAAGAGGGGAAGAAATTTTCGAAAATTAAGTAAAAGATTTTAAAAATATTTTGAAAAATAGTAATTGATTTTCGAAAACTAAGAGTAGGAAAGAAATCAAGTGATTTTTGAAAAAGATTTTGAAATTAGAAATCAAAAAGATATGATTGAAAACTATTTTGAAAAAGATGTGATTAAAAAGATAAGATTGAAAAGTTATGGTTTTAAAAAGATATGATTGAAAAGATATGAATTGAAAAACAATTTAAAAAGATTTGATTTTAAAAATTAATGACTTAGCTAACAAGAAAAGATATGATTCAAACGTTAAACCTTTCTCAACAGAAAAGGCAGCATACTTAAAATGTTGAATCAAATCATTAATTGATAGCAAGTATTTTTGAAAATGGAAAGAAATTGATTTTGAAAAAGATTTGATTGAAAATATATGATTTGAAAAAGATTTGATTTTGAAAAAAATTTTGAAACTTGAAAAAAATCTGGATTGAAAACAGAATCTTCCCTCTTGTGCCATCCTGGCGTTAAACGCCCAGAATGGTGCACATTATGGTGTTTAACGCCCAAAGCACTACCCTTTTGGGCGTTAAACGCCCAGCCAGGTACCCTGGCTGGCGTTTAAACGCCAGTTTGCCTTCCTCACTGGTCGTTTTGAACGCCCAGCTTTTTCTGTGTAATTCCTCTGCTGTATGTTCTGAATCTTCAATTCTCTGTATTATTGACTTGAAAAGACACAAATTAAAAATATTTTTGGATTTTTAATAATGATGAATAATCACAATGCAACTAAAATCAAATAATAATGCATGCAAGACACCAAACTTAGTAGTTTGTATACTACTGACACTAACAAAATGAGAATGCATATGAGAAACAACAAAACACTCAAGTCAAGAGAATTTAAAGATCAGAGCAATGAAATCATCAAGAACATCTTGAAGATCAATGAAGACACATGCATGAATTCGAAAAATGCAAGAAGAACAGAAACATGCAATTGACACTAAACTTAAAATGAGACACTAGACTCAACAAGAAACATAAATTTTTTTTGGTTTTTATGATTTTGTAAATTTTTTTGGATTTTTCGAAAATTAAGTGAAAAAGAAAATAAAGGTATCAAAATTCTTAATGAGAATTCCAGGAATCATGCAATGTTAGTCTAAAGCTTTAGTCTAAAGGAATTAGACATGGCTAGCCAAGCTTCAGCAGGACATTACATTCAAGAGCTAAATTGATGAGAATCAATCAGCTTTAGTGATGATAAGAGCATCACCTTGAAACACTAGAATTCATTCTTAAGAACTCTGAAGAAAAAAAATACCTAATCTAAGCAACAAGATGAACCGTCAGTTGTCCATACTCGAAACAATCCCCGTCAACGGCGCCAAAAACTTGGTGCACGAAATTGTGATCACTACTTTTCACAACTCAAAAAATCCCCGGTAATGAATCCAAAAACTTGGTGCTCAATACCATGGTATAAACACAACTTCGCACAACTAACCAGCAAGTGCACTGGTTCGTCCAAGTAATAAACCTTACGCGAGTAAGGGTCGATCCCACGAAGATTGTTGGTATGAAGCAAGCTATGGTCACCTTGTAAATCTCAGTCAGGCAGATTCAAATGGTTATGAATGATATATGAATAAAGCATAAAGTAAAGATAGAGATACTTATGTAATTCATTGGTGAGAACTTCAGATAAGCGAATGGAGATACTTTGTCCCTTCCGTCTCTCTGCTTTCCTACTGTCTTCATCCAATCCTTCTTACTCCTTTCCATGGCAAGCTGTATGTTGGGCATCACCGTTGTCAGTGGCTACAATCCCGTCCTCTCAGTGAAAATGTTCAACGCACCCTGTCACGGCACGGCTAATCATCTGTCGGTTCTCAATCAGGTTGGAGTAGAATCCATTGATTCTTTTGCGTCTGTCACTAACGCCCAGCCTTCAGGAGTTTGAAGCTCGTCACAGTCATTCAATCATTGAATCCTACTCAGAATACCACAGACAAGGTTTAGACCTTCCGGATTCTCTTGAATGCCACCATCAATTCTAGCTTATACCACGAAGATTCCGATTAAAGAATCCAAGAGATAAACATTCAAGCCTTGTTTGCTTGTAGAACGGGAGTGGTTGTCAGGCACGCGTTCATAAGTGAGAATGATGATGAGCGTCACATAATCATCACATTCATCAAGTTCTTGAGTGCGAATGAATATCTTGGAATAAGAACAAGCTGAATTGAATAGAAGAACAATAGTAATTGCATTAATACTCGAGGTACAGCAGAGCTCCACACCTTAATCTATGGTGTGTAGAAACTCCACCGTTGAAAATACATAAGAACAAGGTCTAGGCATGGCCGAGAGGCCAGCCCCCAATGATCTAAGAACTAGACGTCCAAAGATGATCCTAAGATCGAAAATGATCCAAAGATGAAAATACAATAGCAAAAGGTCTTATTTATAAAGAACTAGTAGCCTAAGGTTTACAGAAATGAGTAAATGACAGAAAAATCCACTTCCGGGCCCACTTGGTGTGTGCTTGGGCTGAGCATTAAAGCATTTTTGTGTAGAGACTCTTCTTGGAGTTAAACGCCAGCTTTTGTGCCAGTTTGGGCGTTTAACTCCCATTCTTGTGCCAGTTCCGGCGTTTAACGCCGGGCAGTTTTGAGCTGATTTGGAACGCCAGTTTGGGCCATCAAATCTCGGGCAAAGTTTATACTATTATACATTTCTGGAAAGCCCAGGATGTCTACTTTCGAACGCCATTAAGAGCACGCCAATTGGGCTTCTGTAGCTCTAGAAAATCCACTTCGAGTGCAGGGAGGTCAGAATCCAACAGCATCTGCAGTCCATTTCAGTCTCTGAATCAAATTTTTGCTCAGGTCCCTCAATTTCAGCCAAAAAATACCTGAAATCATAGAAAAACACACAAACTCATAGTAAAGTCCAGAAAAGTGAATTTTAACTAAAAACTAATAAAAATATACTAAAAACTAACTAAAACATACTAAAAACATACTAAAAACAATGCCAAAAAGCGTACAAATTATCCGCTCATCACCCATACGTGAGCCTCTAAGGTGAGTACGGAAGCCGAGATTCCCTTAGGGCGGGAACGATGGTATCCGAAGATCCATTTGCTGCTAGGTTGTGCGATAACTCTGAAAACAGCATCCTAGTCAAATTTGTACGCCTGGCGCTCGAGTGCGGCTTCTTAAAATGCGTCCAATCCTTCTGGAGAAGGGGGAAGATTCAGGGCTCGCTGAATGGCCTCTTCTATAATGGGAACTTACTTCTGACGGACATAAATAGACTGCAGGGTCGGCAGGTGGAAGTTAGAGTAAAACTCAACAACCCAAGAAAGATTAACCTGTCGTTGCTGTCTTTATAGGAATCCCCAATGTCTTTGTGCAATTTGTGGCTCAACAAAGTTGGCAATACGAGGTGGAAGGATAAGGTGTTCGTTGTTGTAATTCCGAGCTGCCAGAATGGGGAACATCTGCTCACAGTAACGATTGGGAAATCGTGTAGTGTCCCTTGCTGGGAATGCTTTTTCCTTTTCATCGACCTTTATAATCCTTTTAATTCTTTTTTATGAAGGCTTAACCGCAGTTGAAGAAGGCTCTGCCACTAATGCGCTTTTTGTTCCTTTCCTTGCTGTGGATTTGGGGGTATCTTTCTCCTTGCCTTTCTTGGTGGCTATCCTGAAAGGAAAAGAGGAGAAACATGAATATTTCAAGGGTTATAGCAAGGAAAAGGGAATAGGAAAGGTGGTAATCAATGCACAGGAAGGGATAATGATGTGAACACATGGTCATGACTACATGTGGCGAATCAACAATGGAAATAAAACAAGTGCATGTGATGACAGTTAAATACAAGGCGTTTATTCGCATGCCGACAAAGGGCATGAGTAGTATAGATCAAGCATTCAATGTCCAAATTAGATTACGAAGTCTTTCAAACTAATAATATGTTTGTAAAAACAATTATATTTAATTAATAAAATATAAAAGGATTTTTTGTGAAAAGCAGGCATTTAGAGTAGTAGATTTAAAAGAAATCTAAAAATAGTGCAAAATGCCATATGGACATTTTCACAAACACATAGCATGCATGTTAAATAAGGTATGAAAAATATTAATTTTGAACATGCAAGTAACCCTTATAAAAATAATATATAATTGTTAAACAAATCCTAAATAATTCACAAACAACATATAAGAATAATGACCCAAATAAATTTCTAACACCAATAGAAGGAAGAAGAAAAGAGAAAGAAAACATGGATAGAGAAAGTAGAAGCGAAAGAAAAAAACATGAAAATAAGAAGAGGAAAGAAAAAGTAGGGAGGGGAGAAGAGAAGAAAAAAAACCTTGATAATGGTGGTAGGAAAGATGGGGTAGAAGAGAGAAAGAAGGGAGGAAGAAGGAAGGGAATGGGAAATAAAATAGGAATGGGATGAGAAAAGAAAAGATAATCCGGCAGATTTGAATGAGTTGGGCGGCGCAAGCGACGCGGACGCGTGGAGCACGCGGTCGCGTGGAAAGCCCTTAAATGAAATGACGCAGATGCATCGATCACGCGGAAGCGTGACATGATTTGCGCTAGTGGCGCGAGGGCATCTTCGCGCTCGCACAACTATCTGTTCAAATTATGTTTTGCCAAAATTTAGGCTGACGCGATCGCGTAGTTGACGCGATCACGTGGGTGGCCAGATTGAGAAAACAACGCGGATGCGTGGGGTACGCGTTCGCGTGGCAGGGCTTGTGCGACTAGCACAAGTGCAGCCCAGCTCCAGCGCAACTCACTGCCATACACCCTTTTACGTCGAATTGCAGAGCCACGCATTCGCGTGGTTGACGCGGACGTGTGGGGAGGCCTTGTTACGAATGACGCGATTGCGTCATCCACGCGAACGCGTGGATCAAATGGTGTCAGGGGCATGCCTCCAGTCACATACCTGCGCAACTCTCTGTTTCTTTTCTTTAATGATGCGAAGGCACAACGACGTGAGCGCGTCAGTGACACTGGCGCGTCGCGTGCCGTAAACCATTTTTTAAGTAAAAATATGCAATTTGCAGTATGCGGATGAGATGCAAAAGACAGGCATTAGTACTGAGAAGAGTTATTGATGAGGGAAGATAAGGAGAGGAGAAGGAACGATCATACCATGGTGGGTTGTCTCCCACCCAACACTTTGCTTTAACGTCCTTAAGTTGGACGCTCCACTAGCTCAGTCTTCTGCTGTGGGTGGATCTTCCAAGAGGAAGATATCTAATTCCTGGTTTTTCGCCATCTTTTCACCATGGAATAACTTCAAGCGATGTCCATTGACCTTGATAAGTTCAGAGCTTGAAGGATGGCTCAAGTGAAAGACTCCGTAAGGTTCCACCCTCTCTACTCGATACGGACCATCCCATCTGGATCTCAGCTTGCCTGGCATGAGTCGCATTCTGGAGTTGTAAAGTAGGACTAAGTCCCCTGGTTGGAATTCTCGTCTCTTAATGCTTTTGTCATGCACAACCTTCACATTCTCTTTATATAGCCTGGAGTTTTCATAAGCTTCAAGGCGAAGGCTCTCTAATTCTTCCAGTTGCAAATTCCATTCAGCTCCGGCTCTCTCATAGTCCATGTTGCACTCCTTTACCGCCCAGAAGGCCTTGTGTTCTAATTCGACTGGGAGATGACAGACCTTTCCATAAACCAAGCGGAAAGGACTCATCCTAATTGGTGTCTTGTATGCTGTCCGATATGCCCAAAGCGCGTCTTGGAGCCTGGTGCTCCAGTCCTTCCTATGAGGCTTGGCTACCTTTTGTAGTATGCATTTTATCTCTCTGTTAGACACCTTTGCTTGCCCATTAGTCTGGGGGTGATAGGCGGTTGATACTTTATGAATGATCCTGTGCCTATTCAGTAAATCTGTTAGTCTCCTGTTACAAAAGTGAGTGCCTTGATCGCTCACGATTGCGCGTGGTGATCCAAAGCGACAAATAATATGATTTCTAACAAAGGAAACAACGGTGTTAGCATCATCAGTACGGGTAGGAATTGCTTCCACCCATTTAGAAACATAATCTACAGCTAACAATATATAAATGTGGCCATTAGAATTTGAAAATGGACACATGAAGTCAATGCCCCAAACATAAAAAATTTCACAGAAAAGCATAATTTGTTGAGGCATTTCATCCCTCTGGGATATATTACCAAACCTTTGTCATGGAGGACAAGATTTACAAAGGTTAGCAACATCTCTAAAAAGAGTAGGCCACCAGAATCCACAGTTTAAAACTTTTCAAGCAGTTCGTTGGGGGCCAAAATGTCCGCCACTCTCAGATGAGTGGCAGACCTCTAAAATGGACTAGAATTCTGATTGAGGTACACACCGTCTAATTACCTGGTCAGCACCACACCTCCATAGATATGGGTCATCCCATACATAGTATTTGGACTCGCTTTTCAGCTTGTCTCTCTGATGCTTAGTGAAATCAAGAGGAAAAGTATGGCTAACTAGATAATTAGCTACAGGTGCATACCAAGGGGCTACATCAGATACTGCCTGTAAGCTATCAAATGGGAAATTATCATTGATAGGAATGGAGTCATCTTTAACGTGCTCAAAGCGACTCAAGTGGTCAGCCACTAAATTTTGGTTACCACTCCTATCTTTAATTTCCAGATCAAATTCTTGCAATAGTAGCATCCAACGTATTAGCCTTGGTTTAGACTCCTTTTTAGCTAATAAATATTTTAAAGCTGCATGATCTGAGTACACTACTACCTTAGTACCAAGTAAATAGGCTCGGAATTTATCCAGAGCAAAAACAATAGCTAGAAGCTCTTTTTCAGTAGTAGTGTAATTAGATTGAGCAGCATCTAAAGTCTTAGATGCATAAGCAATTACAAAAAGGTCGTTACCTTCATGTTGAGCCAGTGCTGCTCCTACTGCATGATTGGAGGCGTCACACATGATTTCAAATGGTTAACTCCAGTCTGGTCCCCTCACAATCAGAGCTTGAGTCAAGGCGGTCTTTAGCTTATTAAACGCTTGTTTGCAATCCTCACTGAACTCGAACTCAATGTCTTTCTGCAGTAGTTTGAATAAGGGTAGTGCTACCTTACTGAAGTCCTTGATGAATCTCCTATAAAAACCTGCATGGCCAAGGAACGAACGGATTTTCCTCACAGAGGAAGGGTAAGGTAAACTAGAAATAACATCCACTTTTGCTGGGTCTACAGAGATACCAGTATCAGAAACAACATGTCCTAGAACAATACATTGTTTTACCATAAAATGACACTTTTCAAAATTTAAAACAAGGTTTGAACTAACACACCTGTCCAATACTTTAGACAAACTATCCAAGCAAAGGTTAAATGAATCACCATAAACGCTAAAGTCATCCATAAAAACTTCCATACAAGTCTCAATGAGATCAGAGAAAAGACTCATTATACACCTTTGGAAAGTAGCTGGTGCATTGCATAAGCCAAAGGGCATTCTTTTATAAGCATAAGTCCCAAAAAGACATGTAAAAGTAGTCTTTTTCTGATCCTCAGGAGCTATATGGATTTGAAAATAACCTGTATAACTATCTAAAAAGTAGTAGTGAGATTTACCTAACAGGCAATCAAGCATCTGATCAATGAATGGCAAGGGATAATGATCCTTGCGAGTGGCTCGGTTGAGACGCCTGTAGTCAATGCAAACTCTCCATGCGTTCTGCACTCTGGTTGTCAGAAGTTCTCCTTGCTCATTCCTTATTGTTGTAACTCCAGACTTCTTGGGCACCACTTGTATTGGGCTGACCCATTCACTATCTGAAATGGGGTAAATGATATCTGCTTCAAGTAGTTTGGTTACTTCCTTCTTGACAACTTCTAAGATGGTGGGATTCAATCTTCTCTGAGGTTGACAGACAGGCTTTGCTCATTCTTCTAAGAATATTCTATGTTCACAAACTTGAGGGCTGATACCTACTATATCCGCCAAGCTCCATCCAATTGCTTTCTTATACGTCCTCAATACACTAAGCAGTTGTTCTTCTTGTTGGAAAGTGAGCTCCCTTGCAATGATAACTGGGAACTTCTGCTTGTCCTCAAGGTATGCATAATTAAGGTGTGGAGAAAGGAGCTTTAATTCTATTTTCCGCTCAAGGTTTGGTTCTGGATTCTCTGGGGCTGGTGAAAATGGTGATGAATCTTCAGTATGTTCAGAGGGTGTCCCCACACTTGGATCTTGCTCCATGTGGCTCTCTTCCATTTCTTCTTGGTGATTTGTAGCTATAATTTCATCAATGATGTCATATTGGAATATGGAGTGATCTTCTGGGAGATGCTTCATAGCTTCATCTAGATTGAAGCTCACTGTTCTGCCATCTACCTCAAAGGAATAGGTACCCGAAAAGGCATCCAGCTTGAATTTTGAAGTCTTAAAAAATGGTCTACCAAGCAGGATTGACGAGGGTCTCCCTGAGTCATTTTGGGGCATCTCCAGGATATAAAAATCAATGGGAAACGTGAGCCCCTTAATACTCACTAATACATCTTCAGCAATTCCAACCACTGTGATAATGCTATCTGCTAACACAAAACAAGCTGCCGACCTTTTTAAGGGAGGGAGCCTTAAAGCATTATATATAGACAAGGGCATAATACTCACGCATGCTTCTAAATCACACATACAGTCAGAAAATATCACATCTCCAATGGTACAGTTAACCATGCATGGGCTTGGGTCACTATATTTTTCATGTATATTTCCCATTAAAGCAGATATAGAACTACCTAAAGGAATAGTTTCTAATTCATTAATTTTATCTTTATGTATGCCCAACTCTTTTAGAAACTTTGCATATTTAGGTACTTGCTGAATAACATAAAAAGGGAAACAGTTACCTCAACCTTTTTGAAAATCTCTACCATTTTAGGATCTAGTTCCATTTGCTTTCTGAGCTTCTTAGCAAGGTGTGGAAATGGAATAGGAGTGGCATCCTTTATAGCTTCAGCTTGCTGGGGTTCTGCACTCCTTGGTTGGGGTGCTTCTGCTTCAGCCATGCCTTGTACTTCATCTTCTTCTTCAACATCATCTACCTCAACCGTGTCTGCAGCTGGGGTGTGTACTGGCAGGCTTGATTCCTCTGGATTCCTCTCTTGCAGTGTGGTTCCAGATCTCAAGGTAATGGCATGGACGCCACCCTTGGGGTTGGGTAATGGTTGAGAGGGAGTCCACTAGAGCTTGAGGACTGGTTGTTGGAGTTATTCAGTGATCCAATCTGTGAGACAAGGGCTTGCAAGGTAGAATTCAGACCATTTAGAGTAGAAGTAAGGTTGTTTTCCATGGCTTGCTGTCTTTGATCAATAGATTGTAGCAACTCATCATTAGGAGATGAAGAGGGATAAGTGATCTGAGGGGTCTGCTGAGATGCTTGTGGCTGTCTTAGATGAGGTGCTCTATAAGCCTGATTCTAATTCTGCTGCCTAAAGTTGTTATTGTTATTCCACCTCTGATTTCCATTGTTATCTCTGCCTCCTCTGTTATGATTGTCCCTCCAACTCTGATTAGAATTATCTCTCCAGCCTTGGTTGAGGTTATCCTGTCATCCATGGTTGTAGCCGCCACCTTGATTGTACCCTTGCTTGGGGCGGTCATAGAAGTTGTGAGTGGCTGCCACAGTGTGGTCTTCCGGTTGGAGTTGCAGACACTCATCAGTATAATGACTATAATCTGTACAGATTCTGCATACTCTTTGTGGAACCAACTATTGGCTGTGCTGTGGTAGAGAAGGTTGAACTTGCTGAGCTTGTTGTTGACTTAGTTGCATCTGCTTCAGTAAATTTGTCATTTCACATAAGCTCTGAGTTATAGCAGCAGTCTCTTTGCTAGAGGATACCTCTGCAACAGTTCTTGACCGACTTTGTTTCTACCTGTGATTCCTAGTAGATTCAGCTAAGTCGCTGATCAATTGCCATGCCTCTTCCGTAGTCTTGTACTTCTTCATAGACCCATTGCTAGCACCTTCCAATGTGGTCCTATCCTGAGATTTCATGCCCTGTGTAAAGTAGCCGAGCAACACTATCTTGTCAATCATATGGTGGGGACATGCTTCCAGAAGATTATTGAAGCGCTCCAAATATTCATAGAGAGTCTCAGATTCGTCCTGAACGATCATGGACATGTCTTTCCTCAGTTTATCGGCAACCTTAGCTGGAAAGAATTTCTCCAAAAATTATCTTTTAAGTGTATCCCAGTTAGAAACAGTTGCTCCGAGTTGAGTGTAGTACCACTCTTTTGCCTTCCCCTAAAGATAGAATGGGAAAGCCTTAAGCAGAATAGAAGTTTTGTCAATACCATCACGCTTAACAGTAGAACAAGCTATCTGAAAATCCCTAAGGTGCTTGATAGGCTCTTGAGCAGGTAAGCCATGAAACTTGGGCATCAAGTTGAGTAGTGCAATCTTTATTTTAAAATCCACAGCCACTGCTGGGTGGCATGCTTGGAATGGTTATAGTGTAAAATCAGGGGCCGCAGCCTCCTGGATAGTGACTCTCCTAGGTGCTGCCATGTCACCTGCACGTAAATCAACTGGATCAGTAGAGAGGAAGCTTGTTTCTTCCTTAAATGACGTTTCAAGTTTGTCCTCAGAGAGGACTAGCCGACGATGAGCTTGCCTTATATGTGAAATAGTTCTTTCAATCTCAGGGTCAAATATTGGCAAGCTTGGATCAGGAAGTGAACGCATCATTTAACGAAAGAAACGTGCAGCTCATAGTAACAGAATAAAAAGAAAAATTGCAATTAAATAAATTCCAATAAATAAATTAGCACACTGTTGCAACTCCCCGGCAACGGCACCAAAAATTGACGTGAGCAGAAATTGGCAGATCAAGAATTAATTAGAGAAATGGCATTGTGAGTACAGTTCTTAACGGGCAAAAATCCACTCGTCAATTTTGAAAAGGGTTGTCACAAATTTCAGAAATAAAATACTGGGAGTATGAGTCGCAGGTCGTCTCCCAACGAGTTGCAGAAAGATGTGCTATTTTATCAATCAGAGGTTTTCAAAAGGGGTTTTGAATTTGTTGAACAGAAAATTAAATTAGAGAATTTATATAATTTAAATAAAATTTTGACTGGGAGAAGATTAATTGGAAGTTCTATCCTTGTTAGAATTTTATCAAGAGCAATTAACAATTAGTCATTGTTTTAATTTAGTTAACCCTCAACGAATGAAGAAAAGTCAAATTAAAAGTCAACTTCTATTCACAAGTCCTAATCCTCTCCCTTGGGAAGGATTAGAGTTAGTGACTAACAAGTCAACCAACAATAAACCAATTACAATTGAACTCTTGAGTATTCCAACTCAAGGTTCTCCTTTTAATCATCTCCCAATCAAGTTGGGGAACTACTCACTCATCATAATTATAGACTTCACAAAGTCAATGGGAAAAATAAGAGAAGACATAATAAATAATAATAAAAGAGATTAATTAAAAATAAAAATGGTCTTGTATTAATAAACTATGAAAATAATCCAATGTCAACTCTGGATAAATTAGGAATATGGAAGAGTAAATGAAAAGTAAAATAATAAGCTATAATGACTAGTACCGGAGGTAGACTCTTCTCAAAAGCTAAAGCCAAAATTCTTCAAAATCCTAATTTATGAATGTTCAAGTGAGAAACCTAGGGGAGGAGTAAATTCATATCTAAAAACTTGAAATTGTGCGGAATGAATTGTTCTCTTGTCTCTGCATGTTCCCTGGCTCTAATCTGTGTTTCTGGGCCAAAAACTGGGTTGAAATGCGGCCCAGAATCTGTGCCAGCGACTTCTGAAATTCTGCAGATCGCGCACGTCACGCGGCCACGTCGTCCACGCGGTCGCGTCACTCAGCGTTTCTCGTACCACGCATGCGCGTCGTCCACGCATTTGCGTTGTTCGTGCAGCTTCCAATCCGCGCGGTCGCGTCAGGCACGCGAACGCGTCACTCTGTTTCTTCCATTTTACGCGGTCGCATGAGCCATGCGACCGCGTGACTTCTCGCTAGTCATCTCCTCAATTCCTTGTGTTCCTTCCATTTTTTGCACGCTTCCTCTTCACTCCTTACGGCATCCTTGCCTTGTGAAGCCTGAAACACTTAATACACAGATCACGGCATCGAATGGTACGAAGGAAGATTAAAATATACAACTAAAAGGTCTTTAGGAAGCAAGTTAACAATCATAGAATTTTTTTAGGAAGGAATTGTAAATACATGCAAATCATATGAATAAACGGGTGAAGACTTGATAAAACCACACAATTAAACACAATATGAATAATAAAATAGTGGTTTATCAAATATTCCTCGGCAACCGTAGCAATCTCTCCATAAGTGGTAGTATAACTTCTATCATTCTTTTCCAATTTTCATATTTTATTTCTCCGAATATGAGATTGGTAGGATTGATGGAAGAATTTAGCATTTTTGTCACCCTCCTTTAACCATTTTATCCTTGATTTTCCTTTTTAATAGCTCTCTTATCTAGAATACACCACTTCAAGTTCTTTTTCCAGTTCATTCAGTTGGTCTCCGCCATTAATTCCTGCTTCTCTGAGGACTTTAATCCTATCAAGAAGGTTCTCAATCTTTTTTTAGAATTGGATTTGGATGACTGTTGCCAAAACACTAATTGATGATGACACATTTTTATTTTTTGTGCAAGAATAAACATTGTTGAACCCTTAAACCTTGAACTCCAAGCAGCTACGATAACATTCCTTATTTCTTCCATTATACACCAACGATCTTGGAATTTGAATTTTCTCTTGGACTTCTCCATTTGAGGATTAGTATCTAAGAAGAGTGGCGTGTGATCAGACCCATTTTCCAACAATCTAATCACCGAAGCAACAGGGTAGATATTCAACTAGCCCCCTAAAGCGAGCATTCTATCTAATCTCTCGGCAATATGATCCAACCCCTTCTTTTATTTGACCATGTGAATAGTCTCCCTACTATGCCTAAGTCCATTAATCCATTTCCATCAATGAAATTAGAAAAATAAGATATAACAGCCTAGAATTTAAGATCTCCTCCCATATTCTCTTGTTGACTCACAGTGGCATTAAAGTCTTCGAAAACAATGACATTTTTGGGTAGTTATTAAACAATTGTTGAGATCTCTTCGAATTGGGTTAGCCTTTCATGATCCAAATATCTTAAGTGAATACCCACCAATTCTCATGCAGAGTTATTAGATGTGTCATTTACCTTTGCAACTGTATAGTAATTTCCAATAGCAATTACTTCAAGATCTAGGTCTTCTTTTTAGGCTAGAACTGTTTCTCCTGCTGTCCCAATTGGATTATTAATCTTCCAATTCACAAATCTGTAGCTTCTCAATTTTCTTTCTACTATGCGAGATTGGTTTTTAGTTTCACAGATGAACATAATCTGGTAGAGTGGGATTGGCATATCCCTTTAAGATTTTGGACTGTCAAGGGTCCAGCATAGTAGCTTCATGGGGCTTTGGGTGTCATTTGATGGCTGGCACCTGATGTGAAAAAATCGTCGATTCGGAATTTTTACAAAAATAATCTCACCGAAGTATAGATCCAAACCAATAGATAACCCTCAATCAAAGTTTAATTTGTTTGTCACAAGTGCAAACAAAAAAATCGAGAGTATTTAAACCTCAGATCGTCTCTCATGGAATTGCAGGGAAGTGTGCATATTATTGGTTGTGTGTATAAGAGGTTTACAGAGAAAGAAGCGAGAAAGTAAATGACAAGAAAATAAAGCTAACAACTAAAGAAGTGTAAATGCTAAAAGACACTCCTGACAAGGCTTAAGAGTCAAGGCTTCCTATCTATATCATTGACCACAACATGGTAATTACAAAGGGTTAATTCCACTTAGTTTTTTCTAACATCGGAGGGTGAAGTCAAGTGAACATAATTGATCCTAAAATTAATTAACAATCCTAAATTACTAATCACAGTGGACATCAATGATATCAAAGCATCTAAGTCCTCAATACCAAACCAAGAGTGCTAAAAATCTACTCTAAAATCCGACCAAGTATTTTATCAAACACTTAGAAGGCATAAAATGAAAGTATGGTAAAATTGTAATAATAATAAAATCTAAAGCTACTAAATGCAAGATAACAATAATAATAACTCAATTATACATCAATAAACATAAAAGCATCAAATTACATTAATATAAATCAAAGCAAAAAAAGTTCATAAGCCAAAAGTGACACAAAAAATTAATAATGTAAATTAAAAGAATCAAGACAAGTAAATAAGGAGAAGAAAATGAAACTAGATAAAGATAAGAAATAAAATCTAAATCTAAGAGAGATTAACCTAATTCTACCCTAATTTTAGAAAGAAGAGAAAGCTTCTCTCTCTAGAATATAACCTAAAATATGTTTCTATTTTAAACCTAATTGCTCTCCCCTTGTCCTCTCTTGAATTCGGCCTTAAATACTTCAGAAATGAGTTAGCTTTGGGCTTTGGAAGGTTGGAAATCGCAACCCACGTGTTGCAATTAATGAAGTCACGTGCTTCATGTCATGCGTACACGCAAGATCACGCATACGTGAAAGGTCACGTGTACGCGTGACCTGACGAAATCTCCACTCATGCGTACGCGCAAGGCATGCGTACGCGTGGCCATGAGTTACTCCAAATCCTCATTTCTTCATAAATTCTCCACTTTGCATACTTTTTCTTCATTTTTTCAATCAAATATTTGTCTTCTAAGCCTGAAATCACTTAACAGACACATCAAGGCATCGAATGGAATTAAAATAAATCAAATTTAGCAAATTAAGATCCTAAAAAGCACGTTTTTACTCTTAAGCACAATTTAGGAAGAATTTACAAAACCATGCTATTTCACTGAATAAATGTAGGAAAAGTTGATAAAATCCACCAAATTCAATATAAGATAAACCATAAAATTATGGTTTATAGCACCCTCCACTTCATTCTCAATTAACCACTCTTCCTCTAAACATGTTTTTTTTCAACTTCTTTCATTCTCCTTTCCGCCATTGCTTCTCTTATTGCCAACATAAGTCTTGATAATATTGTCTCTTATTCTAGCTAGCTGCTTCAGTTTCATTTTTTTATTTTTGCATTTTCAGAAGTAGCCAAATATTCCTTAGTATTCATTCGAATAGATAGCTCTCTAAGAATATTTAGCGAATCAGCACCTAAATTAGTGTTAGCAGTCTCCACTTTTGCATCTTTATCTTCTTGCACGTTAGAACTATTTGCCATTAATTGCTTGGGGGTTGGTTGCTGCTTCTTGTCTTCCATACTTAGGCTCAGGGGCGGAGCCAGGTGGTGAGAAAGGGGGGCGATGGCCCCCCCTAATTTTAATTTTTTACATGTAAATTATATGTAAATTTCAATTTAGCCTCCCTTAAAATTTTATTTTAGTCTTAGTTTATTGTATAAATATTTTTGGCCCCCCTCTAATATTTTATCTAGCTCCGCCCCTGCTTAGGCTTGAAAAGCTCTCTAGAAGCCACATTGGAGCTGGTTTCTTCCTTGGTTGTGCAGAAAAATGACCATCAACTCTAGGTGTTCTTGAATCATCATATTTCTGCCTTTCAACTATCCTTCCAATCTAATCCGCCTTGACCTAGTCTTTCAAGAATAATTAACAATTTCTTATCTCATGTCCAAGGGAGGCACAGTAAGTACAAAACACACCAATACGTTCATACCTCAAACCCATCTCTAGAGGTTGTTGATTTGGCAATTTTATGCTGTCTCTTAGCTTTTTATCACCCTCCAGTTTCACCTTGGCTTTGATAATCTGAGATTCTTTGCCTTTGACTTCGAAAAAATCAATGTCAGAGATGTGGTCTAATTTACTCCCTAATTTACGTCCAACCTTCAGGGTTTTGAATTGTTTCTGGTAAATCCCAGAATTGAACCCAAATAAGAAGTGTAGAGATCATTCTTTTTTGTGAGTCCTTGCCCTCCTCCAAATGCTTAACGTGTAGGATGTAATTCTTAAAGAGTCATGGGGAGCCTCTTTCAATCTCAGCGTATCTGTTTCTTTCTCAGAAAAATTGAAATTGATTATTACCTTTGCTCACCACTATGAAACCTTCAGGTCTACCCAAATAGTATGTATTGTACCTTCTATTGCTCCAGCAGAAAATGGTCTTTCTGCAAAAATTCTTCTTAAAAGACTCTTCGTACATGCGTGTACTCCTTTTGAGATATCTTCTTCATCAAGGATAACAATCTCTTCCTCCTTGCTCTCCCTCTCATGTCTAAAATGCTTAGAATCAGATTATATCTAAGATCATCCATCCTATTTGCTAATAAAAATTCTAATAGTAATGGCCGTGTTTTGATTTATTTGTGATGTGTTATGTGAAAACTCTAAAGGACACTAAAACTTTAGCAAAGTACTAGGGACCCTAATGGGTAGTGTGAAGGCAATTGTTATCATAGTATTTATCTTTTTTATAAATTAATCAAACAATCAGACTATTGTAAAAATATAATCACATAAATACACTATTTTCTTTTATACTTTTTCTAAAATAATATATATACTATATAATATCTGAATTAAAAATACAGTTATTGCATGTAATTACAACTATATATATATATGAATTTGTCTAAAAAGATTGGAAAAAATATTAAAAAAACAAAAAAAGTTAATATTTTCATGTATTATATATATTTTTTAAATAAATTTTATTTTTACAAATATTTTGATAAAAAAAATTATATTATATAATAATATATTTAAAAGTAATTAATTAAGAAATTTTAAATATAATAATTTAATTATTTATCAAATAATATAAAATAAACTTTAATTTTTTTATGTTTTTATGTTGTAGTTTAAAATATCATTTTAATCTTTTTTTTAATATTATAAAATTTTTTTTGCATAATAATTAATCTTAATAGATAAAAAATACTTATACTTTTTATATTTATCTATTTTATATTTTTTGGAACAAAAAATTTTCATGTTTATATAATAAAATATGTGATAATCTTCTTATATGATAATCTTCTTTATATATATATATATATATATATATATATATATAATCTATTAATATTTTTATATATTAAATAATTATAATAATATAACAACATTGAAATCAGAAAACATATTAAATTTGTTACATTAAAACTAAAAAATTATATATTTTCTCTTGAATTTAACAAAATATATTTTTAATAAATTATATGTGATGAAAAATATTTTGTGAAAAATATTTATATACGAATTTCTCATATATATATATATATATCTGGTCGAGTTAAAGAATAAAAAAATTAACTAGAAAAATAAAAAACTATTTAAAAATAATAAAAAATATAAAATGATCTTATTATAAATGTTAAATTTTAAAAATAATTTTAAATTATTATATACTTAATATTATCACAAAATAAATATGAATAAAAAAGACTAGAGAAGAGAGCCATGAGGTGGTATATATATATTAGAGAGTTTAAAAAATAAAAGAATATATACCAATTCTATATCAGTCACTATTGCATACACACATATGATACATATACATAGTTGATACATATTTTTTATTCAGTTTTTCTAAAAAAAATTAAAAAATATATTCTCATGTATTACATATAATATTTTAAATACATTATATTTTGATAAATATTTAATAAAAAATTATATTATATAATAATATTTTTGACAAAAATAGTTAGTTAATAAATATTGAATATAATAATCTCATTATTTATCAAGTAATATAAAATAAAATTTAATTATTTTATATTTTTATGTTACAGTTTAAAATATTATTTTAATATAAATTTTTTAATATTATAAATTTTTTTGCATAATAATTAATTTTAATGAATAAAAAATATTTATATTTTATGTATTTAAATATTTTATATTTTTAATTACGAAGTTTGTTTAGTTTAGGGCTTACTAATATAAATTAATATATAATGTGATAGGCATATATTTAGAATTATATTATTTATTCTTTTTTTTAATTGAAAAAAACGAAAATGTTAATATTTTCATGTATTATATATAATATTTTAAATAAATTATATTTTTTAAATATTTTGATGAAAAATTATATTATATAATAATATGGGATAAGTATTGTTTTGGTCCCTTACATTGAGGGTCAGAATCGAACCTGTCCTTGGTGTATATTTTGATTTAAAATCATCATTAAAGTCATATTTGAATTTAAAATAGTCCCTTACAAAGTAAACTTTTTGTAAATGACGACGATACCCTTATGAGCTTTTGTGTTTCATGCGAAACACTTCACCCCTTCATATGCTTCCAAACCCTCAACATTAATCAATGTAAACCCCAACATTGATCAGAACGTTTCATTTCACCAATGTAGTTGCACCGTACCCTAAGTAAGAATAAAAACGACAGAAGGTGTTCCTGGACTGAAGATCGTAGCCGAGTCCGATTTACTGGAAGGCAGGGTCATGCACAGTCTATCAGGTATGTTTCACTGTTTACTGAGATTAGAGATAAACATCACTGTGTGTTTAGGTTTTAATTTTTCTTCTATTTCTGTGATATGGCACTGTGTATAGGTTGTTGGAGAAGACAATGGTGTACTTTAAACTGAAAGTCTAGCATGGGGGTGGTTTACCTATCGGAATGGACCGTTACAGTATGTTGGGGGAGAAACAACAGTGATAGAAGAGATTGATGCTGATCGGTGGTTTGTATTTGAAGCCTATGCAGAGTTAAAGCAGTTTGGTTATGTGGAGGAGAATATCCATTCGTTGTGGTTCAAGGATCCTACACATGAAGACTTGGAGGAAAATTTAAAGTTGTTTAAATTTGATGCATATTCCATTGCTATGTGCAAAATAGCTGAGTTAAGAGATTATGTTGAGTTGTATGTAGTGCACAAGGTTGAGGATGAAGACGTATTTCCTGCTTCTAGCTACATTGATGTTGGGGGGATTGATAAACCACTATTTTATGGTTTATATTGTTTTTAATTGAGTGGTTTTATCAAGCTTTTCACCCACTTATTCATAGGATTTGCATGATTTTACAATTCCTTCCTAGTTTAGTTCTATGATTGAAAACATGCTTCTTTGGTCTTAATTTAGCTAATCTTAATCTTCTCTATGATTGAAAACATGTTTTTAGTATGTTTTAGTTAGTTTTTAGTATATTTTTATTAGTTTTTAGTTAAAATTCACTTTTCTGGACTTTACTATGAGTTTGTGTGTTTGCTGTGATTTCAGGTATTTTCTGGCTGAAATTGAGGGACCTGAGCAAAAATCTGATTCAGAGACTGAAAAGGATTGTAGATGCTGTTGGATTCTGACCTCCCTGCACTCAAAGTGAATTTTCTGGAGCTACAGAAGCCCAATTGGCGCGCTCTTAACGGCGTTGGAAAGTAGACATCCTGAGCTTTCCAGCAATGTATAATAGTCCATACTTTGCCCGAGCTTTGATGGCCCAAACCGGCATTCCAAATCAGCTCAAGAATGCCCGGCGTTAAACGCCGGAACTGGCACAAGAATGGGAGTTAAACGCCCAAACTGGCACAAAAGCTGGCGTTTAACTCCAAGAAAAGTCTCTACACATGAAAACTTCAATTCTCAGCCCAAGCACACACCAAGTGGGCCCGGAAGTGGATTTTTATGTCATTTACTCATTTCTGTAAACCCTAGGCTACTAGTTCTCTACATATAGGACCTTTTACTATTGTATTCTCATCTTGGTAGCTATCTTTGAGTAGTTTTATGCTATCTTAGATCAGGGGCTGGCCTCATGGCCATGCCTAGACCTTGTTCTTATGTATTTTCAACGGTGGAGTTTCTACACACCATAGATTAAGGTGTGGAGCTCTGCTGTACCTCGAGTATTAATGCAATTACTATTGTTCTTCTATTCAATTCAGCTTGTTCTTGTTCTAAGATATTCATTCGTACCCAAGAACATGATGAATGTGATGATTATGTGACACTCATCATCATTCTCACTTATGAACGCGTGCCTGACAACCACTCCCGTTCTACAAGCAAACAAGGCCTGAATGTTTATCTCTTGGACTCCTTAATCGGAATCTTTGTGGTATAAGCTAGAATTGATGGCGGCATTCAAGAGAATCCGGAAGGTCTAAACCTTGTCTGTGGTATTCTGAGTAGGATTCAATGATTGAATGACTGTGACGAGCTTCAAACTCCTGAAGGCTGGGCGTTAGTGACAGACGCAAAAGAATCAATGGATTCTATTCCAACCTGATTGAGAACCGACAGATGATTAGCCGTGCCGTGACAGGGTGCGTTGAACATTTTCACTGAGAGGACGGGACTGTAGCCACTGACAACGGTGATGCCCAACATACAGCTTGCCATGGAAAGGAGTAAGAAGGATTGGATGAAGACAGTAGGAGAGCAGAGAGACGGAAGGGACAAAGCATCTCCATACGCTTATCTGAAATTCTCACCAATGAATTACATAAGTATCTCTATCTTTATGCTTTATTCATATATCATTCATGACCATTTGAATCTGCCTGACTGAGATTTACAAGGTGACCATAGCTTGCTTCATACCAACAATCTCCGTGGGATCGACCCTTACTTGCGTAAGATTTATTACTTGGATGACCCAGTGCACTTGCTGGTTAGTTGTGCGAAGTTGTGAAATTATGTTTAGACCATGGTATTGAGCACCAAGTTTTTGGAGCCATTACCGAGGACTGTTTGAGTTGTGAAAAGAATGGATCACAATTTCGTGCACCAAGTTTTTGGCGCCGTTGCCGGGGATTATTTCGAGTATGGACAACTGACGGTTCATCTTGTTGCTTAGATTAGGTATTTTTTTTCAGAGTTCTTAAGAATGAATTCTAGTGTTTCAAGGTGATGTTCTTATCATCACCAAAGCTGATTGATTCTCATCAATTTAGCTCTTGAATGTAATGTCCTGCTGAAGCTTGGCTAGCCATGTCTAATTTCTTTAGACTGAAGCTTTAGACTAACATTGCATGATTCCTGGAATTCTCATTAAGAATTTTGATACCTTTATTTTCTTTTCCACTTAATTTTCGAAAAATCCAAAAAAATTACAAAATCATAAAAACCAAAAATATTTTATGTTTCTTGTTGAGTCTAGTGTCTCATTTTAAGTTTGGTGTCAATTGCATGTTTCTGTTCTTCTTGCATCCATTCATGTGTCTTAAGTGATCTTCAAGATGTTCTTGATGATTTCCTTGCTCTGATCTTTGAATTCTCTTGACTTGAGTGTTTTGTTGTTTCTCATATGCATTCTCATTTGTTAGTGTCAATAGTATACAAACTTCTAAGTTTGGTGTCTTGCATGCATTGTTTATTTGATTTTAGTTACATTTTGATTATTAAAAATCCAAAAAAATTTTAATTTGTGTCTTTTCAAGTCAATAATATAGAGAATTGAAGATTCAGAACATACAGCAGAGAAATTACACAGAAAAAAATGGGCGTTCAAAACACCCAGTGAAGAAGGCAAACTGGTGTTTAAACGCCAGCCAGGGTACCTGGTTGGGCGTTTAATGCCCAAAAGGGTAGTGTTTTGGGCGTTAAACGCCAGAATGTGCACCATTCTGGGCGTTTAACGCCAGGATGGAACAAGAGGGAAGATTCTGTTTTCAATTCAAATTTTTTTCAAGTTTTCAAAATTTTTTCAAAATCAAATCTTTTTCAAATCATATCTTTTCAATCAAATCTTTTTCAAAATCAATTTCTTTCCATTTTCAAAAATACTTGCTATCAATTAATGATTTGATTCAACATTTCAAGTATGTTGCCTTTTCTGTTGAGAAAGGTTTAATGTTTGAATCATATATTTTCTTGTTAGCCAAGTCATTAATTTTTAAAAATCAAATCTTTTTAAATTGTTTTCAAATCATATCTTCTCAATCATATCTTTTCAAAACCATAACTTTTCAATCATATCTTTTTAATCAAATCTTTTTCAAAATAATTTTCAATCATATCTTTTTAATTTCTAATTTCAAAATCTTTTTCAAAAATCACTTGATTTCTTTTCCACTCTTAGTTTTCGAAAATCAATTAGTGTTTTTTAAAATGTTTTTAAAATCTTTTACTTAATTTTCAAAAATTTCTTCCCTTCTTCTCACATCCTTCTATTTATGGACTAACACTACTCCTCAATGCACAATTCGAACTCCATCTTTCATTGATAAGTTCGAATTTTGTACCTCTTTCTTCTATTTTTCTTTTCCTCTGACACCTCAAGGAATCTCTATACTGTGACATAGAGGATTCCATATTTTCTTGTTCTCTTCTCTTTCATATGAGCAGAAGCAAAGTCAAAAGCATTCTTGTTGAGACTGACCCTGAACCTGAAAGGACCTTGAAGCGAAAGCTAAGATAAGCTAAGGCACAACTCTCTGTAGAGGACCTAACAGAAATCTTCAAAGAAGAAGAACCCATGGCAGCCGAAAACAACAACAATGCCAACAATGCAAGGAAGGTGCTGGGTGACTTTACTGCACCTACTCCCGACTTCTATGGGAGAAGCATCTCTATCCCTGCCATTGGAGCAAACAACTTTGAGCTTAAGCCTCAATTAGTTTCTCTAATGCAACAGAATTGCAAGTTCCATGGACTTCCATTGGAAGATCCTCATCAGTTTTTAGCTGAGTTCTTGCAAATCTGTGACACTGTCAAGACTAATGGGGTTGATCCTGAGGTCTACAGACTTATGCTATTCCCTTTTGCTGTAAGAGACAGAGCTAGGATATGGTTAGATTCACAACCTAAAGAAAGCCTGAACTCTTGGGAAAAGCTAGTCAATGCCTTCTTGGCAAAGTTCTTTCCACCTCAAAAATTGAGTAAGCTTAGAGTGGAAGTCCAAACCTTCAGACAGAAGGAAGGTGAATCCCTCTATGAAGCTTGGGAAAGATACAAACAATTGATCAGAAAGTGTCCTTCTGACATGCTTTCTGAATGGAGCATCATAGGTATCTTCTATGATGGTCTGTCTGAACTGTCCAAAATGTCTTTGGATAGTTCTGCTGGAGGATCTCTTCATCTGAAGAAGACGCCTACAGAAACTCAAGAAATGATTGAAATGGTTGCAAATAACCAATTCATGTACACTTCTGAAAGGAATCCTGTGAACAATGGGACAAATCAGAAGAAAGGAGTTCTTGAGATTGATACTCTGAATGCCATATTGGCTCAGAACAAGATATTGACTCAGCAAGTCAATTTGATTTCTCAAAGTCTGTCTGGAATGCAAGCTACACCAGGCAGTACTAAGGACACTTCATCTGAAGAAGAAGCTTATGATCCTGAGAACCCTTCAATGGAAGAGGTGAATTACATGGGAGAACCCTATGGAAACACCTATAATTCTTCATGGAGAAATCATCCAAATCTCTCATGGAAGGATCAACAGAGACCTCAACAAGGTTTCAACAACAATAATGGTGGAAGAAACAGGTTTAGCAATGGCAAGCCTTTTCCAACATCTTCTCAGCAATAGACAGAGAATTCTAAGCAGAGCCACTCTGACTTAGCAACCATGGTCTCTGATCTAATCAAAACCACTCAAAGTTTCATGACTGAAACAAGGTCCTCCATTAGAAACTTGGAGGCACAAGTGGGTCAGCTGAGCAAGAAAATTACTGAACTCCCTCCTAGTACTCTTCCAAGCAATACAGAAGAGAATCCAAAAGGAAAATGCAAGGCCATTAACATGACCTACATGGCCAAACTTGGAGAGGAGGAAGAGGCAGTGAACGCCACTTAGGAAGACCTCAATGGACGCCCACTGGCCTCCAATGAGTTCCTCAATGAGGAACCATGGGAATCTGAGGCTCACACTGAGACCATAGAGATTCCATTAGATTTACTTCTGCCATTCATGAGCTCTGATGAGTATTCTTCCTCTGAAGAAGATGAGTATGTCACTGAAGAGCAAGTTGCTAAGTACCTAGGAGCAATCATGAAGCTAAATGACAAGTTATTTGGTAATGAGACTTGGGAGAACGAACCTCCTTTGCTCACCAAAGAACTGGATAACTTGTCTAGGCAGAAATTACCTCAAAAGAGACAGGACTCTGGGAAGTTTTCAATACCTTGTACCATAGGCACCATGACCTTCAAGAAGGCTCTGTGTGACTTAGGGTCAAGTGTAAACCTCATGTCTCTCTCTATAATGGAGAAGCTAGGGATCTTTGAGGTACAAGCTGCAAGAATCTCACTAGAGATGGCAAACAATTCAAGAAAACAAGCTTATGGACTTGTAGAGGATGTTCTGGTAAAGATTGAAGACCATTACATCCCTGCTGATTTCATAGTCTTAGAGACTGGGAAGTGCATGGATGAATCCATCATCCTTGGCAGACCCTTCCTAGCCACAACAAAGGCTGTAATTGATGTGGACAGAGGAGAATTGATCATTCAAGTGAATGAAGAATCCTTTGTGTTTAAGGCTCAAGGATATCCCTCTGTCACCATAGAGAGGAAGCATGAAGAGCTTCTCTTAAAACAGAGTCAAACAGAGCCCCCACAGTCAAACTCTAAGTTTGGTGTTGGGAGGCTACAACCAAATTCTAAGTTTGGTGTTGAACCCCCACATTCAAACTCTAAGTTTGGTGTTGGGAGGTTCCAACATTGCTCTGAGTATCTGTGAGGCTCCATGAGAGCCCTCTGTCAAGCTACTGACATTAAAGAAGCGCTTGTTGGGAGGCAACCCAATGTTATATTTATATAGTTTTCCTTTGTTATTTTATATTTTCTGTAGGTTGATGATCATGGAAAGTCACAAAATCAATTGAAAAAGCAAAAACAGAATGAAAAACAGAAAGAAAAATAGCACACCCTGGAGAAAGACCTTGCTGGCGTTTAAACGCCAGTAAGGGCACAAATGGGCGTTTAATGCCCAGTTTGGCACCATTCTGGGCGTTTAACGCCAGAAAGAGGCACCAGACTGGTGTTAAACGCCAGGAAAGGGCAAGAAGCTTGCGTTAAACGCCAGAAATGGGCACCAGCCCGGCGTTTAATGCCAGAATTGGCATAGAGAGCATTTTCGTTCGCCACTTGGTGCAGGGATGACTTTTCCTTGACACCTCAGGATTTGTGGACCCCACAGGATCCCCACCTACCCCACCACCCTCTCTCTTCTTCTTCACCCATTCACCAATCACCTCAACACCTCTTCCCCAAAAACCCTTCACCTATCAAATCCCGTATTTCTCTTCACCACTCACATCCATCCTTCATAAAACCCCACCTACCTCACCATTCAAATTCAAACCACTTTCCCTCCCATAGCCGAACCCTACCCCTCTCTCCACCCCTATATAAACCCATCTTCACTCCTTCATTTTCACACAACCTAAACACTACTTCTCCCCCTTTGGCCGAACCACAAAAGCCAACTTCATCTCCGCTATTTCTTCTTCTTCTACTCTCTTCTTTCTTCTTTTGCTCGAGGACGAGCAAACCTTTTAAGTTTGGTGTGGTAAAAGCATTGCTTTTTGTTTTTCCATAACCATTTATGGCATCTAAGGCCAGAGAAACCTCTAGAAAGAGGAAAGGGAAGGCAAAAGCTTCCACCTCTGAGTCATGGGAGATGGAGAGATTCATCTCAAGGGTGCATCAAGACCACTTCTATGAAGTTATGGCCTTGAAGAAGGTGATCCCCGAGGTCCCTTTCAAATTCAAAAAGAGTGAATACCTGGAGATCCAACATGAGATCCAAAGAAGAGGTTGGGAAGTTCTTATCAACCCCATTCAACAAGTCGGAATCTTAATGGTTCAAGAGTTCTATGCCAATGCATGGATCACCAAGAACCATGATCAAAGTGTGAACCCAACCCAAAGAATTGGCTTACAATGGTTCGGGGGAAATACTTAGATTTTAGTCCGAAAAATGTAAGGTTGGCATTCAACTTGCCCATGATGTAAGGAGATGAACACCCTTACACTAGAAAGGTCAACTTTGATCAAAGGTTGGACCAAGTCCTCATAGATATCTGTGAAGAGGGCGCCCAATGGAAGAGAGATTCAAGAGGGAAGCCAGTTCAACTGAGAAGGCATGACCTCAAGCCCGTGGCTAGGGGATGGTTGGAGTTTATCCAACGCTCAATCATTCCCACTAGCAACCGGTCCGAAGTTACATAGACCGGGCTATCATGATTCATAGCATCATTGGAGAGGAAGTAGAAGTTCATGAGGTTATAGCCCAAGAACTTTATAAGGTGGCGGACAAGTCCTCTACCTTGGCAAGGTTAGCCTTTCCTCATCTCATTTGTCACCTCTGTTATTCAGTTGGAATTGACATAGAGGGAGACATCCCCATTGATGAGGACAAGCCCATCACTAAAAAAAGGATGGAGCAAATAAGAGATCCCATTAATCATGAAATCCCTGAGATGCCTCAAGGGATGCACTTTCCTCCACAAAACTATTGGGAGCAAATCAACACCTCCCTAGGAGAACTGAGTTCCAACATGGGACAACTAAGGGTGGAGCACCAAGAACATTCCATCCTCCTCCATGAAATTAGAGAAGATCAAAGAATCATGAGAGAGGAGCAACAAAGGCAAGGAAGAGACATTGAGGAGCTCAAGCACTCCATAAGATCTTCAAGAGGAAGAACAAGCTGCCATCACTAAGGTGGACCCGTTCTTTAATCTCCTTGTTCCTTATTTTCTTGTTTTTCAAATTTTATGCTGATGTTTACCTATGTTTGTGTCTTATTATATGATCATTAGTGTCTTAGTGTCTATGCCTTAAAGTTATGAGTGTCCTATGAATCCATCACCTTTCTTGAATGAAAAATATTCTTAATTGAAAAAGAGAAGAATTGTATGAATTTTGAATTTTATAACAGATTAATTATTTTGATGTGGTGGCAATACTTTTGTTTTCTGAATGTATGCTTGAACGGTGCATATGTCTTTTGAATTTGTTGTTCATGAATGTTGGCTCTTGAAAGAATGATGAAAAAGGAGACATGTTACTGAGGATCTGAAAAATCATAAAAATGATTCTTGAAGCAAGAAAAAGCAGTGAATACAAAAAAAAAGAGAGAGAAAAACGAAAAAAAAGAAGAAAAAGAAAAAGAAAAAAATAAAGTTGTGATCCAAGGCAAAAAGAGTGTGCTTAAGAACCCTGTTCACCTCTAATTGGGGACGCTAGCAAAGCTGAGTCACAATCTGAAAAGGTTCACCCAATTATGTGTCTGTGGCATGTATGTATCCGGTGGTAATACTGGAAGACAAAGTGCTTTGGGCCACGGCCAAGACTCATAAAGTAGCTGTGTTCAAGAATCATCATACTTAACTAGGAGAATCAATGACACTATCTGGATTCTGAGTTCCTATAGAAGCCAATCATTCTGAATTTCAAAGGATAGAGTGAGATGCCAAAACTATTCAGAGGCAAAAAGCTAAAAGCCCTGCTCATTTAATTAATACTGATCTTCATAGATGTTTTTGGGATTCATTGCATATTCTCTTCTCTTTATCTTATTTGATTTTCAGTTGCTTGGGGACAAGCAACAATTTAAGTTTGGTGTTGTGATGAGCGGATAATTTGTACGCTTTTTGGCATTGTTTTTAATTAGTATGTTTTTAGTATGTTTTAGTTAGTTTTTAGTATATTTTTATTATTTTTTAGTTAAAATTCACTTTTCTGGACTTTACTATGATTTTGTGTGTTTTTCTGTGATTTCAGGTATTTTCTGGCTGAAATTGAGGGACCTGAGCAAAAATATGATTCAGAGACTGAAAAAGACTGTAGATGCTGTTGGATTCTGACCTCCCTGCACACGAAGTGGATTTTCTAGAGCTACAGAAGCCCAATTGGCGCGCTCTCAACGGCGTTAAAAAGTAGACATCCTGGGCTTTCCAGCAATGTTTAATAGTCCATGCTTTTTCCGAGATTTGATGGCCCAAACCGGCATTCTAAATCAGCTCAAGAATGCCCGGCGTTAAACGCCGGAACTGGCACAAGAATGGGAGTTAAACGCCCAAACTGGCACAAAAGCTGGCGTTTAACTCCAAGAAAAGTCTCTACACATGAAAGCTTCAATGCTCAGCCCAAGCACACACCAAGTGGGCCCGGAAGTGGATTTTTATGTCATTTACTCATTTCTGTAAACCCTAGGCTACTAGTTCTCTACATATAGGACCTTTTACTATTGTATTCTCATCTTGGTAGCTATCTTTGAGTAGTTTTATGCTATTTTAGATCATGGGGCTGGCCTCATGGCCATGCCTAGACCTTGTTCTTATGTATTTTCAACGGTGGAGTTTCTACACACCATAGATTAAGGTGTGGAGCTCTGCTGTACCTCGAGTATTAATGCAATTACTATTGTTCTTCTATTCAATTCAGCTTGTTCTTGTTCTAAGATATTCATTCGTACCCAAGAACATGATGAATGTGATGATTATGTGACACTCATCATCATTCTCACTTATGAATGCGTGCCTGACAACCACTCCCGTTCTACAAGCAAACAAGGCTTGAATGTTTATCTCTTGGACTCCTTAATCGGAATCTTCGTGGTATAAGCTAGAATTGATGGCGGCATTCAAGAGAATCCGGAAGGTCTAAACCTTGTCTGTGGTATTCTGAGTAGGATTCAATGATTGAATGACTGTGACGAGCTTCAAACTCCTGAAGGCTGGGCATTAGTGGCAGACGCAAAAGAATCAATGGATTCTACTCCAACCTGATTGAGAACCGACAGATGATTAGCCGTGCCGTGACAGGGTGCGTTGAACATTTTCACTGAGAGGACGGGACTGTAGCCACTGACAACAGTGATGCCCAACATACAGCTTGCCATGGAAAGGAGTAAGAAGGATTGGATGAAGACAGTAGGAAAGTAGAGAGACGGAAGGGACAAAGCATCTCCATACGCTTATCTGAAATTCTCACCAATGAATTACATAAGTATCTCTATCTTTATGCTTTATTCATATATCATTCATAACCATTTGAATCTGCCTGACTGAGATTTACAAGGTGACCATAGCTTGCTTCATACCAACAATCTCCGTGGGATCGACCCTTACTCGCGTAAGGTTTATTACTCGGACGACCCAGTGCACTTGCTGGTTAGTTGTGCGAAGTTGTGAAATTATGTTTAGACCATGGTATTGAGCACCAAGTTTTTGGAGCCATTACCGAGGACAGTTTGAGTTGTGAAAAGAATGGATCACAATTTCGTGCACCACCATTCGATGCCTTGATCTGTGTGTTAAGTGTTTCAGGCTTCATAGGGTAGAAATGGCTTAGAGAATGAAGAGGAAGCGTGCAAAAATGGAAGGAACACAAGGAATTGAGAAGATGACCAGTGAGAAGTCATGCGGTCGCATGGCTCACGCGACCGCGCGCAATGGAAGAAATCAGAGTAATGCGCTCTCGTGCCTGACGCGACCGCGCAGATTGGAAGCTGCACGAACGACGCGAATGCGTGGATGACGCGCACGCGGGGTACAAAAAACGCTGAGTGACGCGATCGCGTGAACGACGCGGACGCATGACGTGCGCGATCTACAGAATTACAAAAGTCGCTGGCAGAGATTCTGGGCCACATTTCAATCCAGTTTTCGGCCCATAAACACAGATTAAAGTCAGGGAACATGCAGAGACTCAGGATGACTGGAGATTCATTCATTACTCATAATTTTAGATTTTAGATGTAATTTTTAGAGAGAGATGTTCTCTCCTCTCTCTTAGGATTTAGGATTAGGATTTCTATTAGGATTATGATTGTTTCTTCATACCAGGTTCAATAATTTATGTTTTTCTTCTATTTTTGTTTACTCTGAAGCTTTTATTTGTGTTTGATTTATGTTGCCCAATTGGCTTATGAATATTTTCCATGTTAGAATTGACATATCCATTCAGTTTAATTTGAGGTATTCCAGTTATTTATGATTTTTATCTAGCTTTTTATATTCTTGGCTTTAATTGATTAATTGGTAACTCTTGAGTTGTCAAACTCATTGTCGACTGAAAATTGGAATTCTTCAAGAATTAACTCGAGTTCCAATAACTCTAGCCTTCTCCAAGGAAAGACTAGGACCTCAGGAACCAAACTTATTCCATCCACTTGACTTACCTTCATAGTTAGAGGTTAACTTAGTGGGAGAAAAATCCAATTCTCATCACAATTGATAAGGATAACTGGGATAGGACTTCCAGTTTTCATACATTGCCAAGAGTTTTATTAGTTATTAATTTATTAATTCTTGCAATCTATTTCTCTTGCTTAAAACCTTTTTCAAACCCAAACACTGTTTTTCCATAACCAATAATAAATCATACTTCCCTGTAATTCCTTGAGAAGACGACCCGAGGTTTGAATACTTCAGTTTATAAATTTAATGGGTTTTGTTACTTGTGACAACTAAAACGTTTGTACGAAGGGATTTTCTATTGGTTTAGAATCTATACTCACAACGCGACTATATTTTTACAAAAATTCTTTACTAGCAAAAATCCTAACGTTAAAATGGCGCCGTTGCCGGGGAATTGCAAACGTGTGCCTTATTATTGGTTATTGTAAATATTTTTCAAAAAAAAATTTCAGATTTTTATTTTAAAATTTTTTATCTTATCTTATCTTATTTTTCAAAATTCAAAATTTTTTTTCAAAAATCATATCTTTTTCAAAATCTTATCTTATCCTTTTTCAAAATATTTTCTTTTTGTTAGTTTTTGTTTTTATTTTTTCCTACTACCATGAACTCTCACCCCTTTGGCTATGAGTCTGGTTACAATTATGTTGCAGGAAGAGGAAATTACAATGAGAACAGGCATCACAGTTGGAATAATCAAAGATGGGAGGAACCACAAGGATTTAATCAACCCTCATGGCAACAACCACCTCCAATGGACTATCAACAACCATTCTGTGATGCATATCAAGGCAATGGCTATGGTGAGTGCTCTTTAGATTATCAACAACCACCACCATATGCTTATGAACCCTCTCCTCAACATGACTTTGGATCACCATACTCACAAGCCCCTTTCCGCCATTCACCTCTATATGACCCTAACATATATCCACCATACCAACCACCCTATGAACCGTATGAACCATATATAGAACCACCCCAAGTCAAACCCAATTACTCCCAAGAACCACCACCTCAATATACACCATCTCCATATCCATCAATCCAAGAGCACTATGATCCTACTTATAATACCCAAACGGCACAAGAATCAACAGATCGTCTCAAAGAAACAGTGGATCAATTTCACGCAACCCTTTATCAATTGAATCAAGCGATAAATCAATTAGCTTCCCGACGTTCGGACACTCAAGGAACCCCCATGACTTCATGTGGACAATCTAACAAAGAACGTAGCATGAAGGAGACATTAGAAACTCCGATGGACAGTAAGGAGCATGAATTTATACTGGAACAAGTAGAGGAAGCCGGAATTATTGAAGAAGAAGAAGTGGTTGAAGACTTAGGAGATGATGAACCTCCATTGGAAAGTCCATTCATAAAGCCTCCTTCCAAGATGCTTGAAATTAATATTGAGGAGGGTGTACAACCTCCAAGGCATGTCATGGTTGAAGACTTGGAAGAGATTCATTCATTACTCACAATTTTAGGTTTTAGATGTAATTTTTAGAGAGAGATGTTCTATCCTCTCTCTTAGGATTTAGGATTAGGATTTCTATTAGGATTAGGATTGTTTCTTCATACCACGTTCAATAATTTATGTTTCTCTTCTATTTTTGTTTACTCTGAAGCTTTTATTTGTGTTTGATTTATGTTGCCCAATTGGCTTATGAATATTTTTCATGTTAGAATTGACATCTCCATTCAGTTTAATTTGAGGTATTCCAGTTATTTATGATTTTTATCTAGCTTTTTATATTCTTGGCTTTAATTGATTAATTGGTAACTCTTGAGTTGTCAAACTCATTGTCGACTGAAAATTTGAATTCTTCAAGAATTAACTCGAGTTCCAATAACTCTAACCTTCTCCAAGGAAAGACTAGGACCTGAGGAACCAAACTTATTCCATCCCCTTGACTTACCTTCATAGTTAGAGGTTAACTTAGTGGGAGAAAAATTCAATTCTCATCACAATTGATAAGGATAACTGGGATAGGACTTCCAATTTTCATACATTGCCAAGAGTTTTATTAGTTATTAATTTATTAATTCTTGCAATCTATTTCTCTTGCTTAAAACCTTTTTCAAACCCAAACACTATTTTTTCATAACCAATAATAAATCATACTTCCTTGCAATTCCTTTAGAAGACGACCCGAGGTTTGAATACTTCGGTTTATAAATTTATTAGGTTTTGTTACTTGTGACAACCAAAACATTTGTACGAAGGGATTTTCTGTTGGTTTAGAATCTATACTCACAATGCGACTATATTTTTACAAAAATTCTTTACTAGCAAAAATCCTAACGTTAGGGATCATAGGATGGATGATGAGGGACACCAGCTGGTTGTGTATGGAGGAGAACAAGCTGGTGATGATGTTAATCTGGAAGCTGATATGGGTAACTATAGTGACAGTGACAACATTGATTTAGAGTATAAACCATCTGAGGAAGAGGAAGAGACCGAAGATGATTTACACTTTACCAACAGTGAAGATGAGCTTGATCATGCTTTTAGTGGATTTCAAGATGTTAATATGGTGAATGAAAAAATTAGGGCAGTGAAAAAGAAGGGGGTCGCAACTGATAACTTTGAAGATGAGGATGGAGCAAGGAGTGATGAATTAGAGAATGACCACGAGGTTGGAGATGCTGTGTCAGATTCAGACCACCAGGGACAGAGTTATCCAGTTCACAAGCATAAAAAAGACATGACCCAATACAAGTGGGAAGTGGGTACAGTGTATGCATCCATGGAAGAGTTCAAGGACACTGTGACTGCATATGCCGTGCAGACCGCTAGGGTCACATTTAGGAAATGTGATCTACAGAGGATTAGGGCAGTTTGTACTGGTGAGTGTTTGTTTTAGCTATATGCTGCGAAAATGAAAGAAGAGGATACTTGGCAGCTTCGCAGCATGAATTTGACTCACACATGTAAACAAGCACACAGGGTGAGAATTTTGCACTCGAGATGGCTAGGCAAGGCATTCAAGAAAAAGGTCGAATCAAATCCAAAGATGAATATTAGGGAGTTAGTGTCAAAGGCTTAAAAAAAGTGCAACTTGACTGTCACCAAATCAATGGCAACGAGGACCAAGCAGATTGCACTGGATGAAATTCAGGGAACCTTCCGAGAGCAGTATAAGAGGATATATGATTATGCACATGAGCTGATGTAGGCAAATCCAGGGTCCTCCATTCGCATACAAGTGCAAAGGTGCCCTAACCTTGATAACGCAGCAGAAGCCTCATCCATGACCAGCTACTGTATCTTTCAAAGAATCTATATCTGCTTGGAAGCATGCAATCAGAGCTTCAACCATTGTAGGAGCTTCATTGGTCTAGACGGTTATTTTTTGAAGACACCTCAGGGTGGACAACTGCTCACTGCCATTGGTTGGGATCGAAACGACTAAATGCTACCCATTGCATATGCGGTTGTAGAGGCTGAGAACAAGGACTCATGGACTTGGTTCCTAAATCATCTTGCATCTAACATTGGTGTTGAGAAGATAGGAAGAACTACTTTCATGTCTGACCAGCAAAAAGTAAGCAACTGTTACCACATTTGACTTATGTACATTGACATTGTGAATTACTGCATCTCCATTTTCTACTTGCAGGGTTTGTTGCCAGCATACGATGATGTTATACCAGGTGTGGAGAATCAATTCTGTGTGAGGCACCTATGCAGTAATTTCAGGAAAAGGTTTTCAGGGTTACAATTGAAGCAACTAATGTGAAGGTGTGCTAAGGTGACTCACTGGAGGGACTGGGAGAGGAACATGGCTAAACTGAAAGCTGTGAATCAAGAAGCCTATAGGTACCTAATTACTATCCCTCCTAGGTATTGGTCTAGATCTAGATTTACCTATAATTCTAAAGTAGATACACTGGTTAACAATATGTTTGAGAGCTTTAATGCTGCCATAGTTGATGCTAGAGAGAAACCTATAGTTATAATGTTAGAGGAGATTAGGGTGAAACTGATGACTTGGTGGGTAGAGAATATGGATTTGGCTCAGAACTATGCAGGGACAATCTTACCTAGGATTAGAATTAAGTTGGAGAGGAGGTCTAGATCTGCTAGAGAATGGCCGCCATATTGGTCTGTAGCTCAAAAATATGAGGTTGTGAATGGGTTAGATAAGTTTACTGTTGACTTAAGATCCTCTGAGTGCTCATGTAGAAGGTGGCAGTTGAATGGAATACCTTGTGTCCATGCGATTAGTTGCATCAAGTTTAAAGGACTCGGATTGGAACCTTATGTGGCTGACTGCTACAAGAGAGAAGCATTCTTGAGGTGCTACGAGGCAGTAATACACCCATTGAATGGACCTGATCTATGGGAGATTACACCACATCCTGATGTAATACCTCCCCCATACAGAAAGCCTAGTCACAGGCCAGTCAGAAAAAGGAAATCAGCTGCTAGAGATGAAGAACAGAGCAGCCGCACTCACATGTCCAGGAAGGAGGAGAAACAAAGGTGCTCCATATGTGGTGTTGTTAGACATAATAAAAGCAGATTCCCTAAACCTATTGAGAACGAGGTATGTTGATTAATTTTTTACATTGCTTGTCTGAAATTTCTCATTAAGTCTTATGTTCATCTCTATTGACTGCAACTGTTTCATAGGCCCAAAATTCCAAGAAACTAAGCAAAGGCAAGCAATCCAGGGGAAGCAACAACTCACAGCCTCTAGCTGCTAAGGGAGGAAAGAAAACTGCATCTACACAGCCCACTCCTAAGCTCACTGTCAAGAGAAAAGTTACTTCAGCAACACAGCCAATAACTTCAGCCTAGTCTAACAATGTAGCATAGCCAAAAAGGCCTAGAGGCATGATGATCGGATTTTTGTGTGATCTAGAATTTCACAATTGAAGTCTCGTTGCAACTATAGTTTCTAAACCAACAATAATCCTTTCATACAAAAATTTGTTTGTCACTAAAACAAACCCCTAAAATCTATAAATCGAAGTATTTAAACTTCGGCTCGATCTCCCTAGAAATTGCAATAAAGTGCCTTGTTATTAGTTATGAGTTATGTTTGGGGTTTTTATAAGAGGCATGAAATGTAAATGGCAATGAAAATAAACTAACAACTATGAAAGCTCTTGGCAAGGTTATGAGAATTATAAGTCCTATCCCAGTTATCCTCCTCAATTGTGACTACAAATTATTCATTGTTACCACTTAGTTAACCTCTAACCATGGAGAAAAGTTAAGTGGAGGAATTAACTTGATTCCACAAGTCCCAGCCAACTCCCAAGGGAAAGACTAGCTTTAGTGGTATCCAAATCAATTAGCAACTTCTAATTATCAATCAACAAAGGAATTAGATAACTCAAGCATCACTAATTACTCTACCTAGGCCAAGAAGAATAAAATCTATACTAAAATCCAACCAAGTATTTCATCAAACACTTGGAAGGCACAAAGGAAAAGCATAGTAAATTGATAACAAGAGTAGAATCTAACAACAATTGAATGTAAGAAATCAACAACAACAATCAAAAGGAACACAATTATTATAAATTACCTCAAATGGAATTGAAAAAAAGTAGAAGAGACAAGAGTAGATCTACAACAAAGTATAAGAATGATGAGCGGATAATTTGTACGCTTTTTGGCATTGTTTTTAGTATGTTTCTAGTATGTTTTAGTTAGTTTTTAGTATATTTTTATTAGTTTTTAGTTAAAATTCACTTTTCTAGACTTTACTATGAGTTTGTGTGTTTTCTGTGATTTCAGGTATTTTCTGGCTGAAATTGAGGGACTTGAGCAAAAATCTGATTCAGAGACTGAAAAGGACTGCAGATGCTGTTGGATTCTGACCTCCCTGCACTCGAAGTGAATTTTCTGGAGCTACAGATACCCGATCGGCGCGCTCTCAACGGCGTTGGAAAGTAGACATCCTGGGCTTTCCAACAATATATAATAGTCTATACTTTGTCGAAGATTTGATGGCCCAAACTGGCGTTCCAAATCAGCTCAAGAATGCCCGGCGTTAAACGCCGGAACTGGCACAAGAATGGGAGTTAAACGCCCAAACTGGCACAAAAGCTGGCGTTTAACTCCAAGAAGAGTCTCAACACGAAAATGCTTCAATGCTCAGCCCAAGCACACACCAAGTGGGTCTGGAAGTAGATTTTTCTGTCATTTACTCATTTCTGTAAACCTTAGGCTACTAGTTCTTTATAAATAAGACCTTTTGCTATTGTATTTTCATCTTGGGATCAGAGATCATCTTTAGATCTTTGAATCTTTTGATCACGTTTTGGGGAGGCTGGCCTCACAGCCATGCCTAGACCTTGTTCTTATGTATTTTCAACGGTGGAGTTTCTACACACCATAGATTAAGGTGTGGAGCTCTACTGTACCTCGAGTATTAATGCAATTACTATTGTTCTTCTATTCAATTCAGCTTGTTCTTATTCCAAGATATTCATTCGCACTCAAGAACTTGATGAATGTGATGATTATGTGATGCTCATCATCATTCTCACTTATGAACGCGTGCCTGACAACCACTCCCGTTCTACAAGCAAACAAGGCTTGAATGTTTATCTCTTGGATTCCTTAATCGGAATCTTCGTGGTATAAGCTAGAATTGATGGCGGCATTCAAGAGAATCCGGAAGGTCTAAACCTTGTCTGTGGTATTCTGAGTAGGATTCAATGATTGAATGACTGTGACGAGCTTCAAACTCCTGAAGGCTGGGCATTAGTGGCAGACGCAAAAGAATCAATGGATTCTACTCCAACCTGATTGAGAACCGACAGATGATTAGCTGTGCCGTGACAGGGTGCGTTGAACATTTTCACTGAGAGGACGGGACTGTAGCCACTGACAACGGTGATGCCCAACATACAGCTTGCCATGGAAAGGAGTAAGAAGGATTGGATGAAGACAGTAGGAAAGCAGAGAGACGGAAGGGACAAAGCATCTCCATACGCTTATCTGAAATTCTCACCAATGAATTACATAAGTATCTCTATCTTTATGCTTTATTCATATATCATTCATAACCATTTGAATCTGCCTGACTAAGATTTACAAGATGACCATAGCTTGCTTCATACCAACAATCTCCGTGGGATCGACCCTTACTCGCGTAAGGTTTATTACTTGGACGACCCAGTGCACTTGCTGGTTAGTTGTGCGAAGTTGTGTTTATGCCATGGTATTGAGCACCAAGTTTTTGGATTCATTACCGGGGATTATTTGAGTTGTGAAAAGTAGTGATCACAATTTCGTGCACCAAGTTTTTGGCGCCGTTGCCGGGGATTGTTTCGAGTATGGACAACTGACAGTTCATCTTGTTGCTTAGATTAGGTATTTATCTTCAGAGTTCTTAAGAATGAATTCTAGTGTTTCAAGGTGATGTTCTTATCATCACCGAAGCTGATTGATCCTCATCAATTTAGCTCTTGAATGTAATGTCCTGCTGAAGCTTGGCTAGCCATGTCTAATTTTTTTAGACTAAAGCTTTAGACTAACATTGCATGATTCCTGGAATTCTCATTAAGAATTTTGATACCTTTATTTTCTTTTACACTTAGTTTTCGAAAAAAAAAATCCAAAAAAAAATTTACAAAATCATAAAAACCAAAAATATTGTATGTTTCTTGTTGAGTCTAGAGTCTCATTTTAAGTTTGGTGTCAATTGCATGTTTCTGTTCTTCTTGCATTCATTCATGTGTCTTCATTAATCTTCAAGTTGTTCTTGATGATTTCATTGCTCTGATCTTTGAATTCTCTTGACTTGAGTGTTTTGTTGTTTGTCATATGCATTCTCATTTTGTTAGTGTCAGTAGTATACAAACTGCTAAGTTTGGTGTCTTGCATGCATTGTTATTTGATTTTAGTTGCATTTTGATTATTCCTCATTATTAAAAATCCAAAAATATTTTTAATTTGTGTCTTTTCAAGTCAATAATACAGAGAATTGAAGATTTAGAACATACAGCAGAGGAATTACACAGAAAAAGCTGGATGTTCAAAACGCCCAGTGAAGAAGGCAAATTGGCGTTTAAACGCCAGCCAGGGTGCCTGGCTGGGCGTTTAACGCCCAAAAGGGTAGTGCTTTGGGCGTTAAACGCCAGAATGTGCACCATTCTGGGCGTTTAATGCCAGGATGGCACAAGAGGGAAGATTCTGTTTTAAATTCAGATTTTTTTCAAGTTTTCAAATTTTTTCAAAATCAAATCTTTTTCAAATCATATCTTTTCAATCAAATCTTTTTCAAAATCAATTTTTTTTCCATTTTCAAAGATACTTGCTAACAATTAATGATTTGATTCAACATTTTAAGTATGTTGCCTTTTCTGTTGAGAAAGGTTTAATGTTTGAATCATATCTTTTCTTGTTAGCCAAGTCATTAATTTTTAAAATCAAATCTTTTTAAATTATTTTTCAAATCATATCTTCTCAATCACATCTTTTTAAGACCATAAATTTTCAATCATATCTTTTTAATCACATCTTTTTCAAAATAGTTTTCAATCATATCTTTTTGATTTCTTATTTCAAAATCTTTTTCAAAAATCACTTGATTTCTTTTCCACTCTTAGTTTTCGAAAATCAGTTAAAGTTTTTTCAAAATGTTTTTAAAATCTTTTACTTAATTTTCGAAAATTTCTTCCCCTCTTCTCACATCCTTCTATTTATGGACTAACACTACTCCTTAATGCACAATTCGAACTCCATCTTTCTTGATAAGTTCGAATTCTCTACTTCTTCCTTCTATTTTTTATTTCCTCTGACACCTCAAGGAATCTCTATACTGTGACATAGAGGATTCCATACTTTCTTGTTCTTTTCTCTTTCATATGAGCAGGAGCAAAGACAAAAGCATTCTTGTTGAGGCTGACCCTGAACCTAAAAGGACCTTGAAGCGAAAGCTAAGAGAAGCTAAGGCACAATTCTCTATAGAGGATCTAACAGAAATCTTCAAAGAAGAAGACATGGCAGCCGAAAACAACAACAATGCCAACAATGCAAGGAAGGTGCTGGGTGACTTTACTGTACCTACTCCCGACTTCTATGGGAGAAGCATCTCTATCCCTGCCATTGGAGCAAACAACTTTGAGCTTAAGCCTCAATTAGTTTCTCTAATGCAACAGAATTGCAAGTTCCATGGACTTTCATTGGAAGATCCTCATCAGTTTTTAGCTGAATTCTTGCAAGTCTGTGACACTGTCAAGACTAATGGGGTTGACCCTGAGGTCTACAGACTTATGCTATTCCCTTTTGCTGTAAGAGACAGAGCTAGGATATGGTTGGACTCACAACCTAAAGAAAGCCTGAACTCTTGGGAAAAGCTAGTCAATGCCTTCTTGGCAAAGTTCTTTCCACCTCAAAAATTGAGTAAGCTTAGAGTGAAAGTCCAAACCTTCAGACAGAAGGAAGGAGAATCCTTCTATGAAGCTTGGGAAAGATACAAACAATTGATCAGAAAGTGTCCTTCTGACATGCTTTCTGAATGGAGCATCATAGGTATCTTCTATGATGGTCTGTCTGAACTGTCCAAGATGTCTTTGGATAGCTCTGCTGGAGGATCTCTTCATTTGAAGAAGACGCCTACAGAAGCTCAAGAACTAATTGAAATGAATAACCAATTCATGTACACTTCTGAAAGGAATCCTGTGAACAATGGGACAAATCAGAAGAAAGGAGTTCTTGAGATTGATACTTTGAATGCCATATTGGCTCAGAACAAAATATTGACTCAGCAAGTCAATTTAATTTCTCAAAGTCTGGCTGGAATGCAAAATGCACCAGGCAGTACTAAGGATGCTTCATCTGAAGAAGAAGCTTATGATCCTGAGAACCCTTCAATAGAAGAGGTGAATTACCTGGGAGAACCCTATGGAAATACCTATAATTCTTCATGGAGAAATCATCCAAATCTCTCATGGAAGGATCAACAGAGACCTTGGTGCACGAAATTGCAATCACACTTTTGCAATCCCGCACAACTAACCAGCAAGTGCACTGGGTCGTCCAAGTAATACCTTGCGTGAGCAAGGGTCGATCCCACGGAGATTGTCGGCTTGAAGCAAGCTATGGTTATCTTGTAAATCTTAGTCAGGATATCAGAAATTATCAGGATTGATTGTGAAAAGCAAAAGAACATGAAATGGTTACTTGTATTGCAGTAATGGAGAATAGGCTGAGGTTTGGAGATGCTCCATCTTCTGAATCTCTGCTTTCCTACTGTCTTCTTCAACAAACACGCAAGGCTCCTTCCATGGCAAGCTGTATGTAGGGTTTCACCGTTGTCAGTGGCTACCTCCCATCCTCTCATTGGAAATGTTCAACGCACCCTGTCACGACACGGCTATCCATCTGTCGGTTCTCAATCAGGCCGGAATAGAATCCAGTGATTCTTTTGCGTCTGTCACTAACGCCCCGCCCTCAGGAGTTTGAAGCACGTCACAGTCATTCAGTCATTGAATCCTACTCAGAATACCACAGACAAGGTTTAGACCTTCCGGATTCTCTTGAATGCCGCCATCGGTTCTAGCTTATACCACGAAGATTCCGATTAAAGAATCCAAGAGATAACTACTCAATCGAAGGTAGAACGGAGGTGGTTGTCAAGCACACGTTCATAAGTGAGAATGATGATGATTGTCATGGATCATCACATTCATCCGGGTTAAGAACAAGTGTTATCTTAGAATGGAAGCAAGCATGATTGAATAAGAAACAGTAGTAATTGCATTAATCCATCAAGACACAGCAGAGCTCCTCACCCCCAACCATGGGGTTTAGAGACTCATACCGTGGAATGTACACAATGAAACGTGTAAAAATGTCATGAGGTCATAAGGTACTGATACAATGTCAAAAGATCCTATTAATAGTAGACTAGTCACCTAAGGTTTTACAGAAATGAGTAAATGACAGAAAAATCCACTTCCGGGCCCACTTGGTGTGTGCTTGGGCTGAGCAATGAAGCAATTTCGTGTAGAGACCTTTTCTGGAGTTAAACGCCAGCTTTCATGCCAGTTTGGGCGTTTAACTCCAAATTTTATGCCAGTTCCGGCGTTTAACGCTGGAATTTCTGAGGCCGAATTGCTTCGCCGGTTTGGGCTATCAAATCTTGGGCAAAGTATGGACTATCATATATTGCTGGAAAGCCCAGGATGTCTACGTTCCAACGCCGTTGAGAGCGCGCTAATTGGGCTTCTGTAGCTCCAGAAAATCCACTTCGAGTGCAGGGAGGTCAGAATCCAACAGCATCTGCAGTCCTTTTCAGTCTCTGGATCAGATTTTTGCTCAGAACCTTCAATTTCAGTCAGAAAATACCTGAAATCACAGAAAAACACACAAACTCATAGTAAAGTCCAGAAAAGTGAATTTTAACTAAAAACTAACAAAAATACACTAAAAACTAACTAGATCATACTAAAAACATACTAAAAACAATGCCAAAAAGCGTATAAATTATCCGCTCATCACAACACCAAACTTAAATTGTTGCTTGTCCCCAAGCAACTGAAAATCAAAATAGGATAAAAAGAAGAGAATATACTATAGACTCCAAAATATCAAAGAAACATAGCTCCAATTAGATGAGCGGGACTAGTAGCTTTTTGCCTCCGAACAGTTTTGGCATCTCACTCTATCCTTTGAAGTTCAGAATGATTGGCATCTATGAGAACTCAGAACTCAGATAGTGTTATTGATTCTCCTAGTTAAGTATATTGATTCTTGAACATAGGTAGTGTATGAGTCTTGGCTGTGGCCCAAAGCACTCTGTCTTCCAGTATTACCACCGGATACATTCATGCCACAGACACATAATTGGGTGAACCTTTTTAGATTGTGACTCAGCTTTGCTAAAGTCCCCAATTAGAGGTGTCCAGGGTTCTTAAGCACACTCTTTTTGCCTTGGTTCACAACTTTATTTCTTTCTTTTTCTTTTTCTTTTCTCTCCTTTTTTTTTTCGAAATTTTTTTTTGTATTCACTGCTTTTTCTTGCTTCAAGAATCAATTTAATGATTTTTCAGATCCTCAATAACAGTTCTCCTTTTCCATCATTCTTTCAAGAGCCAACAATTTTAACATTCTTAAAATAACAAATTCAAGAGACATATGCACTGTTCAAGCATTCATTCAGAAAACAAAAAGTATTGTCACCACATCAAACTAATTCAACTAGTTTCAGAGATAAATTTTGAAATCCTGTACTTCTTGTTCTTTTGTGATTAAAGCATTTTTCATTTAAGAGAGGTGATGGATTCATAGGACATTCATAACTTTAAGGCATAAATTTCAATTTTATTAATTATGAATTAAGAACAAGACTCAAATATAGATATAAGATAAAAATAAAATAAAAATAAGAATAGAAAACAAAAGAAAAAACGGAAAAATAGGCTCCTAATGATAGAGGTTTTCACAGAGTTAGGACTCAACAACCTTGATTTTGAGAAGTGGATGCTCCCTCAGCTTGAGAGGAGAGCTTTTGGCGTTTCATCTCTTGGATTTCACGCCCCTGCTTCTCTTGTTCCTTCAGCAATTTGCAGAGCATGCAGTTCTGATTCTGCTGTTCTTCCTTAAGTTGCTCCATAGTCTCTTGCAACTTGGTGATAGATGCTTCCAGGCTGGCCCAGTAGCCAATTTCAGGAAATTCAGGGAGGAACTCCTGCGCCCTCCTTTTGATAGAGTTGTCTTGCACTTGTCCTTCCATTGACTTCTTGGTGATTGGGTGTTCAATGGGTATGAATTCATCTATTCCCATCTTCACCCCAGCCTCTTTACAGAGCAAAGAGATTAAGCTTGGGTAAGCTAGTTTGGCTTCAGTGGAATTTTTATTTGCAATTGTGTAAATCTCACAAGCAATTACATGATGGACCTCCACTTCTTTTCCAAGCATAATGCAATGAATCATCACTGCCCTCTTAATGGTGACCTCAGAACGGTTGCTAGTGGGCAATATGGAACGCCCAATGAAGTCTAGCCAACCTCTTGCAATTGGCTTGAGGTCTCCCCTCTTGAGTTGGTTTGGGACACCCTTTGAATTGGTTATCCACTTAGTTCCAGGGAGGCATATGTCCTCTAGAACTTGATCTAACCCTTTATCTACTCTCACCATCCTCCTATTAAAGGAGTCAGGATCATCTTGCAGTTGAGGTAGTTTGAAGATTTCTCTTATTTTGTCCAGATAGAAGTACATAACTTTCCCTCTGACCATAGTTCTGTAGGTATGGTAAGCAGTTCCAGTCATTCTCTGCTTATCTGTCAGCCACAGATTTGAGTAGAATTCCTGAACCATGTTCCTTCCAACCTTTGTCTCAGGATTGGTTAGAACTTCCCATCCTCTGTTTCGAATTTGCTCTTGGATCCCCTGATATTCATCTTCTTTCAGATCAAACTTAACTTCCGGGATCACTGACCTCAGACCCATTATTTTGTGATAATGGTCTTCATGTTCTTTGGTTAAGAACTTCTCTTGATTCCAAAGATTCTTTGGATTATTCTCTTTCTTGCCTCTTAAATTGTTTTGTTTTCCCTTAGGAGCCATGATATTGATGAATCTTGGCTTAGTGATCACGGAAAAGCACACCAAACTTAGAGGTTTGCTTGTCCTCAAGCAAAAGAAAAGAGAGAAGAGAGGGGGAGGAAGAGGAAATTCGAATGGTGTGGTTGAAAGAGGGGGAACAAACGTGTATTTATAAGGTGGGGAGGGGAGTTTTCGAAAAAAAAGAGGAATTTGAAAGGAGATTTGAGAAGATATGAAAAGAAATTGAGAAAAGGGTGAAATTTTTGAACAATGTTTGTAATTGATTTGAAATAAATTTGAAAAATGGTTTTCATTTTTGAAGATTTGAAAGTGAATGATGAATGATTGAAGTGTGATTTTGTAGAAAAGTATGGGTAAGAAAAGGAACGTTTGAAAAAATTTGATTTGAAAACAAAATTGTGGTCCCCCACCTTGCTGGCGTTAAACGCCCAGAATGGCACCCATTCTGGCGTTTAACGCCCATTTGTTGCCCCTTTTGGGCGTTTAACGCCCAGCCAGGTGCCCTGGCTGGCGTTAAACGCTAGAAAGTCTTTATTACTGGGCGTTTTTCTGAACGCCCAGGATGCTGCACACCTGGCGTTAAACGCCCAGAATGGTACCCATTCTGGCGTTTAACGCCCAAAATGGTACCATTACTGGCGTTAAACGCCCAGAATGGTGCCCATTCTGGCGTTTAACGCCCAAAATGCCCCTTACTGGCGTTTTTTCGCCAGTGAGCTCATTTTCTCTGCTTTTTTGAGCTGAATCCTTCTGTAACTCTGTGAATTCCTTCATTTTTGATACTTGCCTCTGTAAGAACAATTCATACAACCTTCCAATGACTGGGTTGCCTCCCAGCAAGCGCTTCTTTACTGTCTTTAGCTGGACCTTCACTGAGAATCACTCAAGTCTCAGTTTTGAGCATTCCTGCTCAAAATTTCCTTCAAGATAATGCTTGATTCTCTGTCCATTAACAATGAACTTTTTGTCAGAATCAATATCCTGAAGCTCAACATACCTATATGGTGAGACTCCTGTAATCACATACGGACCCCTCCACCGGGATTTGAGTTTTCCTGGAAACAATTTGAGCCTAGAGTTAAAAAGCAGAACCTTTTGTCCTGGCTTAAAGACTCTGGTTGACAACTTCTTGTCATGCCATTTCTTTGCCTTTTCCTTATAAATTTTTGCATTTTCAAAGGCATTGAGTCTGAACTCCTCTAGCTCATTTAACTGGAGTAATCTTTTTTCACCAGCTAACTGTGCATCCATGTTTAGGAATCTGGTTGCCCAGTAGGCTTTGTGTTCCAGTTCCACAGGCAAATGACAGGCCTTCCCATACACCAGTTGGTATGGAGAGGTCCCTATAGGAGTCTTGAATGCTGTTCTGTATGCCCACAGAGCATCATCCAAGCTCTTTGCCCAATCCTTTCTTCGGGCTATCACAGTCCGTTCTAGGATTCTTTTTAGCTCTCTGTTAGAGACTTCAGCTTGCCCATTTGTCTGTAGATGATACGGAGTTGCCACTTTATGGCTAATTCCATATCTAACCATAGCAGAGTATAGCTGTTTGTTGCAGAAATGAGAGCCCCCATCACTGATTAGTACTCTGGGAACACTAAATCTGCTGAAAATGTGTTTCTGGAGAAATTTGAGCACGGTCTTGGTATCATTAGTGGGTGTAGCAATTGCTTCTACCCACTTAGATACATAGTCCACTGCCACCAGAATGTAAGTGTTTAAGTATGATGGTGGGAATGGTCCCATGAAATCAATTCCCCATACATCAAACAATTCTATCTCTAATATCCCCTGCTGAGGCATGGCATATCCGTGAGGCAGGTTACCAGCTCTTTGGCAACTGTCACAGTTACGCACAAACTCTCGGGAATCTTTATAGAGGGTAGGCCAGTAGAAGCCGCACTGGAGAACTTTAGTGGCTGTTCGCTCACTTCCAAAATGTCCTCCATACTGTGATCCATGGCAGTGCCATAGGATCCTTCGTGCTTCTTCTCTGGGTACACATCTGCGGATCACTCCGTCAGCACATCTCTTAAAGAGATATGGTTCATCCCAGAGGTAGTACTTGGCATCTGAAATTAATTTCTTTCTTTGCACTCTGCTGTACTCCTTGGGTATGAACCTCACAGCTTTATAGTTTGCAATATCTGCAAACCATGGAGCTTCCTGAATGGCAAAGAGTTGCTCATCTGGGAAAGTCTCAGAGATCTCAATAGAAGGGAGGGACGCCCCAGCTACTGGTTCTATTCGGGACAGATGATCTGCTACTTGGTTCTCTGTCCCTTTTCTGTCTCTTATTTCTATATCAAACTCTTGCAGAAGCAACACCCATCTTATAAGCTTGGGTTTTGAATCCTGCTTTGTGAGTAAGTATTTAAGAGCAGCATGGTCAGTGTACACAATCACCTTTGATCCCACTAGGTAGGATCTAAACTTGTCAATGGCATAGACCACTGCAAGTAATTCTTTTTCTGTGGTTGTGTAATTCTTCTGTGCATCATTTAGAACACGGCTAGCATAATAAATGACATGCAGAAGTTTGTTATGCCTCTGTCCCAATGATGTGTTATAACTGGGTATAGCTACGATTTAGGAAATTGCACAAACGGCAAAATTCCTTCCGGCAAGTGCACCGGTTATCGTCAAGTAAAAACTCACAATAGAGTGAGGTCGAATCCCACAAGGATTGGTTGAATGAGCAATTCGAACTAGAAGTTTGGTTAGTTGAGCGGAATCAAGAATTGGAGGTGAATTGCATAAAGTAAATTTGGCGGGAAATGTAAATTGCAAGGAATGGAAATGACAGAATCTTAAATTGCAAGAATGAAAGTGCGAGAAATTAAATTGCTGAAATTAAAAGGGAATTGGGGTGATTGCATGAATTGAAAGTGCAGAATGTAAATAGAAAGTGTAGATCAGAGATGGGGAGTTCATTGGGTGTTAGGAGATATTGAGATCTCCGAATCAAAACATTTTATCTCTTCCTCAACCAATGCATTCATTGAATTTTGCTTGGCAATCTTATATGATTGGATCCCAATCCCTTGGCTCACCAATTCTCTCTAAAAACAAACAAATTCCCAATCCCTTGGTTTAAATGTTCATAAGAAGAGATGATGCTCGATCACTGATTATACCACACAGTTTCATGAACCACAATTTGGTAGGATTACATGTCACAATATCCATCCAAACCCCAATCCAATTCACTGTGAGAAAGCTTCTCTAGCATGAATCCATCATTCCTTTCCCAAGGTTCCGAAGGATTCCAATTATGGGTAGTTTCTTTCCCAAGACAACTACCCAATGGAATTAGATCGAGAAGCTTTCTAAAAATTCAAGAGAAAAGATTGAAGAAGAAGATAAAAACTATTATTGATTCATTGAATTACAATAGAGCTCCCTAACCCAATGAAAGGGGTTTAGTGAGTCATAGCTCTGAATTCAATTCCAAAGAGTGAAAACTAGCAAAAATGATAAAAAGTTCCAGAGTGTAAAAAAAGTGCTAACTAACTTAAATTCTATCCTATTTATACACTTTCTAAATTGAGCTTCTGTTGTGTTTCTTGGGCTTTGAGGCCTTTCCTTGAATTCCTTTTGCTTTAAGCTTATGGTCCATAATCCTGATGCGGCTGTGATCCAATTCTCGTTGGAAAGCTATGGATGTCAGCTTTCTAACGCAACTGGAAGCACCTCAATTGGATCTCTATAGCTCAAGTTATGCTCCATGGAAGGTGAAGAGGTCAGCTGGCCTGATTGCATGTTGGTACTATGCTCTTCTATGCACATTACGGGGCTGTTTTCTCCCTCAATTTTTAGTATCCACCATGCATGCCATATATGCTTGGAAAGCTCTAGATGTCTTCTTTCCAATGCATTTTGAATCACCTCATTTGGAGTTTTGTAGCTCAAGTTATTTATGTTTGAAGAAGGCATGGTCAAGCTGTTCCATATAACACGTTTAAGCTCCAGTTTAAGCTTAAACTGGAGCTTAAACGTGGAAATGGTCCTGGTGCTTTTCCTACTTCTTGCGTTTAACCTCCAGTTTGAGGTCAAACTGGAGGTTAAACGTGGAATGCTTCTTGGTGAGAAAAGAAAGTGTCGAACACGTTTAACCTCCAGTTTGAGGTTAAACTGGAGGTTAAACGTGGAAATGCTTTTGTGCCTCCCTTAGTTCAATTCTCATTCTGGCGTTTAACCTCCAGTTTGAGGTCAAACTGGAGGTTAAACGTGGAATGCTCCTTAGTGCTCTTTCTCATTCTGGCGTTTAACTTCCAGTTTAAGGTTAAACTGGAGGTTAAACGCCAGTTACAGCATTTCCTCCTTTCTCATGATTCTGGCGTTTAAGCTCCAGTTTAACCTTAAACTGGAGCTTAAACGTCCCATTTGATATTCAAGCTTCCTTTATTGATTTTGTTGCTTCCTTGCCTAGCCTCTCTTCCCTGAAATCATCCAAATAATTGCATCAAAGTCTTGCAAAATTTCATGAGAAATCATCCATTCATAGCATTCAAGTAATATCACTAAAAACTCATGGAATTTGCATCAAAATCATAATGTTTGGATGATTCATTACTTTGTTGTTCATTTAACCATTCTTGGTTACTTTAAGCTCAAGAAAATGCATAAAACAACTAAAACTAACAGAAAAATGCTAGTGAAACTAGCCTAAGATGCCTTGGCATCACAACACCAAACTTAATACTTGCTTGTCCCTAAGCAAGTCCTGAGATATTTGAGAAGAAAGTATGAAACAAAAAGCAATTACATTGGCTATATTAGCAAGCATTTGAAGTTCATCAGAAGGGTTTTATGCAGAAAGTTGCAGCATCACTTTTTCATTCTTATCAGGTAGAATCATCACTTTTTCATTGCATCCATCAAACACTGCTATGGCCTCTTGTTATTCTCATGTCCTTGGCACTTTTTCTTTCTTTGTTTTTCTTTTTCTTAGAGCTCTTTTGCTCCTTGTTTGCTCAGTGTCATGTGTTGCACAAGCCTTTGGCATTTTCTTTTTTTTCTTATCAGTGCATTACACATATCCACTACAGGCATTTTAGTTCACATTTCTTCTTGAGACATTGGTGCCCAGCACCTCTTTGTGTAACTAAATGTTTTGTAGCTAGGTTGCTCTTGATAATGGACTTTTGGTCGATAATCCCGGGTTAGTTAACCCAAGTTACCAAGTGTTGAAACACTCCACAGAACCTATTCATCCAAACAGATCCTAGTACATAAACACCACAGGCATATGTCTCAAAAGTTCAAACCATTGGTGCCTTGCATTATTTTCTTAATTCTTTTGCTTTTTGGTTGCCCTTTTCAGTGGCTTTTTCTTCTTCTTTTTCTTTCTTTGTCATGGCCAAAGACATTCATTCATCAAGATCCATAGACAGCATTCAACTTCTTCACAAAAAATGATAATTCTACACTCAATTTCCAGTGAGCTAACTAAACAATCAAGCATGCATACCACCACTTAATTCTACTTGATTTGTCACTAATTGAGCCAAGTTACTTTTGTTCAAACTTTTCTTTTATTTTTGGAAACAGAACAAGCATGGCAAGCATTTGTTTAAGAAGGTGAGTTATATCCAAACATCTAGGCATTTACTTTATTCAAAGCAATAAATAAACAAACATACTAAAAACTTCACTTTCCAGAAAGATTCAACAATTTCAGTTTAAACCAGAACAAGCATGCTTTTGTTTGCCTTTTAAAGAAAGGTCAAGGAACAACACCACCTTGTGAAATTTCTTGTTTTCTCTTTGTTGCTAGGAAACAATTTGATTTCTCCTTCTTCTACTAGTTGTTGCATCATGTTCTTTCTAAGATCCTTGTTTCCCTTCCTGCAAAGAGTGATGAAGTTGCTTGTTTCTCAAGCACTTGAATGGTTAGCTCACTATATATGGGCAAGTGTCTGAGTCTTAAGTTGGTGTGTGAACACCAAACTTAGTCTCCTACTTACTCCTCTGCTCTTTGAATCCTTGAATTCTCTTTGGAATGAAGTTGCTGCTAAGGATTTTAAGCATTTCTGTGTTGCTTAGAATGGTTGTTCCTTTCATATAATTCAAAGGTTGTTATGTTCAGTTAATCTGTATGGTGGAACACCAAACTTAGAGTCACACATTCCCCTTTGAATTATTGATCCACAAATTCATTGTTTGGTGTGAAACACCAAACTTAATTCCTTGCAATGCACAGAAACTACTTCACCTTTTTATTGAAACAAATAAAAGAAACAGTAAAGGAGTATTACCTCAGGTTGGGTTGCCTCCCAACAAGCGCTTCTTTAACGTCACTAGCTTGACGGTTGTCTTCCTCAGTTGAGGTGATATTTAACCTTGTCCTTTTCATCCACATCTCCCAAGTAATGTTTGAGTCTTTGACCATTCACAGTGAAGGTTCGTTGTGACTTTTCTTCCATGATTTCTACTTGTCCATATTGGGAGACCTTGGTGACAAGGAATGGCCCAGACCACCTTGATTTTAGCTTCCCTGGGAATAGCTTCAGCCTAGAATTGTAGAGCAATACTTTTTGTCCCTCTTCAAATTTCCTTGGGGCTATGTTGCTGTCATGCTTCTTCTTTGCTCTTTCTTTGTAAATTTTGGCATTCTCATAAGCTTCAGCTCTGAATTCTTCCAACTCTTGAATTTGCAACATCCTTCTTTCTCCAGCAGCTTTGCTATCCAAGTTCAAGAGTTTCAACGCCCAGAATGCCTTGTGTTCCAACTCCAGTGGCAAATGGCAAGCCTTTCCATATACTAGTTGGTAAGGAGACATTCCAATTGGTGTTTTGAAAGCTGTCCTATATGCCCAAAGAGCATCATCTAGCTTAATCGACCAGTCCTTCCTTGAAGTTCCCACAGTCTTTTCCAGGATTCTTTTGAGCTCCCTATTAGATATTTCGGCTTGCCCACTTGTCTGTGGATGGTATGGTGTGGCTACCTTGTGTTTGACTCCATATTTTAGAAGCAATGCCTCTAATGGTTTGTTACAGAAGTGGCTTCCTCCATCACTGATGATTGCTCTTGGAACCCCAAAACGGCAAAAAATGTGTTTTCTGAGGAAGTTCATGACTACCTTATTATCATTGGTTGGGGTTGCTATTGCTTCAACCCACTTGGAGACATAGTCTACTGCTACAAGAATGTAATTATTTGAGTATGAGGTGGGGAAGGGTCCCATGAAATCTATCCCCCATACATCAAACAATTCAAGTTCCAGAATGAATTGTTGTGGCATTTCATTTCTTCTTGGTAGGTTCCCCGCTTTCTGGCATTCATGGCAGCGCTTCACTAGTTCCTTTGCATCTTTGAAGATAGTGGGCCAATAAAATCCACACTGCAACACCTTAGCTGCTGTTCTTTCTCCTGCAAAATGTCCTCCATAAGTGGAACCATGGCAGTCCCATAAAACTTCCCTTCCTTCTTCCTCTGATATGCATCTTCTGAGTAAGCCATCAGAACATTTTTTGAACAAGTATGGTTCGTCCCATATGAAGTATTTGGCATCATTTACCAATTTCTTCCTTTGATGCTTGTTAAATTCCAACGGCAAACTCCCAGTGGCTTTGAAGTTTGCTATGTCTGCAAACCAGGGTGCTTTGTGAATTATCATGAGTTGTTCATCAGGAAAGCATTCATTTATATGTGTGCTTTGTGTGCTTCCTTCTTCACATGGTATCCTTGATAAATGGTCTGCCACCTTGTTCTCTACACCCTTCTTGTCTTTGATTTCAATGTCAAATTCCTGCAACAAAAGAACCCATCTAATAAGTCTTGGTTTGGATTCTTGTTTAGCAAGTAAGTATTTTAAAGCTGAATGATCAGTGAAAACAATGACTTTAGATCCAATGAGATAGGATCTAAATTTGTCAAATGCAAAGACTATTGCCAAGAGTTATTTTTCAGTGGTTGTATAATTCCTTTGGTTATCATTCAAGACCTTACTAGCATAATAAATCACATGTACCAAATTGTCTTTCCTTTGTCCTAACACTGCCCCAATAGCAAGGTCTGATGCATCACACATCAGTTCAAAAGGTAAGTTCCAATCAGGTGGGGCAATGATAGGTGCAGAGGAAAGTTTTTGCTTCAAAAGTTCATAGGCTAGCATGCAATTTTCATCAAATACAAAGGGTGTATCAGAGACAAGCAAGTTACTCAAAGGTTTGGCTATTTTAGAAAAGTCTCTAATAAACCTTCTGTAAAAGCCAGCGTGTCCCAAAAAACTCCTAACTGCCTTGACATTACTTGGTGGAGGTAGTTTTTCAATGAGTTCTACCTTAGCCTTGTCCACCTCAATGCCTCTATTGGAGACTTTGTGGCCAAGGACTATTCCTTCTGTGACCATGAAATGACACTTTTCCCAGTTTATTACTAGGTTGGTCTCTTGGCATCTCTTAAGCACCAAGGCAAGGTGGTGTAGGCAGCTAGGAAAGGAATTTCCAAACACAGAAAAATCATCCATGAAAACTTCAATAAACTTTTCGATCATGTCCGAAAAGATGGACAGCATGCACCTTTGGAAAGTTGCAGGTGCATTGCACAATCCAAAGGGCATGCGTCTATACGCAAATACTCCATATGGACAAACAAATGATGTTTTCTCTTGATCTCTTGGATCAACTACTATCTGATTATAGCCTGAGTATCCATCCAGAAAGCAATAGTAAGCATGTCCTGCAAGCCTTTCAAGCATCTGATCCATAAATGGGAGTGGGAAATGATCTTTTCTGGTGGCTTCATTGAGCTTCCTGTAGTCTATGCACATCCTCCACCCAGTGACAGTTCTTGTGGGTATGAGTTCGTTCCTCTCGTTTGGTACCACAGTTATGCCACCTTTCTTGGGAACTACATGGATGGGACTAACCCATGGGCTATCCGAAATGGGGTAGATTACCCCTGCCTGCCATAACTTCATGACCTCCTTTTGTACCACTTCTTTCATGACGGGATTCAATCTTCTCTGAGCTTGAATGGAGGGTCTAGCATCTTCTTCTAACAAGATTTTATGCATGCATATGGATGAACTTATCCCCTTCAAATCAGCTAGGGTCCATCCAATGGCATCTTGATGAGTTTGTAGCACCTTGATCAATTCTTCTTCCTGTTCTTGGCTCAGGGCAGAGCTAATGATAACAGGATAGCTCTCATCACTACCCAAGTATGCATACTTGAGATTAGGGGGCAATGCTTTGAGCTCAGGTTTTGGTGCTTCCTTCTCCTCTTTCACTCTTTCTGGCATGCTTGGCATGGTTGTTTCAGCAGCCTTGATGTCACTAACTTCCATATCCTTGGTGAACTCCTCCTCTGCCACTTCTTTTGTTGTTTCCTCAAGGGTTTCTTGTACTGCAATGTCCACTACATCCACCCTCATGCATTCCTTTAGTGATTCTGATGGATAGCTCATTGCCTTGAATACATTAAACACCAATTTCTCATCATGTAGTCTAAGAGTGAGTTCACCCTTTTGGACATCTATGATGGCTCCAGCAGTAGCCAGGAAGGGTCTTCCCAGAATGATTGAAGCTTTGGCTTCTTCCTCCATATCTAACACCACAAAATCAGCAGGAAATATGAAATCTCCCACTTTCACCAACAAATCCTCAACTATTCCATGAGGGAATTTAAAGGTTCGATCTGCCAATTGGAGGGCCATTCTTGTTGGTTTGGCTTCCTCAATCTTCATTCTTCTCATCATTGTTAGAGTCATCAAATTGATACTGGCCCCTAAGTCACACAAGGCCTTCTCCACCATGACTTCCCCTATGATACAGGGGATTTGGAAACTGCCTGGATCCTTCAATTTCAGAGGCAATTTGTGTTGAATGATGGCACTGCATTCTTCAGTCAACAACACCGTTTCTTCATTTTTCCAGCTTCTCTTCTTGGTCATTAATTCCTTTAAGAATTTTGCATAGAGTGGCATTTGTTCTATTGCCTCAGCAAACGGAATGTTGATTTGAAGCTTCTTGAAAATCTCCAAGAATCTGGAGAATTGGCCATCCTTTTCAACTTTCATCAAACGTTGAGGATATGGTACTTTGGGTGTATAAGGCTTCAGGACCTCTTTTTCTTTTTCTTTTGTTGAACACGGTGTCAAAGATTGTCCCTATTCCTTGTCTCTCACATTTTCCTTTGCTTCATCTTCTGTGGTTTCCTTTGAGATCTCCTTTAGCTTCTTTCCACTTCTGAGGGTTATGGCCTTACATTCTTCCCTTGCAATAGCCTTGGCAGCATGAGAATTGCTTGGCCCAGGGGTTTGCTTAGACAAATACAGAATTTGATTTTCTAGCTTCTGGATGGCAGCTCCTTGGTTTTGCAAGTTGGAATTTACTTCTTCCCTAAAGGCTTTCAATTCGGTTATGTCTTGACTCATGGTTGAAAGCATTCTTTCTATCCTGTTTAATTGATCTTGAAATTGTTGGTTCGGATTGGATTGGTCAGGTTGATTATTTTGGCCATGATATGGTGGTTGGGAGTAAGTGTTTTGTGTGGCTTGGTATGATCTTTGGTTGGAGTTTTGGTATGTGGAATTGTTGTGTTGGTTGTGGTTGTAAGGTTTGTGGTTTTGTGGTTGGGTTTGCTGGTTTTCCCACCCAAAGTTTGGGTGGTTTTTCCATCCTGCGTTGTAAGTGTTGGAATGTGGATCATATGATTGCCTTTGTTGGTTTCCCACATAGTTGGCCTCTTCCCAATCACCTCCTTCAATGCTTACTTCCTCTTGATCTTGTGTGTGTATTGCAGCCACTTGCTTTGAGTCCAATTTCCTTGTGAGCTCTGCTAGTTGCTTGGCAAACACCTTGTTTTGGGCTAGAATTGTATCAACATGGTTCAGCTCCATGACTCCCTTAGTGTTGTGTCTCTCTGAAGCATAGTAGTACTCATTCTCAGCCACTGTCTCAATCACTTCAATGGCTTCTTCCACAGTCTTTTTCCTGTTCAATGAACCTCCTGATGAATGGTCTACAGCCTTCCTTGATTCATAAGAAAGTCCATCATAGAAAATATGCAATTGCACCCACTCAGGGAACATGTTTGGTGGACATTTCCTTGTCAATTCTTTGAACCTCTCCCATGCCTCGTAGAGTGTCTCACCATCTTGTTGTCTAAAAGTCTGAACCTCAGATCGAAGCCTATTGACCTTTTATGGGGGGTAGAAACGTGCCAGAAACTTGCTCTCCACCTCATCCCAGGTTGTTAGGCTGTCCCTTGGGAATGATTCCAGCCACTTAGCTGCCTTGTCCCTAAGTGAGAATGGGAACAAGAGCAGTTTATAGGCATCGTCCTGGACTCCATTGGACTTCACAGTGTCGCAAATTCTCAGGAATTTGGTGAGATGTTGGTTTGGATCTTCATTAGCACTCCCACCAAATGAACAATGGTTCTCCACCAGTGATATTAGCTGTGGTTTGAGTTCAAAATTATTGGCCTGAATGGGTGGTTTCTGAATGCTGCTACCACAATTCCCAGAGGTTGGGTTTATGTATGAACCAAGAACCCTCCTCTCAGGAATGGCATTGTTTCCATCAGCCCTCTCATGGTTGTGAAATTCTCTATCCATGTTGAGATCTAGAGCTTCCTCAAAGTTGTCCTCAGATTCTCCTTCAGATTCTTCCTCTCTCAATACTCTCTTTTCTCTTGCTTCCCTTCTAAGTCTATGAAGGGTCCTCTCTGGTTCGGTATATGGAGGAGTTGATGTCTCTCCTCTTCTACCTGTCATACAAGAACACACCACAAGCAACAAACAAGTGGAATACTCTTGGTTAATGGAAGAGTATGGTTAGAGCAGTGAGGAATTAATTCAAATAGTTAGTGGGTCAGTGAGTTAGTTGCTTGAAATTAAAGGCATAAAGAAAGAAAAGCAAATAACAGAGTGCAGAAATTAAAATTCAACAAGTAAATTAACAAAACAAAAAAATGCTCAATCTAGTTAACTTCCAATTTGAGAATTGTCAATCGAAAACCAATCCCCGGCAACGGCGCCATAAACTTGATGTGCTATAACTGGGTATAGCTACGATTTAGGAAATTGCACAAACGGCAAAATTCCTTCCGGCAAGTGCACCGGTTATCGTCAAGTAAAAACTCACAATAGAGTGAGGTCGAATCCCACAAGGATTGGTTGAATGAGCAATTCGAACTAGAAGTTTGGTTAGTTGAGCGGAATCAAGAATTGGAGGTGAATTGCATAAAGTAAATTTGGCGGGAAATGTAAATTGCAAGGAATGGAAATGACAGAATCTTAAATTGCAAGAATGAAAGTGCGAGAAATTAAATTGCTGAAATTAAAAGGGAATTGGGGTGATTGCATGAATTGAAAGTGCAGAATGTAAATAGAAAGTGTAGATCAGAGATGGGGAGTTCATTGGGTGTTAGGAGATATTGAGATCTCCGAATCAAAACATTTTATCTCTTCCTCAACCAATGCATTCATTGAATTTTGCTTGGCAATCTTATATGATTGGATCCCAATCCCTTGGCTCACCAATTCTCTCTAAAAACAAACAAATTCCCAATCCCTTGGTTTAAATGTTCATAAGAAGAGATGATGCTCGATCACTGATTATACCACACAGTTTCATGAACCACAATTTGGTAGGATTACATGTCACAATATCCATCCAAACCCCAATCCAATTCACTGTGAGAAAGCTTCTCTAGCATGAATCCATCATTCCTTTCCCAAGGTTCCGAAGGATTCCAATTATGGGTAGTTTCTTTCCCAAGACAACTACCCAATGGAATTAGATCGAGAAGCTTTCTAACAAAATTCAAGAGAAAAGATTGAAGAAGAAGATAAAAACTATTATTGATTCATTGAATTACAATAGAGCTCCCTAACCCAATGAAAGGGGTTTAGTGAGTCATAGCTCTGAATTCAATTCCAAAGAGTGAAAACTAGCAAAAATGATAAAAAGTTCCAGAGTGTAAAAAAAGTGCTAACTAACTTAAATTCTATCCTATTTATACACTTTCTAAATTGAGCTTCTGTTGTGTTTCTTGGGCTTTGAGGCCTTTCCTTGAATTCCTTTTGCTTTAAGCTTATGGTCCATAATCCTGATGCGGCTGTGATCCAATTCTCGTTGGAAAGCTATGGATGTCAGCTTTCTAACGCAACTGGAAGCACCTCAATTGGATCTCTATAGCTCAAGTTATGCTCCATGGAAGGTGAAGAGGTCAGCTGGCCTGATTGCATGTTGGTACTATGCTCTTCTATGCACATTACGGGGCTGTTTTCTCCCTCAATTTTTAGTATCCACCATGCATGCCATATATGCTTGGAAAGCTCTAGATGTCTTCTTTCCAATGCATTTTGAATCACCTCATTTGGAGTTTTGTAGCTCAAGTTATTTATGTTTGAAGAAGGCATGGTCAAGCTGTTCCATATAACACGTTTAAGCTCCAGTTTAAGCTTAAACTGGAGCTTAAACGTGGAAATGCTCCTGGTGCTTTTCCTACTTCTTGCGTTTAACCTCCAGTTTGAGGTCAAACTGGAGGTTAAACGTGGAATGCTTCTTGGTGAGAAAAGAAAGTGTCGAACACGTTTAACCTCCAGTTTGAGGTTAAACTGGAGGTTAAACGTGGAAATGCTTTTGTGCCTCCCTTAGTTCAATTCTCATTCTGGCGTTTAACCTCCAGTTTGAGGTCAAACTGGAGGTTAAACGTGGAATGCTCCTTAGTGCTCTTTCTCATTCTGGCGTTTAACTTCCAGTTTAAGGTTAAACTGGAGGTTAAACGCCAGTTACAGCATTTCCTCCTTTCTCATGATTCTGGCGTTTAAGCTCCAGTTTAACCTTAAACTGGAGCTTAAACGTCCCATTTGATATTCAAGCTTCCTTTATTGATTTTGTTGCTTCCTTGCCTAGCCTCTCTTCCCTGAAATCATCCAAACAATTGCATCAAAGTCTTGCAAAATTTCATGAGAAATCATCCATTCATAGCATTCAAGTAATATCACTAAAAACTCATGGAATTTGCATCAAAATCATAATGTTTGGATGATTCATTACTTTGTTGTTCATTTAACCATTCTTGGTTACTTTAAGCTCAAGAAATTGCATAAAACAACTAAAACTAACAGAAAAATGCTAGTGAAACTAGCCTAAGATGCCTTGGCATCACCCAACACTGCACCAATGGCATGATCACTGGCATCACACATCAATTCAAATGGTAATGCCCAATCTGGTGCAGAGATGACTGGTGCTGTGACCAGCTTAGCTTTCAGGGTCTCAAATGCCTGCAGACATTGTGTGTCAAACACGAATGGTGTGTCAGCAGCTAACAGGTTACTCAAAGGTTTTGCAATTTTCGAAAAATCCTTTATAAACCTTCTATAAAACCCTGCATGCCCCAGAAAGCTTCTGATTGCCTTAACATTGGCAGGTGGTGGTAATTTTTCAATTACCTCTACCTTTGCCTTATCCACCTCTATTCCCCTGCTTGAAATTTTGTGTCCAAGGACAATTCCTTCAGTCACCATAAAGTGACATTTCTCCCAGTTTAAAACCAGGTTAGTCTCTTGGCACCTTTTCAAGACAAGTGATAGGTGGTTAAGACAGGAGCTGAATGAGTCTCCATATACTGAGAAGTCATCCATGAAGACTTCCAGAAATTTCTCTACTATATCTGAGAAGATAGAGAGCATGCACCTTTAAAAGGTTGCAGGTGCATTGCACAGACCAAAAGGCATCCTCCTATAGGCAAACACGCCAGAAGGGCAAGTGAATGCTGTTTTCTCTTGGTCCTGAGGATCTACTGCAATTTGGTTGTAGCCTGAATAGCCATCCAAAAAGCAGTAATAATCATGGCCAGCTAGTCTTTCTAGCATTTGGTCTATGAATGGTAAAGGAAAATGATCCTTTCTGGTGGCTGTGTTGAGCCTTCTGTAATCAATACACATGCGCCACCCTGTGACTGTCCTTGTAGGAACCAGTTCATTTTTTTCATTATGAACCACTGTCATGCCTCCCTTTTTGGGAACAACTTGGACAGGGCTCACCCAGGGGCTATCAGAAATAGGATAAATAATCCCAACCTCTAGTAATTTAGTGACCTCTTTCTGCACCACTTCCTTCATGGCTGGATTTAGCCTCCTCTGTGGTTGGACCACTGGTTTAGCATTATCCTCCAATAGGATCTTGTGCATGCATCTAGCTGGGCTAATGCCCTTAAGGTCACTTATGGACCACCCAAGAGCTGTCTTGTGTGTCCTTAGCACTTGAATTAGTGCTTCCTCTTCCTGTGAATTTAAAGCAGAGCTTATAATCACTGGAAAAGTGTCACCCTCTCCCAGAAATGCATATTTCAGGGATGGTGGTAGTGGTTTGAGTTCAGGCTTAGGAGGCTTATCCTCTTCCTGAGGAATTTTCGAAAATTCCCTTGCCTCCTCTGATTCTTCTTGATCAGGTTGAGCATCTTTGAAGATGTCTTCAAGCTCTGATTCTAGGCCTTCATCCATATTGATCTCTTCTACCAGAGAGTCAATAATGTCAGCGCCCATGCAGTCATTTGGTGTGTCTGGATGCTGCATAGCTTTTACAGCATTCAACTTGAACTCATCCTCATTGACTCTCAAGGTTACTTCCCCTTTTTGTACATCAATGAGAGTTCGTCCAGTTGCTAGGAAAGGTCTTCCTAGGATGAGAGTTGCACTCTTGTGCTCCTCCATTTCCAGCACAACAAAGTCAGTTGGAAAGGCAAATGGCCCAACCTTGACAATCATGTCCTCTATTATGCCTGATGGGTGTTTAATGGAGCCATCAGCAAGTTGAAGGCATATCCTGGTTGGTTTGACTTCTCCAATCAACCCAAGCTTTCTGATAGTGGATGCAGGTATTAGATTGATGCTTGCTCCAAGATCACATAAAGCTGTCTTGGTGCAAGTGCCTTCTAATGTGCATGGTATCAGAAAGCTTCCAGGATCTTGAAGCTTTTCTGGTAAGCTTTTTAGAATGACTGCACTGCATTCTTCAGTGAGAAATACTTTTTCAGTTTCTCTCCAATCCTTCTTATGACTTAGGATTTCCTTCATGAATTTAGCATAAGAAGGTATTTGCTCAAGTGCCTCTGCAAACGGAATCTTTATTTCAAGAGTCCTTAAATAGTCTGCAAAGCGGGCAAATTGCTTATCCTGTTCCGCTTTGCGGAGTTTCTGAGGATAAGGCATCTTGGCTTGATATTCTTCAACCTTAGATGCTGCAGGTTTATTCCTTACAGAAGTGGTTGAAGAAGCCTTTTTAGAGGGATTACTGTCAGCATTCTCAGGTGTCTGATCTTCCCTTGGCGTTTGAACGCCAGGATTGGGTGGAAATTGGGCGTTTAACGCCAACTTTTCCCCCTTTTCTGGCGTTTGAACGCCAGAACTGGGCAAGGAATGGGCGTTTAACGCCAGTTTTCCTTCCCTTTCTGGCGTTTGAACGCCAATAAAATTCCTCTCTGGGCTCTTACTGTCCTCAGAGGGATTTTGAACAGTGGTTTGGTTGTCCTCTGTCATTTGTTCCTTGTTTGGCTTTTTGCTCTTTTGAGCAGTGTTATTCAAGGTCTTCCCACTCCTCAATTGAACTGCTTGACACTCCTCTGTTATCTGTTTAGATATTTGCTGTTTTGCTTGATTCAACTGTAGTTCTATGCTCTTATTAGCAACTTTAGTTTCATGGAGCATCTCTTTAAATTCTGCTAACTGTTCTGTCATCAGGAGAAGTTGTTGATTAAGCTCAATTATTTGTTCTTGAGGATGAGGGTCATTGACTACTGTCATGACTTCCTCCTTTGGAACGAACTCATTGCTAGAATATAAGTATTGGTTTCTAGCAACAGTGTCTATAAGCTCTTGAGCTTCTTCAATTGTCTTCCTCATGTGTATAGATCCACCAGCTGAGTGGTCTAAAGACATCTGAGCTTTTTCTGTAAGCCCATAGTAGAAAATGTCTAACTGTACCCACTCTGAAAACATTTCAGAGGGACATTTCCTTAGCATACCTCTATACCTCTCCCAGGCATTGTAAAGGGATTCATTATCCTCTTGTTTAAAGCCTTGGATGTCCAGCCTTAGCTGTGTCATCCTCTTTGGAGGGTAAAAATGATTCAGGAATTTGTCCGATAACTGTTTCCATGTCTTTATGCTTGCTGTAGGTTGGTTATTCAACCACCTTTTAGCTTGATCTTTTACAGCAAATGGAAACAGTAATAGTCTGTAGACATCCTGATCTACCTCTTTATCATGTACTGTGTCAGCAATTTGTAAGAACTGTGCCAGAAACTCAGTAGGTTCTTCCTGTGGAAGACCGGAATACTGACAATTTTGCTGCACTATGATAATGAGTTGAGGATTTAGCTCAAAGCTGCTTGCTTTGATGGGAGGTGTGCAGATGCTACTCCCATATGCAGCTGTGATGGGGCTAGCATATGACCCCAGAGTCCTTTTGGACTGATCAATTCCACTTAAGTCCATAGTGGACAAAAGGGAAATGATAATGATTGCAAAGAGATAAATTTTGTTTATTTTTATTTTTTTATTTTTTATTTTTTGAAATAATCGAAAAAGAAATTAAAATAAAATAAAATAAAACAAAAGGAAAATAAAGTAAAAAAAATTCGAAAATCTAAAGGAAAATGATATCAAAGCAAATTGAGAACTGAATCAATTAGTAAAAAAAAATTTTGAAAACAGCAATTAAGAAGATATGATTGAAAAATTTTTTTATGAAAAAGATTTGATTTTTAAAAAGAGGAAAGAGAAAAACACAAAAAGACACCAAACTTAAAATTTTTAGAAATCAAACACTAATTTTTTCGAAAATTTTTTAAGGGAAAAACACAAAGAGGACACCAAACTTAGAATTTTTATGAATCAAAAAGGGACTAAGAACATGCAAAAACGAAAATTAAGAGAAAAACACAAAAAGACACCAAACTTAAAATATGAAACTAGACTCAACTGAAAGACTCTAAACCAACAAGAATAAAACGATCCTAATCTAAGCAACAAGATAAGCCGTCAGTTGTCCAAACTCGAACAATCCCCGGCAACGGCGCCAAAAACTTGGTGCACGAAATTGCAATCACACTTTTGCAATCCCGCACAACTAACCAGCAAGTGCACTGGGTCGTCCAAGTAATACCTTGCGTGAGCAAGGGTCGATCCCACGGAGATTGTCGGCTTGAAGCAAGCTATGGTTATCTTGTAAATCTTAGTCAGGATATCAGAAATTATCAGGATTGATTGTGAAAAGCAAAAGAACATGAAATGGTTACTTGTATTGCAGTAATGGAGAATAGGCTGAGGTTTGGAGATGCTCCATCTTCTGAATCTCTGCTTTCCTACTGTCTTCTTCATCAAACACGCAAGGCTCCTTCCATGGCAAGCTGTATGTAGGGTTTCACCGTTGTCAGTGGCTACCTCCCATCCTCTCATTGGAAATGTTCAACGCACCCTGTCACGGCACGGCTATCCATCTGTCGGTTCTCAATCAGGCCGGAATAGAATCCAGTGATTCTTTTGCGTCTGTCACTAACGCCCCGCCCTCAGGAGTTTGAAGCACGTCACAGTCATTCAGTCATTGAATCCTACTCAGAATACCACAGACAAGGTTTAGACCTTCCGGATTCTCTTGAATGCCGCCATCGGTTCTAGCTTATACCACGAAGATTCCGATTAAAGAATCCAAGAGATAACTACTCAATCGAAGGTAGAACGGAGGTGATTGTCAAGCACACGTTCATAAGTGAGAATGACGATGATTGTCACGGATCATCACATTCATCCGGGTTAAGAACAAGTGTTATCTTAGAATGGAAGCAAGCATGATTGAATAAGAAACAGTAGTAATTGCATTAATCCATCAAGACACAGCAGAGCTCCTCACCCCCAACCATGGGGTTTAGAGACTCATGCCGTGGAATGTACACAATGAAACGTGTAAAAATGTCATGAGGTCATAAGGTACTGATACAATGTCAAAAGATCCTATTAATAGTAGACTAGTCACCTAAGGTTTTACAGAAATGAGTAAATGACAGAAAAATCCACTTCCGGGCCCACTTGGTGTGTGCTTGGGCTGAGCAATGAAGCAATTTCGTGTAGAGACCTTTTCTGGAGTTAAACGCCAGCTTTCATGCCAGTTTGGGCGTTTAACTCCAAATTTTATGCCAGTTCCGGCGTTTAACGCTGGAATTTCTGAGGCCGAATTGCTTCGCCGGTTTGGGCCATCAAATCTTGGGCAAAGTATAGACTATCATATATTGCTGGAAAGCCCAGGATGTCTACTTTCCAACGCCGTTGAGAGCGCGCTAATTGGGCTTCTGTAGCTCCAGAAAATCCACTTCGAGTGCAGGGAGGTCAGAATCCAACAGCATCTGCAGTCCTTTTCAGTCTCTGGATCAGATTTTTGCTCAGAACCTTCAATTTCAGTCAGAAAATACCTGAAATCACAGAAAAACACACAAACTCATAGTAAAGTCCAGAAAAGTGAATTTTAACTAAAAACTAACAAAAATACACTAAAAACTAACTAGATCATACTAAAAACATACTAAAAACAATGCCAAAAAGCGTATAAATTATCCGCTCATCAGACCTCAACAAGGTTTCAACAACAATAATGGTGGAAGAAATAGGTTTAGCAATGGCAAGCCTTTTCCATCATCTTCTCAGCAACAGACAGAGAATTCTAAGCAGAACCACTCTGACTTAGCAACCATGGTCTCTGATCTAATTAAAACCACTCAAAGTTTCATGACTGAAACAAGGTCCTCCATTAGGAATTTGGAGGCACAAGTGGGACAGCTGAGCAAGAAAATTACTGAACTCCCTCCTAGTACTCTTCCAAGCAATACAGAAGAAAATCCAAAAGGAGAGTGCAAGGCCATCAACATGGCCGAATTTGGAAAGGAGGAAGAGGCAGTGAACGCCACTGAGGAAGACCTCAATGGACGTCCACTGGCCTCCAATGAGTTCCCTAATGAGGAACCATGGGAATCTGAGGCTCACATTGAGACCATAGAGATTCCATTGGACTTACTTCTACCATTCATGAGCTCTGATAAGTATTCTTCCTCCGAAGAGGATGAATATGTCACTGAAGAGCAAGTTGCTAAATACCTTGGAGCAATCATGAAGCTAAATGACAAGTTATTTGGTAATGAGACTTGGGAGAACGAACCTCCTTTGCTCACCAAAGAACTGGATGACTTGTCTAGGCAGAGATTACCTCAAAAGAGACAAGATCCTGGGAAGTTTTCAATACCTTGTACCATAGGCACCATGACCTTTACGAAGGCTCTGTGTGTCTTAGGATCAAGTGTAAACCTCATGCCTCTCTCTGTAATGGAGAAGCTAGGGATCTTTGAGGTACAAGCTGCAAGAATCTCACTAGAGATGGCAGACAATTCAAGAAAACAAGCTTATGGGCTAGTAGAGGATGTTCTGGTGAAGATTGAAGACCATTACATCCCTGCTGATTTCATAGTCCTAAAGACTGGGAAGTGCATGGATGAATCCATCATTCTTGGCAGACCCTTCCTAGCCACAGCAAAGGCTATGATTGATGTGGACAGAGGAGAATTGATCATTCAAGTGAATGAAGAATCCTTTGTGTTTAAGGCTCAAGGATATCCCTCTATCACCATGGAGATGAAGCATGAAGAGCTTCTCTCAGAACAGAGTCAAACAGAGCCCCCACAGTCAAACTCTAAGTTTGGTGTTGGGAGGCCACAACCAAATTCTAAGTTTGGTGTTGAAACCCCACATTCAAACTCTAAGTTTGGTGTTGGGAGGTTCCAACATTGCTCTGACTATCTGTGAGGCTCCATGAGAGCCCTCTGTCAAGCTACTGACATTAAAGAAGCGCTTGTTGGGAGGCAACCCAATGTTATATTTTATCTATTTTCCTTTGTTATTTTATGTTTTCTGTAGGTTGATGATCATGAGAAGTCACAAAATCAATTGAAAAAGCAAAAATAGAAAGAAAAACAGCACACCCTGGAGGAGAACTTGCTGGCGTTTAAACGCTAGTGAAGCTAGCAAATGGGCATTTAACGCCCAGTCTGGCACCATTCTGGGCGTTTAACGCCAGAAAGGGGCACCAGACTGGCGTTAAATGACAGGAAAGGGCAAGAGGCTGGCGTTAAATGCCAGAAATGGGCACCAGCCCGGCGTTTAACGCCAGAATTGGCACAGAAAGCAATTTTGCTCGCCACTTGGTGCAGGGATGAATTTTCCTTGACACCTCAGGATCTGTGGACCCCACAGGATCCCCACCTATCCCACCACTCTCTCTCTTCTTCACCCATTCACCAATCACCTCAACACCTCTTCCCCAAAAACCCCTCACCTATCAAATCCCATCTTTCTCTTCACCACTCACATCCATCCTTCATAAAACCTCACCTACCTCACCATTCAAATTTAAACCACTTTCCCTCCCAAACCCACCCTTCCATAGCCGAACCCTACCCCTCTCTTCACCCTATATAAACCCATCTTCACTCCTTCATTTTCACACAACCTAAACACTACTCCTCCCCCTTTGGCCGAACCATCAAGCCATATCCATCTCCTCTATTTCTTCTTCTTCTACTCTCTTCTTTCTTCTTTTGCTCGAGGACGAGCAAACCTTTTAAGTTTGGTGTGGTAAAAGCATTGCTTTTTGTTTTTCCATAACCATTTATGGCATCCAAGGCCGGAAAAACCTCTAGAAAGAGGAAAGGAAAGGCAAAAGCTTTCACCTCCGAGTCATGGGAGATGGAGAGATTCATCTCAAGGATGCATCAAGACCACTTCTATGAAGTTGTGGCCTTGAAGAAGGTGATCCCCGAGGTCCCTTTCAAACTCAAAAAGAGTGAATATTCGGAGATCCGACATGAGATTCGAAGAAGAGGTTGGGAAGTTCTTACCAACCCTATTCAACAAGTCGGAATCTTAATGGTTCAAGAGTTCTATGCCAATGCATGGATCACCAAGAACCATGATCAAAGTATGAACCCGGACCCAAAGAATTGGCTTACAATGGTTCGGGGGAAATACTTAGATTTTAGTCCAGAAAATGTAAGGTTAGCATTCAACTTGCCCATGATGCAAGGAGATGAACACCCTTACACTAGAAGGATCAACTTTGATCAAAGGTTGGACCAAGTCCTCATAAACATCTGTGAAGAGGGCGCCCAATGGAAGAGAGATTCAAGAGGGAAGCCGGTTCAACTAAGGAGGCATGACCTCAAGCCCGTGGCTAGGGGATGGTTGGAGTTTATCCAACGCTCAATCATTCCCACTAGCAACCGGTCCGAAGTTACTCTAGACCGGGCCATCATGATTCATAGCATCATGATTGGAGAAGAAGTAGAAGTTCATGAGGTTATAGCCCAAGAACTTTATAAGGTGGCGGACAAGCCCATCACTAAGAAAAGGATGGAGCAAACAAGAGATCCCACTCATCATGAAATCCCTGAGATACCTCAAGGGATGCACTTTCCTCCACAAAACTATTGGGAGCAAATCAACACCTCCCTAGGAGAATTGAGTTCCAACATGGGACAACTAAGGGTGGAGCACCAAGAACATTCCATCCTCCTCCATGAAATTAGAGAAGATCAAAGAATCATGAGAGAGGAGCAACAAAGACAAGGAACAGACATTGAGGAGCTCAAGCACTCCATAAGATCTTCAAGAGGAAGAACAAGCCGCCATCACTAAGGTGGACCCGTTCTTTAATTTCCTTGTTCTTTATTTTCCTGTTTTTCGAAAATTATGCTTATGTTTATCTATGTTTGTGTCCCATGATCATTAGTGTCTTAGTGTCTATGCCTTAAAGTTATGAATGTCCTATGAATCCATCACCTTTCTTAAATGAAAAATATTCTTAATTGAAAAAGAGAAGAATTGCAAGAATTTTAAATTTTATAACAGATTAATTATTTTGATGTGGTGGCAATACTTTTATTTTCTGAATGTATGCTTAAACAGTGCATATGTCTTTTGAATTTGTGGTTCATGAATGTTGGCTCTTGAAAGAATGATGAAAAAGGAGACATGTTACTGAGAATCTGAAAAATCATAAAAATGATTCTTGAAGCAAGAAAAAGCAGTGAATACAAAAAAAAGAAAAAAAAGAGAGAATAAGCGAAAAAAAAAGAAAGAAATAAAGTTGTGATCCAAGGCAAAAAGAGTGTGCTTAAGAACCCTGGACACCTCTAATTGGGGACTCTAGCAAAGCTGAGTCACAATCTGAAAAGGTTCACCCAATTATGTGTCTGTGGCATATATGTATCCGGTGGTAATACTGGAAGACAGAGTGCTTTGGGCCACGGCCAAGACTCATAAAGTAGCTGTGTTCAAGAATCATCATACTTAACTAGGAGAATCAATAACACTATCTGGATTCTGAGTTCCTATAGAAGCCAATCATTCTGAATTTCAAAGGATAGAGTGAGATGCCAAAACTGTTCAGAGGCAAAAAGCTAAAAGCCCCGCTCATCTAAATTAATACTGATCTTCATAGATGTTTTTGGAATTCATTGCATATTCTCTTCTCTTTATCTTATTTGATTTTCAGTTGCTTGGGGACAAGCAACAATTTAAGTTTGGTGTTGTGATGAGCGGATAATTTGTACGCTTTTTGGCATTGTTTTTAGTATGTTTCTAGTATGTTTTAGTTAGTTTTTAGTTAAAATTCACTTTTCTGGACTTTACTATGAGTTTGTGTATTTTTCTGTGATTTCAGGTATTTTCTGGCTGAAATTGAGGGACTTGAGCAAAAATCTGATTCAGAGACTGAAAAGGACTGCAGATGCTGTTGGATTCTGATCTCCCTGCACTCGAAGTGGATTTTCTGGAGCTACAGAAGCCCAATTGGCGCACTCTCAACGGCGTTGGAAAGTAGACATCCTGGGCTTTCCAGCAATGTATAGTCCATACTTTGCCCAAGATTTGATTGCCCAAACCGGCGTTCCAAATCAGCTCGAGAATGCCCGGCGTTAAACGCCGGAACTGGCACAAGAATGGGAGTTAAACGCCGGAACTGGCACAAAAGCTGGCGTTTAACTCCAAGAAGAGTCTCTACACGAAAATGCTTCAATGCTCAGCCCAAGCACACACCAAGTGGGCCCGGAAGTGGATTTTTCTGTCATTTACTCATTTCTGTAAACCTTAGGCTACTAGTTCTTTATAAATAAGACCTTTTGCTATTGTATTTTCATCTTGGGATCAGAGATCATCTTTAGATCTTTGAATCTTTTGATCACGTTTTGGGGAGGCTAGCCTCACGGCCATGCCTAGACCTTGTTCTTATGTATTTTCAACGGTGGAGTTTCTACACACCATAGATTAAGGTGTGGAGCTCTGCCGTACCTCGAGTATTAATGCAATTACTATTGTTCTTCTATTCAATTCAGCTTGTTCTTATTCCAAGATATTCATTCGCACTCAAGAACTTGATGAATGTGATGATTATGTGACGCTCATCATCATTCTCACTTATGAACGCGTGCCTGACAACCACTCCCGTTCTACAAGCAAACAAGGCTTGAATGTTTATCTCTTGGATTCCTTAATCGAAATCTTCGTGGTATAAGCTAGAATTGATGGTGGCATTCAAGAGAATTCGGAAGGTCTAAACCTTGTATGTGGTATTCTGAGTAGGATTCAATAATTGAATGAATGTGACGAGCTTCAAACTCCTGAAGGCTGGGCGTTAGTGACAGACGCAAAAGAATCAATGGATTCTACTCCAACCTGACTGAGAACCGACAGATGATTAGCTGTGCCGTGACAGGGTGCGTTGAACATTTTCACTGAGAGGACGGGACTGTAGCCACTGACAACGGTGATGCCCAACATACAGCTTGTCATGGAAAGGAGTAAGAAGGATTAGATGAAGACAGTAGGAAAGCAGAGAGACGGAAGGGACAAAGCATCTCCATACGCTTATCTGAAATTCTCACCAATGAATTACATAAATATCTCTATCTTTATGCTTTATTCATATATCATTCATAACCATTTGAATCTGCCTGACTAAGATTTACAAGATGACCATAGCTTGCTTCATACCAACAATCTCTGTGGGATCGACCCTTACTCACGTAAGGTTTATTACTTGGACGACCCAGTGCACTTGCTGGTTAGTTGTGCGAAGTTGTGTTTATGCCATGGTATTGAGCACCAAGTTTTTGGATTCATTTCCGGGGATTATTTGAGTTGTGAAAAGTAGTGATCACAATTTCGTGCACCAAAGAACAACATAAAGGAAATTACAACAAAAGAATAGAGAATGATGATTGCAACAACAAGGAATTGAGAAGAAGAAGTAGAAGAAAGCATGAATGAAAACCTAGATCTAAGAACTAAACCTAATCCTAAATATGTTAACTAAACTAAACTAATGGTAACTAGTGTGTAAAGTTATCTCAATTTCCCTTCAATCTTTGGCTTAAATAGCATCAGAAATGAGTTGAATTGGGCCCACAAGGCTTCTAAAATCGCTGGCCATGAGTTGCATTAAGTGGATCATGTGCCACCATCGGCGCATCCGCATACCATGCGCGTGCACACCCCTATGCCCGATGCAACTATAGCAAATCTTATATCATTTTGAAGCCCTTGATGTTAGCTTTCCAATGCAGCTGGAACCGCATCACTTGGACCTCTGTAGCTCAAGTTATGGTCGATTAAGTGCGAAGAGGTCGGCTTGATAGCTTTTGCGATTCCTACATTTCTTCATGAGTTCTCCATTTCTACATGCTTTTCCTTCATTCCCTTGATCCAATCCTTGCCTCCTAAATCTGAAATCACTTAACAAATATATCAAGACATCTAATAGAATCAAGGTGAATTAAATTTAGCTATTTTAAGACCTAAAAAGCATGTTTTCACTCTTAAGCACAATTAAAGGAGAAGTTATAAAACCATACTATTTTATTGGATAAATATGGGTAAAAGGTTATAAAATCCCCTAAATCAAGCACAAGATAAACCCTACAAATGGGATTTATCAAGGCAGGCCCAAGGGGACCACGAAGCCCACATCTTCAGCCCAACATGATCCACCACCCAAGAAGATTGCAAGCCCAAAAATCTCAGCACCTTCTACATCCTCATGACAGCCAACCACCACAAATCTTCCAATATCTCAGCCATCCCTTGCCATAGCTTCAAGCCAACCCACTGGGCACTACTCTGTCAGTTTTACTGGAGGACCTCATGTTTCTCCCAGAAAACTGAAGTTAATGGCAAAGTTGCCTCCAAGAAAATGGGGATTGCTTTAGGAAAATGACAACACTTAGCATCAAATTGTCATAGTTTTATACCATGCATGTTGGTTTATTTTGTTTCATGTTTGTGTTAAGGTTCTGGTTAAACAGTGTGGACTTGTTGGTTACTTTTTGTTGCTTATATTTTGCCTTTGTGCTACTGCCTACCCTGTTGTATTGAATTATTAGCTTGTTCCCAGCCAATCCTTTTGATGGTTAGTTTATTTTGAGTTAAGTTTCTTTTAAGGTTCTGGTAATGTCAAACACTATGTTTATTATGTATTTAGACATTTACCATTTAATGACACTATTATGTTATTGTTTAGTAATGGAACTCATGTTTTTGCCAAGAAAAAGTTTTGCTCTCATTTCATTATCCAACCATGCTTATAAAACAGTCATATATACATGTTGAAATAAATTCAACATAACACAATTAGGAACCCCCTTAATAGATAAACCCTAACCCAATTCACTAGGAATAACAACAACAGAATACACCTACACATGTTTCATACCAGGTTCAATGGAATTAGACACTATTGCGTTACTTTAGACCAACTCTGCAACAGCAAACATACAAACCCAACCCACCCAAAAAACCCTAACACTGCAATGACCTTGACAAACCCCATTTGTAGGGTTTATCTTGTATTGATTTTAGGGGATTTTATCACCTTTCACCCACATTTATTCAATAAAATAGCATGGTTTTGTATATTCTCCTTTAATTGTGCTTAAGAGTGAAAACATGCTTTTTAGGTCTTAAAATAGATAAATATAATTTACCTTGATTCCATTAGATGCCTTGATATGTTTGTTAAGTGATTTCAGATTTAGGAGGCAAAGATTGGATTAAAGGAATGAAGAAAAAGCATGTAAAGTTGGAGAACTCATGAAGAAATGAAAGAACCGGAAAGCTGTCAAGCCGACCTCTTTGCACTTAAACGACCATAACTTGAGCTACAGAGGTCCAAATGATGCGGTTCCAGTTGGGTTGGAAAGCTAACATCCAGAGCTTCGAAATGATATAAATTTTGCCATATGTTGCTTCGCGTTCAGGGCGCGCACGCGCACTTTGCGCGCGCGCGCCGATTCTGTCCGTGGCCCACTTTAATGAAATCGTCCCCAGCGGTTTTAGGAGCCTTGTGGGCCCAACCCAACTCATTTCTGATGCTATTTAAGTCATGTATTGAAGGGGAATCAACATACTTTAGATACTTTTGATCATTAGCTTAGTTTTAGGAGTTAGAGTTAGTTTTAGAGAGAGAAGCTCTCACTTCTCTCTAGGATTAGGAATTAGGGCTAGATTAGGATCTCATAGTTCTAGGTTTAATTCAAGTCTCCTTCTACTTCTACCTTCAAGTGGTGATTGCTACACTTTGGTTCTTCTTTCTATCCTTATCCTCTTGTTGTAATTTCTCTTATTTTGTTTCTAGGTTTTGTAATTGAGATATTCTTGTTCCTTTGTTTTCTTTTAATAATGCAATTTGAGATAATTCATGTGATTGTGATGTTGTTGATTGTAGTTTTGTTAATTCTTTGTAATTGTTGGTTGTTGATTCCTTTTATTCTTACAAATAAAAATACTTTCTTTCATTACCCTCCAAGTGTTTGATGAAATGCTTGAGAGGATGTTAGAGTAGGATCTTATGTTCTTGGCTTGAGAAGGTAACTTAGGATTTCTTGAGTCACTAGTGTCCAATTGATTGCTAGTTGATAGCCATTAACTCTAGCCTTCATTAATCCAATTAGTGGAAAGCTAGGACTTATGAACTAGGATTAATATAACTCACTTGACTTTCCTTTGTTAATTGATTTAAGGATGACTAAGTGGGATTAATCCTTGCAACTACCATACTTGTGGCTAGTGATAATGATGAAGACCCTTGACAACCAAATCTTGCCAAGACCATTTTGTTAATAAAGTTTTCTTACCATTTACTATTCATGTTTCTCATCTAAAACCCCAAAATAACTCACAACCAATAACAAGACACTTTATTGTAAATCCTAGGGAGAACGACCCGAGGTTTAAATACTTCGGTTTATAGATTTTAGGGGTTTGTACTTGTGACAAACAAATTTTTGTATGAGAGGATTATTGTTGGTTTAGAGACTATGCTTCGACGAGATTTCATTTGTAAAATTCTAAACCGTCAAAAATCCAATCGTCAGACCTTCAGCTTCCACTCTGCCGCTTTGGTTCTTGATTTCATCATCGAAAGCTTCTTCCTTATTCTAGCAATTTCTGAATGTTCCACCTCTGTCTCTGGATCTGCCCAACAAAAGGAATTGTTTTCGGTGGTTATAACTGCCTCATAACAACGCAAGGGCATTTACGTATGAAAATATTATAAAGGACGATTTTAAATTTAAATACGACTTTAAGGATGGTTTTAAATTAAAATATGTACCAGGGACGGTTTCGATTCTGACCCTCAACGTGAAGGACCAAAACAATACTTATCCCTAATAATATATTTAACAAAAATAATTAGTTAATAAATTTTGAATATAATAATCTAATTATTTGTCAAGTAATATAAAATATATTTTTATATTACGGTTTAAAATATCATTTTAATATAATTTTTTTAATATTATAAAAAATTTTTACATAATAATTAATTTTAATGAATAAAAAATACTCATATATTTTTTCTTTATATATTTTATGTTTAATTATTTAAGAATAAAAGATTTTGTTGTCATTAGTATTGTGTATTAAAGTATTGTCATTTAAAGTATTATTTATGTACTAAGATATTCTGTATTTATTAGAGTCCATCGATACTCTTTTTTTATATTAGCCTTTTATTTCATCTAATAAAATCTAGGTTTAATTACTCTGTTCGTCCTTATAGTTTTACCAAATTTTTAATTAGGTCTCTATACATTTTTTCCTTTCAATTGAGTTTCTATACTGCTTTTAATTTTGTAATTACGTCCTTTTTTATGTTAAAAATGTTAAAATTAACATAATATTTTTATCAAAATATATACGATCAAAGATTTAATTAAGTTTTTAATTATAAATACCTTCAATTTGCGAAAAAATATTCAGTTAACTCTAATATTTTTTACACTAGGAAGGGTTTAATTACAGAATTAAAGCAGTGTTGAGACCCAATTGAAAAGAAAAAAAAGTATAGGGACCTAACTAAAAATTTAGTGAAACTATAAGAACTAACAGAATAATTAAACTTAAAATCTAATAATCTATATAAATATGACACATCTAATTAATAAATACATAATTATTATACTCATTTTAGACATACCATAGTGTATATGATTGTAACTATTCTAATTCTTTTATTGATTATTACAAGACTTTTGACATCTTTTACTTATTACTTCCTTGAAAATATACGGGTTAAGGTTTATCTTAATGTAGCCACTATTTTGGTTTTTAATTTTGATATTGGTTATATAATAATATTTTTTAATTATATATGAAATTTAGTGTGTTTATAAATTTGATCTTTTGATAAAGAGTATTAGAGGTCAGTAGTTTTTGTGATTTATAGCTATTAATTAGTTATTATTAATTTTTTTAATGATGTGAGATTATATTCAATAATATAGGATTATTCATTTTTTTTATTGATTAAGTGCCAACCAAATTTTAATAAAAAAATTATTTCTAAGATTTTCTCTCTTTTGATTTGTGAAGTTTAATTTTTTTAAAATTTTTAAAATATAAAACTGACCATTCAATTTATAAATTTACACAAATTTAACTTTTTAATTTGTGAACTTACATAATACTTTTATGTTAAATTAAAACACGCACCTTTTTTATAATAAAAAATAATACAACAATAATTTTCATATTAAAAAAATTATAGCCTCACCATTTGTCCGTCTTCTCTCAGAAATATTTTACTATATAATAAGTTTTTATTGTTTTTTAATGGTCTCAGTAGGGCATCTAACTATCAATACTAAGCAGTTGTTTTTCTCATTCTATATCCTCTAATATCTTCAGATCATGGTATATATAATCTTGCGTAATAAAATAGAAACAACAAATCAGTGCTATAAGAATACATATTAATATTTTTCATAAATAAAAAATAATATTCACAGGTAGTCATTTCAATAACTATTGTTAAATTTTTACCTCTTTTCACCTATGTTTGATGAATCTATATTTAATGGTTTAAAATGGAATGTTTGGTGCATATACATAAATATCAAGACTATATTATTTAGTATGTGAAAAAAACTGTATAAAAAAATAATATCACATAAAATTAACATATTTTACTAACATAAATCAAATAACTTTTAACTAATAATAATATTCATTTAAATTAATACCTTATTTGATTGTGTTGGATGCGTATAACAACTCTTATATTCTAGTTCAAAAATTTTTATCTTTCTTTAATTGTTTAATCTGTTAATTACTCAATAATTATTTAATAAATTATGTGGTGAATTAGTAATTATGTGGTGAATTAGTAATATAATATTATTGTATTTATCTACTATATTATATATAAAATTATATTACGTATACACTAAAATCAGTCACCAAAGTCACTAGTTATCAGTATACGGAATACAAATACACATTAAAAATAAATTATACTACACATATGTTTATACTCAAATATATTAGTAGCTGATTTTAGTGACTGATTTTAGTGTATAAATAATATTTTTATATATTATAATAAGACTTTAAAACACCTACCATTTATATAATCCAACAACAACTTAGTTTATAAAATCATTTAACACTAATATTACTTAATAGATAATCTAATAAATATATATTTTTATTACAAATTAAAATGTTAAAAATAACAAAAATTAAAAAAATAATTTAATTATTGTGGCCTCTAACTAATTCTAATTAAAAAATTTTCTGTACTCCAATAATATTTAACAAACTGTGATTCTCTTTTGACTTGTACACTTCTTTAAATTAAAGGAAGTTCATACCAACTAAAGTTCTAGATAGCTAAAACATCTTATCATAAAAGATAATAATACTTAAGGATAATTTCTCCAAAAATATTGTTGATATTTAAAATCCATGCATGTAAGCAATCTTATACAAACTTGTAAAATATTATTACTCATACATTGATTTTCCATAACATTGAATCTATCATTCATTATAAAAATCTAAAAATTTAAAAATACTTGTATAATAAACTAATTTGTTAAAGTTAAAATTTAAAAGTTTAGAGTAATTAAATAAAATAAAAAATATTAATTTTGTCTTTTCTCTCATTATTTTCTCTTGCACTTTTGTTACACAATTCACAATTGTACTCATATTATATCATAATTTTTTATTTATTATTTTATTAGTTATTCAACTATATACATTCTTATTAAACTCAATTATCTAAAACTATTTTTTTTTACTGTTATTAAAAATCTAAAATTATGTAAAGGATATATAAAATCATGTTTCTGCTATGATTTTTACGAATAAATTCAAATATTAATTATAGTAAAAATAATAATAAAATTTTAATTTTTTTTAATAGTTGAATATAATAACAATCAATTAATCTCCACATACAAGTCTTTTTATTATACAAGTTTTACAAGTCTTGAAATTTTCTTAGCCCTAAAACACGCCTCTTATGGCACGTATGTTTCATGAGCTTTCTTAACAGATTTTTCAATCAACACTACAAAAAAAAGGGGTCAAAATGGCGGTTTTTTAAGGTAATTACGGCGGTTATAACCGCCATTATTACCGAAAATGGCGCCCCCAAAAAACGCTAGAACTCTAGGCGCCATTCTGATTATTACGGCGGTTTTCTGAAAACCGCCACAATTCCCTGGGGTTAAAGCATTGCAATAAACACTAATCAGTCAAATCTACCATCCAGTTTCCTAAACTATGTTAATATCTAATAATGTATTTAAACCATCTAATAAGTGTTGTTTTTACTACTTAAAATATGAATATACAAGACAAGTAACTTAGTTAAGTGTTGATGAATAAGATTTGGAGGCCAAAAATTTCCTCCTTTTGTAATTAACTTTAAAACAAGCCTGCCTTGGTTTCTTGGTCTCTTGTGTGAATTTCATCCCGGAACTTGCTCCAACATCTTTGTTTCTTGCTCCAACACTCCAACTTCATTATCCAAACTCATCTCTTACAAAGATTTGTAGGAACCTCTCCTGAAAGCTGGTTCTTATTAAAATGGTTGCATTAGATTACAAATGCAATTCAAAACAGTTATTATAAGATGAAGAGAATACTGCTTCTTAAATCAGAATGATTTTATCCTTTATATTCAAAATAATTCAAATACCTTACTGATATTGTATGAAGCTGCAGTGGTGATAATTAATATAATGTTAAGGCCATATCATAAAGACTACTACAACATATGTTTCTTGTACGGAAGCCTTTGTGTAAATGAACAAAACAAAAACAGTATAAGAAAACTTACCCTTACAGCCAAAGCTTTTATGACCTATTTTGCTGCTTTGGACTTAGCAGCTTCCTCCTTTGCTACAAACCAACTTTCCTCAATTTTCTGTTGGCACTCTTGTATCTTATGGTTTTTGAGTTCACACTGTTCTTCAAGTCTCTTTAACTATCAAAAGAACATGCATAAGAGAACACATTAAATGCACAGTCAGATGTTTTTTAAATACGCAAGTGAACAGCACTGGTTAATTTGCTACTCAGATATAGGAAAATCAGAATGAGAGGAATGAAATGAAGCAACCTAAAGGGCTAAATGTTGACCAGTTATCCTAACGGAAAATGCGAAAACAAATTTTACAAATTTGAATTATAGTTGAATGCTGGAGATACATACAGGAATATATTCATTTATAGAAATCTCAGCAGGATAATTAACTGTTTCTTTGTCACAAATGTAGCATGTAGAACATTGAAACAAAAGTTACCTCAGCTCTCAGCCTCTGAATTTCTTCAATGAGCATCTTATCAGATTATATTTTATATCAATTATTTAGATTAAAGTTTATAATTTAGAATTTCTAATTAGAATTTAAGATTCAAAATTTTTAATTCATACATGATCCAAAAAGCATAGCCATATCCCAGGAGTCTTTATCATTGATATGCTGCATGTGAGCATGACCAAGATATGTCCATTTGCAAACTGTGGTGGACAAACTGTGAGTATCATCTCCAGTTGCCCTAAAAAGGTACCAGAAATAAATCAAGGCTGAGCAACACTTGACTCCAACATAGAATGACATTGAACATCAAGAATAACAAAATAAATAAATAAATAAATAGATAAATACATAAGTAAGTACCTGTATGACAACCAATCACTCAAGTTCATCCACCTGAAAACCAAAGACCAAGACTCTTGCAAGTTTTCTTTAACCCATAGAAGCTGAAAGTTTAAAATGCTTTGGAAAATGAGTTCATAAAAGAGAGCATGATTCCTAAAACTATAGATGATGTAATAATACATCATGTGAACCAACTGCATTGAGCAAAATATAACCAGTTTAGTAGCTTGGATCGGTAAAGACTATGTAACATAGTCATTGTTAGCATAGAATTTCTTCTGACAAGGAAGAAAATAAAAAACCTAGAATTAAAGAAAAAGACATAGTCATTGTTAGCATAGAACATGGCATATTTACCAATCATGAGTAAACAGAAGAAGATAATGCAAATTTGTACACTAACCTAGATGCTCAACGAAGATAATGAATAAATACAAAATTAAACACTTGAATATTTTACCTTCACCTCATCAAGTATTTTCTGCGATAACCACTTGTCCGTACTTGTTATAAATCCAAATCCAAATTTGTGCCTGTACTTTCGGTTCCATTAATCCAACTCCTAAAATTTTAGATTATTTATTATACAGGGAAATCAAAATATTAGATTATTTATTATGTCATGGCAAGATATATTAGATTATTCAGATTATGCATATAGTCTCTCTAGCTTATATAATACCAATAAATTTAAGATACAAAATAAATCAAAATAGCTCAAAACCATACTTTAGAAATTTTCCTAAGGGTTCTTTTCAGAAATCAGGTGAAGTAAGGTTCTTCTTGTCTTCCATCAGTGGAAACAATTGCCTTAAGTAGTGAAATTATTACCTCAACAAAATAGAGTAGCGAACCAAGTAAAGATCCTACTACCGCAAGCAGTGTAAAAACAAATAAATTTAGGCAACTTTTACAAATAAAGTGAAGGAATCCATAGCATTTCTATAAAGAGACAATCAAATATCCAAAATAAATATGATTAGAATTTTATTTTGGGAGTTGAATCATTCTACTTAATTAGTAACCATCCATGGGGTATATAGAAGAGAAACTACAGGGACAGGAACTCCAATATCAAATATTGTTTAACTACTTCAATATCAAATATTGTTAAACTATTCAGGGATAGGAACTCACATTCAGAGGGAATATCTTCAAGTCAAGAAATTCAACATCAATAATGAAGCAACCAATGAATGAAGTATCAACAGGCCAGACAAAGTCATCATATGTCCTAAGTATCCTTTCATGGACTGCAGCATCAAAAGCAAAAAGAAATAAGAATCAAGCTGTGTTACAACTTCATTGTACAATCCTAAAACTGCTATTACAATCTCAAAAACACCTTGGTTACCACTTTGAGTTGCAATATGAAATTACCCTATTTCTTCTTGGAAAATAAAATGGTAGAGAATAAAATTTTCAGGAGAGAAGGAGAAGAAGAATAATAATAGTAAGGAATGAACTAAAATAGTGCACAAGGAACTGATCCACCCTTTCTCCCTTGTTGTTATTATATTATTTATAGCAAGCATGCAAAAAATTAAAGGTGAAATTGAAGTGAAGAAAGAGAAAATAAAGAAATGAAGTAGATTTCCATGGAGGCAAGTACCTGCATATTGTTATATCTGTTGAAGGTTTTGCAGCAAATAGGGTAAGAAAACTGGGTAGGACCAATCAGAATCTGAGATGGGGTTGGGATCCAGTACTGTCCCTTGGGATGCAGAATCTGTGGAATATTAGAATACAAAAATCAGGAACCTTTTATTTATAACACACAAATAAAGTGATAAAGCAATAATTGCTTCAAAGGAGGGTGATGATCTAGATTTATTATCTTCCAAGCTCACTACCAAACAAGTCCTGCTTCAAGAACAAAATCAAATTTATACTACTCCTTGGAACCAATAGTTCAATCAATTTGCCCTATCTATATCTCCATTCAAATAACAAAAAAAGTTTAGCCCTTTTTTTCTTTATACCATTTTCAAAAAACAAAGCTATCCACTAATTCAACATCATGCATTTTGGTGCAACTTAACACAAGAAAGAAGAAGAATAAGAAAAAAAAATCAGCATGGACAATGAAATGAAACAATAGGAGGAAGAATAACAAAAATTGATGATAAAATCATCCAAGTAAAAGATCCATCAGATATCAATGTTTACAAGACAGTTATTGTTTCATTTGCTTTTCATCCTTTTCACAATGCAGATCAGTATATGACTGTATTAGTGGTTTTATTTAGCATACTCAATTAATTAATGCATTCAATTTATGAATTGAGACTTCTCAATCAGTTTGATCTATAATCTAATCCTCCAAATTTTCTACATTAAAACCAGCTATTTCTTTTGAATGGCATTTATAACTCTAACATATTTGAACAGACACTAGAGTAAATTCTCAATACTTACTAGAATAAGCTAATTAGCTAAATACACTAGAGAAAATTATTTCTGCATTAGCTCAAAAATTACTTAAACAGTATCATTCTTTTCTGTTTTCATTGTAGCACTCAAAAGAGCAATGTTGATATAATCAATAAAAATAAGTCTCCTAATAGTTACAACCCAATAAACGTAGTGGAAAGTTGGAAAACTTACGTGATAGACCAATTCCAGCTAAAAGACCCTCACTCTTCATCAATCCTACAATCTTCTAGTAAATCCTTGCATTGCTCTCTACAAATCAAGTTCTCAATTGGTTTAATTCATTAGAAAAAGAAAAAAAGATGTTGAATTTAGTTACGTGTCACACCTTGAAAGATTCATTGTCTGTTCTGAAGCTTATTCCTAAAACATACTTCAGCCACACAGGAAATCCTCTTTATACAACTAAAAAATGATAAATTAAATTAAATTAAATTAAACATTATAAAAGTAGTAGGGAAACAAGGACGAGGAGGTGATGGCAACCAGACCAAGGACGTGAACCACGTATGTGAAAGGAATGGCGGTTACACCCAACGCCATCGAAACACTTAATTGTCTCTCTGCGACTCAACAACCATTTTGCCTTTTGATTAGATCTTCCCACATCTGCACAGAAGCCATTTTTCATAATTTAAATATAACTAGAAAGTAATGCACCGACAGATATTTTGAGACAGATGTAGTGTATTCCATCCATACATTTAAAGTATGCCAGGAACTAAGGTGTTCAAAGTATCCTTCTCAACTTCATACTCACACACCAAAGAATCAAAACCCTAACACCTTGCCGCAAAATTAAAACTTGACTAGTTGATTTTCACAGTATGACGGAGCATAATTGTAAATTTAGCCCCCAAAAAAACAGAGCACTTACCGCGATTCCGTGCATTTGCCGGAGCCAGCACTGCCTTCACGATTTCGTTGGAGTTGCATTCGCGTTGAGGTGGTTGCGATGGTTCTCTCTTCATCAAAGTGTGGTAAAATTCCACCACCTCTAGCATCCTCGTCAACAAGAACAACAACGCAGAAGATCAATCAAAGTAAAAATACACAATAAAAAAAAGAACAAGCATTCTTTGTTTCTTTCTACTAGAGCATGAACTAGATCTAAAAGTATGAAGAGAAAAGAAAAATCAAAAGACGATGAAGGCGAAACCAAATCGCAGAGGCTCGCCAAAGGCAGCAACAACAGCATTGCTTGCGACGGCGAGGTGATAAATAAAGGCGGTAAGGAAATGAGCGGCGGTGACTAACGTTCAGATTGAAGCCAGAACCTCATTGAAGGTAGCGACATGATGTTGCTTGATATGGCAAGGGAATGAGTGGCGGTGAGGAGATGAACAATGGCGGTGAAATAAGCGACAACGACAAACCTTTAGATTGAGAACCAGATCGGAAACTCGCTGAAGGCAACAACGATGTTTCTTGCAACGGCAAGGATATGAGTTGCGACGAGGAGATGAGCGGCAGCAAGAAGATGAATGACAGCGGCAAGGGATTAGGGTTCGTCATTCGCTTTTCTATTGAGAAATCACACTAAGTTAAAACACATCTAAGTTAAAAAGACGAAAGAAAAATCACAAATATTCTGGCACCAACAAAAACCGCCGAAATTAGCGGAAAAAATGGCGTTTTTATGAAACCGTCGGAAAATTAATGCCATTTTAATTTTATTTTTTTGTAGTGCAATCAACGCGCGAATATTTTACTTCCTTCTTCAAAAAGATTTCGTTTTCTTCTTCTGGGTTTTCTTGCCTTCTCTCTTCGATCTCTTTCGTGTATTTCTCTCTGCCTTTTTTGTCGCCGTTTATATAAATTTCTCTTTCTGTTTCTCTTTCTTCGTTTTTCTCATTTTTCATTGTTTCTGAAATCAAGCTCTAAAATCGTTTTGAAGATAATAGATGATTTAACTTCATATTGTTAGCTGAACCAGAGTGAAGTAGATTTGGAATTTGAATTCCAGTTAATAATTGAATCTGAATTTGAATCCAGTGAATAGTTTATGATTGTGTAGCTGAATAATGCGTGAACCTTGCCTGTGAAATTTACTGTTCATTGTTTCTTGTTTGAATTGAATCTAATGTATTAGTTCTGATAAATTTTTTGCATTTTATATCAGACATTCGGGTGTAAATCAAGAATATTTGGGTGTATTTTAGGAAAGTTTGGGTGCATTTACAGTTTATGACTTTTCATCTGACTAAGGGTGAATTGTCTTATTCTTTTAATTGAATTGTTTTAGTTTCTGTTTAATGATGATTCATGAATCTGAATTTTTATGATGGTTTTATAGCTGTATTTGCATTCTATAGTTTATGCTTGTGTTTAATAAAGTGTATTTTTTGGTGTATTTTGCGGCCCCTCTGTGTTGTTGACGAGCATTTTGTTCTTAAGGTTGGGATGACTTTTAACACCCTTGAAGATACTGCAAAATTCTACAAGGATTATGCGAACACTACAGGACACACGCAGATTAGCGGCGGTTAAATTGCCGAATTGCGGCGGTTTTAAACCGCCGCTATTCTGAGGAATTTTGTTTAATAATTTATTTTGAATAATTTTACAATCTGGGTAATTTTTTAGACTTTCTTTTTATCTGAAGAATCTTATAGTTATTTAATTTTTTTATCTTTTTATTTATATTTTATTAATTTCATCTTTCATCCTTTCTATTTAAGAATATTATACTTTTTTATCTCAAAAATCATGCACCATGAAAAAATACCTCATGAATATTTAACTGCGATGCAAACTAACATTTATATTTTAATAATGTCAATAAAGTATTTCAAAAGTCACCCAAAAAGATAAAGTACCTGACTAATAATTAATAATGCATACTTAACATAAACTAAACATATACTGAAAGAGAAAGTATCACATAAAGCCTAATCTCTATTTTCCGCCATGTCCGTCCAAACAATTCATCCGTGTAGCAATGTCCAGAGGCAGCTCTCCAAAATGGTGTTGGACCAGATAACTCAGCACACTCTCTATTGCTTGCCTCTTCGTTTTCTCTACTACTAATTCATCCTCCATTACTTTCTGCTTCAAATTTTGGGTTGTCACCTCCGCCTGTAGTTCACACAGCATCCTTTGGGTCTCTTCTACTTGAACTCTATCCACTGGCAGCTGCGAACTCGGACGGAAGAGTTGACTTGGTGTCGGTGATGATTGGATTTTTGACGGTTTAGAATTTCACAAATGAAATCTCGTTGTAAAGTATAGTTTCTAAACCAAACAATAATCCTTTCATACAAAAAGTTGTTTGTAACTAGTACAAACCCCTAAAATTTATAAACCGAAGTATTGGACCTCGGGTCGTTCTCCCTAGGAATTGTAATGAAGTGTCTTGTTATTGGTTGTGAGTTATTTTGGGGTTTTTAAGATTTTGGACAAGAAATATAAATGGCAAAGAAAGTAAACTAACAACTAACAAAGCTCTTGGCAAGATATGAGAACTAGAAGTCCTATCCTAATTATCCTCTTCAATTGTGATAACAAATTGTCCATTACTCCCACTTAGTTAACCTCTAACCATGGAAGAAAGTCAAGTGGATGAATCAATTTAATTCCTCAAGTCCTAATCAACTCCTAAAGGAAAGACTAGCTTTAGAGGCATTCAAATCAATTAGCAACTTCTAATTATCAATCAACAAAAGAATTAGATAACTCAAGAGTCACTAATCACTCTATCTAGGCCAAGAGGAACAAAACCTACACTAAAATCCAACCAAGCATTTCATCAAACACTTAGAAGGTGTAAAAGGAAAGCATAGTAAATCAATAACAAGAATAGAATCTAACAACAATTATTGCAAAGAAATTAACAACAACAATCAAGGAAATCACAATTATCATGAATTACCTCAAATTGCATTATTGAAAGAAAACAAAAGAACAACAATCTATCCAAAACAAGATGAAGAATTACAATTATTAAAGCACATAACTAGAAAGAGGAAGATGAGAAGATTAAGACTTGATAAAGGAGAAGTGAATTAAAGCATGAATTATCCTAGATCTAAGAAGAGAGATTAACCTAAACCTAATCCTAATTCTAGAGAGAAGTGAGAGCTTCTCTCTCTAAAACTACTCTAAACTAAAACTAATTATGCTATATGATAGATTGATTATTTGCCCCTCAATCATTGATCCTTTTATTCCTTTCTCTCAGCAATTGGCGCCAAAATGGGTTCAGAAACCCAGCCAAATTGCCAGGCACGTGTTGCTTTAATGAAGTCATGTGCGAACTTCGACGCGTGCACGCACGGTACGCGTGCGCGTCCCTGGCTGATTCTGCAATGTGCGCGCGAGCGCCTTGTGCGCGTGCGCATGCTCGGCTGGTTTCACTTCTTTGACTTTTCATACTTCTCTCCACTTGTATGCTTCCTTCCTTGCTCCCTTTGATCCTTGCCTAGCCTATTTCAATCCTGGAATTACTAGCAAACACATCAAGGCATCTTATGGAATCAAAGAGGAATTAGAATTCATCAAAATAAGGCTTAAAAAGCATGTTTTTACACTTAAGCACAAATACGGGAGAGATTACAAAACCATGCTATTTTGTAGGCTAAATGCGAGAAAAGGTCATCAAAATACTCTAAATTCAATACAAGATAAACTGTCAAATTGGGGTTTATCAGTCGGCCCATGTCCCATCCCACGCACTCTACCCGGGTGCTCTTTACCGAGAGCTTGGGCAAGGGAATCATTTTCTGACAATATTCTTGTAGATTCATCCAACTGCTCAATCTTAGATATTTTTTCCTGCATGCATAAATAAAATTACACAATCTCACTAGGCTAATAGCATACTCAAGACATTTTAATAACTAAACCCAACATGTTACAGCATAAATGTTGAAGTGTACTTACACCAATCTTCTGAGCCTCTTCATGTATATAACTTCCATCAGATCTTTTGTGCTTTAAGATCCATACTTCTCCCCTACCAACTTTTCTCCCTTGCTTTTCTGACTGTGACAATACAATTTAATAACTGAATCTCACTTCTTTAGATTTTTCCAATAATTATATGTTGTTTTACTCTATAAATAAATCAACACTAAATGCCACTTATACTAGACTACAAATTTATATTACCTCTTCTTCCCTTGTCCTAGCCAAGCTTTTAGAATCGCTAGTATGCGTGTAAAGTTGCTTCTTTCGATTCAGCGTGTTTTGCTTGCATTTCGTCTATTAAAAATCAACAATAAGCTGCTGTTCACTAAAGTAATAAATATAACTACGTAGCATATATGTATCCTACGTTGCAATAGACTCAAAATAATGGGACAGTAAGTAAGAAAGTGTGGAAAATGAATAAAACACTGTTATTGTATTTCTAATATGCAAATACAACCCCTATCTAAAAAGCTTTAGCAGGCAATTGTGACAAAGCCCAATAACAATTATATAGCCTAAATTATAATAATAGGGGTACTCAAATTAATTCAATAGTCTTATACAGTAACAGACAAACAACAAGGTTGTAATAACGTACGTTGCTGTACATCAATCTCATGGACATGCAAGAATATCAGATCATATAAACAAATGAACAAAATTGCATGTTTTAATTTCAAAGGATTTCATTTTTTAAAAAATTACCTGTATTATATCAGATTTTGGATCAATAGTTATTAGTATTGAATCGGTTAAAAAATTCAATCAGATTGAATTTGTGAGTTACCGATTGAATTGGCCTGGTTTTAATTAAATAGATGGGGGTACTTTTGTTGCAGGATCATTACGATAGTCAATGAACCACTTTCAATGCTCTCTAGGAATTCCCTCCGGACGCTTCTCAAGATTCTGCTCAAGTGTCCTTGTTGGTTTGTAATGCGAGTCATACAGCCTCCCCCTTGTGTCCTTCCATGACCTCCCCATTTGTTTCAAAAGTGTTTTCTTGATTATACCACTGCTATCCTGAAATTGGAACATCTCCTGCGACGACAATATCCAGCTGTAAGTAATTGCAAGTTGTAAGGTTTTATATGATTAAATAATGCCGAAAGATATTACCTTTATGCAATCATCATAAACCGTATCTTTGCCCCGCACCTTTGCCCAACTCTTTTCATAGATAGGAAATTTGCTGTAATCAGAACCCAGCGCTCCTAGAATGCCATCCAACAGGCCAGCTGCATCTCTGACTGCTTGCAGTTTCTCATTGAACCTCAGTATGATCTTACTACCATTAAAAGACCGTTCCATAGCCTCCCTCACACTCATTTTAGCTGGCTTGACTATTCCTTCAGAATCTATAAAAAAATAAATAAAAATGGTATTAACATGTTCAACGTGTCCAACATGTGAGCCATACATAAGTACATCTTTAGCTAATCAATTAAAGAGTTTTATGATTCAACACTTGTTACCAATGAAATCAACATTCCAAAACTCAGTAGTCTTTCGTCCTTTGTGCTTTTCAGCATTAGAAGCAGCAACCATCTTGTCAATGTGTTCATCGAACGAATCTACCTTGTTCGCCTCCGGGTTAATGTCCCCAATGCACGGTTCCGTCACTTGTGAACCGCTAGCGGCCTGTGGCTCAGGTCTTGGTTCACTCCTGGGCGGATGAAAGGGTTATAGAAGAGCCGCCATGGAGACACCACCATTACTTGGGGGCGGAGGGATGAGCCAGTCATTCTCATCGGATAGTGGAGACACAGGAGGTGCAGCTGGAGGCTGCTGACGCGGTGGCGACACTCTTGTGTCTTTCTTGAAGCGAGCTTTCCTGGGCATCTTAAAATCCTAGTGTAAACACATGTAGCATGCTAACATAGATTAATATCATATGGAACAATAAAATAATTAACAAACAAATAACTGCTATTTCTCTTTCACCTTCTCATAGCCGAATTAGGCTAATAGCATTACTCCCAATATATATACCAGTATATATACGTACATATATTAATTACATTAACAGCATCTCTTTTTCCAAATGTTCTGGCTACATGTAAATTAGAAAAATCAAAGCCCAAAAAATAAATTGTTAATGGACGAGGACACTAATCAAGCCTTAGTTCCTTAGGTGGGGAAAATGAAACCTAATACACATAGCATAAATAAATTACAAGTTTTCATAATTCTCTAGTTGGATGAGCTAGGTCCAGTGCATTAGTTTATTAATTACAATTACTAATACTCCTATTTATTACAGGTGTATTTATTCTAGGTATTTTTAATTAAGAAACAATAATTAAAATTAAAAATGACATCATTAATAATCATAACTTATTAACAGAGATAGATTTCCATAAAGTTAATATTCTCTCTTTGCATCAATACCATTTACTCCATTAAAATCACCATTATCATTATCAAAAGTCATATTCCTAGCAGGTGTACCCATATACGATTTTTTAACTTATAAAAATATGCTTTAAATTAATGGCCATCATTATCCCTTGTGAAAAATTAAATCAGAAATTAGATCAAACTAACACAGGCTAAGTATTTAAAAAACTTTTTATAGTGACATTGAAGATATGAACATGCAACCCCTCCCCCCACCCCCCCAACTCCAATTTTACAAGAGATTGATTGCAACTGACTCAATATGAGGCACAATACTATTAGCATGAAAGAGCCAGAATTTGTTACCTCAACGAGCATGAAAACTGTCTGGAAGAGGAGTTGATTGACGGTACCGTGGGGGAGCTAAGGGCACAACAATGCCGAAAATGCTCCTCTGATCCGACGGCGTGGGTAGTGAAAATAAGGATTCAGGTAGCGCGGAGGTGGAGTTTTACCAGCGACTAGGTATTTAAATATTTAGTTTAACCTCATCACATTTTGACTCAAGTGTGGGCATTGAGATATAGAAAGAATAAGATCCTATGGATGTGAGTCAAAGACAGTATATAATACTACTACTAACTCAAACCGGTTTTTTTAGCTATAAAAAATGAATAAATGAATTCAATTATAATACTACTACGAATGCATGGGTTTCATAATTATAAAAAAAGGATAAATGAGTGTTCAATTTTGTTAGCTAGTCTCATCCTACAAAACATTAAAACTACATTGTTGTATATTCTACCAAATTATATCTAACTTAAAAACTAAATAACTCAGTACATACTAAACTAATTTGGCTTATTTTTTATTATACTTCTTAAAAACTTTACAGGCATATTTTGGAAATATTGTGAGATGAGACCCCTTAACCTGCTAATTTGAATTATGTAATTGAATATCGGAAGTCATTTAAATAAATGAAATTCTACACCTTCGATTTGTCTCGAATACAATTTTCAACATGTAAAATTCCTTATAGGCGGATGGTATACATACTAATTATTTTAAATATTCAAATCAGCTTCTCAATGCTCCATGTTATATCTTGTAATGATTGAAACCCACTTCTATTTTTAATACCAAAGACAAATATAACTGCTACAAATTTCTAAATAGTTATCTTTGAATAGCCGGCACAAATAAGGCAAAAAATCCTTATTCATCGACATAGTAACATAGAAGTACAAAATAAATTATAACGGTAGTTAAATATCTTTGTATAATAATCTTTAAATATATTTTCAGAGCATGGTATCCCGAAAATCGATATCTTTATCTAAATGACATGTGCACAGCCTTGATAAAAAAGGAGGAGGAAGGAATCATTAAGATAGTGGTAGAAATAACAATCAAGGCATAACAGGCCTTTAAGGAAATAGATAATGAGTAACATTGTTCGACAAGACACCATCACAAGGAAACAAACTACAGATGACTCAAAGTCTCTTGTTCTCGTCTGGTGTCTTATTGAGGTCAAAATCTCTCATGGAAGCATTTTGACCGATCGAAGCTTCCTCATCGGAACTCTTGCTTTGCACGAGTTCTTCTTCCAGTGAGTCTTGAACTATCTCCCCTATGTCGTCTGTGTCCTCCTGAAGCTTCTCTTGAGATAGTCCTGAAAGTTAGAGCATAACAAACTGCTTGGAATAAGATTACACATTTTATAATGAACAGGGTCGGGCTACTATATTCTGCAAGGCTTGTTTGACTTACGTTCCCATAGTTTAGCAAGTCCAATTTCTATCAAAATGAATTCCTGTTTGGATGCAAAATCTAGTTCAACCAAGAGACTGTTCTCACATCGGGCCTAAATCAGAACAAAGTGATCATCAGAATAATGGGGCAATCCAAGAGCTAGGGAAACACTTCCTATGAAATATGTTCATGTTCATTGGTAGGGAATTTTTTGAATCAATTAAAGATCTTGTTGGTGTAATTAAAGGAGACAAGAATTAAAGATGTTGCTTTAAACAATGAGACTTTTTAAGGAAGTCAATTCATAGCATCACAGCACACAGCAGCAAACGGTTAACCTGATTTGTCACAATTTTTAAATAATTCCCTATTTACACACCACACCAGCATAAATTCAGACCATTAACATCATCAGATCAATTGGGATATTCAAGTGCCTAGAAGACAATACATAGGAAATTCTTACCATGCTAATGGGCAGGGGAAAATTTTGAATCAATTAAAAATGTGCTTCATGAAATTGAAGGGGCAAGAGAGCCTGATCGGTATGCTAGAACTCCAAAAGAATGCAAATCAGCAAGTATGACCAAAAGTATACTAGTTTATTTGATAATCTCTACTATGGTAACAATTGGTAAAGTTGCTAGAAAGAAGGAGACAAGAATTAAAGATCTTGCTTTAAACAATGAGGCTTTTTAAAGGAGTCAACTCATAGCATCACAGCACAAAGCAGCAAATGGTTAGCCTGATTTGTCACAATTTTTAAATGATTCCCCATTTACACAACACACCAGCATAAACTCAGACCATTAACATCATCAGATCAATTGAGATATTCAAGTGCCTAGAAGACAGTACATAGGAAATCCTTACCATGTTAATGGGCAGGGGAAAATTTTGAATCAATTAAAAATGTGCTTCGTGAAATTGAAGGGGCAAGAGAGCCTGACCAGTATGCCAGAACTCCAAAAGAATGCAAATCAGCAAGTATGACCAAAAGTATTCTAGTTTATTTGATAATCTCTACTATGGTAACAATTGGTAAAGTTACTAGAAAGAAGGAGACAAGAATTAAAGATCTTTCTTTAAACAATGAGGCTTTTTAAAGGAGTCAACTCATAGCATCACAACACAAAACACTATTGACGAGAACACTAGTCATATGAGAAAATATACACAATTTCACACACAGTTTGGTCACACAGAGACACCCATTGATGGCATACATACAAATATCACATATAAATATAATATAAGTGGATCCAACTGGGAAAATCATAGAATTCATGTGTAAACTGACTTTTTACCTTCACCTCCTCCAGTATCCTATGCGAATGTTTCCTATCTGTAGTTGTAAAGAATTCGAAGCCAAATTTCTTCCGATACTTTGCTTCGAATTGACACAGATCCTACAACATTACAGGTCATACAAATTGTAAGATATTTGGCTTTGTATTATCGTTACAGGATATTAAACTCACTCAAATAGTTGTCGACGGTCGAAAAAAGTAAAAGAACCCCTGAGCGGTGGGCCAGATTGGCCACGTACCAATATTAGTTCATTAGGCGCCCTACTGATAGCTTCTCCTATGTGCCTGTGTGCAGAGAATGCATCCAACCATGCTCTAATAGGCGAATTGTTGAACCATAACTCTCGAGCGAATGAAGTTGCGTGCTCAAGGAAAGAGAACGGAGATGCCTCTTACATCGAGTGGATGAAAAAAAAGCTGCTTGCACAGATAAAGAGATCGTTCTCTTCCAATTTCCCTGCGAGGTCCCAACACATAAAAGGTGAGTAAGAGAACTCTAAGTATGCAGGTCAACCATATTAATTCTCAAGGTACAAACTGTAACACCCTAATATTCAAATCCTTATGCTCGAGTCATAAGTCAATGATATTACGGTGGTACGACTCTCAGGTGGATTTTTTTTCTTTTTTAATATATAAATATAGGCAATTTCGAAAGGAATATTAATCGAGAAGCCTGAAAGAGTAGAAATAAAATCGCAAAGACGTATCACTCACGTTTCGACAATGAAAAGATAAAACGTGAAGCCGAAAGTGATTCACGGACAAGGCATAAAGGAGATTAAGAGATAGATAACAGATAGATATATATAACATAAGTAAATAGCCACTAGAGATATATACGGAATGAGATATATACGGAATGAGAACCCCGGGCCCATGGGTTCCCAGTACGGTAAAAGTGCCAAATAAATACAATGCACTGCAATAAAAACTCACTAAGCATCCTAAACTCCTTTTCACCAAGTATCCAGCCTAGATTCTCACTAATCCATGAATAGGCAACTGTTGTAAGGGGATACTAAATCTAGTTCATGTTACACATGTTTCCCAACTCGCTGATTCTTCCACGAATCAGACTCAGAATCATAAGCAAAACCATCACCAGTTGTTCTGCCTCAGCAACTCTATATCAATACATCATACCCTCGCCTGGAGCTAGTGAAATCACATCACTGCGTCTACCCAGGGGCTCAAATTATCTCATTCAAAGATCATCATCATCATGCAATCGCATTATCAATTTATCTCATCAAGAACAGCCCTCAACATCCACCGACACCAACATGAGGGATCTCTCAGTTGTACAAACACAAGCAATACAGACAAGTAATACACAAATAAGGTACAAGTAGAACAAGTAGCACGTAATCAGGTAACATAGCATATATGATATAGAAATCCAAAACAAATAGGCAAACCCAAACAATTCAAACATATAAAAATGATGTATGCCTGCCCTATGGCTGATGATATCATCTGTCGGTTATATAGCCAACCCGACATGTCCTAGTAGCTAACCATGGACAGAAACACCCATCGCGGAGCAATTGAGTTTGAGCTACAACCCCATTGCTACTATCCGGTCAACCCAGAGCCAGTGGAATAACCACTACTGTGGCTACTACCCAGGCGGGTGTTTAACAGCTCAACCTGGAGCGAGTGGATTCACCACTACTGCCGCTACTACCCAGGTATCTTAAGCATTAACCCGGAGCAAGCGGGACGAACCACAACCCTTGCTACTGCCCAGGTATCTTAAGCATTAACCCGGAGCAAGCGGGACGAACCACAACCCTTGCTACTGCCCAGGTATCTCAAGCATATATTCAATCAATCTCAATTCATATTATCAATCCTCATTGTTATCAAATCTCAAACATTAACCTGGAGCAAGTGGGACGAACCACAACCCTTACTACTACCCAGGTATCACAAATACATTCATTCAAAACTCCATAATTAAACTCATTTATCATAAACATCCTTTTTCCGTCTCATACCCGGAGCAAGTGGACAACGCCACTGCCTACTACTCGGGGTTACACATCACATTTCAACATTTTCCATTATTATCCATTTAACACATTCATTCATTAATTACCACAAAACTTAGATAGAAATTTAGAGGATGAGAAGAGTGACGCGTGGCCGCAAACGGCTCGTCAATCGGAGCTCCGTAGCTCAAGTTATGGTGGTTTGAAGATCAAAGAGAGTTAGGTTTTCTCTCTTCTCTTCTCTCTTAATTCAGCGCCCCAACCCTTCTTTTTAGGGTAAAATGAGCTGAAATGCTCATAACTAATGTTTATATATGTTGGGTCTTGGGCCCACTTAGGCCCGGTTCACTTATTTTTGTCCGTTGGCCCAATTTTGGGCCAAAACCTTTAAGATTAGCGCTCCAAATCGCACTTTAAATATTTCTACCTCCCCTAATCATAATTCCTCATTTCTTAATATTATTTACTCATAATCAATTTTCTCAGCTGCAGTACCTGACAGGTTTCAGCCGGTACTGCCGGTCAAAATTTCACTGCGCGCTTTTACGCAGAAAACTATGTCTTCCGACTCGGAAAAATTCACTGAATCCAAATATCATATTTAAATCATCAAATTCTAATTGCCAAATCTTCCAACCATATTCGCTCCTCCTTAACTTATTATTTAATTAAATTTCGGTTAGACCGGGTATTACATTCTACCCCCCTAACAGAAATTTTTGCCCTCGAAAATTCCATCCATCACTACGAGTATGCGAGCATAGTCTGCCTTTATATCATACGCATAACAGTTCCAAGGTCCATTTACTCTGCGCGCTTCCGTTGCCGCGCTCTGATTTCTCTATCTCCGAGGGTCTCGGTCATTCGTTCAACATCGACCAACAGCCTCGTTCCTTACTCTTATCGTCTCATCAACCCACACCCTATTAAATCTCAAATCTTGTCATCAATAATATTGCCATCATCGTTAATCATAGCCATCATCCCACATCACTATAATCAATCAAAGCTTTCTTCGTTTTTAGAATTCAATGAGTTTGGACTAACAAGCTGACAAACTCTTAAGAATCCGCTTTCCTTTAATAATCTATAAAAGCTTTCGAGACGCATTTCTTTTGTTGAAGTTACTCTGATAAAAATCATTTTCAAAAACATAACCAACACTCCTTCAAATTCTTGGGAAAAATTTCAACAGCACCTCCCCAAAGATTGGAGTTTACCACCCGTCACGGGTTTCCTCAAACCAATCTAAGTACCACATCAGCATTTCAATTTAATGGTTTTCACATTCGTCTTTCAAAACCGATCATTATAAACCTCAATCTAAATCCAAGGTCACCATGACCAAACATCATAGCACCCATCTCTCGAACACGACAACTTGCACTCAATCATCATCTAAATCCGATTACGCATCAATGATAATTTTCTCATCCGTTTCAGAACCATCAAGGCTCACAGCCGTAATTAATTCCAATTATCTAGAATCATTATCTGCATAAGCTCACTAAACTTTTAAGTACTCAAAGCATAAGGCATTTCTAATCATACCCCACTTTTCCTTATTATTACCATACTATGCTAACGCTTTAGCAAGCTTCCGCTACGCCACTTTGATTTCTCGTCAAGTATTAACTCCATCACTTATTTTCTCAAGTACCCAACCACAACTTAGCATGACTGGTATTTCAAATCAACGTTTCTAAATCCATCATTTAGGACCATTTCTTATCTATTTAAATCAAGGAACTAAAAGTCACAGGTTCAATCCGTTTTACCAAAAATCTAGAAATCAACCAACTACAAAACAAACACAACACATCATTCTCAACAGAAAATTATTTACATCACAGGCATTCATCCATTTGTATTAAGGCAATTCCTTACTCGGACCATCCGGTTTGCTTCTCAGTCTAATATTAAGCTCGACATTCTCAGTTTAACTGTACAGGCGGTATTATAAAATCATGCACTGTCCTTTAAGCTTGATGATAATAATTACCTCAATCTTACTATCGCAATCGGCCCGTATCCTGACTCTCTCCTTGTTGGCAATTTCTTGATACATGTCCTGGTAACCCGCACTTGTAACATACACCTAACCCCAATCGGCACGGCCTATTTGGGTGATGACTTCCACACCTCTGACAGCTCAAAACATTAGAAGCAGCCGCTGCCCGTTTTCCCTTACCGCTTCTTTGGGACTCCTCACTCGTCGCAAAGTCATTTCGCCTTTGAGAAAAACGTTGTGGGTATCCTCTTCTCTTAAACTCTTGACCCCTTGTTACGTATTCTTGATTGTGCTCCCTGCGGTGGGACTCCCGACGGTCATTCTTCGCCTCAACAGCCTTCCTCACACATTCTTCAGCAATACGGCTCTTGTTCACAAGTTCGGAGAAGACCCTAATCTCCATCGGTCCAACGGAGCTCAGGATTTCACTTCGAAGTCCTCCCTCATGCTTAATACACTTCCATTCCTCGAAGTCTCCCGGAGCTCCCTGACACATGCGGGAAAATCTAAATAGCTCCTCAAATTTGTCTGTATACTCAGATACGGACATAACACCTTGCTTCAACCGTAGTAACTCCAATTCCTTGGCTGTCCTGGCAGAATTTGGAAAGTACTTCTTATAGAATTCCACCTGGAAGGCATCCCAAGTGATAGGATCATTCTCCTGTTGTAGGAGACGTCGAGCCCCTTACCACCAATGCGATGCTTCTCCCGTGAGCAGATAGGTAGCAAATTCAACACGTTGCTCTTCAGGCACCAACTGCGCTTGCAGTGCTCGCTCCATGGCCTGAAACCAAGTATCAGCTTCAGTCGAATCGGTGGTTCCCTTGAACTTAGGTGGATTAACCTTTAAGAAAGTTGCTAGTGTCATCGGGCCCTGAGCTACACTTCCACTATTGCCATTATTGTTTATCTGTTGCCCAAGAGCCTCCACAGTGGCCTGCATAGCAGCAGCCATATTCTCCAACGCCGCCATAAGGTTTACCGGGTTATTCGGGTTGACTTCCGGTTCCTGCGTGCTAGTACGATCTCTCTCACGTCCCCGACCGGGTCCACGAGACGCCATCTGGTTCCTATACACACCAAACAATCGATATCAAGTTGATCAGTCTCAATATCGGAAGTATAGTGCTTCAAAGTACCAAAAGTACACTCATGGACTTCATGCTAGATGTATCAGTTAGATACCCTAACTAGCACAGGCACAGACTCAGAGTATGCATTGAAGCATAAGCAGTTCCATCCCTCAGGCTCACGAGGACGAACTGCTCTGATACCATAATGTAACACCCTAATATTCAAATCCTTATGCTCGAGTCATAAGTCAATGATGGCTTTGCCGTGACCCGGCAATAACTCAGCCATCCGGCTCATGGTCCAATCAAGAGCCAGCCATTTATCAATAAATATAGCCCTTCGGCTCATGGCATACACGGTACTCCCACCGTCATCCTCCATATCTCATAATCATCGTTGATCATCATTGATCATAACTTTTCCCCTTGCTTCACTCGCAAGTTACCACATCCCCTAGCTCCTTTCTCATTGCTAGGCATATCATAATGATTTAATACATAAGGGGGTGAGATCGGATGCTTAGAAGTATGAGATTTGGATTTTAATACTCAAAAATCAACTTTGGGATGAAAACAGGGCCACGCGTACGCGTACTCCACGCGCACGCATGGATGGCCACAAAGCTCATCGACGCGTATGCGTCATACACGCGGACACGTGGATTGAAACACAGCCAGACGACGCGTACGCGTCAGCCACGCGTACGCGTGGGTGTATTTGCGCCCCAGGCACAAAACTGGCACAACTCTGGCACAACTCTCGGGAAAATGGCTGGGCATTGGGTGCAGCGCATCGACGCGCACGCGCACACCACGCGCACGCGTGGATGGTGCCTTCTCGAAGAACGACGCGTACGCGCCAAGTGCGCCTACGCGTGGAGGGTTATTCTGCTAAAAATTTTCTAAGTTAAAAGCTGCAGAATTCACAGATTCAACCCCCAATCTTCCGACAGACATAACTTATTTTAAATCGTTTTTCACCCGTTCTTCGAACGACATGGACATCCCGGATCCAATTTCATTTCTAAACAGATTTGGCACAAAACAAAGATCCGTAGTCCAAGTTATGTCCCGTCAATGTATGCCCAAAAACCATGTTTTTCATATAAAACCACAAAGTGCCATTTTCAAAACAAGCCATTTTCAACTCCTTTCAAAATCAACCAAAACATGCCAATTTCAACCCTTTTTGAAACCATCAAAATATACCAAAATCAACATCAAGCCTCCTCAACTCATACATTAACACTTTACCACGAATCACAAAACCATCATATAACCATCTTTACCCATTTCAAGCAAATGGCTAAATTACAAACATATCAACATGTCATACATCCTTCCTCATCTCAATTTCCAACAATACTATCTCCAATCAACCATCATTATACATAATCAATATCATAATCACTATCACGTGGTTTCACCCACAAATCAACCTTAATCATTCCTCAAGCATATATCACAATATATATACCTCTCATGCATCATCATACCATCAAGACATCAATAATCATAATCACATATATGACCACATAATATTTCTCAACCCAAAACCAAACATACTTCATCTACATAATTTCACCCTTCAACTCCTCAAACCTTATTATTCAACAATCAACCCATTCATTCGCATATTCATTATATGAAATTCATCCAATCACTTGTGTCATCATACAATGCATACATCAACTTACCTCCCTTACCTCTTTTCGGCCTCCGGCCCAAAATTTACGGCCTCCGGTCCAATTTCACAATTTAAATGCATAAACCACAAATTAATACTCATTACCCAATACATCAAATTTTCAATACACCAAGCATACAAGGCCACACAATTCTCAACCCAATCATCAATTCACATTACATACCAACTATGCATATTAGCATCAACCATTTACACAATCCAAACTTAATCCTATGGGCATCTAGCCTAGGAATTCTCATCACACCACACGGTACTTAAATGAAACTTAAACCGTACCTCTTGTAGCCAAATTAATTGAGTCTCTTCTTTGGAAGTCTCCACCAACCTTAGCCCCAAGCCTCACCAAAGCTCCTCAAGCAACACCAATCTTCCAATTGTGCACCAAGATCATCAAATACACTAACATAACCAATATCACATACATACATCAACCTAGGGCTCATAAAAATCACAAATCACAAGGGTTTGAGCATTTCTTACCTCAGCCCATATGAAGTAGGGATAGAACCCACTTGGAATCCATGTTGGAGTATCCCTAAACACCCAAAATCATAAGATTTCAACACTAACTACCCAAAAACGTGTAACAGAGGGGAATTTCGAAAACTGGGCAGAGATAAATGGAATACTCACCACAAAACTTAGATAGAAATGTAGAGGATGAGAAGAGCGACGCGTGGCCGCAAACAGCTCGTCAATCGGAGCTCCGTAGCTCAAGTTATGGTGGTTTGAAGATCAAAGAGAGTTAGGTTTTCTCTCTTCTCTTCTCTCTTCTTAATTCAGCGCCCCAACCCTTCTTTTTAGGGTAAAATGAGCTGAAATGCTCATAACTAATGTTTATATATGTTGGGTCTTGGGCCCACTTAGGCCCGGTTCACTTATTTTTGTCCGTTGGCCCAATTTTGGGCCAAAACCTTTAAGATTAGCGCTCCAAATCGCACTTTAAATATTTCTACCTCCCCTAATCATAATTCCTCATTTCTTAATATTATTTACTCATAATCAATTTTCTCAGCTGCAGTACCTGACAGGTCTCAGCCGGTACTGCCGGTCAAAATTTCACTGCGCGCTTTTACGCAGAAAACTATGTCTTCCGACTCGGAAAAATTCACTGAATCCAAATATCATATTTAAATCATCAAATTCTAATTGCCAAATCTTCCAACCATATTCGCTCCTCCTTAACTTATTATTTAATTAAATTTCGGTTAGACCGGATATTACACAAACACTTAACAAAAGCACTATTAAATAACAAAAAATAAATAAATAACTCTCTGTATACTGGTGTGCACGTCATATATTGCTAGCCAAATTTAGCTATAAATCAGCAGCCTCTTCTCCGGTATCGATGGCGTCAAGCATGGGTTCTTTTAAGTCACCATCTTTGGTCAACGAAATACCTTCAACATCACGATTAGACAAATCAGTCAGATTTGGTTGGAGGAAAAGTTCGACCTCACAGTGTTCATTGTATTCACCCATGTCAAACAAATCTCTCGGCTTCACATGGACTACTACACTCCAGTCCTTATCGACTTCATCGTCCACATAGTATACAAGGCGAGCCTCGGATGAAAAAAAATAAATAACTCTCTGTATACTAGTGTGCACATCATATATTGCTAGCCAAATTTAGCTATAAATCAGCAGCCTCTTCTCCGGTATCGATGGCGTCAAGCATAGGTTCTTCTAAGTCGCCATCTTTGGTCAACAAAATACCTTCAACATCACGATTAGACAAATCAGTCAGATTTGGTTGGAGGGAAAGTTCGACCTCACAGTGTTCATTGTATTCACCCATGTCAAACAAATCTCTCGGCTTCACATGGACTACTACACTCCAGTCCTTATTGACTTCATCGTCCACATAGTATACAAGTCGAGCCTCGGATGCAAGAATATACGGCTCGTCATCTTCACAATCACCAGTGTGTATCGGATTACTAAAATTGACACAGGTGTGTCCCAAAATGTCTTGCTTTATGCCTCTACCAGACATGGTGTCTGCCCAGATGCATCTAAACAAGGCCACAGAAAATTGACCACTGTAATTCAGCTCAATGATGTCTACCAATCTCCCATAATACGAGACGCCACCAACAGCCATGTTACTGTCACGAGCGCTTGCATAACTTCTAGTGTCAGAAGTGACACAAACCCCGCTATTATGGGTTCTCATTTCATCCTCTCTTGATAGGGTTCTAAACATGAATCCGTTGACATTGTACGCATTAAAGCGCTTTGCCTGAATATTGGGGCTACATGCGAGCCATTGCGTTTCTCTCGGGTGCATAGTACTTCCCAATGGTATCTACCAATGAAATATAATTTTTATTCAGTTGAGAAACAGAAGGAAAGATACTATCAAAACTATAAATGGAATAGCCATACAGTAGAAACAACCTCATGCTTGAACCACTCGGCGAATTCTCTGTGGACAACCTTGTCAATGTAGGCTTCATTTCTTTTTCCAATACTTCGTAGCTCTCTTTTTATGCTAGCTCTAAAATCCCTAGACATACCACATGGATTTATTGTCAAATGGTTTAATTAAATATTGCTTTCGGGTACTAATTCATCCGAGCTGAAATAACTGCACTTACTCTAAAAAATTCTCCATAGCTGTGCAATTGACCAATACGTGACGGTGTGCTTGAAGTCTCTCGGTTGGTGAAAGATTCATACATGCCGAAGCCCCTACCGCTTTGCCAATCGGTGGGAACATGCTTGTCACGGTAACAGTCACATCTTCGCTCGGTCGATCATCAACACGCAATGGTCGATTGATCCTGCTCTCAACATTATCCAGATATCGTGAACAGAAAGTGAGAATCTCATTGGATAAGTAGCCCTCGGCAATTGATCCTTCCGATGTTGCCCTATTACGCACGTACTGCTTGAGACGACATAGGTACCTTTACGAGCAAGATATGTGTGTTAGGTTGTTAGCTTTCAAAATAAGGTCAATGTAAAATTAGTCCTTTAGTTACCTTTTGATTGGATACATCCACCTATAATGCACCGGGCCCCCTAGGCGTACCTCTTCGACCAAATGCACAGTTAGGTGTACCATTACTGTGAAGAAAGATGGTGGAAAAATTATCTCCAGTTGACACAGAGTGAGGACAACATGTTCCTGTAGGAGAAGAAGTTGTTGAGGGTCTATAGATTTACTGCATAGTCGTCGAAAGAAAGTTGATAAATCAGACAGGACGACTGCCACTGGGGCTTCCAATACATTCCTTGATGCAATTGGGAGAAGATGTTCCATGAGAATGTGGTTGTCGTGACTTTTCAAGCCATATAGTTTTCGCTACTGTAGGTCAACATAGCGGGATATGTTGCTCGAATGACCATCTGGGAAGACCACATTCTTTAAATTCCTAAGAAAGACGTCCTTCTGTGAATTCGACATGGAGAATATTGCAGTGGGATACTTTTCATCTTCCCAAGGCCAGAGTTCACGCCTAATTCCCATAAGCTGGAGGTCTTTTCGAGCTTTGAGGTTGTCCTTGGATTTACCACTGTCGTTCAGTATCGTGTTCATTATGTTGTCACACACATTTTTCTCTATGTGCATCACGTCCAGATTGTGACGCAATAAATTATATTCCCAATATGGTAGTTCAAAGAATATATTCCTCTTTTTCCAAGGAGACACATCTTGTAATGCAACCTGTTGTTCGCGTGATCTTTTACCGACAACCGTTAGCACCTTCCCATACCTGACATGCACATGATCCAACTGTCTCAAAATATCTCCACCCGAAAATGTTACAGGGAGACCTCTCACCTCTACATTGCCATCAAATCTGTCCCGGTCCTGCCGAAATCTGTGGCCTTGACTATCAGAAAGCGCCGATGACCCATGAAACACCATTTCTGACTGAAAGTGAGTCGTTTAGGCTCAGCATCCAAGTTGCACGTACGACAAGCTCTCCCACCATACGTATTCCACCCAGATAAGTTGTCCAACCCTGGAAAATTACTAATTGTCCACATCAACGCAGCATGCATCTTAAATATTTTTTTCTCGCTTGTGTCATATGTATCAACACCACCCCACAGCTGCTTCAACTCTTCTATCAAGGGCTGTAGGTAGACATCTATGTCATTACTAGGCATATTGGGACCGAGAATAATCATAGACAGCAAGAAAGAGCTGGGTTTCACACAAATCCATGGGGGTAAGTTGAAGGGGATGTAGATCACGGGCCAGATCGAGTACCTTGAGCTGGGATTTACGAAAGGATTAAAGCCACCGCTAGCTAAGGCTAAGCGAACGCTGCACGGATCGCCACTGAAGTCAGTATATCTTCTATCAAATGCCTTCCATGCCTTTCCGTCCCTTTGATGCCTCAAAAAACCATCTGAGTTAGGACCTTTCTTGTGTCACAACATGTCATTCGATGTCTTGCTGGACATGAACATCCGCTGTAGTCGTGGAACAAGGGGAAAGTAACGAAGAACCTTCGTCGCCTGAGGCTTCCCATTCTTCTTAACAACTACATTGATTTGTACAATGGAATTCCTCTGAGTCTTCTGCTTCCATCTCGACGTCCCACATCGCTTACACCTAGATAGTTCTTGGTCGCTGCCTTGATATAGCATGCAGTCATTCGGACATGCATCTATCTTCTTATACGCAATGCCGACCTTTCGTATGATCTTCTTCGCATCATGCAGTGAGGCCAGAATCTTTGCATGCTCAAAGGCCTCACCCAGTAGCTCTAGTACCATACCGAAAGCCTTGTCGCTTACTCCGCACAGGCACTTTATATGGTATAGCCTCACCAAGAAAGACAGCTTCGAGAATTTTGCACATCCCGGGTACAATTCCTGCTCTCCATCCTGAAGCAGCTCTTCAAAATTACGGGCTGCTTGACTAGGTTCACTGTACAGATACGGCAACTCCTCGGCGTCCCCCCAGAATCTATGTTGCCTGAGTCTTCTTTATTGGGAATAAAACCTGGCAAGTTGAATGCCTCATGAAGCATGTCGCACATTGGATCTTGGCAGACGCTACTCAGGTCAGCTTCTTGTGTCTCAGTAGATCTCTCTCCTACGCGTCACTCACCGTGATGTAACCAAAAGGTATACTTAGCAGGAAATAATTTTAACAGCAGATGATCGTAGGCATCCTCTCTAGATTGGTAAAGCCGGAACCCACATGAAGGACATGGACAATGTATCATCCCATCAGATGATGCATTCGCAAATGCAAAGTCCAAAAATTTGTTCAAGCTAGCCCTGTATTCGATACTACCTCGAGGCTTTGAGATTCAACTCTTATCTATATCTACTTTAATGGAATCGTATAAATGAATGAATAAAACTCTAATAGGGAAATACAATGAAGAAAATAGTTAAAAAAACTCGAGCAAAGTGTCCGAAGGCATATATTAGAATTATCACAGTTATTTAATGGGAGAGTAATAAGATATTTTAATTCAATAAGTAATCCTATAGAGAGAACGGGAGAATAACTTGGGAATGAAACAGAATTAAAGGATCTTTTATCCGAGATAATAGATAGCATATAAATGGTATATGAAAGGTTGCTTACTCATAGTCTAATTCTGCACTGCTAAAAAAGTACTAGTGTAAAGAAGTTCTGGTTCCAAAGCGAAAAAATGAAATGAAAAACAAGAGCTTCCTTTGTAAAAAAAGAAAAAGGAGGGGGAGGAACAGTAGTTAGAGAGTAAAAATATAAAAAACAAAAATATAAATAATAGCAAAAAATTGAACAAAAAAACAACAAAGCCTTTTTTCCAATTCATGTACTGGGTGAAATAAATTTCACAATGCTTTGGTGAGCAAAAATTAATAGGTTACAAAGCTTCATAGCTTGGCAGTGTCTCGGAATTTGTGATCAAAACCTCGTTTGTTTAACTTAAAGGGATGATGATATGGTATATATATGCCAAAAAGAGGCACGTGCCACTGACATGAACTCATTATAGCAATATGCTTTTAAGTTGTAATACTATGCTATCGTGTTGCTCAAACGTCATTAGCTAATCTAATCAAATCAAATTAGTTAGTTTTAAACGAGTGGACCTCATGGACATTCCAACACCTCCAGCCATTGTTTTCCATCTTCCATATTGTCTATTCATTTTGCAGTATCCTTGTTTATTAGATTTTCAGGAATACACCATTACTAATCAAACTTCTCTTTTACGAAATATAAGTTAATATATATTAAATTAAATTCACAGCATAATTGGAGAATCAGAAAACTATCCAGAACACAGGTCACATTGCTTGATTATAAGTAACTATATCTAAATATAAATTAAACAAGGTCATATTATATACTTTTAGATTCAATGTATGCACATCAAGAAGAAATTAAGGATGAAAAAGAAGGATACTTAATGAAAAGGAAACTCTCAACATAATAGGCCAACATAAACCATGAAGCATAACTTATTAATTATATAAGAAGTTCTGTTGGATAAGAATAATCACCAGCCAAGATAAACATAAATACATGTACAATCAGACAATATTGCCAAGAATCAGACTTTAGGAGAGTTGCTAATTGACATGACGCAAACACACATTGCTAAGATTTCTATTCATTCCCAATAAGCAAACCAAGTTATAGTTGATAAACCTCAATTTGACGGTTTATCTTGTATTGAATTTAGAGTATTTTGTAGACCTTTTCTCACATTTACCCAATGAATTAGCATGGTTTTGTATATTCTCCTTTAATTGTGCTTAAGAGTGAAAACATGCTTTTTAGGTCTTAAAATAGATAAATGTAATTTACCTTGATTCTATTAGATGCCTTGATATGTTTGTTAAGTGATTTAAGGTTTAGGAGGCAAAGATTGGATCAAGGGAATGAAGAAAGAAAGCATGAAAAGTTGGAGAACTCATGAAGAAATGAGAGAACTGGAAAGTTGTCAAACCGACCTCTTCGCACTTAAACAACCATAACTTGAGCTACAGAGGTCCAAATGATGCGGTTTCAGTTGGGTTAGAAAGCTAACATCCGGGGCTTCGAAACGATATAAGATTTTCCATAGTTGCATCGCGCATAAGGGCGCGCACGCGCACGGTATGCGGACGCGCCGATGGTGGCACATGACCCACTTAATGCAACATGTGGCCAGCGATTTTAGAAGCCTTGTGGGCCCAATCCAACTCATTTCTGATGCTATTTAAGCCAAGGATTGAAGGGGGAATGAGGATACTTTACATACTTTTAATCATTAGTCATAGTTTAGTTTTAGAAGTAGTTAGAGTTAGAGAGAGAAGCTCTCTCTTCTCTCAAGAGTTAGGATTGGGAATTAGGGTTAGATTAGGATCTCATAGTTCTAGGTTTAATTCAAGTCTCCTTCTACTTCTACCTTCAATTGATAATTGCTACACTTTGGTTCTTCTTTCTATCCCTATCCTCTTGTTGTAATTTCTCTTATTTTGTTTCTAGGTTTTGTAATTGAGATATTTTTGTTCTTTTGTTTTCTTTTAATAATGCAATTTGAGATAATTCATGTGATTTTGATGTTGTTGATTGTTGTTTTGTTAATTCTTTGTAATTGTTGGTTGTTGATTCCTCTTATTCTTACAAATAAAAAATGCTTTCTTTCATTACCCTCCAAGTGTTTGATGAAATGCTTGAGAGGATGTTAGAGTAGAATTCTATGTTCTTGGCTTGAGAAGGTGACTTAGGATTTCTTGAGTCACTAGTGTCCAATTGATTGATAGTTGATAGCCATTAACTCTAGCCTTCATTAATCTAATTAGTGGGAAGCTAGGACTTATGGACTTGGATTGATATTACTCACTTGACTTTCCTTTGCTACTTGATTAAAGGATGACTTAGTGAGATTAATCCTCGCAACTACCATGCTTGTGGCTAGTGATAATGATGAAGACCCTTGACAACCAAACCTTGCCAAGACCATTTTGTTAATACAATTTCATTACCATTTGCTATTCATTTTTCTCATCTAAAACCCCAAAAATAAATAAATCCATAACCAATAACAAGAACACTACCCTGCAAGTCCTTTGAGAGACGACTCGAGGTTTAAATACTTCGGTTTATAGATTTTAGGGGTTTGTACTTGTGACAAACAAATTTTTGCATGAAAGGATTATTGTTGGTTTAGAGACTATACTTCAACGAGATTTCATTTGTGAAATTCTAAACCGTCAAAAATCCAATCATCAAAATGGCACCGTTGCCGGGGATTTGCAATGGTGTTATGTTATTGGTTATTGTACATATGTGAATATTGTAAATAGTTTGTCTTTTGCTTGTTTACTAGATTTTGTTAGTTTTATTTTGTTTTTCCATAATGAATTCTCACTTTGGCTATGAGTTTGGCTCTAATTGTGTTGTAGGGAATGTGAACTTCAATGCTAACATGTACCAAGGATGGAACACTCCAAGATGGGGGGAGCCTCAAGGAATTGATCACTCCTATTGGCATCAACCTCCGGACACTTATAGGTATAATTCTCATCCTAATGCATGTCAATTCAATGGTTATGGTGACCCCTTTTATGACAATCAACCACCACCATATGCCTATGAATCTTATCCTCAACATGATGCTCAACCATACTCACAAGCCCCTTTCTACCAAGTACCTTTATGTGACCCTTATCCATCATATAACCAATCACCCATACCACATCCTTGTGATCATTATGAGCAAGAACCTTTAGAACCACCACAACCCAATCAAGATTACTACCATGAACCACCTCAACACTCACCATCTCCATACCCTTACCAAGAAGAACCACCTTCCTACTATGAACCCTCTCTCCAAAATGATGAACCCTCTTATCTACCCCAAGCCCCAATAGATGATTTTCTTACCTTGCTACTTCAAGGACAAGCGGATATGCAAAGGAACACCTTAGAGTTTGTGACTAACTTGACCAAGGTAGTGCATACTTTAGCCTACAAATGTTTGAACACTCAAGGTGCTTCCATAGCCACATATGGAGAATCAATTGAAGAGCGTAGCATGAAGGAGAGATTGGAAACTCCGGTGGGGGATGAGGGATGCAATTTTGTGTTGGAACAATTGGAGGAGCCTATGATCATTGAAGAAAAGGAAGAGGTGGTTGAAGATTTAGGAGATGTTGAAAGTCCAAGGGAATGTAGCATTATGGGGCACTCTTCCAAGAAGCTTGATATTGATGTTGAAGAGGGTGTGCAACCTCCAAGGCATATCATCGTTGGAGACTTGGAAGAGGCTTATCAAGAGATGGATTCAATCATGGATGAATTTCTCTCTACAATGGACTCCTCTCCCATTGGACATGGAGTTGAAATTATAGAAGAGTGTGCACAACCTCCCATACCCTTGGTGAGCAATGAGAAAGAGAGCTACCAAGAGGAAAACGTTGGCATGGTGTATATCAAAATTGAAGAATATGAAGAGGTTGACCAAGAAATGGATTTATTCATCAATGAATTTCTATCCAAAATTGAATCACCTCCCATTAGGCAAGAAATCAAAGTTCTTGAAGACAACACCAAGCCATGTGATAAGAGGGGAAAGGTTAAAATCGAGGAAGCTCGCAAAGAGGTGGAAATACACAAAGAAGAGCACAAGGAAGTAGACCTTGCATTGTCTAAGTGTGGGGAGGTCTCCCTTCCCGAGTCACCATCCAACACAACATTTAAGTGGGTAAAATTCTTATTCATAAGCTTTACTTTCTCGCTTGAATATGGTTTGATTGAAACGGATGGACAACTTAGAGCTCTTTGTGGAATTAAAAGCAAGAATGAGTTGTGTAGTGGTTGCAAGTTAGGAATTAGGCTCATTAAGGTCAAAGCTTCAAGGTATAGGAACGATGATTGGAAGAATGCCACTTTACAAGGGTCTCGACGGAAGGCTTGGTATGTTAAAGAGAATTCTATATGTCAACCACCCGGAAAGAAAGAGTATGAAGACCAAATCAAAGACGGGTGCGAAAACAAGATATGGGATCCCGGTTCGCTATGTGAAGACCAACTATGGGGACTCATATCTTGGGTAAAACTTTGCCCAAGCTTGATGAAGATGGTTGGAAATTCTGTCAACCAATTGAGAAGCAAAGATCCTTGGAGATTCAAGGATGAGTACAAACATAAGCCACCATGACAATAAGCTCCTCAAAATGTCCAACTTAAGGACTTAAACTAAAAGTGCTAGGTGGGAGACACCCCACCATGGTAAACTCTTTCCATCCTCTTTTAGTTTTGTTTAATAAGTGATTTGAGTTGCCATTGTAGGAAGATTTTCATTTCATATTGATTTGTTTGTAAAGATTGGTTGTTAGTATGTTGTATTCATTAGTAGTAGATGAATAAATCCTAAAATCAAATTGCATTTTTGTGAATTGTTTGATATTTGATTGAATAAAGAAGAGTTTTAGACATTATAGGGAGCTCTTGGGCATTTTTTTCTGCTTTTCGGGCAAAAAAAAAAACGCGCATCGGCACGCTAGCACGCTGTGCGCGCGCGCGCACATTGCACTTCCGCAACTTCTGGTACAAAAACCAGAGAGTTGTGCGCGCGTTGTGCCAGCATTGTGCTGGGAGCACAAGCTCATCCACGCGTAAGCGTGCTTTGCGCGCGCGCGCGGATCGTTCCTGCTGCATCCACGCGTGAGCGCGCTGTGCGCGCGCGGATTTGCACTCTGCTTTTCTCCTTCCTCCTTTCTCCTTCTTTCCTCTTCTCTTCTTCTTTCTTTCTCATTTTTTTTCTTTTTTTCTACCTCTCTTGGAAAATTTTTTTCTTTTCTCTTTTAATATAAATAAAAAAAAAGAAAAAAAATTTAATAAAAAAATATAATAAATAAATAAATAAATAAAATACTAAAAAAATAAAAAAATTAAAAATATAAAAAAAATTCTCTTCTTCCATTTTCTTTTGTCTATTACATTTGCATACTTTTATTCTTTGCATTTCAATTTTGTTTCTATAATTTTTTCTCATTTTATTTTCTAAATTTCTCATTTTAATAATGGTTTTGAATTCTCTCACTCAATTGTTGAGAATTTCTTGCATTTGTTTTGGTGCTTCATGACTTGTTACATTAATTGTAATATTTGTCAACACACAAGATTAGTGCTTTAGTCCTTCCTAATTCATTACCCTTTGTTTTTTTCTTGTACCGCTTCATCATTGAGTTAGGATAGAATCAAATGCTTTCATTCGTATCACTAATCTTGTTTGTGTCAATTCTTATTTGATCTTGATGCTCAATATACTCTCCATGCTCTAACTTTACTCTTGCATCAAGTATCAGTTGATATGCCTTTTGCTTATATTGATTTCTCACTCACATGTTGTAGCTACCATGTAGTAGAGAATCATACTCTTATTTGGCATTAGCCCCCGCCTATGTTCTAATTGCCTTGATATCTTTGTTATAGGCTTAATTTTCTTTCCTTTTCTTTCCTTTTAGGTTGGTCACCAGAAAGAAAAAAAGGAAACATTTTTAAATGGGGCAACAAACAAGTCATCCGCACAACCTTTTGAAGGAGCTCATCAATTATCGCAACCCATCCACCTTGCTCTTCTTTGCATGCACCGAGGACGGTGCAATCTTCAAGTGTGGGGAGGTCGTCGACCGATCTCCATGGATAACAATTTTCTTCTTCAACACCAATTACATTTGCATGATAGGTTGCATTTTAGTTAGAATTTATACATATTTTTACTACTTCTTTCTTATTAGGACTACTTGGTTAAAGTGATGAATTCTCTTCCGAGAAACTATTTTAGGGCACCCTACCAATTAAAACAAATTTTTTGTTGAACTTGCTTGAAAGAATGTATTTTGGAACATGGTTTTTGAGCTAAGAACACAAGCTTGTGAGATTTGAGCCTAATGGTGTGGTTACATCTTATAACCACTTATTTTCCTTCTTGCGTGTAATTGTTCTCCTTCTATGATTGTAATCTTTGATTTGTTTGAGTCTATATGTCCATTATTCCTTGTATTCATGCATTTATATGATTAAGGCCATCACTTCATTAGCTCACTAACCAAATAGCCTTACCCTTTATCTCCCCTTGTTAGCCGAATTTGAGCCTACGCTTAACCCACTTGTTCTTTAATTTAGCACATTACAAGCCTTAAAGCGAAAAAACAATAATTGTCCTTATTTGGATCTTTGATTAGCTTAGGCTAGTGTGTGTGAGTATCATTCAAGTGTGGGAACCTTGGGACATTGGGTGAATAAAAGGGGTAGTTTTGTATTGTTGTTGAAAATATTGGGAATTGGGTACATACTCATGTATTGATCAAATGTAAAACCTTATGCATTGAGGTTCTTGTATATAAAAAAAATGAAAAAAACAAAAGAAAAAAAAAGAGAAAAATTATATGGAAAAGAAAAGAAAGAAAAAGAAGAAAAAGAAAGGAATAAAAAGGGGACAAAATGCCACAAAGTGAAGCCCAATAAAATCAATGCATAAGTGTTGTGAAATGAAAAAGAAAATGCATGAGTATGTGAAAAAGTGAGACATGGGTAGTTAGATTAGTACTTAATTGTATAGGTCATTATATAGGTTAGGTGGGAAAGTTTAAGTCAATCAAAGATTCAAATCCTAAGTCCACTAGCCATATATGATCCTACCTTGACCCTAGCCCCATTACAACCTAAAAAAAAGACCTCATGATAATTGTATGCGTGCATTGAATAATTGTTGATTGTTAGATGAACAACAAATCTTGGAAAGCATGATTAGGGGAGAATTGAGTGAATCAACCCCAAACACCGAACGACTAGAGTGCAAACACTTCCGGTGAGGGTTCGATGCTCAATTCCTTGATTCCCGGCTTTCACGAGCGTTCTTCTTGCAATTCTATGTGAACTTCATGCTTATACTTCAATTGGTAGGACTCATGAATCATTATATGATCTTAAGCCCTACTTGTGCATGTCTTGGAGATTGATTTATTTTTTTTAACCAAGTAGGTAGAATCATTTTGCATTTAGTTGCATGCATATAGTTTCTTTGCTTTGAATAAGTGTCATATCCCTTATTTCATTCTTGGTTTAGCATGAGGACATGCTAAGATTTAAGTGTGGGGAGGTTGATAAACCTCAATTTGACGGTTTATCTTGTATTGAATTTAGAGTATTTTGTAGACCTTTTCTCACATTTACCCAATGAATTAGCATGGTTTTGTATATTCTTCTTTAATTGTGCTTAAGAGTGAAAACATGCTTTTTAGGTCTTAAAATAGATAAATGTAATTCACCTTTATTCCATTAGATGCCTTGATATGTTTGTTAAGTGATTTAAGGTTTAGGAGGCAAAGATTGGATCAAGGGAATGAAGAAAGAAAGCATGAAAAGTTGGAGAACTCATGAAGAAATGAAAGAACCGGAAAGCTGTCAAACCGACCTCTTCGCACTTAAACAACCATAACTTGAGCTACAGAGGTCCAAATGATGCGGTTTCAGTTGGGTTAGAAAGCTAACATCCGGGGCTACGAAATGATATAAGATTTGGATCTCATAGTTCTAGGTTTAATTTAAGTCTCCTTCTACTTCTACCTTCAATTGATGATTGCTACAATTTGGTTCTTCTTTCTATCCCTATCCTCTTGTTGTAATTCATGTGATTGTGATGTTGTTGATTGTTGTTTTGTTAATTCTTTGTAATTGTTGGTTGTTGATTCCTCTTATTCTTACAAATAAAAAATGCTTTCTTTCATTACCCTCCAAGTGTTTGATGAAATGCTTGAGAGGATGTTAGAGTAGAATTCTATGTTCTTGGCTTGAGAAGGTGACTTAGGATTTCTTGAGTCACTAGTGTCCAATTGATTATAGTTGATAGCCATTAACTCTAGCCTTCATTAATCTAATTAGTGGGAAGCTAGGACTTATGGACTTGGATTGATATTACTCACTTGACTTTCCTTTGCTACTTGATTAAAGGATTACTTAGTGAGATTAATCCTCGCAACTACCATGCTTGTGGCTAGTGATAATGATGAAGACCCTTGACAACCAAACCTTGCCAAGACCATTTTGTTAATACAATTTCATTACCATTTGCTATTCATTTTTCTCATCTAAAACCCCAAAAATAAATAAATCCATAACCAATAACAAGAACACTACCCTGCAAGTCCTTTGAGAGATGACCCAAGGTTTAAATACTTCGGTTTATAGATTTTAGGGGTTTGTACTTGTGACAAAAAAATTTTTGCATGAAAGGATTATTGTTGGTTTAGAGACTATACTTCAACGAGATTTCATTTGTGAAATTCTAAACCGTCAAAAATCCAATCATCAATAGTCCAACATAGAAAGTGGAAATCCTAATGCCAATTCATTATCAGATGAATCAGGAAGTATGAGGCAAGGGCAGAAAATAATGTAATTTTCAAGTAATCAAGTACCTGTATCTTGTTTCATGCACTCACGCAAGAGGGAGTCCAAGTGTTCTCTTCGGTCCTCAACAGGAGCTCTGAATTTATAATCAACAGTCTGGACCTTTTTGTACCAAATGCAGAATTAGATACCTTGGTAAACATGACAAATTGGCACAATATATATGTAACATCCACATAGCTTCTAACCTCATCAAATAGATATCAGGTGAAGAAAAATATTTTAAGAAGTCTAATCAGCAGCTTTACTATATCATCAATCATATATTAACATAAAACATAGTTGATGTAAAATATTTCACTTGTACTTAGCATACCACTGCACTATCATCAATTAGTCCATTGGAAAAGCCACAACACTTGGTCATAAAAAGTGAACACAAATCTTTTAGTATACCCAAAAAAAGCCTCTATGAGTCTCGAAAAGATATGCCTTGCTGTGTTCTGTTTAGACCAACCAGACAAAACTTCCTCACTTTCAACCTAATACAAGGTTACATAAACAGTAAAACTAGTCATATTATATCACCAAATCAATAATTAATACTGCATCGAACAAAAGGGTTGAAATTGAAATGATGATGACCTAATTTTATACTACTAACAGTGCTAGAACTCCAACAGAATCTTAGGGAACAAGCACGATCAATGAAGTAACAGAAGAGCTAAACTTAGTAAGGTCTTGAACAGAGTACTGATTGTTGTGCTAAGGTCTTGAATAGAGCAACAGGAAACAAACATGTGATTAACAAAACACAGAAGCTAAAGTTGGTAAATAAGAATTCTAAAGCAGGAATATGGGATTTATAATCTTGCATCTTATCATAAAATATTTCTACATAGTTAGGGGATAGAAGGAAATATTTAAGGGGTAAAGGACAAGGGGATAAAGGAAATTTTTTTAACTGGGCCAATGTTGCAACTTAGTCCTTTCAGCACTTTTCTCTACTCTTAACAATGACTTCCATTGGTAGCTTAGGCCTTTTGATTGTGAATAGTAGCAGGAGCTGTGTTCTTTCTATATGTATGAGTAATTGATAAGTGTGTGTTGGGATGAGAAATAAGTAATAATAAGATAACAGGAACTGAGAAACAAGAGTAATAATCTAAAAGGTCTACTATGCTACATATGATATAACCCACTTGAGTTCTTTGCAAAGATAACAGTCCTACACATATCAAACTTTAGAAATAGAAACTGAGCCACTATATGAGACTGTGTCATTTCAATTTTTTTCAGTTGAGCGTGTAAAGTGTAATATTTAATCTATCAATATTTTTTATTTTATTTATAAAATATATGATAAAAGATCGTACTTTAACCTTTGAAATGAGAAAAAAAATTTGAAAAGATCCACTTATAATATATGGTTTTTCATTCTTAAGAACCATAAACATTGCCTTATTTTAATAGTTGTAGTTTGAACTCGAATTTTTCTCAAATACAAAGAAGTAAAATAATGGTAACTCTAAGCATAAAACTATTTCGTGCTAAAATTAGTTTCAACTTTCAACACTCCAACATCCCATAAAAGGATAAAATTTCTTCATTTCAGACCAAAGAAATAGAAAAATTTTGCTCTAACATATAAACCCAATTCTCTAAGATTTTTTCCTTTTTGTCTCAAGTACCTAATGCCCATCCATGGTTCTAGCCGGTTTCCATATAAAATTAACCTCAGTTACTCTTTGGGTTTCAATTAGTTTATGTTCGAGTAAAACAGTAAAATCAGAAATTTTTTTCTCTTAAAAAAAACCCCGATTTCAAATCCCACCTGAAGTGCTCAACAAATTGCAGCTTAGTAATGCCTTGTGATCAAAGGATTTTGTTTATACAAAGATAAGCACATCTCAATATTGGAGAAGGGAAAGCACTATATCAAAATCAAATCAGAATAAAAATTCGTAAATTTGGCATCCTCAATATCAAAATTCAAGTTTCATAACAAGAGCACGGTATAGATCTAGGACAACAAAAGTAGCATCGACCTATGCCAACTGCTACCTACCATTAAAATTGAAACCAGAGGAACTAAAATCCACAACATTTTTAGGTGACTTTTGGTAAGGGGTACTGAGACTAACACTGGGAATGGGACTTAGTATTGTATTTGGTAATCAAAGACTAGAAGTCTAGAACTAACATTGGGATTTCTGGCAACCAGCATGTGTTTTTTATTGGTCTAATATTGACTATTCCATTACATATGCAGTCTGACACGGCTAGTGTTAACCACCACCACCATGAGATAAACTCTTACATGACCAAGTCAATCATTAGAATGAATAAAAGTTAAATACACATTAATGGCATTCGACCAACATCTTAATTAAATTGACAGTAACTCCTACCTATGATCTTCATTATCACCCCATGATTTAATTCTCTATTAAATAATTACTTATTCTTTGATCATACCATATTGTTGAAGCTTTAGGTGACACGTATTATAATAAGGCATGTGAGGTTTTCATAATAAAAGAAATAAGGAAGGGAAATTTGAGAGAAACAGAACAATGTAATGAAGTGGCAGATAGAGAGGATAATCCCCTTAGAAATTATACCAAGTCAGAATATTGTTCTGTATGTATGATTCACTTTTAGAATGCAAATTAAAAGGGGATTGGTTCTATGTTTTATAATGCACCAGTTTGAAATTGGAAGACATATAAAAAAGATTGTTATAGATGTTCACTTTCTTCAATTTGTAGTTTCAAATATGCAACATAACAAGACACTGCAGAAAATTGATTCCCTCTTTGGAATTTTGTGGCACGAATGAATAGGTTTTTGTTTGAATGGAAATTTGTGTAAAGTTCCTAATTAGTCCCACTAAATCAGCTTTGGATTGATATTGTTTATACTCAAATTGAAACCAGTCTATTATTTCTTTATTAGTTCTTGATAACAGGATTCATTATTTTTTACTATAATTCTAGATATGGTCGAATAAGAACAGAGCTAGCAATTCATATGAGATAGAGCTAACAAACGGTTTAACAAGCTAGATCCTTACAAGAAAAGAGGGGTTTTGTACATACCAGATTTGTAAACCACGAAGCTGGTCAACGATGGATCCACCGGCAACGAGAAGCACGGTTCAGCTGGTAGTGGTGTCCGAAGGAGAACGGCGGCGAGGATGGGTGCATGTATGAGTGCTGGATCGACAGCCAAGAGACTCCACGGTCACAGATTCGGCCACGGTAGAGTAGGAAAGGGTTTCGCGCGCTCCGCTTTCTACTTTGGCGGGTTTCTGAAATACTTGATTTGGGGAATTCTGGGGGGAGGTTGGGTTAGAAAATCTCAAACCGATTTGGGGTTAGCTGCGGGCTTGGTGAGTACAACGCAAAAGCAGAACGAATTGGTGTTGGGAGGATAATTTGGAGAAGAATCACCGCAATGCACCCTTAGTTGCTGTGTTTTATAGAACTGCAGGAGATGCGGCGCAGGGAACCACCGCGTGTGTTGTAGTGGAAGGCTGCAGGTTTTTCTACAAGAGTTTGGAGTACAAATAAGAAGGAAAATAAAATTAAGAATCAATTGATTACATGTAGCAGAGAGGAAAAATGGAAATAAAAAATATCTCCCACCGAGAAGACGAATCCCTCTGCTGGTTTAAATTGTCCTGCAAGAATTTATATACACATATTGAAGAACGTTGGTGTTTGGATCATTTCGAAAGTCGTGTTGCATCATTCACATTCTTGCTGTCCAAATCAAGTAGAGATGCTCAAACAACACAGAGAACTAAGCATGTCCGTGTGTCATACCATAGAGAATAACGGGGAAGCCGGTATCAGACTAAGCAAAATTTACCAATCATTTGTTGCAGCAGCCGTGGGTCACCACGAGTTAAATTTTATCGAGAGAGACGTGAGGAATTACATCACGAGAGAAGTGCAGAATGTTTCGGAACTAGACGATGCAAAAGAATTTGGAAAATACTTATTAAGAATGAAAAAGAAGAATCAGAATTTCTTTTTCGAGCTCGAACTCGAGGACGATCAGTCGATTAAGCTTGCTTTTTGGGCGGATGCAAGGAGCAGAGCTGCGTGTGAGTATTTCGGAGATGTTATTCATTTGACACCACCTATAATACAAACAGGTAATATGTTGTTCTGGTTTATGATGCTGAACTAATGTTGTTTTATGAATCTTTTGCAGAGGTGTATATTGGAGGTTTTTTTGGTGTATAAAGTAATTATTTGGGTGTATTTAATGATTTTAATTCTATTTTGTCGTAATTTATTTCAGGTATAATCTGGTTTATAGTTCTTTTTTCGGGGTGAATCACCACAGTCAGTCAACACTTCTTGGATGAACTTTGATGAAAAACGAAGATATTCAATCATTCAAATAGTTATTTCAATGTTGGCTTCGTTGCATGGGAGGAAATGCTCCGAAAGAGATTCTCATCGATCAATGCAAAGGGCTATCAAGGCTTGTATGCCCACAACAATTCACCGTTGGTGTATCTGGCACATCACGAAGAAGATTTTAGGCAAATGAAACGGCTACAAGGGACACATAGAAATCGAACAAGAAATGAGCCATGTTGTTTAGAACTCTCATACCAAAGAATCATTTGATAGAAATTAGAATGATTTTCTGTTGAAGTATGGTCTTGTGGACAACAAGTGGCTTTCAGGTAATGACGTTTAAAATATGTAGCAGAGGTGTAAATTGCATATTTTTGGGTGTATTATAGATCGATTTGGATGTAATTTGTAGAGCTATACGAAGGCTGTCATATATAGATTCCAATTTATCTGGATCACCACTTCTGGGCCGGGATGAAAAGCACACAAAGGAGTGAGAGCATGCATGCATTTTTTAAGTTCATTACTCGGAACAGCTCACTTATCTAATTCGTTAAACAATACGATAATGCCTCAGAAGCAGGGAGCAAAGAGAGAGAGAATCGAATGTTGCAGCTTTTTACACCGTCATAGCATGTGCAACAAAATCCTCCATAGAAGCCCAGTTTTAACATGTGTACACTCACCAAAAGTTCAGGGAAGTCCAAGCACAATTCAGAGAGAAGGTGAATTGCATTACAAGATTAACGAACTCTACTCTAGGCTATTCAGTATACGTATACAAAGTTATTGAACAACTTTTTAGCTCAGCATTCAACGAGTTTGCAGTTACGTACGACTCGGTAGCAGCCCAAGTTAAATGCCAGTGCTTATTATTCGAGTCAAGAGGGATATTGTGCCGTCACTCCCTAAGCGTGTTGAGCTTTGAACGAGTAACCAAAGTGTCACCAAGATACATATTGGAACGATGGAGCAAGAATGTAAAGAAGAGACACACACACATCAAGAGCAACCACGATGCGCAATTGTTGGCACCAAGAAGCAAGAGATTTGACGAATTGTTGTTTCGTTCGCAAAATATATGTGAATTTACATCAGAATTCGAGGTGCTCACCGCCATTCTGCACTGTGCCTACGATAATGTCGTGGTTGAGATGGAAGAACTAAAAGTTAAAAGGAAGGGGACATGTTCGTTATCTCACGAAGATGATAGCTTAGAATCTGTTAACGAGCTTCAAAGCCCTCCAATGGTTCGAACAAGAGGACATCCAAAAAATAGGCTAGGTTCAAAGTTGGACAAACAGATTGCAAATGCCTCAAAGAAGAAGAAAATGAAAGTTCTAAGCGAGGTAAAAGTGATGTTCTTTAAATAGGTGGTAATTGAGTTTAATTTTTTTGTTAATAGTTTTGGTAATATGTGAGTTTATTTTTTGCAGTTAAACCTTTTTTATGCTGCATCAGTGGTGCAACCAAATTCCAACCAATATCACGAACATGTTATAAATTATCAATTCAGGGATCCAGTAGCTAGGGATAGATTTTTGGGTGTATAGTGACAGTATTTTGGTGTAATGCTTAGTGTTTTAGGTGTATTTATGCATTCTCTTGTGTTTGACATTTTTCTTTTTTTTATATTTTTCAGATGCTGCTGTTTATGTTAGAAATTAGTGTTTTGTTTATATTTGTTTGTTTTAATTTTACTATATATAATCAAATCCTAAAGAGGTTAACAATTTAAGTTTCTGACTTCCCATACCTCTTTGTTGGTTTTTCAATTGAAATATGTGAGGACTCTTTTCGGATGTGTACCGATTATATTTGGGTGTATTATTAAAGTAATTGGGCATATCAGTATGTTTGGTGTTGTTTTCCTTCATTTTTTTGAACCTGTAATTTACAGCTTTTGAATACAGCACAAACAGTTTATTTATGCAAAAAAAATATATATATAGAACTGTGATGGTTTTCTGTGGCTAAGAGAAGGGGGGGTTAAATCTTAGCCCCCTTTCTTGCTTGTTTATACTTGCTGGTCTTTGAGGAGACTTTTAATTTTGTCTCGTCCCTAGCCACGAGACTTTTATTTTTGTCTCGTCACTTGGCACGAGATATTTTCAGTTTTAGCTCTTGTGCAGTAGAAACAGAAATGGAGTAGAAGAAAGAGAAAATTACACCCAGATATATCCTGGTTCAGTTGCTAAGTGCAGTGCAGCCTACATCCAGTCTCTATCACAACAATGATGGAATTTCACTATGATCTTCTTGATTACAGACTGTAAACTGCTAACCCAACTTACAAGGAGATTCCCACAGAATCATGAAACACAACATAGATGTACAAATGAACTCTAAGGACATCTATGGCTTTTTCTTTTAATTTTGCACTCTCTGCCTTTTTCCGCTCTATGGCTTTTTCATACAAATCTCACTGTTTTCCATTTTCCATGAGACTCAAGACATGACAAAATTAAATAGAAAAATCACAAAACAGAATACATTGAAGGAGAAGAAAAATTGTTAGCTCAGGTAGCTCTGAGAACCCTGTGCCTTGCACTCTAACTTCTTTCTCCTTGCTCCAAACCGTGGCTGTTCTCTCTTTTTATAGAAGAGGGAAGCCTCCACCTTTGAAGCCAAAAACCAAGCCAACTTCTTCTTCTCCAAAAACAAAACCGGTTCGGCCAGAGAGAGAGAGAAGAGATAACCCATGCAAAACCCAACATGCAATTACCTCTAGTCCTTCCTTGGTCATCACTCTCCATCAATCTGAGCGCTCCATCCTTCGCTTGCTCTCCAAGATGAATTTCTGGCCCTTGATGCTTCATGATGATGATGGCTTTATCTGCTCTAATCTCTGCCTCTTCCATCATGTAGCCACCCTAGCTACTTCCTGTGGTGGTAGAGCAGAATCAGAGACAAGCCATCCCTCCAAGGATCTTCTCCTTGTTGGCCGAATCTCCTTCTACCATTTTTGGTATGGAGAATCTAAGATTTCATCACCATATCTTACCATAAGTGATAAGAATCTCAGCCACTACATTTTTTATGTTTTCTTGCCATCATTGTGATGGTCTTCAGATGTGCATTTCCTTCTTTTCGGTAGCTCAATGTAGCTTCCATGGCTGCTGTGTAATGACCAAAAGAGATGAAGAAAGTTGAGAGAGAAGAAAGAGAAATTTGAACATTAACTAATGGATTTTGATCAAGTAAAATAAATGTCCACTTCCTTTTTACTGAGCAACGTGTAGCTTAATGATGCCCATCAAATCAATGACCAACTCTCTCTTATGTTTCCAATGCATATATTAACTTCACTTTAATGAAATTTGAATTCCATTACATGGTGAAGTGTAAGATCCGTTGAAGGCATAAGGCAATAACAACATTTGCTTTCCTGATTGATTATTTTCGGATCATGCATTCAGTTGTATAGCAAAACATGATTAATTTGGGCTTGTAGCAATAATGGATCAATTTGGCCCAAGTAACATAATAATCAATTCAGTCATACTCATCATATATTCTTGCATCAATGCTGATGGATTTAACCAATTGGGCTTAAGCAAAATTTCTGGCCCAAATATCATAAATTGCTTCAGCCACATAATATAGGAAACATTAAATAAGGCTGAATGGTTTTAAGCATATTGGACTTGCAATAATTTTTCTTTTCTGTTCAGCCCAATAAGAAAACATGCATCACAAAATTATTAATTAACATATGTTAAGTGAAAATTAAATTAATAATTTTGTAATTAATTATTTCAATAATATTTGTTCATCATCAAATATTAGCTTAGAGTTTTCCAAACTCATCAAACTGGATTAAATATTCACAAAATTTACACGAAGTGTTCAAACTATTCCAATACTACGTTCAAACTATTCCAAGACTACATAACATTAAAGTTAATCACTGTCAATATCATATGAATCTATTTGACAATATAGACTTAACAACACTGCAGATGGCTTGGACAATCTCACTGCTTCACTTCCCCTAATGGCTGTATCTCTCTCTCTCTCTCTCTCTCTCTCTCGATTCATTTTATGAAACAGAATTCAAGAAGCAAATTCTACTCTAAAGTGGTCCACCTCTGCCTACAGTTTAAAAGAATATTCTTTTAATCAACTCTGTTAATTTAGTAAACTAATAGAGAGTTACATAGTTTTAAACATAATTACCTGAGTCCAATTGTCCCACTCATACTTCCCCCTTTTTATGTTTTAAGACTGAATTATTTCAATCCATTTCATTAAATAAACAGCACAATCATAGCTGAAAACCAAAAATAAATTAGCAAATTAAAATAGGACAGCAAGAGAAAACATAATTTTTAGAGTAAAAGATTTATACCTTATTTTTTGGCCTTAAATGTCGATGTATGGCGGTTCAATTTCACGATCGTTTTTTTTAGAGGTGCCCCCAACATATACCCTCATTTTGGAAATGATATACCCCTAGAAACAAAAAACAAAGGATAACAAATTACACCTTATTTTGAACAGAAATACACCTAAATATTAAAACACAAAAAATAGAATCAACCTACAACAAATTTATTTAGCTTCATTCTGGGTTCGGAGGGACATGTCTTGTGATATGGGTCAAGGACAAAAAAATTTTTCTTTCTAACATCAGCCACCCATAACCACCAATGCTCCAAATAGCAAACAGGTGCAAATATCTGAAGCATGATCACATTGAACAGTATTTTAGTTTGATTGGCACATAACCAAAGAATTGTGATAAGAAGTTTTAGAAACGAAAACTTACATATGGATGTGATGCTAATTTTTTCAAGTCCAAAAAGGGTATGAACATTTGGTAGTCTTCAATTATAAATGACTTTTTTTTATTTTGGCTGTAAGCATTTTCCACCTACATGATTCTCAATAGCCATGTTCTACAAGATTTGTGAAACACCAAAAAAAAATATTTAATACACCCAAAAGATTACACAAATATACCCAAATTTGATTATAATACACCTTACAATATTAGGAGGAGAGACAGTAAATTTCTTCTTCAAATCTTCGAATATTTTGTTGATTTTGGATCAGGCACATAGCATTGATAATCTAGAAAAATAAAAAACCAATCAACATTACAGTCATATGTCATAATAAAATCAATAATCTTATTCTAATATTCCTCAGATTTAATATATGAACTAGCTTTTAGAGACGTAAAGTGGACTTTTGACAATAGCAATGGTTCTTGGGCATTGAGGGTGCACCACTGGATCATAATTATTAGTACTTCCATCTGCGTATGTTTTTACACGTGTGGCCCACAAGTAACACTTTTCTTTCATGTCACCCGACATTTCTTTGCTCCTTGCAAGAATTTCAAACTTTTCAAAAATTTGGCCCGCAGGCTGCTTTTCGATCGAGGGACTTTTACCCTCTGCAAAATCCATTGTTGCCTTTACCTCACTGTTTGCAATTTTCTCCACCAGCTCCTCTAATTGTTCGATTAGTATTGGTATTTCAGGACTTTTTCCTTTTTGAGATCTTGGTTACCCCTCTTGGGTCAGTATTTCTTCTTGACTTGAATCAATGAAGTCAAAGCTAAATGATGACATAAAAAATTCTTTAGGTACGTAGGATGCTGTGTGGGCCATCATCCTCAATGCAGCAGTGGCTTCAGGGGCTGGATTACTGCATGTTGACATGTAAGGTACTATAAGAATAAGAATAGATGAATGATATTTAAAGAGAGTTATATTGTGCTGAACTTACACTTTAGATGGAGCTGGTGGCACTATGGGTGTGCTTTCATCAAGTTCTGGGTTTGTGGAGTGCTACAGGGTTAGAGAAAATGAATCAAATTATAAAAAAGTCAATAATAGCTCAATTCTGAATATATACACCCAAATAATAATAATCAAATACACCCAAATATTATTCCTCACCTTTTAGTTCTTTCTTCACTAATTTTTTCGCTCAGGGACTTTGGGGGGGATGGTTCAATTTCTGGCACAGGGCTTGGTGTTGTTGTCTGGGACAGAGGCATGCATACTTGAATCGGAACTCTGATGAGCGGATAATTTATACGCTTTTTGGCATTATTTTTAGTATATTTTTAGTATATTTTAGTTAGTTTTTATTACATTTTTATTAGTTTTTAGTTAAAATTCACTTTTCTGGGCTTTACTATCACTACAGCAGAGACGCTGCTTTGCGGCGGTTTTTTTTATGATTAGCGGCGGTTTTAAACCGCCGCAAAATCAAATGCCGGCGGCTATGGGAAACGCCCTGGATATTGGCGCGGGGATTAGGTTTTGCGGCGGTTTCTAGTAACCGCTGGTATAACCGCCGCTAATCAGTATTTTGCGGCATTCAGTTAAAAAACCGCCGCTAAATGAGAGTGCAACGATTTCCCGCATGTTTACCGGCGGTTACAAATTGCCGCTATTTAACACGTTTTTAAAGTTTGCAACTGTTTGGCGGCGGTTTTAAAACCGCCGCTAATTTCAATACAAATTTAAAAAAATTGGATTTTCCTTTTAAAAAGCGCTGATTTTTTTATTTAATTTTAAAGATACATTTTTTGGCCTTTTTTGAATTTGTTTAATACTATAAATCTTAATATTTTTCATTTATTGAGTCTAAACTTGCGACAAAAATAACAAAAATAACTGAAAAATAAAATAATATATTTATCATTTGTGTTGCCATGTCTCGCCTTGAAACTGCCAGAGATACATTGGTGGCAGCATCTTTGAAAAAATCAAAATTCTCTATAAGTCAGAGTCAAAATAAGTAAACTACATGATTAGAGAAGAACATCATCTATACTTCAAAGAGATCATCATTCATCAAGAATAAAATTATCAACTACTACATAAACATGTCAATAGTGTCTCTAACAAAGAAACCAACCTTTCATCCACACCTCCTTTTACAGTCAATTCCTAATTCAGCTTTGTTCTCCCGGTGAACCTGAAGTGTAGAAAGAATATGAAGTCATTTTAATTTTTTAAAATACAAATTGAATTTGGAGTTAAAATCTTAGATACAATGATGGTGATGATGACTTACTTGAATCAAATCCATGTAGTTCATTCTATACAGGTGATCCCCAGAAAGAATCAATACATCCTCAATGTTCCTTGCTCTTGGATCCTACAACAAATAATCATGTCATTAATTAAAAAATGGAACTAACACCACTTTGTATACCATATGTCAACAGAACAACATACATAGCACATACAAAGTTTTATATTCTCTGTCAACAAGCAAGCAATTAGACTATATGTGTTAGGATTAATACATGAAATAAAGTACATGATAATGAAATAGCTTAGCACCTTAATTAGCCATTGAAACTGCCTTACAGTTATAGCATCAGCAGTATCCTGAAACCAACTTTGACCCTCCTGACCTAGAACTTAAGTGGCTGCAAGAACCTGAAAACAGAACAAGAGCTCCCTTCATTTGCATTCTCCTTCAAATTCAAGACATTTCCTCTAATCTCCTTTCCTTCATCCCCACTCATTATTCTCTTAATAACTATCTTTATCTCAACCCTCTCAACCTTCCCTCAAATTTTACCCCAACCATCTAAACAGCACTCACATTTTTAGCATTCACCTTTTGATCACCAAAACAAAGCATACAAATCATAGGAACCCCTTCACAAACACTCTCCAAAGTTTAGTTCCAACCACAATATAATGAGTCCAATATGCACCAACAGCAGCATTAGGTAGATCACAACAATATCAATTTGTTTAGATTTTGTCCCATAACCATAACCAGCTGTTTAATAATTTGCCTCACAAAAACTATTTTATAAATCTCTTAAACACACACACAAACACAAATACACCCTTTGGGCATAATCAAAAGCAAAATAAAACTCAAAAATAATACTCAATTAAGCTACCAAGTTTGCTCTTCATCCTTTTTCATAATGCACAATAATTCAAGTATTCATACATACACTACTGTCCACGTCCTTAGTGTTATATGTGGCACATTTAGAATTCATGGTACCTTGTTTACATGTTTAGGTATTCTTAGTTTTGTTATGGTTCTTGTTGGTTTGATTATGCTGGTTCTTTTTTGTTCTTGGCTGTATAAAAAAGTAGAAGTAAATGAGTAACTCTAATGCTATGTATTGCATTATGGTTTCTGATTATTTGTTAATGTACTTCTATTTTTTGTGTTTACCACATTTTAAGGAAGCTGTTCTATATCTAGATATAATACAGGGGCCAATTATCAAAATATAAGAAGTAGCTCTAGAACTAGGTGCATTAGTTGAGTTATGAGTGTTTAACAACTAAACTAATAAGTTTAGGAAAAAAGAAAACAAACAGTAACAACAGCTATAAACACCACAAATTGAATAGCATACTATTTCTTGTAATCTGAAAAGTAAGGATATTATTTTAGAACATGAAAACTCATCAGGTTTCCTTTTGTGTTCAGAGGATAAAAGAGTTTTTATAAAAAAGTTCAACATAACTAGTGTAAGCACATGCATAAAAGAATTATTTATCTTCTAAATAAATTCTGTACCAGTTCTTGCAGAGGTCTTTTATTTTGATCAATAATAGAACTCCTCTCCTCGGTGATCTTCGAAATAAGATCCCTTGCCTGAAGTAATAAGTCTGGAACAGATAGTAAAGATAAGATGGCATTAATTATGAGTCTCCTATAAGATAAAGCTAGCTAGTTTAAGTGTAGAATTATTAAGTGTTTATAATATACCACAGAGGTAATAAAGTAATTAGTAATAAATTATTTTGTTATAAATTTTATCATATAACATAAATAAGATATAAACATTCTAGTTATTAATAAAATATATTTTTATTAATAACTAGATAGAATGCTTACTTTAGATTCGATCAATGAAACAAACTTCATTCAGATCTTTTAAATTGAAATGGAACATATTTTAATTTGAAACAAACTCATTTCAGATCTTATTGCACTATAAGAAATGGAGTCTACTAGTTCATTTGTTCGACCATTACAATCACTAATGTAACTAAAATGAAATGAAATGAATAAATGGTCTTATCACACTATGCTTTGCCCGTTATTAACAAAATAAGGTCTTATCATAATAAAGTAAGTTCCTTTCCTCACTGAGAAAACAAAACAGAGCCTCTTGGAATATAGTTGGCTTAGACATTGCAAAGCATGTTTCAGGGATAGATGCTTAAAAGCATTGCAAAGCAAATAAGAGTATAAAAATATTTGTTATATAAAGCTTAAGTATTTCTACTAATTAATTTGTTATACCACTCCATTTTGATGCGTTTGATCTTTATTTTGCTCTAATTTAAACATTAATATGACAATATTCATTCATTTCAAACAATTGCCGACTAAGATATAGTAGATAAAAACAATTGGTGAAACATTGTTGAAATTGTTCGGATTAGTATGGTGAAACATATTCAAAACACTTGGCATATTGTCGAACACTTGGCATGCAAAAGCATAACCAACACAAAATAGCACTAACAAGCATTCTTTGCAACACCAAATCAAAATTCAGCACCAATGACATGAAAAATCAGCAGCGTTTCGCAGGAACTCAGCAAAGTATCAGTCAATCAATCCAAACAAATTGAAATTCAAACTCAAGAAGCTCTTAACAGCAAGTTTAACTATGTATAAACAAACACTAATTCTAACCTAAACTCAACTAACAACAGCAAATAATCCTAACCAAATCAAATTAACACTAAAATCAACATATAACTAATCCTAATTCAAGAAAGAAAGAAGCAGAGTTACCGGTGAATCTGTCCCGGTTTCGGCGACGATTGTAACTGGTGGCGGCATGTTCGACGGTGACCTCCTCTCCCTATTCGGCTCCTCCCAGCGGCAGATCTATCAATGGCAGCAGCAGCAAACCCTAATGGCGACGGGAACAGGGTGCGACGGCGACGGCTTGACCCCAATCGATGGCAGCGGTGGCGGCAGAGCAGGACGGTGCGAGAACGGACCTCCTCCTTCTCCCCTGCGTTCATCGTCTTCTGCTTCTCCTTCACTCTTCGCCGTTCTTCTCCTTCGTGAGTGGTTCTCTCTCTCTTCGCGAACTCTCTCTCTCTCTCTTCGGCTTCAGTGGCGACGACGGCAAGCTTAGTGGTGGCGGCGGTGGCAAGACGCGACGGTGAAGACCCGCGATGAGGACGACGACGGCGCTGGCATCGTGGTGAGCTGATGCGGTCTCCCTCTCTCTTCACGGTTCTTTCTCTTGCGGTTTTGGCTTTCCGACGGCACGGCAATGCGACGGCGGCGGCGAACTCAGCAGCGTCGGGTGGCTCCTTCCTCCTTTCCCTCTTATTCTCCGTTTCTCCCCCTCTTCTCTTTACATTTCTTTCTTTCTTTCTTTTTTTATGAAGTTGCTGAGGGTTGTGCTTTTAGGAAAGGGGGATCTTTTTCAATCGCCAAAGAAAAGGGAGATTAAGGGTGGTTCTTTGAAATTTGCCGCAAAACCAAATTAAACAGCTGCTCTTCCAGCGTTTACCACTAAAATCGCTGGAAAATCACCAGATAGCGGCGATTGTTAAAAGAGCTGTTAATTGTCCGCCGCTATCTTCCGTTTTTGTGGTAGTGTATGAGTTTGTGTATTTTTCTATGATTTCAGGTATTTTCTGGCTAAAATTGAGGGACCTGAGCAAAAATCTGATTCAGAGGCTGAAAAGGACTGCAGATGCTGTTGGATTCTGACCTCCCTGCACTCGAAGTGGATTTTCTGGAGCTACAGAAGTTCAACTGGCGCGATCTCAATTGCTTTGGAAAGTAGACATCCTGGGCTTTCCAGTAATGTATAATAGTCCATACTTTGCCTGAGATTTGATGGCCCAAACCGGCGTTGCAAATCAGCTTCAGAATTCTCGGCGTTTAACGCCGGAACTGGCACAAAAATTGGAGTTAAACGCCCAAACTGGCATAAAAGCTGGCGTTTAACTCTAGAAAAAGTCTCTACACATAAAAGCTTCAATGCTCAGCCCAAGCACACACCAAGTGGACCCCGGAAGTGGATTTTTACATCATTTACTCATTTCTGTATACCCTAGGTTACTAGTTCACTATTAATAGGGCCTTTTGATATTGTATCTGTACCTCATGACACTTTACACGCTTCTCATTGTATCTTCTACAGCATGAGTCTCTAAACTCCATGGTTGGGGGTGAGGAGCTCTGCTGTGTCTTGATGGATTAATGCAATTACTACTGTTTTTCATTCAATCACGCTTGCTTCTATTCTAAGATATCACTTGTTCCTAAACTTAATGAATGTGATGATCCGTGACACTCATCATCATTCTCACCTATGAACGTGTGCCTGACAACCACCTCCGTTCTACCTTAGATTGAGTCGATATCTCTTGGATTCCTTAATCAGAATCTTCGTGGTATAAGCTAGAATTGATGGCGGCATTCAAGAGAATCCGGAAGGTCTAAACCTTGTCTGTGGTATTCTGAGTAGGATTCAAGGATTGAATGACTGTGACGAGCTTCAAACTCCTGAAGGCTGGGCGTTAGTGACAGACGCAAAAGAATCACTGGATTCTATTCCGACCTGATTGAGAACCGACAGATGATTAGCCGTGCTGTGACAGAGCGCGTTGAACATTTTCACTGAGAGGATAGGAGGTAGCCATTGACAACGGTGAAACCCTACATACAGCTTGCCATGGAAGGAGTCTTGCGTGCTTGAAGAAGAAGACAGTAGGAAAGCAGAGATTCAGACGATAGAGCATCTCCAAAACCTCAACCTGTTCTCCATCACTGCAAAACAAGTACTGATTTCATGTTCTTTTACTTTTTACAATCAACCCTGATAATTATTGATATCCTGACTAAGAGTTACAAGATAACCATAGCTTGCTTCAAGCCGACAATCTCCGTGGGATCGACCCTTACTCACGTAAGGTATTACTTGGACGACCCAGTGCACTTGCTGGTTAGTTGTGCGGAATTGCAAAAGTATTATTGCAATTTCGTGCACCAAGTTTTTGGCGCCGTTGCCGGGGATTGTTCGAGTTTGGACAACTGACGGTTTATCTTGTTGCTTAGATTAGGAATATTTTATTTTTGTGGTTTAGAGTCTTTTATTTGAGTTTAGTTTTATATTTTAAGTTTGGTGTCTTCTTTGTGTTTTCCTTCAAATTTTCGAAATTTTGTGTTTGATTTTCAAAAAAATTTTAACTTTGGTGTCTTTTGTGCTTTTATTCACTTAAAAAAAAAATTGTTCTTAGTGTTCATCTTGATCTTCAAAGTGTTCTTGGTGTTCATCTTGACATTCAAAGTTTTCTTGTTTGTTCTCTTTGTTTTGATCTAAAATTTCTAAGTTTCATGTGTTTTTTTTTGTATTTCTCTTTCCTCATTAAAATTTAAAAATTAAAAAATATCCTTTCCTTATTTTACTCATAATTTTCGAAATTTTTCATTAAATTAGTCAAAGATTTTCAAAATCATATCTTTTTTTAGTCAAGTCAAAATTCTAATTTCAAAAATTGATCTTTTCAAATCTTTTTCAAAAATCAAATCTTTTTAATTTCTTCAATCATATCTTTTCAATCATTTTTTTATTTTCAATCATATCTTTTTAATTGATTAATTAATTTAGTTTTCAATTTGCTTTGATTTTATTTTCTTTTAGTTTTCGAAATTTTACTTTATTTTCTTTTCCATTTATTTTATTTCATTATTTTCGGTCACTTTTAATTAAAAAAAAAAATTTACTTTACCTCTGAATCCATATCATTTCCCTTTCTCCATCATGGACCTAAGTGGAATTGAGCAGTCCAGAAGGACTCTGGGGTCATATGCTAACCCCATTACAGCTGTATATGGGAGTAGCATCTGTATACCTCCCATTAAAGCAAGCAGCTTTGAGCTAAATCCTCAACTCATTATCATGGTGCAGCAAAATTGCCAGTATTCCGGTCTTCCACAGGAAGAACCTACTGAGTTTCTGGCACAATTCTTACAAATTACTGACACAGTACGTGATAAAGAGGTAGATCAGGATGTCTACAAATTATTACTGTTTCCATTTGCTGTAAAAGATCAAGCTAAGAGGTGGTTGAATAACCAACCCATAGCAAGCATAAAAATATGGAGACAGTTATCAGACAAATTCCTGAATCAATTTTACCCTCCAAAAAGGATGACACAGCTAAGGCTGGACATCCAAGGCTTTAAACAAGAGGATAATGAATCCCTTTATAATGCCTGGGAGAGGTATAGAGGTATGCTAAGAAAATGCCCCTCTGAAATGTTTTCAGAGTGGGTACAGTTAGACATCTTCTACTATGGGCTTACAGAAAAAGCTCAGATGTCTCTAGACCACTCAGCTGGTGGATCTATACATATGAGGAAGACGATTGAAGAGGCTCAAGAGCTTATAGATACTGTTGCTAAAAATCAACATTTGTACTCTAGCAATGAGTCCTCTACAAAAGAAGAAGTTATGGCAGTAGCCACTGATCCTAATCCTCAAGAACAGATGGTTGAGCTTCATCAGCAATTACACCTGATGACAAAACAGTTAGCAGAATTTAAAGAGATGCTCCAAGAAACTAAAATTGCTAACAAGAACATAGAATCACAGTTGAATCAGACAAAACAGCAGTTATCTAAACAGATAACAGAAGAATGCCAAGCAGTTCAACTGAGGAGTGGAAAGACATTGAATAACACTGCTCAAAGTGGCAAAAAGCCAAGAAAGGAACAAGTGACAGAGGATAACCAGACCACTGTCCAAAATCCCTCTGAGGACAGTAAGAGCCCAGAGAGGAACACTCCTGGCGTTCAAACGCCAGAAAGGGGGGAAAAGTTGGCGTTAAACGCCCATTCCTTGCCCAATTCTGGCGTTCAAACGCCAGAAAGGGGGGAAAAGTTGGCGTTAAACGCCCATTCCTCACCCAATCCTGGCGTTCAAATGCCAATAAGGAATCAGACACCTGAGAGTGCTGATAGTAACCCCTCTAAAAAGGCTTCTTCAACCACCTCTGTAGGGAATAAACCTATAGCAACTAAGGTTGAAGAATATAAAGCCAAGATGCCTTATCCTCAGAAACTCCGCCAAGCAGAACAGGATAAACAATTTGCCCGCTTTGCAGACTATCTAAGGACTCTTGAAATAAAGATTCCGTTTGCAGAGGCACTTGAGCAAATACCTTCTTATGCTAAGTTCATGAAAGAGATCTTAAGTCATAAGAAGGATTGGAGAGAAACTGAAAAAGTGTTTCTCACTGAAGAATGCAGTGCAATCATTCTGAAAAGTTTACCAGAGAAGCTTAAAGACCCTGGAAGCTTTATGATACCATGCACATTAGAGGGTACTTGTACCAAGAAAGCTCTATGTGATCTTGGGGCAAGTATCAACCTTATACCTGCATCCACTATTAGAAAGCTTGGCTTGACTGAAGAAGTCAAACCAACCCGAATATGCCTCCAACTTGCTGATGGCTCCATTAAGTATCCATCAGGCATAATTGAGGACATGATTGTCAAGGTTGGGCCATTTGCCTTTCCCACTGACTTTGTAGTGCTGGAAATAGAGGAGCACAAGAGTGCAACTCTCATTCTAGGAAGACCTTTCCTAGCAACTGGACGAACCCTCATTGACGTCCAAAAAGGGGAATTAACCCTGAGAGTCAATGAAGATGAGTTCAAGTTGAATGTTGTCAAAGCTATGCAGCATCCAGACACATCAAATGACTGCATTAGTGCTGATATTATTGACTCTTTGGTGAAGGAGGTCAATATGACTGAAAGTCTCGAATCAGAGCTAGAAGACATCTTTAAAGATGTTCAGCCTGATCTAGAGGAACTAAAGGAAATAAAAGAACCTCTGAAAATTCCTCAGGAAGAGGAGAAACCTCCTAAACCCAAGCTCAATCCACTACCACCATCCCTGAAATATGCATTTCTGGGAGACGGTGACATTTTTCCAGTGATCATAAGCTCTGCTTTAAATCCACATGAAGAGGAAGCACTAATTCAAGTGCTAAGGACACACAAGACAGCTCTTGGGTGGTCCATAAGTGATCTTAAGGGCATTAGCCCAGCAAGATGCATGCACAAGATCCTATTAGAGGATGATGCTAAGCCAGTGGTTCAACCACAAAGGCGGCTAAATCCAACCATGAAGGAGGGGTGCAGAAAGAGGTCACTAAGTTACTAGAGGCTGGGATTATTTATCCTATTTCAGATAGCCCCTGGGTGAGCCCTGTCCACGTCGTCCCCAAGAAGGGAGGCATGACAGTGGTTCATAATGAAAAGAATGAACTAGTTCCTACAAGAACAGTTACAGGGTGGCGCATGTGTATTGACTACAGAAGGCTCAATACAGTCACCAGAAAGGATCATTTTCCTTTACCATTCATAGACCAGATGCTAGAGAGACTAGCAGGTCATGAATACTACTGCTTTTTGGATGGCTATTCAGGTTACAACCAAATTGCAGTAGATCCTCAGGACCAAGAGAAAACAGCATTCACATGTCCTTCTGGAGTATTTGCCTACAGAAGGATGCCTTTTGGTCTGTGCAATGCACCTGCAACCTTTCAGAGGTGCATGCTCTCTATCTTCTCTGATATGGTAGAGAAGTTCCTGGAAGTCTTCATGGATGACTTCTCAGTATTTGGAGACTCATTCATCTCCTGCCTTAACCATCTAGCACTTGTTCTGAAAAGATGCCAAGAGACCAACCTAGTTTTAAACTGGGAAAAATGTCACTTCATGGTGACTGAAGGAATTGTCCTTGGGCATAAAATTTCGAACAAAGGAATAGAGGTGGATCAAGCTAAGGTGGAGGTAATTGAAAAATTACCACCACCTGCCAATGTTAAGGCAATCAGAAACTTTCTAGGGCATGCAAGATTCTACAGAAGGTTTATAAAAGATTTTTCAAAAATTGCCAAACCTCTGAGTAATCTGCTAGCTGCTGACACTCCATTTATCTTTGATAATGAGTGTCTGCAGGCGTTTGAGACTCTGAAAGCTAAGCTGGTCACAGCACCAGTCATCTCTGCACCAGACTGGATATTACCATTTGAACTAATGTGTGATGCCAGTGACCATGCCATTGGTGCAGTATTGGGACAAAGGCATGGTAAGCTTCTGCATGTCATTTAATACGGCAGCCATATTCTAAATGATGCACAGAAAAACTACACAACCACAGAAAAGGAGTTACTTGCAGTGGTTTATGCCATTGACAAGTTCAGATCTTATTTAGTAGGATCAAAAGTGATTGTGTACACTGACCATGCTGCTCTTAAATATCTACTCACAAAGCAGGATTCAAAACCCAGGCTCATAAGATGGGTGTTACTTCTGCAAGAGTTTGATATAGAAATAAGAGACAGAAAAGGGACAGAGAATCAAGTAGCTGATCACCTGTCCCGGATAGAACTAGTAGCAGGAGCATCCCTCCCTCCTACTGAGATCTCTGAAACCTTTCCGGATGAGCAATTGTTTGCTATTCAGGAAGCTCCATGGCTTGCAGACAGTGCAAACTATAAGACTCAAGGTTCTCCTTCTGTAACCATGGAGAGGAAGCATGAAGAGCTTCTCTCAAAACAGAGTCAAACAGAGCCCCCACAGTCAAACTCTAAGTTTGGTGTTGGGAGGCCACAACCAACTTCTAAGTTTGGTGTTGAATCCCCACATTCAAACTCTAAGTTTGGTGTTGGGAGGTTCCAAAATTGCTCTGAACATCTGTGAGGCTCCATGAGAGCCCACTGTCAAGCTACTAACATTAAAGAAGCGCTTGTTGGGAGGCAACCCAATGTTATATTTATTATTTTCCTTTGTTATTTTATGTTTTCTATAGGTTGATGATCATGGGAAGTCACAAAATCAATTGAAAAAGCAGAAACAGAATGAAAAACAGAAAGAAAAATAGCACACCCTGGAGGAAAACTTGCTGGCATTTAAACGCCAGTAAAGGCAGCAAATGGACGTTTAACGCCCAGTCTGGCACCATTCTGGGCGTTTAACGCCAGAAAGGGGCACCAGACTGGCATTAAACGCCAGGAATGGGCACCAAACTGGCGTTAAACGCCAGAAATGGGCACCAGCCTGGCGTTTAACGCCAGGATTGGCAGAAGGAGCATTTTTGCACGCCACTTCGTGCAGGGATGAATTATCCTTGACACCTCAGGATCTGTGGACCCCACAGGATCCCCACCTACCCCACCACTCTCTCTCTCTTCTTTCTTCTTTTACTCGAGGACGAGCAAACATTCTAAGTTTGGTGTGGTAAAAGCGTTGCTTTTTGTTTCTCCATAACCATTTATGGCACCTAAGGCCGGAGAAACCTCTAGAAAGAGGAAAGGGAAGGCAAAAGCTTCCACCTCCGAGCCGTGGGAGATGGAGAGATTCATCTCAAGGGATGCACTTTCCTCCACAAAACTATTGGGAGCAAATCAACACCTCCATAGGAGAATTGAGTTCCAACATGGGACAACTAAGGGTGGAGCACCAAGAACATTCCATCCTCCTCCATGAAATTAAAGAAGATCAAAGAATCATGAGAGAGGAGCAACAAAGGCAAGGAAGAGACATTGAGGAGCTCAATCACTCCATAAGATCTTCAAGAGGAAGAACAAGCCGCCATCACTAAAGTGGACCCGTTCTTTAACCTCCTTGTTCTTTATTTTCTGTTTTTCGAATTTTTATGCTTATGTTTATCTATGTTTGTGTCTTATTACATGATCATTAGTATCTTAGTGTCTATGCCTTAAAGCTATAAATGTCCTATGAATCCATCACCTCTCTTAAATGAAAAATGCTTTAATCACAAAAGAATAAGAAGTACAGGGTTTCGAATTCATCTCTGAAACTAGTTGAATTAGTTTGATGTGGTGACAATACTTTTTGTTTTCTGAATGAATGCTTGAACAGTGCATGTGTCTTTTGAATTTGTTGTTTTAAGAATGTTAAAATTGTTGGCTCTTGAAAGAATGATGAAAAAGGAGAAATGTTATTGAGGATCTGAAAAATTATCAAATTGATTCTTGAAGCAAGAAAAAGCAGTGAATACAAAAAAAAAAGCAGAAAAAGCCAATAGCCCTTTAAATCAAATGGCAAGGGTAAATATAAAAAAGAGATCCAAAGCAAAAAGAGTGTGCTTAAGAACCCTGGACACCTCTAATTGGGGACTCTAGCAAAGCTGAGTCACAATCTAAAAAGGTTCACCCAGTTATGTGTCTGTGGCATGCATGTATCCGGTGGTAATACTGGAAGACAGAATGCTTTGGGCCACAGCCAAGACTCATAAAGTAGCTATGTTCAAGAATCATCATACTTAACTAGGAGAATCAATAACACTATCTGAATTCTGAGTTCCTATAGATGCCAATCATTCTAAACTTCAAAGGATAAAGTGAGATGCCAAAACTGTTCAAAAGCAAAAAGCTACTAGCCCCGCTCATCTAATTGGAGCTAAGTTTCTTTGATATTTTGGAGTCTACAGTATATTCTCTTCTTTTTTATTTTGATTTTCAGTTGCTTGGAGACAAGCAACAATTTTAAGTTTGGTGTTGTGATGAGCGGATAATTTATACGCTTTTTGGCATTGTTTTTAGTATGTTTTTAGTATATTTTAGTTAGTTTTTATTACATTTTTATTAGTTTTTAGTTAAAATTCACTTTTCTGGGCTTTACTATGAGTTTGTGTGTTTTTTTGTGATTTCAGGTATTTTCTGGCTGAAATTGAGGGACCTGAGCAAAAATCTGATTCAGAGGCTAAAAAGGACTGCAGATGCTGTTGAATTCTGACCTCCCTACACACGAAGTGGATTTTCTGGAGCTACAGAAGCCCAATTGGCGCGTTCTCAATTATGTTGGAAAGTAGACATCCTGGGCTTTCCAGCAATGTATAATAGTTCATACTTTGCTCGAGATTTGATGGCCCAAACCGGCGTTGCAAATCAGCTTTAGAATTCTCGGCGTTTAACGCCGGAACTGGCACAAAAATTGGAGTTAAACACCCAAACTGGCATAAAAGCTGGCGTTTAACTCCAAAAAAAGTCTCTACACATAAAAGCTTCAATGCTCAGCACAAGCACACACCAAGTGGACCCCGAAAGTGGATTTTTACGTCATTTACTCATTTCTGTATACCCTAGGTTACTAGTTCACTATTAATAGGACCTTTTGATATTGTATCTGTACCTCATGACACTTTACACGCTTCTCATTGTATCTTCTACAGCATGAGTCTCTAAACTCCATGGTTAGGGGTGAGGAGCTCTGCTGTGTCTTGATGGATTAATGCAATTACTACTGTTTTTCATTCAATCACGCTTGCTTTTATTCTAAGATATCACTTGTTCCTAAACTTGATGAATGTGATGATCCGTGACACTCATCATCATTCTCACCTATGAACGTGTGTCTGACAACCACCTCCGTTCTACCTTAGATTTAGTCGATATCTCTTGGATTCCTTAATCAGAATCTTCGTGGTATAAGCTAGAATTGATGGCGGCATTCAAGAGAATCCGGAAAGTCTAAACCTTGTCTGTGGTATTCTGAGTAAGATTCAAGGATTGAATGACTGTGACGAGCTTCAAACTCCTGAAGGCTGAGCGTTAGTGACAGACGCAAAAGAATCACTGGATTCTATTCTGACCTGATTGAGAACCGACATATGATTAGCCGTGCTGTGACAGAGCGCGTTGAACATTTTCACTGAGAGGATAGGAGGTAGCCATTGACAACGGTGAAACCCTACATACAGCTTGCCATGGAAGGAGTCTTGCGTGCTTGAAGAATAAGACAGTAGGAAAGCAGAGATTCAGACGATAGAGCATCTCCAAAACCTCAACCTGTTCTCCATCACTGCAAAACAAGTACTGATTTCATGTTCTTTTACTTTTTACAATCAACCCTGATAATTATTGATATCCTGACTAAGAGTTACAAGATAACCATAGCTTGCTTCAAGCCGACAATCTCCGTGGGATCGACCCTTACTCGCGTAAGGTATTACTTGGACGACCCAGTGCACTTGCTGGTTAGTTGTGCGGAATTGCAAAAGTGTTATTGTAATTTCGTGCACCAAACTCTAAACAAGACAAAAATAAAAAGTTAAGAAAGTCCCTTAAAATAGATGATTAGAAGATTCAAATTTAGTTGTAAAACTCATATATTAAGCGGTTTAGGTTGCGAATGTGTCTCCATCTGAACAACAATCATCTACTGTTGAGCTGGGTCACTATTCTTCTTCCAGACTCAACTTGAAATCCACCCAAATAATGTCAAAATACACTTGAAGAATTGAAAAGAAACATAGACTCTATTTTTGAAAACTTACGTAGTTGCAGACTTTTCTTTTTTTTCTGCCTTTTTTTTCTTGAATAAAACATTAAAGGGTTTTTTTCTAAAAAAAAATATATACAGAATTAGAAGCAGATGGTAAAAAAAGAGTTAAGCAACCGGTATTAGAAACAGAAATTACATGCTATCCGCAGGTTTGTTTACGCTTCTTTGATCTGTTTGTCCTTGAAACAAAGGATCATTCTCGCTTCCTAAGTTCACCTCCGGCATTCTAAGCATTGAATAAACATCATTCAGTAAAAATACTATTTAATTAAATTAGGATATCAAAATTATATCAAATAAAGGATCTTACATTTCTGATAAGTCATAGTGGCCTTCCATTGATGGGACCCCAGCTTTCTTCATCCTGAGAAAGCAAGAACAATTATTAGCAACCAAAACATCTTAAAAAGGATAATATACAACCAAATTCAACATACCCCTGTGCAGCAGCCTTTTCATTGGTTTTCTTCTTTTTTGATTCTCTTAAGAATTCTTCTATTACTTCAGTTATAATATCAGTTCTGAGAGTAGATTTAAAAGAACATGTTAACAAAATATAATTTTGATTATAAAGTATAAGATAGCTTTACAAAGTATCTTACACATCATAGGATTGAATTTGTTCTTCAGAAGACGAATCCTCAACTATCTGCTTTCTCTTTTTGGATTGTGTCCTGAAAATAAAAAAATTATGAATTAGACAAAAACAACAATATTGATGATAAAGTACTCTCAAAAGTAATGCATACTTTTTTGGGGGGAGTCTGAATGTTTTTCTTTGATTTTTGTTTTCTAATTGGTGACGATTCTTCACTTTTGAAATTAAATGAGAAACACTCTATTAATACATCAAATTTCGATAATAATCAAAAAAGAAAACGATGATAATTTCAGAATCTTACTCATCATTGGATTCACTTTCACTTTCTGAAGTAAAATCCTCTAAAATCTGCTTCCTTTTTTTGGATTCCATTCTGGAAGGCAAACAATCATTAGCCAAAAACACCCTAAAATTGACAAAATACACTAAAAAATATTACTTACTTTTGACTATCCTGGTGGGTTGTTTCCTTCTTGGTTCCTCTGATTCTTCTTCAGACTCAGACTCAGAGAAAAAATCAAGTTCACTCTCCGATGGATCACTTTTGAATGAACATTGCCTTATTCTTTTTTTGTTTTTTTTTTTTTGTTTTTTCTCTCTTTTCTTTTTCTTTCATTTCCTTCAACTTCTTTTTTGTTTCTGACTTTTTTATGATGCCTTGAAATAGTAGAAACGTTATTTTACACCATCTACATAAATAAAATAGACCAAAGTTAGAGAACGTATTTTATTTAGTTACCATATGACCATCTATCTCTGTTCTCATCCTTGCAACCAGTAGCTTTTTATTCAAGTTGCTAACCCAGGGCAGTCCAGGGATTGCTTCTCCCTTCTTGTCTGCGTGTTTTGTTAGATGAAAATAGACTATCATCAAGGCATAGAGGCAGCTGTCAATTGATTTTTTTTCAGACGGAAATTGATTATGCCTTTGATAATGAAATTGAGCACATGGGCACCCCAGTTGTTGTCTGTTATTTTGTGCATCTGAAAAATTAGAGCTAGGTGCACAGGAGATACTTTGTTTATCGTAGTTGGCAACAAGAACGCCGTCTGAATATAGAGGATGAAAATTCTCTTGAACATTAGGTGATCTTGGTCATTGTCAACACCGATATTCATCATTTCATCGGTCAGATTCTTTAATGTCTTCCCCTAGAACCTTTTAAAAATCAGTTTATTCTCCTCAGAAAGTTCCTTATAACTCACTTTATCGGAAAATAGATCTCCTAAAACAAAGAAAATAATTTACGCTCCAAATCACTTGAAATAGACCCAAATAGCACTCATATAAACCTAAATTTATTACTTGATTACATGTGTAACAACCTCCGTTCACCCCTTCTAGAAACAAAATCAAATTCGAATTTGAAAATCAGTTAGGAGATAAGCTTAGAATTTTGAATTTATGGATAGGAACCTAGTAACCACCCTCCGTTTGAAATTTAAAATATCCCAACCACCCTATCCCCAGATGTATATAAATAGGGGAGCACCCATAGGTAGAAAATCACTCCTCTCAAATACTAATCCTCTCCCTTCTCTCTCTACAAAGAAATAATATTCTGTGGGCAAACACAAGAGGCAAGCTCGAAGAAGCATTAGGAAAAAGTGTAGAAAATTATGCCTTTCTTACTTATGTTGGCATGTAGTATGCATTGTTTTGTTTTCTTCCATCCATGCATGGCTATCATCTTTCATGTATTTTATGGCATGAATTATTCTTTGCTTATCTCTCATCTACATTGAGCATGATTATCTATTATGTCAATTATACCCTCTTGAATTCATTAATATGTATCCCATATCTTTTCTATGTGCATTTACATGACCTTTTAATTACTATTCCTTTCATGTTGAGAGTACATGCCGCTTTAAAACGTTTTATTAAATTATTTAACATTCCCTAATTTTACTATGTGTCCTTACATGACCTTTGATACCGTTACATTATTATTATTCCTTTAATGTTGAGAGTACATGCTCCTTTTTGTGTCTTGTTTAAGGAACACTATTTTATTATATGCAACTAAATGACCCCTTATATCATTATGTTATTATTGCTTCTTTATTTTAAAGATCAAGGGTACATGCTTCTTATAATATCTAATCTAAGTATTTCAAATACCCACTTTCTTACAATATGCACTTAGATTATATTTTATACAATATATCATTAATATCTTCTTAAGGTCAAGAGTACATGTTTCTTTATAATTGTTTTATTCAGCTAATTAATATCCCCCATTTTATTACATGAAATTATATTGACTTTTATACCATTAGATTAATATTAATATTTCCTTGAGTTAAAAAGTACATGTTCTCTTATAACTATTTTATTCAACTATTTAAAATATTCTATTTTTATAATGTACATTTATTTTATATTATTAATACCCTTCTAGGGACGAGAGTACCTACTTTCGTATAAAATCTTATTCAAACATGCTTATTTTATCATGATATATGCCTAAATAACCCTACTTGTTAAAGAACTGAGAGAATGATCCTTCAGTAAGGGAAGGTGACCCCCAAAGACAAGATAATCGAGATGATCCTTCGATAAGGGAAGGTGATCGAATCGAGGTGATCCTTCGGTAAGGGAAGGTGATCGGCAAACTTTTGGGAACCTTCAGTAAGGGAAGGGGACTCCCATCAATTTTATATAATAAGATATCTTTGTTGATATAATTCTTTTCTTGTGTATGTCTAAATAACCTTGATTGTAAAATGAATTGAGGGAATGATCCTTCGGTAAGGGAAGGTGACCCCCAAAGACAAGATATCGAGATGATCCCTCGGTAAGGGAAGGTGATCGATCGAGATGATCCTTCGGTAAGGGAAGGTGATCGCCAAGACATTCGAGATAAGAACCTTCGGTAAGGGAAGGGGACTCTCATTTTATACCGGTTTGAGCTCAATACCTTCCATAAAAGATATAAGTTAAGAAAGAAGAAAGCATAAATGAAAGTTTGATTTTTAGTTTTTTTTTTAAGAGTTATGTATGATTATGTTGATGTTACTTAGGATGTTATCCTTAAATTTTCCATATATGCTTTCCCTTTTTGCACACATGTTCTACAAGAAAGATGCATATTACATGTCGTATTATACGCCTCTTTTTAAAAATACCGCACGAGGGCTGGAGATGGATATGGAGGTGTTGCATAGCACTCCTACTGAGACGTTAGGTTGTCACTCCCTTTCTTTTCCCATACTGTCTCCAGAGGAACATAGCACAGCGAATAGAGACGACGCAGTGCCCCCCAAAGGTAACTTCTAAGTATGACCCCTCGAAGCATGCGTGGGTAGTTGCATAGGAACGCTTTAGCATCTAAGAAGCGGTCATTTAAGGTGGTACACCTGTCCGACTCTGAAACCGAGGAAGAGGAAATCCGACAACCCTAGCCAGAAGGAAGACACCATGGTGGAGGATCCAGAGGAAGAGTTGGACCATTGCAGAAGTCCAAAGATGGAATACGTGCCCTCTTCCCCCACTTCGGCACCCCGTCAAGTTTTGGTTCACCCTACCCAACGGAATCGGATCTTCACTGCACGAAAAGGTGTTGGAGGGAGGCCCCTAGTACCTCGATTCATGAATAACTGAAGGTTCCTGATCAAGGATAGGATAGGATACAAGTATGTGAGCTTCTTCGACGAGATTAGTTTAGGACGTAATTAGTTTCTTTTCTGGTTATAATTTCCTCTAAGTGTTTCATTTTAAACCGTACTCATGGTTAAGATATTATTTCATATTCAAACGTTTTAGTGCTACTCATTTTCCCCTTCACGCGTACCTCCTTCTCCCTTGCATAACTTAGGGTGTTACATTAATGGTATCAGAGCAAAGTCGATCATAGGAATCGTGTCTCAGGAGGTATGACTGATAAAAGTTCCCCCACCCTCTGCTAATGCGCCCCAGCGTCAGGAGCAAGTCTTTGCCCTCAGCAGTGAGGAAGCCCACGAGTCAGAAGATCGAATCGAGGGTAAATGCACAATTAATGAATCCTTTAACTACTCTAGCTGATACTGGTGCTTCTCCTTCGTTCATATCTCTCTCTGCTACTAGTAAAGATTAGCTTGCCCATGTCCAAATCACTATGCATCTTACTAATGACCTTTTTTTTTACCAAATTAGGATGTAGAATTTGGGGACAAATTCTTTTTTTATGGTGGTGATAATGTAACAACCTCCGTTCACCCTTTCTAGAAACAAAATCAAATTCGAATTTGAAAATCAGTTAGGAGATGAGCTTAGAATTTTGAATTTATGGATAGGAATCAAAATTTAAAATATCCCAACCACCCTATCCCCAGATGTATATAAATAGGTGAGCACCCATAGGTAGAAAATTACTCCTCTCAAATACTAATCCTCTCCCTTCTCTCTCTACAAAGAAATAATATTCTGTGGGCAAACACAAGAGGCAAGCTCGAAGAAGCATTAAGAAAAAGTGTAGGGAATTATGCCTTTCTTACTTATGTTGGCATATAGTATGCTTTGTTTTGTTTTCTTCCATCCATGCATGGCTATCATCTTTCATGTATTTTATGGCATGAATTATTCTTTGCTTATCTCTCATCTACATTGAGCATGATTATCTATTATGTCAATTTAATATGTATCCCATATCTTTTCTATGTGCATTTACATGACCTTTTAATTAATATTCCTTTCATGATGAGAGTACATGCCCCTTTAAAATGTTTTATTAAATTATTTAACATTCCTAATTTTACTATGTGCCCTTACATGACCTTTGATACCGTTACATTATTATTATTCCTTTAATGTTGAGAGTACATGCTCCTTTTTGTGTCGTGTTTAAGGAACCATATTTTATTATATGCAACTAAATGACCCTTATATCATTATATTATTATTGCTCATTTATTTTAAAGATCAATGGTACATGTTTCTTATAATATCTAATCCAAGTATTTCAAATCCCCACTTTCTTACAATATGCACTTAGATTATATTTTATACATTATATCATTAATATCTTCTTAAGGTCAAGAGTACATGTTTCTTTATAATTGTTTTATTCAGCTAATTAATATCTCCCATTTTATTACATGAAATTATATTGACTTTTATACCATTAGATTAATATTAATATTTCCTTGAGTTAAAAAGTACATGCTCTCTTATAACTATTTTATTCAACAATTTAAAATATTCTATTTTTATAACGTACATTTATTTTATATTATTAATACCCTTCAAGGGACGAGAGTACCTACTTTCGTATAAAATCTTATTCAAACATGCTTATTTTATCATGATATATGCCTCTCCTCTTGCATGATCCATTCTTGTATATGCCTAAATAACCCTACTTGTTAAAGAACTGAGAGAATGATCCTTCAGTAAGGGAAGGTGACCCCCAAAGACAAGATAATCGAGATGATCCTTCGATAAGGGAAGGTGATCGAATCGAGGTGATCCTTCGGTAAGGGAAGGTGATCGGCAAACTTTTGGGAACCTTCAGTAAGGGAAGGGGACTCCCATCAATTTTATATAATAAGATATCTTTGTTGATATAATTCTTTTCTTGTGTATGTCTAAATAACCTTGATTGTAAAGTGAACTGAGGGAATGATCCTTCGGTAAGGGAAGGTGACCCCCAAAGACAAGATATCGAGATGATCCCTGTGATCGATCGAGATGATCCTTCGGTAAGGGAAGGTGATCGCCAAGACATTCGAGATAAGAACCTTCAGTAAGGGAAGGGGACTCTCATTTTATACCGGTTTGAGCTCAATACCTTCCATAAAAGATATAAGTTAAGAAAGAAGAAAGCATAAATGAAAGTTTGATTTTTAGTTTTTTTTTTAAGAGTTATGTATGATTATGTTGATGTTACTTAGGATGTTATCCTTAAATTTTCCATATATGCTTTCCCTTTTTGCACACATGTTCTACAAGAAAGATGTATATTACATGCCGTATTATACGCCTCTTTTTAAAAATACCGCACGAGGGCTGGAGATGGATATGGAGGTGTTGCATAGCACTCCTACTGAGACGTTAGGTTCTCACTCCCTTTCTTTTCCCATACTGTCTCCAGAGGAACATAGCACAGCGGATAGAGACGACGCAGTGCCCCCCGAAGGTAACTTCTAAGTATGACCCCTCGAAGCATGCGTGGGTAGTTGCGGCCACTACTACCGTGCTCCAAACTATCTACTTAGGTCGAGAGTTCGTGGAAGAAGAACCCCAGCTGCCCGTCGTAACCTTCCTAGATAGGAACGCTTCAGCATCTAAGAAGCGGTCATTTAAGGTGGTACACCTGTCCGACTCTGAAATCGAGGAAGAGGAAATCCGACAACCCTAGCCAGAAGGAAGACACCATGGTGGAGGATCCAGAGGAAGTGTTGGACCATTGCAGAAGTCCAAAGATGGAATACGTGCCCTCTTCCCCCACTTCGACACCCCGTCAAGTTTTGGTTCACCCTACCCAACGGAATCGGATCTTCACTGCACGAAAAGGTGTTGGAGGGAGGCCCCTGGTACCTCGATTTATGAATAACTGAAGGGTCCTGATCAAGGATAGGATAGGATACAAGTATGTGAGCTTCTTCGATGAGATTAGTTTAGGACGTAATTAGTTTCTTTTCTGGTTATAATTTCCTCTAAGTGTTTCATTTTGAACCGTACTCATGGTTAAGATATTATTTCATATTCAAACGTTTTAGTGCTACTCATTTTCCCCTTCACGCGTACCTCCTTCTCCCTTGCATAACTTAGGGTGTTACATTAATGGTATCAGAGCAAAGTCGATCATAGGAATCGTGCCTCAGGAGGTAAGACTGATAAAAGTTCCCCCACCCTCTGCCAATGTGCCCCAGTGTCAGGAGCAAGTCTTTGCCCTCAGCAGTGAGGAAGCCCACGAGTCAGAAGATCGAATCGAGGGTAAATGCATAATTAATGAATCTTTTAACTACTCTAGATGATACTGGTGCTTCTCCTTCGTTCATATCTCTCTCTGCTACTAGTAAAGATTAGTTTGCCCATGTCCAAATCACTATGCATCTTACTAATGACCTTTTTTTTACACCAAATTAGGATGTAGAATTTGGGGACAAGTTCTTTTTTATGGGGGTGATAATGTAACAACCTCCATTCACCCCTTCTAGAAACAAAATCAAATTCGAATTTGAAAATCAATTAGGAGATAAGCTTAGAATTTTGAATTTATGTATAGGAACCTAGTAACCACCCTCCGTTTGAAATTTAAAATATCCCAACCACCCTATTCCCAGATGTATATAAATAGGGGAGCACCCATAGGTAGAAAATTACTCCTCTCAAATACTAATCATCTCCCTTCTCTCTCTACAAAGAAATAATATTCTGTGGGCAAACACAAGAGGCAAGCTCGAAGAAGCATTAAGAAAAAGTGTAGGGAATTATGCATTTCTTACTTATGTTGGCATATAGTATGCTTTGTTTTGTTTTCTTCCATCCATGCATGGCTATCATCTTTCATGTATTTTATGGCATGAATTATTCTTTGCTTATCTCTCATCTACATTGAGCATGATTATCTATTATGTCAATTTAAAATGTATCCCATATCTTTTCTATGTGCATTTACATGACCTTTTAATTACTATTCCTTTCATGTTGAGAGTACATGCCCCTTTAAAACGTTTTATTAAATTATTTAACATTTCCTAATTTTACTATGTGCCCTTACATGACATTTGATACCGTTACATTATTATTATTCCTTTAATGTTGAGAGTACATGCTCCTTTTTGTGTCTTGTTTAAGGAACCCTATTTTATTATATGCAACTAAATGACCCTTATATCATTATATTATTATTGCTCATTTATTTTAAAGATCAAGGGTACATGTTTCTTATAATATCTAATCCAAGTATTTCAAATACCCACTTTCTTACAATATGCACTTAGATTATATTTTATACATTATATCATTAATATCTTCTTAGGGTCAAGAGTACATATTTCTTTATAATTGTTTTATTCAGCTAATTAATATCCCCCATTTTATTACATAAAATTATATTGACTTTTATACCATTAGATTAATATTAATATTTCCTTGAGTTAAAAAGTACATAATCTCTAATAACTATTTTATTCAACTATTTAAAATATCCTATTTTTATAATGTACATTTATTTTATATTATTAATACCCCTCTAGGGACGAGAGTACCTACTTTCGTATAAAATATTATTCAAACATGCTTATTTTATCATGATATATGCCTCTCCTCTTGCATGATCCATTCTTGTATATGCCTAAATAACCCTACTTATTAAAGAACTGAGGGAATGATCCTTCGGTAAGGGAAGGTAACCCCCAAAGACAAGATAATCGAGATGATCCTTTGGTAAGGGAAGGTGATCAAATCGAGGTGATCCTTCGGTAAGGGAAGGTGATCGGCAAACTTTTGGGAACCTTCGGTAAGGGAAGGGGACTCCCATCAATTTTATATAATAAGATATCTTTGTTAATATAATTCTTTTCTTGTGTATATCTAAATAACCTTGATTGTAAAGTGAACTGAGAGAATGATCCTTCGGTAAGGGAATGTGACCCCCAAAGACAAGATATCGAGATGATCCCTCGGTAAGGGAGGGTGATCGATCGAGATGATCCTTCGGTAAAGGAAGGTGATCGCCAAGACATTCGAGATAAGAACCTTCGGTAAGGGAAGGGGGACTCTCATTTTATACCAGTTTGAGCTCAATACCTTCCATAAAAGATATAAGTTAAGAAAGAAGAAAGCATAAATGAAAGTTTGATTTTTAGTTTTTTTTAAGAGTTATGTATGATTATGTTGATGTTACTTAGGATGTTATCCTTAGATTTTCCCTATATGCTTTCCCTTTTTGCACACATGTTCTACAAGAAAGATGCATATTACATGCCGTATTATACGCCTCTTTTTAAAAATCCCGCACGAGGGCTGGAGATGGATATGGAGGTGTTGCATAGCACTCCTACTGAGACGTTAGGTTCTCACTCCCTTTCTTTTCCCATACTGTCTCCAGAGGAACGTAGCACAGCGGATAGAGACGACGCAGTTCCCCCCGAAGGTAACTTCTAAGTATGACCCCTCGAAGCACGCGTGGGTAGTTGCGACCACTACTACCGTGCTCCAAACTATCTACTTAGGTCGAGAGTTCGTGGAAGAAGAACCCCAGTTGCTCGTCGTAACCTTCCTAGATAGGAACGCTTCAGCATCTAAGAAGCGATCATTTAAGGTGGTACACCTGTCCGACTCCGAAACCGAGGAAGAGGAAATCCAACAACCCTAGCCAGAAGGAAGACACTATGGAGGAGGATCCAGAGGAGGAGTTGAACCATTGCGGAAGTCCAAAGATGGAATACGTGCCCTCTTCCCCCACTTCGGCACCCCGTCGAGTTTTGGTTCACCCCACCCAACAGAATCGGATCTTCACTGCACGAAAAGGTGTTGGAGGGAGGCCCCTGGTACCTCGATTCGTGAATAACTGAAGGGTCCTGATCAAGGATAGGATAGGATACAAGTATGGGAGCTTCTTCGACGAGATTAGTTTAGGATGTAATTAGTTTCTTTTCTGGTTATAATTTCCTCTAAGTGTTTCATTTTGAACCGTACTCATAGTTAAGATATTATTTCATATTCAAACGTTTTAGTGCTACTCATTTTCCCCTTCACGCGTACCTCCTTCTCCCTTGCATAACTTAGGGTGTTACAACATGAGATCAGAATAAGATATTACAAAGAATATATTACAGAAAATACAAGTATAGAGATTTTCTGTAATCAGTTACCTGATGCATTAAGGCCAAGGATAGCCCATATTATTTTGGGTTAACTTTAAACGAACCATATCCAGTGTCCAATTTGTTTTTGTGCAAATTAAAGGAGTTAGCTAACTCCTTTAACAGTTTGTATGGCATATTCATTGGCCGGACGTGCATGAGGCCACCAAATCCTGATTCGCGAACGATGGCTTTCTTGGGCTCACTCATCTTTTCAAACTTTTCGCTCAATAGTCTCGTGGCACATTTCAAGTCTTTGATTTGCTATAAACAAAGCAATATGAGAGTCATTTTAATAACCTATATTTACAATAGGAATAATTAATTTGTTCTAAGTGCTTGTTTGGGCACTATTATTTTGATTAAAAAAAGACTTTTTTTTTTCAATGAAAAAAGATCTTTTCTTAGCGTGTTTGACAAATTTCTAGTAGTAAAAGTAAAAGCACTAGAAAAATTAAAAAAAAATATTTTTGAGAAGTTGTAATTTACATCTTTTTTTAAAAGTTTTTTTCTTAAAAAAAGATATTTTTCATATAATAAATAAATAAAAAAGTACTTTTATATTGTTATACCCAAACATAATTGATAGATAAAAAGATCTTTTTACATGAGATATCCAAACATAAAATTACTTTTACTTTTACATGAGATCTTCTAAAAGAAGATAAGTAGAAAAAAAATCTTTTCTTAGAAACCCACCCAAACAAGCCCTAAGATACATATATATGTGTGTGTGCGTGCGTGCGTGCGTGTGTGTGCGCGCGCGTGCGCTTACATTGACTCTTGGTTGTCATTTTTACTGTAAGGAATAAGAAATACTGCTAATAGATAAAAATACCAGGCAAGTATCAAACACATACACCCAAATACCAACCACGTACACACAAATATACCGTTCTCATACATCCAAATCCAGTCCTATACACATTTATTATTTTTTCGATTACACGAAATTAAATGAGTTCAAAATAATATTCAACTCACCCAAACATGCATACAATGATACTACAAGGTCAAGCACAAGTACAACAGCACCAATTATACTTCAATGATTCTCATCATTCTAACAATTGGCAAATGGTTATTTTTATTTTTCAAATTTAAATCAATTCAATTGGATCATAATTTAATTTAAAATCTTTTATATACTCTATTTTAGTACTAATTAATCAAACATATCCATTTTAATCTTTTCTACTAATCTTTTTATGTTCCATTTGTATGCTAAAAGTTTTGATTATTAGTAATATTAATATTTTTTATTATTTTTAATTTTTTTTATTAAAAATACATGTATCTCATTTACAGTAAACGAAATATTTATCTTATTTACACTGTAAATGAGATATATTTATATTTCGTTTACACTGTAAACGAGATATACACGTGCTGCATCCACCTCTCTTATCTCGTTTATTGTTTACACGGTAAACGATGAGATAAATAGAGAAGTATTTATTTTGATAAATATTTTTAAAATTATTTATTTCTATAATTATTATAATTAATTTATTTATGAAAATAAAAAATCCGTGTTTATGTTTCATCAAAAGGAAAAAAAAATAATCCAAACTCTCAATACCAAGTTATATATATTTGAATTGTCTTGATAAATATATTTAACTACTAATTACTAACTTTTAACTACAATCTAACATCATTAATAGTTTAATACACATTATTATGATAACGATATTTTTTAGTACATTGTTTTTTTCTTTTTTCTTTTTTTTAAGTTCTGAAAATCAAACTGGTCAATAAATTGATAAAATTAGAGATTCAAATGTCTAAAAATTTAATCAAGTTGAACTGAATATATTAAAATAATATATTTATGTATAAAATGATGTTTTGTTAAAAATATTTTGAAAAGTTTATTGTAAGTTGAGGAACATTATCTCCCTTTTCCATCCTCGTTGAATATACGCTATACAGTAGATATGGCTTGGATAAGAGTGAGAAATTAAAAAAGCATACGGTAGAAACTAGAAGAGAATCATGGTTGCTAAAATTAACGGTTAGAAGGATGCAAACATCACCATCAACAAAGGGATAGAAGGTGGCTCCACTATTGAATTTTCATCTTATGGAGCACGTTACCACCCGTGAACTCTTCGTTGGAATTTGGATTTCTCAGTCTCATCACACTTCACTCTTCTGCATGGACCATGCCATATGCTATACCTAGTCCCATCACCATTATTCTCCTTTCCATTCCATTTGGATTTGGATTAGAAAACAAGGCACAACAAACTTAGTAATGATTTCTTATTCAATCTATCAAATAGGAGCACTTTTAACTTAAAAGTATTTAATTTATGCGCTTAATTTTGCCACTTTAGCGTTCTGTTATTCTATACTCATATGAAAATAACTTCAAATTACATAAACATCTATAGTTCTTCCATATTTAAATTTTCAGCCAACAAACACTTGCTAATGAAATGTTTATTAATAAGTACTTTAATAGCTTAAAATGTTCCATTTATCAATTAAAAATTTCGATATTAAAACCGTAACAATTATCACATACCCATGTTGACTAAGAACTTGTGTTGTTTGATTTAATAATTAAAAATTGAAAAAGATTATCAACTTAATTAAAAACCCATGTGTTGTGACCGAAACAATAATTCTTTCCAAATTGTTCAGATACTTCTCCGAAACAAAGAGATGTAAGAACAAATACACTACAATACTGCGTATAATCAACAAACTCATTATCATGATGAAATGAACGCATTCAATACCAAGCAAAGCTAATTGCTTTTTCTTCTATACCAATTCCCAATTGAACATGTCCTACCACCCATTTTCCAAATTTTATACATAACACCAATTCACTGCTTAGTAACTTCATTAGCCTTTAACAAGCTCAAACCATAATTAACAAAAACTATTGTTTTAAAAAAGAGAGAAGCAAATATCACAAGCTTAACATAATTATTATTTGCTGCTTAATTATTTAACTGCACAAAATAGCGGTAAGCAGCAACTTTTTTCTTCCTAGAGGCACTGTTATCAACAGAGAGCACCAATTTGCCTGATTCCTTTGAAGTGAACGTGTTGTGGATGGCTTCTTCTGAGGCTTCAACTTTCCTTGCCCTCTCAACTGCTATGGTGTAGCTGCCTTCTTCATTTGGGACAAACTCAGCACTGTATTCCAAGTCCCAACCTCCCACCACTATGTCCCATGTGATACTTGCACCACTCTATATAACAATCACAACAAATTAACAACTAAGAAAAGAGTAATATTAGAGACCCAATTTTTGTGTAGTCAATATCAGCCAACTTCTTGAAATTTTGTTTATTTATCTTATCATAAACCCTTAACTCTAAATTATAAATTCTAAAACAAAGTTGGCTAACTAAAAGTGGCTACTTTTTTTTATATGAAAAAATATTAGTGTTTTTGTTGAAAATGAAATTATTTGGTATAATTACAGGTGAGTGGATTTTATAGATGGGGAGCCAACAAGCATGCTGAACACATGGCAACATCTTGACCAACACGTAAGAGACGTGTTGAATAATTTTCACAATACTGTAATACACTTCAAATGTCAATATTCAAACAAAACATCATCTCTATTTCCATATTAAAAATGATTTCCGACTAAAAGTTGGTTTCTTTTTTTTTTTAACGAAAACAAAATGCATTGCCACGTATACATAGAAAGTAAAAGGTTATAGTTTAAAAAATGTGGGTTGCTTAGTTTGTTAGGGTGGGTTAGTTGAAGCAAGACTTAAAAAAGGTACTATTACTATATACCCAAGCAACGGGTCTTTCAATGTAAAGCATGAACAAAATAGTGTGATTGGAAGAAGGTTAAGTGTGATTAAATTCAAGAGGGATTATTAGCCTTGTTGCTTTATAATAGGAAAGACAAAAAAGGAAGCTTGATGTTCAAGCATCCTACTTTATCACAAAGTTAAGAGACAACTTATTCCACGACGAATTGGAAAAAGATACCTTTGAAATTTATAAAATTCATGGTTTCTCAAGATATCACTCTCCCTATGTCACACTTGGAAATTCAAAGGAATAAGGCTCATAGGGGGAGGAGAGGCTACTTTAAGAACTGAAATGATGTTTGCACTATTTTAATATTTTTTGTATACAGCTCTCTTTTACATTTTCTTTTTCTTTTTATAACATAAAAGACAAATTTATCTTCTCTCACTTCTTATCAATTTTTTTTTTTATCATTCTTCCTTTATAAATTTTTCACTCGAAGCCAAAAGGAGGAATAGCCTTTATCTAAAGGCCAACAGTTACTAGTTACCAGGGAAAATTATATAAGAATGTGGCAAATTGTCTACCTCAATTCCTTCAATTTGTATGTTAACTTTCTCTCCTCCTTTAACTGTGAACTCAGAAGCAGGTTTTGGGGGACCATTTTGCAAATCACTAGTCCTACTCAGTCCTCCATACCTTACAGGAATATCCTCAGGCCTGATAAATCTGAACAATAACACAACAAAAGCCACACCTCAAATTTCCAAACCAAAAAGAAAAAGGAGAAATTGTGGGGGTAAGAAGCACCTTTTATTGGTATAGGTGTTTCCTTGGAATTGAATTTAAACTAATAATTAAAACACAAAATCAAAAGTAGATAAGGAAGTTGAGGGTAATTTTGGAATATTGTTATAGATAAAATTAAGAAACTTTTGGAAAAAATTAAAAAGAAAGAAAAATCATTATTTGTAGATAAAAAATTAAACATTACATAGAGTAACAATTAGTCTCACTTGTAAAGTGTCTCAGCAGCATTTCCTTCTTTAGAGATCACAAACTTGCTCTTTGTTCTTGGGGTCAGAAATGGACAGAACATTGAATACAGCACTGAGAAGTACCATGGCACATTGATGAAAATCTGGAAACCAACCACAGTAAATAAATAATTGAAAAGAAAACAGTGGAATTTCTGTCAAACCAGACCACAGGTGCAGTTGAAATTAGATGACATTAATAACAGTCATCAAACATCTGTATCCACAACCCCATTCACACCAAAAACAGAAAATTGTTCATGTTTCAAATAAAAACAACACCACAACATGGGTCATTTGATCTATCTACTCGAATTCACCAAAGTAGGCACAATTTGCCAATTATCTCAACACAAAAATACAAATAAAATATGGAACACATCCTATTTAAAAAATAAGAAAAATAAATACTCAAATTGCTCTCTATCAAATTTTAGATAGAACATTTTGCTATCGAACAACAAATTTTTATTCTTTAGAAGTCTTCGAATTACTCTCATCGAATAGGTTGGTATTTCTATCGCTTTCAATCATATTTTTAATACGACCATGTTAATGTATAATAAAATCAGCTACTAAAATGAACTTCAAGGGTAGAATTTACCTTAAAATACAAAATATACACTAAAAATAAATTAACCTAAACATATATATTTATACAGACAAATTAATCCCTCTTCAAAGAACCAATCTGTTAGAGACCAAAGTGATTGATCTGGAATTAACAAAATTAACTAGTAATTTACCTTGCGAGCCACCATTTCAGGATAATTATCTTGAAACAAAGACAAAATGTGATTAGAAGCAACCCTTAACTCTCTCTTCGGCATGTCCTTAAGATCAGTAACCTGAATGAGAGAATTAACCCCACCAGGCTTAAAATTCAGAAGCTTAATACCCCTCTCAAGAACCTGAACCCTCCATCTCAAGAACTTGTTCAGCTTCTCTTCATCATCACCGCCATCACCACCACCGCCAAAAACCTTCTCATACATTCCCTTATCTTTGAACACGCCATAATCATTGTAACACACAGGGTGGCCTTCTCTGTCATAGCCTTGCATATAAGCTACTACTCCTTCAAGATCCTTGAAGCCTAGCTCCTCACCAACAATGGCGTCGGCACCGAATTCCTTCCTCCATGAGAGGGATTTGAGAAGCATGGCGAGGGAATCAGAGACTCTGAAGTCTCTTGCTCTGAGGAACTTTAGGAGAATGACGTCGGCGTTTTCAGTTCCGGTGAGCAATGGAATGCCCCACATCGAATAATAGTCATTGTTGTTGTTGGATTCTCCAGAAGAAGCAATGGAGTTGAGCTTGTTCTTGAGTTCTTGAAGTGATTTGTTCTCAGAGGATTTGAGTTGGGAGAGGAAGTAGGTGTCTTCCTTGAAGGAAGAGGAAGAAGTTGCGGTGGTGAAGATGCTCCGCTTGTGGAAGGGATAAGGAGAAAGAGAACTGGAAGAAGAAGAAGAAGAAGGAGAAGAAAGGAGTGTCGAGGTGTCCATTACTACTGTGGAGAATCTCTGCATGAAAACAATGGCTGATTTTTCTTCTCTGAATGGAAGAAAAGACAAAGAAAACAGAGCTTTTTGTTTTTTGACTTTTTGGTATGAGAGAGAGAGAGAGAGAGAGGAAAAGAAGGTGTAATAGGAGAGAAGAAGAAGAAGAAAGAAGAGAAGAGATTTGTGTATTTTAGGAGAAGTGGTCGGAGTTTGAAGTTAGCTTCTTGTTTGTTCTGAGTAAATGGCGGAAGCAAATTTAAACAGTGTACTGAGAAGGATACCACACACCCGCGGATATTTTTTTCATTATGTTCTTCAAAAAGTTTTTACTTAAAGAAAGGTTAGAGGGCGATGAAAATTTATTGTTTTTAGTTATTAATTAATTATTAATATTTAAAAATATGAGATAAAATATATTGATTGATTATTAAATTAAAAAATTAAATTAATGTTTAAGTAATAACAAAAAATAATAAATTTCGATCACTCCTTATTATTTTTCTTTGTAATATGTATGTTTAACAAATAAATTCTTAATAAATTTTATTTTATAATAATTAAATCTGAAAAATATATCTACAAACTAAATTAATCCTCTTTTAAAATAATAAAAGAATCAATGTGTCATATGAGAATAATTTTTTAGAATTTTTAAAAAAATAACAATTTATTAAACACTAAAATGTCGAATCTAATATTTTTTGAAGATTAATTTGAATATTTATTTTTAAAAAAATTATTATTTCTTAAAACAAATCAAAACCACTTTATTTACTCAAATTCATTTCATTTTTCTTCACAAGTGGTAAATAGAATGGGTGGGTCAAGACTGATCATAATGCAAATCGAGAGAGTAGAAGAGGATCACAAAATGATATGAGCCATGACGAATTAGATACAAATTGACAGAAATTATTTTAGATATGAAAAAGAAAGTGGTGTTTTAGTTAAATATTCGTGTTTGAAATGTTTTACAGAATTGTGGAGGTGTTAGAAATATTGCTCAACACGTAAGTTCTGTGATACCCCTAGCAGAGATTCATCACATGTCGTGTTCCTAGACAACACGCAGGTAACATGTTGACATAGCAGAAATTCGACGCAATTTTTCGAAATAACTTTACTAGAGATTCTCAATAGAAATTCGTCACATGACAGCTGCAAAGCAACACGCAGCATCTGATACCAGCGGCTCCAAACATGCAAACCCAGGTGTCTCCATCTGGTTAACACGCAGGATGCGTGGTAAGATCGAGCCGCCACATGTTTACCATGCACCAACACACAAATAACGTGTTGTGGGCTGTCTTCATGCAAGAGGCAAATCTTGCTCTAGAAACTAGTGTCAATTAATGTTTAAATTTGGCTTCAATTGTATAAAGGCAGAGGAGGAGCGGAGCTTGACTTCATTTCATTTTCATTCCTCCTTTCACTATCAATATACAGTCTCGTCTCATGAAGACATGGGCATAATTATCAGTAGCAACGATTTTTTTATTTCATTTTATTTATTGTGTTAGGCGTAATTAGTTAGTTTTAGAGTTAAGAGTAATATTAAAATATCTAAAATGATATGTACGTGATTATATGTCTGCAGAAAATTATATCATTAACTATTTAGAACATTCTAATTATGTAAGTATATTATTTTAAGTTAATTTGTTAGTATTTATTTGGTTAACATTAATTTAATAATTTTTCATTATTTATTTGAATAATTTTTATCTAAATATACTATTAAATCTTAATATGAATAAATAATATAAGTAATAATAATTTTTTCGAAATTAATGTTAGGTTTTTTTTCTATTTTTGTGTTGTTAGTATGTATATAATATGCTTTTTATTAATTATTATAATATAATATTACTGACAATTATTAAAATTAATAAATGAGAGACATATATTTTTTTTAATTTCTATTATAATATTGTGGTTATTATTGTGATGTTATGTAAAGTTTTAGTTATTAATTTAAAAAATAATTAAAATATTTATAAAAAAAATTTTGGGTGCTGCACCTGAGTTTGTTGGTGAATACAAAATATCAGCTGAATATTTATTTTGTTGACGATTGGCATAACCTCAAAATGTATCAGATCGCCAAATAGACAACCGGACTCCTGTCGAGAATGTTGATCACCCTCTTTAAAATATTAGCCTCTATGTTTTGACAGAGCCCGTACTGTAGTTTCGCAAATGTTATAGTGCACGGAACCACAAACGAAAACATAATCTCACATGCAAAGCTCACCTCCTCATATTTATTTCGTATGACCTCACTGTTGTGGTAAACCACTATATTTGCAGTGCCCTCCATCGTACCGACCTTGGAGAAAAACACTTCTCTCATAATGAAGCAAAATGATTACAAGCTTTATTTTTTATAGGCAGAAGACTCACCTTGCAGGTTACATGTTGCAACGCCATCTAACTAGTGTCTGCCACGTGTGCAACACGCAACCTGCATGTTGCTTGCCAGGTTGCCATGTATGATTCACGCATGATGCGTGTTGAACGAATTAACGCCATGTGTTAACACGAATGGTGCGTGTTGCGTGTGATTTGGACAAGTGTCCAACACGTTGACTGCGTGCTGAGTCAGCACGTTGCCTGCGTATTGTGCCTGCACTTCTGCAACATCCACCCACCTGAATATACATCAAAAATCTCCATTTCCAAAAAAAATACACATCTTTATTCCATATTAAAATTCTTTAGCCACAGATTGAGGCACCATATTCCAATCTACGAGAGATAGAAGGTTGGAAAAAAGGGGGACCTAACTTTGCTGTGGTTCCCCTCTATATATACTTAACAAAAAATCAATCTCCTCCTTTTTTATATCTCCTTCACATATTGTTTTTTCTTTTCTTTTCACTACACTCGAGCAGTTAAGTAGGTTTTTTTTTGTTAAATTATTTTGTAAGTTTTTATAGTTTTTTCAAAAGTTTAATTATTCTGTTAGTCTTTATAGTTTTACCAAATTTACAATTAAGTCTCTATATATTTTTCCTTTCAAATAGGTCCCTACATTACTTTAATTTTATAATTAAATCATTTATATGTCAAAAATATTAAAATTAATAGAATATTCCTTTCAAAAATATGTGCTTAAAGATTTAATTAGGTTTTTAATTATGAATACTTTTAATTTGTGGAAACATATTCTATTAATTCTAACATTTGTTCTACTAGCAAAGACCTTATTGCAAATTAAACTATTTTTCAAATTTGTGACTAACTTCTTACAATTTTAAAATTTTCAATTGGATCTTTACACTAATCTCAAAATTTTAATTAGATCACTATTAACAGTAAATTTTATAAAATCATACCCTATCCAACCCCTGACCTTTTCTCCGTGAGATATAGCGCACCTTAATCATTCTTAAACCTCAACTAGGTCCCCACCCATTAAAAAAATAGAAAAATCGACCCCTGCTACCAAATGACAAACGGTTACCTGCTGACGTGTCAGGTAACAGTGCCAAGTGTCAACCCTAAATGGTTGCAGAGACTAAAAACATCCTCTCTATCTCTTCTTTTTCTTCCTTCTTCTTTCCTTCTTCTTTTTTCTCTTCTTTAGACCCATCATCATCACTATCAACCTCCACAATCTTAAAATTTTTCCTGCAAGAAGGACATACCAAATTATGTCTTAAGTACTTCCTCTCAACCTACATTAAGTTCCGAGGATAGAGACCAATCCAATCAATAGAGAAGCTTTTCTCATGGTGGTTTGATTTCGGATCTTGAAATTTGACTCTGAACAAAGAAGAGCTGGTAGATTCAGGTGGGAGATTTCGAAGATCCTTCAGCAAGGTTCGATCGTGACTTTAATCAAAGGGGAGATGCCAGTAGAAAAGGAGCCATCAGAGCATGTTATTGTGGCAACAGAGAAGTAGAACGAGAACACGGCTAACAGCGTGAATTTCATATGTGTTTGATTACTTACTTTTGAATTTGTACAACGCAGTGCACAAAGAGGTCAAAGGTTTGCTTTGGAATAATAGAGTTGATGGAAATTTCTATTTGAGGGTCAAAGATTCGATCTTGATAATTTGGGATGATGATAGTGATGCTTGTGCTGGCTGTGTTGATTATCAACATAATAATATGATTGACGAAGAGGGGCGTAAAGCTTCTTGCTCGCCTGGTTTTATCGGTGCATCCATTGATGATGGGGAGGAAGAGAAGAAGAAAGAAAAAGAAGAGAAAGGGAGGGGTTTTTAGTCCCTGCAACCATTTAAGTTTGACACTTGACACTGTTACCTAACACATTAGTAGGTAACTGTTTGCCATCCGGTAGCAGAGATTGATTGGTCTATTTTTCTTAATGTATGGGGGCCTAGTTGAGATTTAAGAATGATTAAGGTGCGCTATACCCCACAAATAAATGTCAGGGACCAAATACGGTATTTACCCTTTAAAAATATGATATTATCATTATAGTCATACTCACTACCACCACCATCTTCAATTACAATTTTTTTTAGTATCGATTTCCTACAATAACCAGATTTTCAAGAGAAGTACTTCAAAAAAGTCAAAGAGAGCAAAAAGCAAAAGTGAAAAAATAGCGAGATTTCTTCCTATTTTCATGGACTCAATGCTCTAATAGAGAGCAGAACATAAACAAGAATAATAACAGTACCAATCCATTCTCGTTTCATTTCTAATCATGTTTGAGATTGCATCAAAATCAATATCAGAAAACGATTCCTCTTTTCACCAAAATAACTTTTAATATTTTTACTTTATTAGGAGTATCTAACAAATTACGATTAATTTGCATAAAATTAGTGATCACACAAGTTTTAACATCTTTAAAGTCCTCCTAAACATTCAAAATACACATACATAAATAACAAAGAGAACTAAGAAACCAACGAGTAATCAATTAATTTCAGTCAATTTAAAAAAAATCATTAGCATTTTTTAAAAATTATTCTTTTATACATTTCTCTTTTTACTCCTTTTTTTTCTGACCACTATAATTTCATCACTACCATTAACTACTATCGTTTATCACTGTCTGTCGACAGTCACTATCGACCACCATCATCGGTCATCAACTATTATCCGCTGCCAGCTACTACTGGCGCCACCTCCGACTACCTTATATTCTAAATTTTAAATTTTAATTTTTTTACGCTTAATGGATTTTATTTTGTTTATATTTTAAATATTTTTTCTTAGTTTTAGATATTTCAATTGCTTTTAGTTATGGATTTTTTAACGTTTAATTTCAAATAATAAAGGTTGATTACAATATTAGTTAAGAGATATTGACTCTCTATACTTTTTTTATAAATAAATAAAAAAATGATAACAAGTTAACAATAATAATAAAAAACAATAAAAAAATAGAAAAAAAAAAACAAAATTCAATTGTCGCTCATCATGCCATTCCCCTTTACTATTTTTTTTTAGAATAAAGTAAAAAAAATATTTCTTAAAAAAAATAAAATAACTTTAATTATCGCTATTTTTTTGTAGCTCATCTAATGTTTAGGCGAACTGCATGCTCCACCTCTCAGTTCACTTTGACATTAGGCGAATTGTCACGAATCCTAACGATATATATACGATGAGTATAAGACTATAAGGTGAATTCATTCGTACTATTGTATAGAAATTCATTTATTTTCTTCTTTTACCTATTTCTCTTATTCTTTTTATTTGTAAAATGACTCGAACACCGTTATTTATTAGTAATTTATTATGATGGAAAAATATTATTAGATCGTAATAAATCTGTTATATTCAGTTCTCATGAAAAATATTATTAAATTATAATGAATTTGTTATATTTAGTATCTTTATCTATATTTATTAACATGTCATCAGATGTGAGACGTCTGACGACCCTGAGTAAATTTGTTCTGCATGCAATCAGTCAGCACACAGAAAACAAGTAAAAAAAATTATGAGTAAAGGACATTTTCATCCCTAACCTTTTTTTTCGTGAACATTTTCGTCCTCAAGAAATGGAAAATACATTCAAGCCCCTGATCCTTGAAAAACGTGGACATTTATGTCCTTCCGTTGAATTCATCCGTCTGCACTGAACGGAAAAGGATGAGCTGGCTGAGGTGGCCATAACGGAGGACAGGTGGCATGGAGCATTTCGTAACAGGACATATAAGTCCTGGAGACAAAAACGACGCCGTTTTTGTAACCTCCCCCAATTTCTCTGCCTTTTCTTCTTCCTTCATCCTTTTTCCCTTCCATTCTTCTTCCTCGGCCCCTGCCTCCATCACCGCCGCACAGCGGCGCCTCCGTCAGCCACCATCAACGCTGAAAGACAAGAATGCCGAAAGTAAACAATATGAGCAAGTCGACCTAGAGAATTTTGTGCTGAGAATGAACAAGAAATAGGCACTAGCAGCTGCCATGGAGGTAGTGGTTCCCAACACCATGAGCTGGAAGCTGGACCTGCCAATCCCAAAAGGCAACATCTTCTTTGTGGTCAATTGCAGACCAAGCGCCGCAACCAAGCCATACGCCACCATCCCAACCAAATGAAGAGGAACACCTATCAAACACAAAACAGAAAAATGTCACTCACACATTCTTTTAAACACATTGCCTGCAAATAATACCCTTCACACCACAAAATCCAGAGACCAAAAAGAATCACACATAAAACAACAATATGGCAAACACACACATCAAGCCGAAACCTTAACAGAATCAAATCATAGAACAATTCAATTGCAAGCACCATCGAATAGTTGCAACACATTCAAGAGAAGGCAAAGAAAAAATACCGAAAATAAGCGCGTAATCACTGTTGAGTATGTCACCGCAGGGAGAACCACCGATAGGGCAAAATGCTTCGGAACTGGTGAGCTTCAGGTAGGTAAGGTACGAGGTTTCAAGGAAGCCGATCCCGACGATCCCCGTGGTCAGCTTATGAGTCCATTCGCCGAGCCGGAGGAAGTGGCAGGAACCTTGATTTCCTGGTCGGGTTCTGCGGCAGAGCATTTGAGAGGCGGCAGCAACCTCATACGCTGTGTGACGTCAAAGAGGCCCAAGCTCCGGTGGTTGGGAGCACGGTGGTGCCAAATGGGCACAAAGGAACAAAAAGACGATAGGGATATGGAGAAGGTGAAAGTGGCCATGGTGGTGGAAGCTTCTAGTAGCTTAAGCTTTTAGTAGCTTCGCCGACGTTGATGGTGGCTGACAGAGGCACCGCTGTGCGGCGGTGATGGAGGCAGGGCCGAGGAAGAAGAATGGAAGGGAAAAAGGATGGAGGAAGAAGAAAAGGCAGAGAAATTGGGGGAGGTTACAAAAACGGCGTCGTTTTTGTCTTCAGGGACTTATATGTCTTGTTACGAAATGCTCCATGCCACCTGTCCTCCGTTACGGCCACCTCAGCGCCACCTCTGCCAGCTCATCCTTTTCTGTTCAGTGCAAATGGCTGAATTCAACGGAAGGATATAAATGTCCACATTTTTCAGGGATCAGGAACTTGAATGTATTTTCCATTTCTTGAGGACGAAAATATCCGCAAAAAAAAGATCAAAGACAAAAATGTCCTTTACTCAAAAATTATTACAGATATTCAATAGAAGCAGTTAATTAATACTTTTTATTATAGAAGGTATTATTTAAATAACTTAATTGGTAAATTTGCTTTGTTGATGGTACCCTCCTCAAATTCCACTAACTCTCCCGCCATTACTTCATCAAGACCATAAATACGAGTAATACCGTCACCTACTTGAAGTACAGTACTAATATTTACAATCTTTACCTCGGTATTATATTGTTCAATACGTTCGCAGATAATTTTACTAATTTCATCGATCTGTTTAATAGTGTTATTTTTATTTGTTTGGCATAATGATCGGCTATATGATGATGACGACGTAAAGCACAATTATTTTTTCAAAATCCATATTTTGGAATTATTTGTTTATCTGGTTGATTTGTGTGACAAAATTTTTTCAGAAATTGGTAATAACATCCAATCAGATAGAATTGTGACTATCAACTCTATATATTTATTTCTATAACAATTAATAACTATTTTTACATAACATTAATATAACTATTCACATCATACTGATCTAACTATTCACATTAATCTATTTATTTCTGTTATAATTTACTCTAAAAATATTTATTTTTATAATAATTAAAAATTATTCTATATATTATTATCGATTCTAAAATTATAAAGTAATCTAAAATATTTATTCCTATAATAATTAATAACTACTTCTATATAATTTTAATCCAACTATTTGCATATCACTAACTTAATTATTCACCTAATATTAATCTAACTATTTTTAAATATTTATTTTTACAATAATTAATAATTATTTTTGTATAATACTAATTTAATTATTCAATTAATAATATCATATAAATTGATAAATAAATATAATATAAATATTAAATAAAAACAAGAAGAAAGATAAGAATACTAACTTGAGGTGAGGCTGAGAAGAAGTTGAGAAAATTCCATGAGAGAATCGAGAGAAGTGAGTTTAAGGATAAAATTTAAAAAAAAACCATCAAAGTGAAATATTAGGCGTGAGATTATAATTAGGCGAATCTCTTCGCAGCTCGCCGATCATGCGAACTTCTAATTCGCTGAGTAACTGGACAAATTGTGATAAATCTCAATAAAAAATAAATACTAATCATTAAAGTCAATATTATTTTTAAAAAAAAATAATAACTTTTTAAATTTATTCTAGGAAAAAACCTATTACCCTATTAGCGGTTATAGCCTCCATGTGACAACCTCTTCAAGGGCAAAAACCTATTAGCAGTTACAACTACAAAAAAGAATTAGGGGCGATAACACTAAAGTAAAAAAATTAGGGGAGATAATACTAAAGTGAGAATGAAGGATTTTGGAGAAAATGAGGGGTATTAGAAGGGATAAAGGGTAAATTTGTAAAAGAAAAAATAACATAATTAATTATATAAAATTTATTAAAAAAAATTTTAAAATAACAAAAATGTAATTACAAAATTAAAATTGGTATAAAAACTTAATTAAAAATTTTTAAATTATTAAAATTTAATTATAAATTTTAAAAAGATTATAAAAATTAACCAAGTAATTTAACTTTTCTTCTCCTTTTTTATATTTTATATTTTTATTTTATTTTATTTTATTTTATGTTTTTTATATTTTATGTTATGTGTAATTTTATGTTACTGTAATATAAAAATCAGTATAGGAATTGATATTTTATTTTAAACTATATTAGTGTATTTTATATATAATTCAAATATTTATTTAAATTTAATTTGTTTATATATTTATATGAGTACATTGTAATTGCAGCTTAGTTTTAATTTTTTTAGTAGTGTAATGTAGTGTAAATTTTAAGTTATAGTAATTTGAATTTGAATTTGGGGCCATTATGTTATCGATATTTATAGTATAATTAAATTTAAATTTTAGGTTAAGGGACAGTATTATCATTATTTAAATTAGTATAATGTAAATTAAACTTCAGTTTATATCATGTCCATATTTAATTACTAAATTGTGTGATTTATTTATTTTATTCATTTTTAAACTAGTGCACACTACACAGTCTCAAAAGATGGAATTGGATTTTTTTTGTTTATCCAAACGGTATCGCGGATCTGAGCTTCATTTAAGGGTCTGTCGCTGGCCAATGGATTGTTACATGCACAAGACGTGGTTCGAACTCCCAACACTTGTTTAAATGGACGAGTAAGCTGACCACTCAACCAACCCAAGTTGGTTGAAACTGAACTTCTTACATAGATTAGATTGGATGGATCATGCAGCTTATTGGGGAATTTTTATTCTCAGTTCAGTCCGACATCCAAGTTCCCATAATAGACAAAAAACGATAATTTTAGAAGAACAAATTTAATTTTGTTTAGACGGCTAAAATACAGTGGAATAAGATGTTTTGGATAAAAAAAACAAATATTAATATTTAGTTTAAATATTAAAAATTAAAATAATATTTTATAATTTTTTTATTTTTTTATCACATATTCTTATTTATTGGTCTCTATGAAAAGAGATAGATCTCAACAGATATATGTGAGTATTACTTTAAAAAAAAATTAAAATTCTTTAAATATAATACTAAATAATAACATAACAAAATATGATCTAACTTAAAAAGATAAGAATTCATAGTTTATTTGTTAAGAAAACACAACACAAAGTTAGGGGTATATTTAAAACGAGCACAACAATTATGTGTTTATTGGATGCGCCACATTTATATAGACTATTAGATTAATAGATTTGATTGAATGAAAATTAAAGACTAATATGAAAGTAGAGCATTGATGGATTTTAATAAATACAAAATATCCTAATACATAAATAAATATTTTAAATGATAATACTTTAATATACAATACTTTAAAGGATAACAGAATCTTTTATTCTTAAATAATTAAATATAAAACATATAAATACAAAAATATGAGTATTCTTTATTCAATAAAATTAATTATTATGTAAAATTTTTTTATAATATTAAAAAATTATATTAAAATAAAATTTTAAATTGTAACATAAAATATAAAATAATTAAAATTTATTTTATATTACTTGATAAATAATTAAATTATTATATTCAAAATTTATTAACTAACTAATTTTATTAAAGATATTATTATATAATATAATTTTTTATCAAAATATTTCAACAATATAATTTATTTAAAATATTATATATAATACATGAAAATATTAACTTTTTTATTTTTTTTAATTTTTTTAAAAACAGAATAAATAATATAATTTTAAAAACATACCTATCATATTACATATTTACTTATATTAATAAGACCTAAACTAATCAAGCTTACGTAATTAAAAATATAAAACATATAAATACAAAAAATAAAAATATTTTAGAAATATTATGACATTTACACTAATTTTTCATATATATATATATATAAATTTAATTTGGTCGAGTTAGAGAATAAAAAATTTAACTAAAATAATAAAAAAATACTTGAAAATAATAAAAATAAAAAATAATCTTATTATAAATATATAATTTTAAATATTATATATGTAAAACTTTAAATGATAATTTTAATAAATAAAATTTCATATTAGTTTAAATTAAACCATTTCACACGTATAAGATTATTCATGTATTATCTATATTCAATAATAATATTGTACACAAAATTTAATTTTGGCTTTTAATATAGGATTCAACAGGTCTTCGTCAAATAAAAAAATCTTTTTCCGTACCGTTCTCATTTACTCATGGAGATATGTCTCTATTTTAGAGAAATTTAATAGATTTCCGTTTTCATCTCTATATATAATAGGTAATCTTTACATATACTGGATTTAATAAGTTTTAATTTGTTTTTTCCATTCCTACACATCACCATTAGAAATTCACGGAATTTGAGGAAAAAATAGAAAAATAATTACAAATTTTTTTTTATAATATATCATAATGATATTTTAAGAATAAATTTTTATAATAATCTTTGAAATTCATATAATTACTCGAAATCAAAATGGTCATTGAGATTTAAATTTTTCTATAATGGTCGGATAGAGTTTTGGGCACTATAATAATTTTTGCATTATTTTTAGTGCTGAATCAATTGTTGAAGTGTTGATGTAGCCATCTTTTACTATACTGGATACTTGTAAAACAATTTCGTTTTGGTTTGGCACTTATTATTGGACAAAACAACGGTGTTTGGAGATTTCTTTTGCTAAAAAAAAACTGTGATCAAATACAAACACACTTGTCCATCTTCTCTACTTCCACTTCTTTAATGGCGCTACTTCGGAAATTGTTTTATTGGGTTGTATACATTGCGATAACTACAACAACGCTGAAGGATCGAAGGATATTATCTGCTCCTCAGCTAGAAGGTTATTGTGGCTCTATCATTGTTGAAAGCAAAGTTATGGTTCCAATTTTTTTTTTTTAGCAAAGAAGTAATGTTTCTTTTGTATGATCATAATGTGAGACTTGTTTGAAAATTATATTTTTGTTTGCTGTTTTTGTTGCTAGAATTTGATAGTATTTCTGCTGAGTTGGAGTTTATTTTCCGTTTTTTTTAATAAAGCAAGGTAGAGTGCATACCCTAGAGTAATATGGTTTATTTGTACATATCTCAAAATAAGATAGCAGCCACAGCTACACAATTCAGGAACTCGTCCTGTCCTCTTACGGTTCTGCGTCCTTGCCCAGTAGCCATTAGAAGGTGAGCGGACAGAGCTCTTTACAGCAGTGCTATCACCTTCCATCATAGTTTCTAAACATTAATATCAACAAGACAAAAAAAAGGAATGAAGAAGATGAAAAGCACAGAAAAAAACACCGCATATTTGGGGTTAGGGTTATTTTTGAGCCTAGTTTGATTTTGGGTTAAGTTATGATGACAAACATTGTTTTGGGTGGAAACCCCAATATAGTTTAATGTGAGTATTTAGTGATGCAGGCCCATATGTCCAAGTCCAACAAGTGCTTCACAATGTAAAAGAGCCAAAGCTCATTCTTGTTGCACCGTTCAGCAATAATAAAAGGGTATACATTTGGCAAAAAGAAAAGAAAGACAAGGACATCTGTCAACATCAAGGACAGCTGGGGCTCTAGCAAAGCAACAAGACACAAGGACCCCCACTAACCCAAGGACATCAGCAAAAGCTCTGCTGTGGATCGTGGTTGTGCAAAACACAAGCTTGCAAAGAGTAGTAGCAGCAAGAAAATAGAGCAGAATACAAAAGGAGAAGCATGCCAAGAAAGAAAGCAAAGAAAGGACCACAGAGATGGTGGACGAGCTCCTCAGACAGCAGAGGTGGTGGAGCAGAATGGAGCAAGGACTGCATGCCAGCTGAGACAGCTCCAACATACAGCTGGTACAAGGAAATGAAAGAGGCAACAACGAAGCCAAGTTGAAGATATATAAGAAGCCTCTCTTCATAATTTGAAGGCAAGAAAAAGAGAACACACATACAGAGCACCATCTCATACATTGAGTTGGAATCTTTTTCTTCTACTCAAGCTTAATTCTAATCTTTGTGTTATGGCTGTCTTGCGTTATTTTCTATTTTGAGAAAAGGCAAATATGTGAGGTTCAAAAGGCAAAAGAGAAAAGGCAAGAGTGATGCAAAATAGCCACTCTTTCTTCTGATGTAATTTGGGTATATGAACTAGGATTAGTTCCCCTTGCCTAGTTGGGATAGCACTGGGTGAAGTCTGAATCTGTTTGATTCTCCTTCCAAGTTGAGACAGCACTTTGGGATGTTAAGCTTTGGGAAGGAAGCTTAGGGGTAGATACTAGTTGAATTAGGAATTAATTCAATAGTATTGGTGTATGTAACCTGAGAATTATAGTAAAAATTCCACCATGATTTGTGGTGGAGACTGGACGTAGGATTCATGGCACTGAGAATCCGAACCAGGATACATGCTGGACTCCTTTCTCTCTTCTCTACTCTTTTAATGTTCTGCGTATGAGACAATTTCAAATAATCTCCTCCAACTTAAGGTTCCACTGCAACAGAGTTTGAAACTCTAAGTTTTAAGCTAACTTGATTCAACCCCCCTTCTCAAGTTCATATAGAACCATCAATTGGTATCAAGAGCAAGGTCTCAAGGAGTCAAGCTTCACAGCTTGGAGTAAAGATCCATGGCCAACAACATAAATCCCAACATCGTGGCTTTCACTCTCACTGAAGGGCAGTCTAATAATAGACCTCCCTATTTCAATGGTAGCAACTACCCATACTGGAAAGAGAGAATGAGAATCTTTGTGCAATCAATTGACTACAACATCTGGAAGATCATCCTCAATGGACCAGACGTTCCCACCAAACAGAACGCTGATGGAGAAGTTGTGGCTAAGGAAGACAACGAGTGGACAGAGGAAGAAAAGAAGAAGGTTGAACTCAATGCGAAGGCAATCAACCTGATGCACTGTGCAATCAGTTTTAAAGAGTTCAAAAAAGTGTCAAGGTGCAAAACGGCTAAAGAAATATGGGACAAACTCAGACTCACCCATGAAGGCACCAAGCAAGTGAGGGAGACCAGAATTGGCATGCTGATGAAGGAGTATGAAATGTTTAGCATGAAGGAGAATGAGAGCATCGATCAAATGTTCGAAAGATTCTCAATAATCATCAACAATCTGGATGCCATGGGAAGGAGCTACTCTGAAGAAACCTTAGTGAGGAAGATTCTGAGGAGTCTCACTAAAAAATGGGAAGTAAAAAGCACAGCCATCTCTGAAAGGAATGATTTGATCAAAATCACCTATGATGAGCTAAGAGACAAGCTGCTGGCCTATGAAACCACTCACATGCCTCAAGACAAAGATGACAAAAAAAAAGTATAGCACTAAAATCAAGAATGACAGCCCAAGGAGAAGAATCTGATAACAGTTTTTCAGATGAAGAAATGGTGCTCTTTGCAAGAAAAATGAGAAAACTACTGGGATTCAAAAGCAAAGGCAAAGGAAGCTCTTCATCCAAAGATGTCAAGAAAGATCAAGTCAAGTTCACATGCCATCACTGCAAGGAATCTGGTCACTTCAAGTCAGATTGCCCTCAACTTAAGAAAAGGTGAAAAATTCAAGAAAGACAAAAAGAAGGTGATGATGGCAACATGGGAGGACTTGGAGAACGACACAAAGTCAGAGAGCTCAGATCAAGAAGCTCAGCTATGTTTGATGACAGACCATGAAGATGAAAATGAGGTTTGCCTTACATCCAAGAAGAAAAAGGACATGTGGTATCTTGATAGTGGATGTTCAAGGCATATGACCGGAAGGGATGCTTTCTTCATTAAACTCAACAAGTATGATGGAGGATTTATCACTTTTGGAGATAATGGTAAAGGTAAAATAATTGCCATTGGTAAGGTTGGCAAAGATTTTTCAACTTGCATAGATAGTGTCTTTTTAGTTGATGGGTTAAAGCATAATCTATTGAGCATAAGTCAATTGTGTGACCTTGGATATGCTGTAACCTTTAGGAAATCTGATTGTAGAGTCATAAATGAGAAAACAGAGGCTGTTTTATTTGCTGCCAAAAGAAGTGATAACGTTTATGGTATCACTCTAGATGATCTAAAAGTTCAAAATGTAACCTATTTCTCTTCAATGGAATCTGAAAAATAGATGTGGCATAAGAGGTTAGGACATGCTAGCATGTTCCAAATCTCCAAGCTTGTTAAGAGAGGCTTAGTTAGAGGTCTTCCTAATATAAAGTTTGATAAGGACATCATTTGTGATGCTTGTCAAATGGGTAAACAAATTAAAACCTCTTTTAAACCCAAGGAAGATGTCTCTACTAAGAAACCATTGGAGTTGTTGCATCTTGATCTGTTTGGACCAACTAGGACTCAAAGTCTTGGAGGAAAGAGTTATGGCATGGTAATTGTGGATGATTATACTAGATTCGGCTGGGTGTTCTTTCTTGCTCATAAACATGAAGCCTTTTCTGTTTTTGAGAAATTCAGCAAAAGATTCAAAATGAAAAAGGTTTTAAAATTGTTTCAATTAGAAGTGATCATGGTAAGGAATTTGAAAATCAATTCTTTGAATCTTTTTGTGATGAACAAGGCATATCACATAACTTCTCATGTCCAAGAATACCTCAACAAAATGGTGTTGTGGAAAGAAGAAATAGAAGTTTACAAGAAATGGCTAGAGCTATGTTATGTGAATATGAAATTTCCAAGTTCTTATGGGCTGAAACTGTAAATACAGCTTGCTATGTTTTAAATAGAACCCTCATTAGGAAGTTTTTAAAGAAAACACCATATGAACTTTGGAAAGGGCATCCTCCCAATGTTAGCTATTTTCATGTGTTTGGATGCAAGTGTTTCATTCTGAATATCAAAGAAAATTTAGGAAAATTTGATCCTAAAACACATGAAGGCATTTTTCTAGGTTATTCCACAAATAGCAAGGCCTATAGAGTTTACAACAAGAACTCCAAAACAGTTGAGGAGACCATGCATGTCACTTTCTATGAATCTAACAATGTTCCCAGTGTTTGTATTGAAGATAGTCCAGGATTTGAAGCTGAGGTTCCAAAGATTACTAAACCAGTTCCACAAAATCCAATTTCTCATGAAGTTGCACCTGTTAGCAGCGAAAATCCCAATTCTGCAGGAGACAATTTGGAATTATCTCCTGTCGCAGCTGAAAACACTGATGCAGATGCAAATGTTGATCAAGAGGAACCTGAATCCTCAAATTAGTCAAGAAGACCAAGAGAATTGAGGTTTCTGAAAAACTATCCTGAAGAGTTCATAACTGGAAATCCTTCCACTGGTAGAACCACTCGTTCATCTTTGAAAAGAGTCGAATCCAACAACATTGCTCTTTTATCAAAGATCGAACCTCAAAACATTCAAGAAGCTCTTGCTGATTCATCTTGGGTGTTAGCTATGAAGGAGGAATTACAGCAATTTGAGAAGAACCAAGTTTGGTCATTGGTGCCTTATCCACATGGAAAGAAAGTCACTGGCACTAAATGGATTTTCAGAAACAAGCTGGGTGAAAATGGATCCATAGTCCGAAACAAAGCTAGATTGGTTGCTCAAGGATATGATCAAGAGGAAGGGATTGATTTTGATGAATCCTTTGCACCTGTAGCTCAAATGGAAGCCATCCGATTGCTCCTAGCTTATGCCGCTCACTGTGGTTTCAAGCTGTTCCAAATGGACGTAAAGTGTGCTTTCCTAAATGGCATAATAGATAGAGAGGTTTATGTGGCTCAACCACCTGGGTTTGAAAACAAAACTTTTCCTAACCATGTTTTCAAACTAGCCAAAGCCTTGTATGGTTTAAGACAAGCTCCTAGAGCTTGGTATGAGAGACTTAGCTCATTTTTATTGAAAAACAACTTTCAAAGAGGAGCCACTGACACCACTTTCTTTATTAGAAATTATCATGATCATTTTATTCTTGTGCAATTTTATGTTGATGATATCATATTTGGTTCGGCTAATGAGGATTTGTATGCAGATTTTGCTAAGCTTATGACAAATGAATTTGATATGAGCATGATGAGAGTGCTCAATTTCTTTCTAGGCCTGCAAATCAAGCAAACTGTAGAAGGCATATTCATCCATCAAGAAAAATATGCAAATGAACTTGTCAAGAAGTTTGGGCTGGACTGTGCTAAGCCAATGGGAACTCCCATGCATCCTAATATCAAGCTTGATAAGGATGACCATGGTAGAGATGTTGATGAGACACGCTATAGAGGGATGATTGGATCTTTGATGTATCTAACCTCCTCAAGGCCTGATATCATCCAAAGTGTTGGAGTTTGCTCACGGTTTCAATCAAAGCCTAAGGAGTCCCATCTCTTAGCTGTCAAAAGGATCATCCGATATGTGCTTGGTACCACTAACTATGATTTATGGTTTCCTAAGACTGATTCATTTCAATTAGTGAATTTCTGTGATGCAGATTTTACTGGGGATAGGATTGATAGAAGAAGCACAAGTGGCATGTGCTGCTTTCTAGAAAAATCTCTAATTGTTTGGTCTAGCAAGAAGCAAGCTATTGTGCCCCTTTCAATAGCCGAAGCTGAGTATATTGCAGCCTCTTCTTGTTGTTCTCAATTATTATGGCTGAAAACTCAACTAGCTGACTATAAACTTAATGTCTCTAATATTCCATTATTTTGTGACAACATGAGTGCTATTAACATTTTCAAAAACCCTGTTTTGCACTCTAGAACAAAGCACAATGAAGTTCGTTTTCATTCGATAAGAGAACATGTGCAAAATGGAAATTTAGATATTCAGTTTGTTAATTCTGAAGGTCAGCTAGCTGACATATTCACCAAACCATTGATAGAAGAGAGGTTCTGCAAGCTACGAACTGAACTATGCATTCTTGCTTCATCTTTGTTTTCTTAATAACTCTGCTAATGAGATTTTTGTGTTTTGTCTCATAAATCGCGATGAGATTTTTTTTGGCAGATGATGAGTAACCTTCATTAAGTCACTATGAAGCCACTGGATTCATATCTGAACACAATACATGATGGACATCCAGTGCTGAAGCAGTCTCTGGAACTATGGGCTGTTCCTTGTTGAAAAATTGGGGCTTTTTCATTTTTGTTGATTTGAAAAATTTTGATGACTAAGCCTTTATAAAAAGTGGGCTTTCAATTTTTGGGCTTAGTTTCAGTTGAATTTTTTTCCATCTCATGTTTGTTTTTCACTCATATTTGTTTTCAAATCCATTGTTTTTATCTGAAACGTACGAAGGTTACAGCTGTAACTTTCAATATTTTTCAAAACCACTTTAAAGTTTTCATTTTTATTTGTTTTCAAGATGCAACCTTTGCACTCTTCCACACCTATATTAACTCTCCATTACATGCATCCTCTCACACTAGTCCTTCCACTCTTTCATCTTCTCCAAACCAGTGTTCTATAAATATGGCTCGAAAGAAGAAAGCTGCTCACAGAGGCTCCCACAGTGGCACCCACCGTTCTGATCACACACACTCTTCTCCTTCACTATCACCTATTCATTCCTCACCTCCATCACCATAAAAACCTTCTCCTGACATGGCCTGCACTAAGACCACCGCTCGCCGCCCTGGCGTTGCTCCTCGTCCTACACCTCCTCGTCCTCCAACCACCTCTCAACCAAGTTCATCCAAACTCAGCTCTTCCAGAGGAAAGAGGCCTCTTCACGAAGACGAAGAGATACCCCCCACTTAGAGTCGCCATACTCGCGGTACAGTCATTGACTTCCCTTTTCGTTCTGTGTCTGAACCTAAGCTATCAAATCCCATTGCTTACAAGTCTTTCTATGCTGATTTTCCCCATGAGTCTTTTGATCGTCATCGTTATCAATCTCTCATGAACTATCTGTTCTTCTGTAAAGACATCCTTCGTCGAACTATCTGCCCTCCTAAGCTTGTCAATCTTGACAAACTCCGTAGAAAAGGTCTGAACTTTACACCTCTGTTTGCATATCAAGGATGGATCCCCATTCTGTCCATCAAGGAGAAAGTTTATCCTGACCTGGTTAAGCAGTTTTATAGTAACCTCACCTACAAAGAAGGGAAAATCGCGTCCTTTGTCAAAGGTAAGGTGATCATCATCGACAAATACCACCTAGGAAAAGCCCTAGATTATCAGGACAGGGGGGTTGATGTGTATACATCGGGTAAGTGGGATGATACCATGAATGTGTCTTACTTTGAAGCTCTGAGTGTCGTGTGCGTCAATATCCCTCTCTTAGAAGGTACCACTCCTACTCACAAGTCTCTTGGCCCTATCCGTGCCCAGCTGCACAGGATTGTTAACCAAATCATTTTGCCTCAGCGAGGCTCTCTTCAACGTGTATCCTTCTATGACACACTGGTTCTATTTGCTCTTCTTTCTAGAATCCCCATTTCTTTTGCTTACTTACTTGTAAGACATATGTATGCTTGTGTCAGTACCAAAAATGTTTTACCATATGCCATGCTTCTTACAAAAATTTTTCAGTATTATAATGTTGATTTTGGGGCCAAAAAATCTGAAGAGTGTAACTCATATATCAAAGGGGGTGGTGCAGTAAAGAAAACAGCTCGCAAGAGTCGCCAAACTGATGACAGCACTGATATTCCCTCTGTTGATGAGGATCCTCTGATTCCCCCTTCCACCTCCACTACAATCAAGGTCATGACTCGCATTATGAAAAATGTGCTTGAAGAGTTCATCAATCTGGCAGACCTTCTTCTCACTCATGGGGCCGAGCGCAAGAGTAACCAAGTTATGGAGGAAAATGCTCTCAAGAAAACCAAGGGGAGAATTCGGATTCTGAGAGACTTTGTGGAAGATATCGAAGTTGGCCTCAAAACTTCTGACAATGAGGGGGAGGACGATGGAACCTCTGATGAATCCAACTCTGATGCCTAGCTTCTTGTTATCTCATTTGCGACTATGACTTGTTTTCATTTTGGACTTGTTTAGTTTATTTTGGATGACTGTAAAGACCTTAACTACTCTGCTACTTAATCTATATGCGCTGGCCACTAACAAATTTTGTGCAGGTTTTTCTTTTTCTCCCTTGATGACAAAAGGGGGAGTAAAGAAAAGGAATGTTAGCTTTGGCTTAGGGATTAATAGTAATAGTTAAGAACAATGTTTTGTGGTGCTATATTTTGCCCTGTGATGTGCTTAATGTAAATTGTTTTGTGCTTTCATTACTGTGATATACTGCTTGAAAATATTGGTCTTGGCTGTTTTTAAGTTCTTTTCCAGGTTAAGATGTAAGCCATGATCGAGGGGGAGTAATGCTGGCATTGAGGGGGAGCTACTCACAATTCAAAAGTCATCAAAGGGAAGTGTTCTTAACTCTTTCAAATTAGTCTTTAATTTTCCTATTTTATCATGTTTGTCATTAAGGGGGAGATTGTTGAGCCTAGTTTGATTTTGGGTTAAGTTATGATGACAAACATTATTTTGGGTGGAAAGCCCAATATAGTTTAATGTGAGTGTTTAGTGATGCAGGCCCATATGTCCAAGTCCAACAAGTGCTTCAGCAATGTAAAAGAGTCAAAGCTCATTCTTGTTGCACCGTTCAGCAAGAATAAAAGGGTATACATTTGGCAAAAAGAAAAGAAAGACAAGGATATCTGTCAACATCAAGGACAGCTGGGGCTCTAGCAAAGCAACAAGACACAAGGACCCCCACTAACCCAAGGACATCAGCAAAAGCTCTGCTGTGGATCATGGTTGTGCAAAACACAAGCTTGCAAAGAGTAGTAGCAGCAAAAAAATGGAGCAGAATACAAAAGGAGAAGCATGCCAAGGAAGAAAGCAAAGAAAGGACCACAGAGATGGTGGACGAACTCCTCGGACAGCAGAGGTGGTGGAGCAGAATGGAGCAAGGACTGCATGCCAGCTGAGACAGCTCCAACATGCAGCTGGTACAAGGAAATGAAAGAGGCAACAACGAAGCCAAGTTGAAGATATATAAGAAGCCTCTCTTTATAATTTGAAGGCAAGAAAAAGAGAACACACATACAGAGCACCATCTCATACATTGAGCTGGAATCTTTTTCTTCTACTCAAGCTTAATTCTGATCTTTGTGTTATGGCTGTCTTGTGTTATTTTCTGTTTTGAGAAAAGGCAAATATGTGAGGTTCAAAAGCCAAAAGAGAAAATGCAAGAGTGATGCAAAATAGCCACTCTTTCTTCTGATGTAATTTGGGTATATGAACTAGGATTAGTTCCCCTTGCCTAGTTGGGATAGCATTGGGTGAAGTCTGAATATGTTTGATTCCCCTTCCAAGTTGGGACAGCACTTTGGGATGCTAAACTTTGGGAAGAAAGCTTAGGGGTAGATACTAGTTGAATTAGGAATTAATTCAATAGTATTGGTGTATGTAACCTGAGAATTATAGTGAAAATTTCACCATGGTTTGTGGTGGAGACTGGACGTAGGATTCATGGCACTGAGAATCCGAACCAGGATACATGCTGGCCTCCTTTCTCTCTTCTCTACTCTTTTAATGTTCTGCGTATGAGACAATTTCAAATAATCTCCTGCAACTTAAGCTTCCACTGCAACAAAGTTTGAAACTCTAAGTTTTAAGCTAACTTGATTCAACCCCCCTTTTCAAGTTCATATAGAACCATCAGTTATAAAATGGGAAAGAGACAAAATTAGATCCAAATTAGAATGAATTCACGTCATCTACCTGTTGGGACTGTCCAGCATGATAAAAGATAACAACATTAATATTCTAACAGCTGACTCAGTATAAAAAATGACACAGAAATTACTATGGTGCTTGAAAATCTATCTAAAAGGCTACTATAAAAAAATTTAGATTTTGAGAACCATTTATAAATTTTAGAGACTATTTCAAAAATTTATTCGATATTTTAGTCAAATAATATCAAATTAAGTGATACGATAGTAGAAAATTTATCCTTTTCTTAATGATCTTCACTTTTAAACTTGAGATATTAAATACATCATCATACTAAAAGTAAGGGTTATTGTTTCTCTTTCATCTTTTCCTCGACCACAATGAGATAATTCAAGCCGAAACAGTGAATATGAACAACAGTCAACAGACTACAGACCATGTATCCATTGGCATCCATAAATTTTCTCACATGGCCTTGACTTGTGGACCAAGGGTCAGTCATCTGGGCCTCATAGCTTGGCATGATGTGGGCCAAAATCGGAAGGGAATCTTGACACCTGAGTCACTAGGAAAATTTGGGGTTCAATTCAATTGACCCACCAAACAGATCATATTTCATGATTTTCAAGTTTTTTCTTTGCATAATTTTCCGTATTAACTATAAAGAGATCTAGGCAAGTATTAAGTGTGTTAGTTTTCTAAAGTGGCCTACAACCCTTAAACTTTGAAGAGTGAGTGAAGCTTAAGTTTATTTCATTTAACACTGGAAATTTATTGAAATACAGATACTAATACGAATATAAAAATACCACAAAAAATGATATAATTTAAATTTTTTATGAGATTAAAAGATATGACATATATCTAAAATGAATATAAAATATTTATAAATAAATTATAATAATATTTTAATTCTTTTAATTATATAAAATATTTAAAATAATTTATAATTTTAATAAATAATAATATATATTATTTATGAATTTATTTTAAAAATATATATTATGAATAAAGTTAAAAATTTTCTATGATTAATCATATCTAAAGATTTTTTTTATGTTTTTCTTTAGAACATAATTATATACGAAAAATACACATATCAGAACAAAAATCAAACGAACATTATATTAGAAGTATGTTCAATACGCGGATACAACTAACGACATACGTGTACTTCATAGCTCTAAACCCTTAACTTCCATTCTACTTCCTCTAAAATCAAAATTTTCAAACACACATACTTTCCAAAGCAAATATAAAGCATGAAATTCATTTTTAAAAATGGACAAATAATCGAGACAGCTTGGCTAAAGGAAAAGGCAAATGACAGCACTAATAGCAATAAAAGGTTACAAACAATAAGCTTCAGGCAGCGCTTTAATTTTGGAGATTATAACAGTGCCAAGAGTACTATTCTAGTCAGAGGAAAATTCAGAGATATGTTCATGATTCTTCTAAAGGCTAGCATCTTTTGAGTCCCCACCATTAATTATACGTATACAGATTCGGAATCCTATAATATACGGAGTACAGCTTCTGCAGAATCACAAAAATGAATATCAAGACTTTTGCATAAGCAATTGGAAGACACTGTTATGATATGAAGCAATAAAACTGTAAAAGTTAGGAACCAAAATATCCGTGGGAAAATGTAAAAAGAAAAATAAAAAGCGTGCAAATATTACAATGTGTTAAATTGTATATCCCTGATTTTGGTTTAAGATGTTAGATGCAAACTAGGAATAATTTTTTTTTCCCCTCACTAACATCAAGAAACAAACTATTGACTTCAATATTTATGTGTTATTATTATTCGTCCAAATATAATTAATCAACTGTGCTGTATGGACATTATTAATAGCTCTTATAGAATGAGAATACAAAATGATTCTATATATTAATTAACACTTAATATATTAATCAATTGTCTATGATTTTCATTGTGTTTGCTAGCTTTCTTTCATCTTTCTGTTTTGTACGGTGTGATATATTATATTTGGATGTTTTGGTTGGAGCTTTTCTGAACGGACGTGAGCTTAATTATATATAAAAAAAAAACATTATCGATACTCATATATTTATAAGATTTATTCCGATAATTTGTATTGTAATTTAGCCATGAATACTTAAGAATAGAAGATCCTGTTGCGAAATTGGAAAATCTAACAAACAGTTTTCCTTGTACAAATTCGTTTTCATCGATGCTGGGTAGTATTGCCATTAGTTAATTAAGGTTATAGCTATTGTTTGTATTGTGTTTCGTCGATTTTTAACAAATTGATGGTGGTTTGATTTTAATAGTCTAAGAGCGAAACTAACTCTTTTTTTGCAGGTACTAATTTTGTATAAGTGCATGAAAGGTTCTCGAATTAAACGAAAATTAAGATGGAAATAAATAAAAAAAAGTGCAAAAGGCTAAAAAAAGTGTAAAATAAAAGATTTGAAAAGTAAAATTGACTGAAATTAAAAAAGTTTGCATTGAATTTTAAAGAAAGCGATAAAAATGCCTTCAATTGGATCAAAGGACTTTAAACATGGAAATTAAAGGTACTGAAATATAAATTGGACATGGAAATTAAACAATGCTTAAAAAATAAATTTGCTTGAAAAATAAAGTTTTACAAGAATTATAAATGAAAGATAAAGACAGTGGAAGAGAAACCCTACAGAAATCAAACTCAAATGCAGACTCAAGAATTCGTTGGGATATGAGTGTGCTTAAGTGTATTTCTGAAAAGAAGTTTTAATCTCTATTTCCTAAAATTTACTAATATTTGTAACTCACTTCCATAACCGACCATTAATTACATGACACTGCCTTGCATGCGAATTCTTAGGTAACTTTTCTCGCTTATTTGCCCACGAACGTTATCAACAAATCCCTAATTTAGAGAAAACTTTCGACTTTTCTATTCGTGTAACTGCTCGATTCTCCATTCGAAAGACTATTTGATTCTTCATTCGAGTGACTACTCGATTTGTCAAGGTATTAAAATCGAGTCTGTGTCATATAATTTTCACTTAATGCTTGTACGTGCGTCTTTTCGATATCTTCTACCTTTTTTATCCTTCACCAATATATCGAATCAGCTTAATCTTTAAAAGTAATTATTTCCATTAACACATTGTTCATGTTAACTAGTTCTAGTATAGCTGATGTCTTTTTCGTGAAGAAAAATTGGGATCAAGAATATGAATAAACTATTGAAGCTCGAAAAAATAAAAAAGAATCACTATTTTTTTATTTGGTATTAAAAAAATCATTTTTTTATGAAAAAAATTAGAATAAAAAAATTAATGGTATTATTTTTTTTTAAAATAATATTTTAATTCTTTTTATAAATTTTATTTAAATAAGTATTTTTTAATAATAACAATATAATTGGTCTCTTTTATTTATTAGTTGTTGTTAATAATCCTTTTCATTAATTTTCCCTGAATAATATGATCAAATTATAAATAAAAATACAAAAATTTGTTAATAGTTAATTGGTAGTTGATCTTTAGAGTAAAAAATTATTACTTCTATCCATGAATTTTAAAATATTGATAAATTTAGTTATAAAAAAATAAAACTAACACTATATTCATAAAAGATGTGTTTCACATGACAAAATTATTCATACACTAAAATATTATAAAATATTTTTAACAATGTCCTTTCATTAAATCTTAATTTCATTTCCAAATACGCCATATATATTTTAACCCTTAATTAATATTATTCTCTATTTTTTTCAACGTATCAATACAAGTTTTTACATAAGGGTGGCAAAGCGGGCTAACCCGGCCCATCCTGTCAAAACCCGCCCAAATATAGGCCACGGCGACCCGCCCCGTCAAACTAATATGGGTTCAATTCGTCGATTCCGACCCGCCAACCCGCCTTTTTTCTTAAAAATATTTTTTAACAATTTTTTTTATGATGAAAGTTCAATTTTACATACTAACGATTATTTTATTTTATAATAAAGTTATTTCATCCGATTAGTTTTTTAGTATATAAAAGAATATCTTAAATTAATTATTAATCCATAAAAAATTTTTATTAACCAAAATAACTTTTTTTGATGTGAAATTAATAATAATAAAAATAACTTAATAAATAATAAGTCTCAAAGTCTCAAACATAAATACATAACAACAATAAAATAAACACATAATCCACACATAAATCCATATCAAATAATCCTACTATACTTAAAACAAAACACACAACATAATTTATAAACCAACAAAACACCCAAAAAAATCCATAAATCAACACACATAATTATCAACTTCCAAATTAATAAAATTTGAATATGATCCGGAAGTTAAAGCACTGCCTCGCTGATGAAGTAGGATTCGTGCCGATCCAAAATTTCTCAAAATAACAAGAATCACTTCGTCGGTAGCATAGTTCAAACTGGCAATTAATTTCCACCATCAAAATTTAGATTTTTTCAATACAAATATAATCGAGAGTAATTCAACCTCGGGTCTTTCTCCCTCGGAATGCAATTGAAGTGTTACACTTTTGGTTGTGAAGAAAAGGGGTTTTAAAATCAAAGGACTAAAGATTAAAGGAACTAAGAAATGAAAGAACTAAGAAATGATCAAAATTTAAATTAATACAAGTAAAAAGGAAGCAAGGTCAAAACTAGTGAAAATGCTATAAATGCATTAACGAGCCTTGACTTGGGAATGAGAATTAAGGAATCCTATCATCGTCATAACCACAACTATGATAATTATGATAAGTCAATCTCGCCTAGTCAACCCCTAACATCGAGGAGTAAGTCAAGCAGGCATAATTGACCTTAATCCGTAAGTCCTAGCTAACTTACCAAATTAATTGATAAAAAACTAGCATCAACAGAAACAAGAGTCAACTAACTACACAAGAATTATCACTAAATGTCGGACATCATGACTCTAGTATTCTAGAAACTCATTTCCCAAACAAAGTGTAAAAATCTACTCAAAATTACCAAGTGGCATTTTCACAAACACTTGGTGGGCATTGATGAGCGGATAATTTGTACGCTTTTTGGCATTGTTTTTAGTATATTTTTAGTAGTTTTAGTTGAGTTCTTAGTATATTTTTATTAGTTTTTAGTTAAAATTCACTTTTCTGGACTTTACTATGAGTTTGTGTGTTTTTCTGTGATTTCAGGTATTTTCTGGCTGAAATTGAGGGACCTGAGCAAAAATCTGATTCAGAGACTGAAAAGGACTGCAGATGCTGTTGGATTCTGACCTCCCTGCACTCGAAGTGGATTTTCTGGAGCTACAGAAGCCCAATTGGCGCGCTCTCAATGGCGTTGGAAAGTAGACATCCTGGGCTTTCCAGCAATATATGATAGTTCATACTTTGCCCAATATTTGATGGCCCAAACCGGCGTTCAAAGTCACCTTCAGATTTCCCAGCGTTAAACGCCGGAACTGGCACCAAAATGGGAGTTAAACGCCCAAACTGGCACAAAAGCTGGCGTTTAACTCCAAGAAGAGTCTCTACACGAAAAATGCTTCATTGCTCAGCCCAAGCACACACCAAGTGGGCCCGGAAGTGGATTTTTATGTCATTTACTCATCTTTGTAATCCTTAGGCTACTAGTTCTCTATAAGTAGGACTTTTTACTATTGTATTTGACATCTTGAGATCTTTGAATCTTTTGATCACTTTGGGAGGCTGGCCATTCGGTCATGCCTAGACCTTGTTCTTATGTATTTTCAACGGTGGAGTTTCTACACACCATAGATTAAGGTGTGGAGCTCTGCTGTACCTCAAGTATTAATGCAATTACTATTGTTCTTCTATTCAATTCCGCTTGTTCTTTGTCCAAGATATCACTTGTTCTTCAACTTGATGAATGTGGTGATCCGTGACACTCACCATCATTCTCACCTATGAACGTGTGACTGACAACCACCTCCGTTCTACCTTAGATTGGGTGAATATCTCTTGGATTCCTGATACACGATGCATGGTTGATCGCCTGACAACCGAGTGCTCGCCTGACAAACGAGCCAGCCATTCCGTGAGATCAGAGTCTTCGTGGTATAGGCAAGAACTGATGGCGGCATTCAAGAGAATCCGGAAGGTCTAACCTTGTCTGTGGTATTCTGAGTAGGATTCAATGATTGAATGACTGTGACGTGCTTCAAACTCCTGAGGGTGGGGCGTTAGTGACAGACGCAAAAGAATCACTGGATTCTATTCCGGCCTGATCGAGAACCGACAGATGGATAGCCGTGCCGTGACAGGGTGCGTTGAACATTTCCACTGAGAGGATGGGAGGTAGCCACTGACAACGGTGAAACCCTTGCATAAGCTTGCCATGGAAAGGAGTAAGAAGGATTGGATGAAGACAGTAGGAAAGCAGAGAGACGGAAGGGACAAGCATCTTCATACGCTTATCTGAAGCTCTCACCAATGATATACATAAGTATCTCTATCTTTATCTTTATGTTTAATTCATATATCATCTATACCCATTTGAGTCTGCCTGACTAAGATTTACAAGGTGACCATAGCTTGCTTCATACCAACAATCTCCGTGGGATCGACCCTTACTCGCGTAAGGTTTATTACTTGGACGACCCAGTGCACTTGCTGGTTAGTTGTGCAAAGTTGTGTTTATGCCATGGTATTGAGCACCAAGTTTTTGGGGCCATTACTAGGGATTATTTGAGTTGTGAAAAGTAGTGATCACAATTTCGCACACCAAGTTTTTGGCGCCGTTGCCGGGGATTGTTTCGTGTATGGACAACTGACGGTTCATCTTGTTGCTTAGATTGGGTATTTTTCAGAATTCTTAAGAATAAGTTCTAGAGTTTCATGATGATCTGTTGAAATCTGGCTGGCTGAGAAGCCATGTCTAATCTTATTGGACCGAGGTTTCAACTGATCATCACAAGAGCTTATTGATCTCTATCAATCTTGCTATTGGAGCAATGATCTGCTAAGGCTTGGCTGGCCATTGGCCATGTCTAGTGTTTTGGACCGAAGCTTTCTTTGAAGGCTTGGCTGGCTGTGAAGCCATGTCTAATTCCTGGACCGAAGTCTTAGACTAGCATTGCAATGATTCCTGGAATCCAAATTGAGAATTCTGAAACCTTCATTTTCTATTTTCATATAATTTTCGAAAAAGCACAAAAAAAAAATTTCAAAATCATAAAAACCAAAAATATTTTATGTTTCTTGTTTGAGTCTAGTGTCTAATTTTAAGTTTGGTGTCTTGCATGCATTGTTTATTTGATCTTGGTTCTATTTTTAAGTCAATAGTACAGGGAACTGAAGATTCAGAACATGCAGCAGAGGAATTACACAGAAAAAGCTGGGCGTTCAAAACGCCCAGTGAAGAAGGACAGACTGGCGTTTAAACGCCAGCCAGGGTGCCTGGTTGGGCGTTTAACGCCCAAAAAGGTAGTGCATTGGGCGTTAAACGCCAGAATGTGCACCATTCTGGGCGTTTAACGCCAGGATGGCACAAGAGGGAAGATTCTGTTTTTAATTCAGATTTTTTTTCAAGTTTTCAAAGTTTTTCAAAATCAAATCTTTTTCAAATCATATCTTTTCAATCAAATGTTTTCAAAATCAATTTCTTTCCTTTTTCAAAGATACTTGCTAACAATTAATGATTTGATTGAACATTTCAAGTATATTGCCTTTTCTGTTGAGAAAGGTTTAATGTTTGAATCATATCTTTTCTTGTTAGGCAAGTCATTAATTTTTAAAATCAAATCTTTTTAAAATTGTTTTCAAATCATATCTTTTCAATCACATCTTTTTCAAAAATAATCTTCAATCATATCTTTTTCACAATCTTTTTCAAAAATCACTTGATCTCTTTCTCACTCTTGATTTTCGAAAATCAAATTAAAGTTTTTCAAAATGTTTTTAAAATCTTTTTAATTAATTTTTGAAAAAAATCTCTTCCCCTCTTCTCACATCCTTCTATTTATGGAGTACCACTCCTCTTCAATGCACAATTCGAACTCTATCTCACTAAGTTCAAATTCTTCTACCTCTTTCTTCTATTTTTCTGTTCCTCTGACACCTCAAGGAATCTCTATACTGTGACATAGAGGATTCCACATTTTCTTGTTCTCTTCTCTTTCATATGAGCAGGAACAAAGACAAAGGCATTCTTGTTGAAGCTGACCCTGAACCTGAAAGGACCTTGAAGCGAAAGCTAAGAGAAGCTAAGGCACAACTATCCGTAGAGGACCTAACAGAAATCTTCAAAGGAGAAGACATGGCAGCCGAAAACAACAACAATGCAAACAATGCAAGGAAGGTGCTGGGTGACTTTACTGCACCTACTCCCGACTTCTATGGGAGAAGCATCTCTATCCCTGCCATTGGAGCAAACAACTTTGAGCTTAAGCCTCAATTAGTTTCTCTAATACAACAGAATTGCAAGTTCCATGGACTTCCATTGGAAGATCCTCATCAGTTCTTAGCTGAATTCTTGCAAATCTGTGACACTGTCAAGACTAATGGGGTTGACCCTGAGGTCTACAGACTTATGCTATTCCCTTTTGCTGTAAGAGACAGAGCTAGGACATGGTTGGACTCACAACCTAAAGAAAGCCTGGACTCATGGGAAAAGCTAGTCAATGCCTTCTTGGCAAAGTTCTTTCCACCTCAAAAATTGAGTAAGCTTAGAGTGGAAGTCCAAACCTTCAGACAGAAGGATGGAGAATCCCTCTATGAAGCTTGGGAAAGATACAAACAATTGATCAGAAAATGTCCTTCTGACATGCTTTCTGAATGGAGCATCATAGGTATTTTCTATGATGGTCTCTCTGAACTATCCAAGATGTCTTTGGATAGCTCTGCTGGAGGATCTCTTCATCTGAAGAAGACGCCTACAGAAGCTCAAGAACTAATTGAAATGGTTGCAAATAACCAATTCATGTACACATCTGAAAAGAATCCTGTGAACAATGGGACAAATCAGAAGAAAGGAGTTCTTGAGATTGATACTCTGAATGCCATTCTGGCTCAGAACAAGATATTGACTCAACAAGTCAATTTGATTTCTCAAAGTCTGTCTGGAATGCAAAATGCACCAAGCAGTACTAAGGATGCTTCATCTGAAGAAGAAGCTTATGATCCTGAGAACCCTTCAATGGAAGAGGTGAATTACCTAGGAGAACCCTATGGAAACACCTATAATTCTTCATGGAGAAATCATCCAAATTTCTCATGGAAGAATCAAGAGAGACCTCAACAAGGTTTCAACAACAATAATGGTGGAAGAAACAGGTTTAGCAATGGCAAGCCTTTTCCATCATCTTCTCAGCAACAGACAGAGAATTCTAAGCAGAACCCCTCTGACTTAGCAACCATGGTCTCTGGTCTCATCAAAACCACTCAAAGTTTTATGACTGAAACAAGGTCCTCCATTAGGAACTTGGAGGCACAAGTGGGACAGCTGAGCAAGAAAGTTACTGAACTCCCTCCTAGTACTCTTCCAAGTAATACAGAAGAAAATCCAAAAGGAGAGTGCAAGGCCATCAACATGGCCGAATTTGGAGAGGAAGGAGAGGAAGTGAACGCCACTGAGGAAGACCTCAATGGGCGTACGTGCACTGACCTCCAATGAGTTCCCTAATGAGGAACCATGGGAATCTGAGGCTCAAAATGAGACCATAGAGATTCCATTGGACTTGCTTCTGCCTTTCATGAGCTTTGATGAGTATTCCTCCTCTGAAGAGGATGAGTATGTCACTGAAGAGCAAGTTGCTACATACCTTGGAGCAATCATGAAGCTAAATGACAAGTTATTTGGAAATGAGACTTGGGAGGATGAACCCCCTTTGCTCACCAAAGAACTGGATGACTTGTCTAGGCAAAAATTACCTCAAAAGAGGCAGGACCCTAGGAAGTTCTCCATACCTTGTACCATAGGCACCATGACCTTCAAGAAGGCTCTGTGTGACTTAGGGTCAAGTGTAAACCTCATGCCTCTCTCTGTAATGGAGAAGCTAGGGATCTTTGAGGTACAAGCTGCAAGAATCTCACTAGAGATGGCAGAAAATTCAAGAAAACAAGCTTATGGACTTGTAGAGGATGTTTTGGTAAAGATTGAAGACCATTACATCCCTGCTGATTTCATAGTCCTAGAGACTGGGAAGTGTATGGATGAAACCATCATCCTTGGCAGACCCTTCCTAGCCACAGCAAAGGCTGTGATTGATGTTGATGGAGGTGAACTGATCATTCAAGTGAATGAAGAATCCTTTGTATTTAAGGCTCAAGGATGTCCCTCTGTCACCATGGAGAGGAAGCATGAAGAGCTTCTCTCAAATCAGAGTCAAACAGAGCCCCCACAGTCAAACTCTAAGTTTGGTGTTGGGAGGCCACAACCAAACTCTAAGTTTGGTGTTGAACCCCCACATTCAAACTCTAAGTTTGGTGTTAGGAGGTTCCAACATTGCTCTGAGTATCTGTGAGGCTCCATGAGAGCCCTCTGTCAAGCTACTGACATTAAAGAAGCGCTTGTTGGGAGGCAACCCAATGATTATATTTTATCTATTTTCCTTTGTTATTTTATTTTTTTTGTAGGTTGATGATCATAAGAAGTCACAAAATCAATTGAAAAAGCAAAAACAGAATGAAAAACAGGAAGAAAAATAGCACACCCTGGAGGAAGAACCTACTGGCGTTTAAACGCCAGTAAGGCTAGCAGGTGGGCGTTTAATGCCCAGTCTGGCACCATTCTGGGCGTTTAACGCCAGAAAGGGGCACCAGACTGGCGTTAAACGCCAGGAATGGGCACCAGCCCGGCGTTTAACGCCAGAATTGGCTCAAAACATGTTTTTGCATGCCATTTGGTGCAGGGATGACTTTTCCTTGACACCTCAGGATCTGTGGACCCCACAGGATCCCCACCAACCCCACCACTCTCTCTCTTCTTCACCCATTCACCAATCACCTCAACACCTCTTCCCCAAAAACCCTTCACCTATCAAATCCCATCTTTCTCTTCACCACTCACATCCATCCTTCATAAAACCCCACCTACCTCACCCTTCAAATTCAAACCATTTTCCCTCCCAAACCCACCCATACATGACCGAACCATGAGCCCCCCTCTCCTATATAAACCCTTCTTCACCCCTTCTTTTTCACACAACCTAAACACCACTTCTCCCCCTCTTTGGCCGAACATAAAGCCATTCCCTTCTTCCTCATTTCTTCTTCTTCTACTCTCTTCTTTCTTCTTTTGCTCGAGGACGAGCAAACCTTTTAAGTTTGGTGTGGTAAAAGCATTGCTTTTTGTTTTTCCATAACCATTTATGGCATCCAAGGCCGGAGAAACCTCTAGAAAGAGGAAAGGGAAGGCAAAAGCTTCCACCTCCGAGTCATGGGAGATGGAGAGATTCATCTCAAGGGTGCATCAAGACCACTTCTATGAAGTTGTGGCCTTGAAGAAGGTGATCCCCGAGGTCCCCTTTTCACTCAAAAAGAGTGAATATCCGGAGATCCGACATGAGACCCGAAGAAGAGGTTGGGAAGTTCTTACCAACCCCATTCAACAAGTCGGAATCTTAATGGTTCAAGAGTTCTATGCCAATGCATGGATCACCAAGAACCATGATCAAAGTGTGAACCCGGATCCAAAGAATTGGCTTACTATGGTTCGGGGGAATTACTTGGATTTTAGTCCGAAAAATGTAAGGTTGGCATTTAACTTGCCCATGATGCAAGGAGATGAACATCCTTACACTAGAAGGGTCAACTTTGATCAAAGGTTGGACCAAGTCCTCACTGACATTTGTGAAGAGGGCGCCCAATGGAAGAGAGATTCAAGAGGGAAGCCGGTTCAATTGAGAAGGCATGACCTCAAGCCCGTGGCTAGAGGATGGTTGGAGTTTATCCAACGCTCAATCATTCCCACTAGCAACCGGTCCGAAGTTACTCTAGACCGAGCCATCATGATCCATAGCATCATGATTGGAGAAGAAGTAGAAGTTCATGAGGTTATAGCCCAAGAACTCTATAAGGTGGCGGACAAGTCCTCTACCCTGGCAAGGTTAGCCTTTCCTCATCTCATTTGTCACCTCTGTTATTCAGTTGGAGTTGACATAGAGGGAGACATCCCCATTGATGAGGACAAGCCCATCACTAAGAAAAGGATGGAGCAAACAAGAGACCCCACTCATCATGAGATCCCTGAGATTCCTCAAGGGATGCACTTTCCTCCACAAGACTATTGGGAGCAACTGAACACCTCCCTAGGAGAATTGAGTTCCAACATGGGACAACTAAGGGTGGAGCACCAAGAACACTCCATTCTCCTCCATGAAATTAGAGAAGATCAAAGAATCATGAGAGAGGAGCAACAAAGACAAGGAAGAGACATTGAGGAGCTCAAGCACTCCATAAGACCTTCAAGAGGAAGAACAAGCCGCCATCACTAAGGTGGACCCGTTCTTTAATTTCCTTGTTCTTTATTTTTCTGTTTTTCGAAAATTATGCTTTATGTTTATCCATGTTTGTGTCTTGTGATCATTAGTGTCTATGCCTTAAAGTTATGAATGTCCTATGAATCCATCACCTTTCTTGAATAAACAATGTTCTTAATTGAAAAAGATAAGAATTGCATGAATTTTGAATTTTATAATAGTTTAATTATTTTGATGTGGTGGCAACACTTTTGTTTTCTGAATGTATGCTTAAACAGTGCATATGTCTTTTGAATTTGTGGTTCATGAATGTTGGCTCTTGAAAGAATGATGAAAAAGGAGACATGTTACTGAGGATCTGAAAAATCATAAAAGTGATTCTTGAAGCAAGAAAAAGCAGTGAATACAAAAAAAAATGAAAAAAAAAAGAAAAAGAAAGAAATAAAGTTGTGATCCAAGGAAAAAAAGAGTGTGCTTAAGAACCCTGGACACCTCTAGTTGGGGACTCTAGCAAAGCTGAGTCACAATCTGAAAAGGTTCACCCAATTATGTGTCTGTGGCATGTATGTATCCGGTGGTAATACTGGAAGACAGAGTGCTTTGGGCCACGGCCAAGACTCATGAAGTAGCTGTGTTCAAGAATCATCATACTTAACTAGGAGAATCAATGACACTATCTGGATTCTGAGTTCCTAAAGAAGCCAATCATTCTGAATTTCAAAGGATAAAGTGAGATGCCAAAACTATTCAGAGGCAAAAAGCTAAAAGCCCCGCTCATCTAATTAATACTGATCTTCATAGATGTTTTTGGAGTTCATTGCATATTCTCTTCTTTTTATCTTATTTGATTTTCAGTTGCTTGAGGACAAGCAACAATTTAAGTTTGGTGTTGTGATGAGCGGATAATTTGTACGCTTTTTGGCATTGTTTTTAGTATGTTTTTAGTAGTTTTAGTTGAGTTCTTAGTATATTTTTATTAGTTTTTAGTTAAAATTAACTTTTCTGGACTTTACTATGAGTTTGTGTGTTTTTCTGTGATTTCAGGTATTTTCTGGCTGAAATTGAGGGACCTGAGCAAAAATCTGATTCAGAGACTGAAAAGGACTGCAGATGCTGTTGGATTCTGACCTCCCTGCACTCGAAGTGGATTTTCTGGAGCTACAGAAGCCCAATTGGCGCTCTCTCAACGGCGTTGGAAAGTAGATATCCTGGGCTTTCCAGCAATATATGATAGTCCATACTTTGCCCAAGATTTGATGGCCCAAACCGGCGTTCAAAGTCACCTTCAGATTTCCCAGCGTTAAACGCCGGAACTGGCACCAAAATGGGAGTTAAACGCCCAAACTGGCACAAAAGCTGGCGTTTAACTCCAAGAAGAGTCTCTACACGAAAAATGCTTCATTGCTCAGCCCAAGCACACACCAAGTGGGCCCGGAAGTGGATTTTTATGTCATTTACTCATCTTTGTAATCCTTAGGCTACTAGTTCTCTATAAGTAGGACTTTTTACTATTGTATTTGACATCTTGAGATCTTTGAATCTTTTGATCACTTTGGGAGGCTGGCCATTCGGCCATGCCTAGACCTTGTTCTTATGTATTTTCAACGGTGGAGTTTCTACACACCATAGATTAAGGTGTGGAGCTCTGCTGTACCTCGAGTATTAATGCAATTACTATTGTTCTTCTATTCAATTCCGCTTGTTCTTTGTCCAAGATATCACTTGTTCTTCAACTTGATGAATGTGGTGATCTGTGACACTCACCATCATTCTCACCTATGAACGTGTGACTGACAACCACCTCCGTTCTACCTTAGATTGGGTGAATATCTCTTGGATTCCTGATACACGATGCATGGTTGATCGCCTGACAACCGAGTGCTCGCCTGACAAACGAGCCAGCCATTCCGTGAGATCAGAGTCTTCGTGGTATAGGCAAGAACTGATGGCGGCATTCAAGAGAATCCGGAAGGTCTAACCTTGTCTGTGGTATTCTGAGTAGGATTCAATGATTGAATGACTGTGACGTGCTTCAAACTCCTGAGGGCGGGGCGTTAGTGACAGACGCAAAAGAATCACTGGATTCTATTCCGGCCTGATCGAGAACCGACAGATGGATAGCCGTGCCGTGACAGGGTGCGTTGAACATTTCCACTGAGAGGATGGGAGGTAGCCACTGACAACGGTGAAACCCTTGCATAAGCTTGCCATGGAAAGGAGTAAGAAGGATTGGATGAAGACAGTAGGAAAGCAGAGAGACGGAAGGGACAAGCATCTTCATACGCTTATCTGAAGCTCTCACCAATGATATACATAAGTATCTCTATCTTTATCTTTATGTTTAATTCATATATCATCTATACCCATTTGAGTCTGCCTGACTAAGATTTACAAGGTGACCATAGCTTGCTTCATACCAACAATCTCCGTGGGATCGACCCTTACTCGCGTAAGGTTTATTACTTGGACGACCCAGTGCACTTGCTGGTTAGTTGTGCAAAGTTGTGTTTATGCCATGGTATTGAGCACCAAGTTTTTGGGGCCATTACTAGGGATTATTTGAGTTGTGAAAAGTAGTGATCACAATTTCGCACACCAGGCATAAAACCAAAACATAAGAAATTTGCAAGGAAAAATGAAAACTATAACCAAACTATTCACAAAATTAATTGTAAATATTCAATCAAGCAAATATAAAGCATTAAACATTAAATGCATCAATCAAAATTTCAAGAAACCAAAATTGCATATATAAACAAAGTGACTTAAACCATAAGAAAATAAAAACAAAAGTAGTAAAATTAAAGAGGACATTAAAGAGTACTTACAAAAAAGATGAGTAAAATCAAAGATCAAGCTTGACTATAAAATACTACAAGGAAAGTTTAGGGAACCCTAGAAGAGAAAATGAAGAAAACTACTCTACACTACTTCTACTCCTAATACTATGGAAAAATGTAAAAATAAAATTCTAACTCCTAATGAAAGCTTTTTTTCTCTTCATATGTGGTCATTTTTCCTATATATAGCACTCCCATTCAGCATCAAGCCTTCCAAAATTAGGCCAAAAGCGCCCAAAAATTGCGGATCATGTGTTTCATTAATGAATCCACGTGCAGGGACCTGTGTGTACGCACATATGTGTGCGTAAGCACACTTCGTTGAATGTTCACTTGTGCGTGCGCACAGAGGGTTGTGCGCCCGCGCATATGCTGATTTCCTTCTTGTGCGTACGCACAGGAGGTTATGCATACACACACATGGCTGTATGCTTCTCCTTTGTTTTCTTCATGTGTTCTCCCTTTGTATATGCTTCTTTCAACTTTTGCCTTGCCAATCTTGCCTCTAGGACCTAAAATCACTCAACAAATATGTCATGGCATCAAATGGCATAAAAGTGGGATTAAAATCACTAATTTAAGTACAAAAATGTACGTTTTCACATTTATGATCAATTTAGGGAGAAAACACAAAAGTATGCTATTTAAGCGAATAAGTGTGAATTTATGTGATGAAATCTATCAAGCTAAAATATATCGTCAAATATGGATTCATCAATTCTCCCACACTTAAACAATAGCATCTCCTTGTACTAAACCAAATAAGGAGAATGATCAAAGGGTAACCACTTATTAAATGCAACTTTCTATATGCTTGCAAGTATACTATATACTATATATATCTATCTATGCTATAGTGTCCTATGGGTTTGATGAAAACAAACCAATAAATTTTCAAGCAAGCATATGAACATAGGGCTAAGCACAGAAATATTTCGATGCAAACAAAATCCAAAGAATTGATTCAAGTCTCAAAAATGACGCAACTTGCAAGAATGCCTAATAAGAGGTGTGAAAACATAGAATTGAGTGATCGAACCCTCACTAGGTGTGTATACACTCTAATCGCTCGGTGTTTAGGATTTAATTACTCAAGTCTCCTCTAATCATGCTTTCAAGGAATTACTTTTCATCTAACAATCAACAAGTATTTGATGCATGTATGCAAGTATCATGAGGTCTTTAGAAGGTTGTAATGGGGTTGGGGTAAGGATAAGATGAATATATGGCTAAGTGGACTAAAAGATTGAATCTTTGATTAGCTTAGGTATCCAACTTAATTTATATCAATCAACCCACAAAAATGCGTTCTAACCACCCATTACTTCTTTTCACACACATTCATGCCTTAGTTTCTATTCAAAATACATATGCATTTCTTATTCATTTTTTTCTTCTTTTCTTTTTGGAAAAACATATGTCCCATTTTTGCTATATTATATTTTTCTCTATATTTTTTTCTATTTTTTTCTCTATGACAAATGCATATGGTTAAAGCAAGTTGATACATGAATGTGCACCTATTTTTTAATTTTTTTTCAATAAAATATCCAAAACAAACTTTTTTATTCACTACCAATGTTTTCCAAAGATTCCCCCACACTTGAATGACACACACACCTTAACCTAAGCTAATCAAAGATGCAATTCAAGATAAATCATAGTTTTTCACTTAAGGTTGGTGATGTGGTAACAATTAGAACAAAAGGGGATTAAAAAGCTCAAAAGGGGTTAACAAGGGTAGATGCAAGGGTAAGTCCATTTGGGTGAGTCAGTTTAATTCAAAAATGGCCTCAATCATGCTCAATGCATTCAAACATCAACTATTGGAAATAAAAAATCAAGCAAAACCAAGATGACAATCATAGAAGGAGCATAGCACACAATGAACAAAATTTGTAGTTATAATGTGCAACCACACAATATGGCTCAACAACTCACAAGGTTGTTTTGTTCTATCACTCTTCTATGTTCCATAAAAATCATTCAAGCAAGTTTAAAAATAATTTTTCAAATCAATTCAATAGAACGCCCTAAAAATAAAATTCTTGAAAATCTTTGTTGGTTTTTACCAAAATTATTTCCTATATGTATGTATGTATGTTGTGATGGATACAATTTCAAAATCTTTCCTAGTTCTATTCCTAATTTTCAACATCCAAAAACTAACATGAACAATTAGGACAAAATTAAACTAGGCACTATGCTATTCACATCATCAAATCAAAACTTCTATCTATAAAATATATATCATGCAAAAGATGTAAAATGCAATAGTTAGAAATAAACTATGAACAATCTAAGATATATGTACTAGAAGAAAATGCAATGCAACAATAAAAAACACTCCAAATATCTACAAGAAACATAATAAAAAGAAACAAAAAATAAAGTGCAAAGTGTTTGAAAATAAAAGTTACACCCTAAAATGGCGAGTCCTCCCCCACACTTAAGCGTTGCACGGTCCTCCGTGCACGAACACAATCCGAGGAAAATGGCTCTAAAGTTCCTCCACCTTCAGCTGGCGGATGCGGGGGCTTGGGTTGCATGGAATTTGCCAAGTTCAATGCCTTCTTGGCATCTCCCTCCTCGGCATCCTCCTCCTCTCCCGGCTCCTTGTCTTTATGTCTCATTCTTAAAAAGAATGAATAAAGTTTAATTAGGAATCATAGGGCAAGTGGCACGAAAAGATAAAGGAGGGAGCAAATACACTGTATGCTTGGAGCAAAAAGAAAACAAACAAGCATTAAATTGAGGAAGTTTGCATAGTGGTGTGGCATGATAAAAAGAATAATGAGCCGTGTGTGTATTCCAATTATGCGCGCGATTAGAATACACACAACGGCCGGTTGAAACAGCATCCACACCATCAAAAAGTAAGCATGAGTTCCTCAATTAAATGGCCTACGTTGCAAGCAATGAGTAAGCATCAATTAAGGACAAGCAAACTTATGCTACAACAAGAGTGAATTGAATGTAGAAAATATTGGATATTGAAATTATGCAAGTGAAAGCTCAAGATTAATAAAATAGCACAACAAGCAATAACCAGTTCAATGATGAAGAGAAACTACTTATTCATCCTTAGGAATAATGAAATAATCACATGTATAAGGTGCTTGTTACAAAAAGTGACAAGTCTTGATAAGAATCAAGTCAAGTCAACTAAAAAATATGCAAAGCATTAACAAGGAACAAATACCTTGTTATGTGATTATATTGACTTAAAAACCATGATGAACAAGTAATCCCACTCAATTCACTAAATTCAATATGCACTTGTTTCAAATTTCACCAAATAGAAAATCAATTTTCATATCAAATTGGTGCTAGCAACTCAAAGCAATAACAAGTACATTATTGAAATTCCAATCCAAAATAACATGATAATCATTCAAAAGTGCACAATTCTTGATTAGAATGCCAAACAAGGACATAGTCTAACACATATGGTAGCTATAACACATGCATTAAACAAAAGGTTCATTCAGGCATTTGAGCAAACACTTGGTATGCAGTGCACATATCCATCAATTCAAGCCAAAATTCAAACATGCAACAACCCATGAGTCAAAAAATGAACACTTGCAATTCAACAAACAAACAATTAAGCAAAACTTAACCTAAATTACCAAAGGTAAATAAAGAAAACGAAAATTAAACAAGCAAAACAAACAAAACAAAAAAGAGTAAAGAGAGTAGAAGAGGAAGAAAGAAGAAGAAAGAAGAGGGAAAATTGAAGGAATGAGGGGTGGCAGTGGTGGTGGCTCCGGCGGCGGCGGAGTCGCTGGAAGGATGGGTGGGGTGGTTTGTGGCAGATGACGAAGGAAGAAGGAAAGGCTTGGGGGGCTGGGTAAGGCGCAACCGGACACCCTTCCTGAGTAACACCCAGAACGCGACCTGTGCGTACGCACAAAGACGTGTGCGCACGCACAAAGACGTGTGCGCACGCACAAAAGGGAAAACAGAGCGGACGCGCATGCAGAAGGTGTGCGAGCACTCCTGGCAGGAAGGGCGTTATTACGTGTGCGCACGCACATAGGACTTTTTTTTAAGAGGGCAAAAGGACCATGTGTGCGCACGCACAGAGAGGCGTGCATACGCACAGAATGAAAATGTGCTGGGATGCTCTTGCACAGGGTGTGCGAGCGTTGTGAACAAAGAGTGTGTCATCAAGTGTGCGTACGCACAGAGCTGTGCACACGCATAGATGGCGAAAACTAGGGAAAGTGTGCGTACATACAAGGTTGTGCGCACGCACAATGCTCTGATTCTGCAACATTTTTAATGCCTCTAAGGCACCAACCATGATATCAATCAATGATTTTCAACCCCAAAACATATCATTCTTCAAAAACACGTGATCAAACATAAAATGCAACTAATTTAAGCCTATAATCAAATTAAACTAAGCTAAGCAAAGAGACAAAATTCAATAACCAAAAACTAAAAGAAAGAAGAGTTAAAAGGATATTACCATGGTGGGGTGTCTCCCACCTAGCACTTTAGTTTAAAATCTTCAAGTTGGACTTTTTGAGTGAAGCTTGTGTCATGGTGGCTTATCTTCCACTCATCCTTGGGTTTCCACCCATGTTTGCTCTTCAAAGCTCCTCCGGGGTCCCAAATTCTAGTTTTTCGGTCATCCTCTTGTTGATTCTTGCTCTTGCACTTGGATGAAAAATCTCCCAAACTACCTTTGAAGCACCCAAATGAACCTTGGAATCCTCCTAATTGAGCCTTGCACCACTTATGCTTTGAACTCCTTTGGTAACCAACATCCAATCCCTCAACAGTTAACACTCCAAGAAGCACCTTAAGTTGGTAATCCGTTTCCAAGAGAGCATATTGGTATGGGCCTATGAAGCTCATGGAGGAAATTGTCACTCATTCAAATTGCCATTGGATTGAAATCACCCTATTAGGATCTTGCATGAATGCTCTTCTTCTTGGGTGATCACCTCTTCCTCACCACCCTTTACAAGCTCTTCCCTATCTCTTTCAAACTCAAGAGTGGAAGGTTCCTCAAGATCATTGAGGGGAATGTCCAAGGTGGACAAAAAATTATTGTTGATGCAATCCACTTCTTGATCAAACTTCCTCAATTCTCCATTTACTTCTTCTGATTCACTAGTTCTACCTTCCTCCTCTTGTGACTCAAGCCTTGACTCCTCTTCTTCCACTCGAGACTCCATGTTCTCCTCCTCAGTACACTCTTGAGTTGATCCTTTACATTCTTCAAGGGGGATGTCTTGATTGCTTGAGTGTAGTAAGGCCAAGCGGTTCACCGCTTTGACTATAGTAGCTATGAACTCCCCTTGCTTCTTTCAGAACCCTTCTTGCTCTTGGAAGAATGCTTGAAGGTCTTGTTGTTCTTGGGGGAAAGTTGGAGAGCTTCACATTTTGGTGGAAAAAAGGATCAATGGTTGGGAGAAAGGTTGTAAAGTTGGAAGCTGTGTTATGTGGGTAAGGGTATTGAGGTGGTATATAAGGAGGTGATAATTCATATGGTTGGTAACAAGGTGTATAGACATTAGGATTTGATGGAGGTGAAGGGTGTGGTGCTTGAAGGTTTGATGGTTGGGGGTCGTGTAGGGGGTACCGTTCATACTTTTGGAATTGGTATGCACATTGGGGAAAGTTTGACTCGTTGTAGTATGGAGGAGGTTGGTCCTTCCTCATTTGATTCTCCCACTCCATGAAATGATCCCAATTTGAAGTCATCATACCCTACAATACAATCACAACCATGCTCCAAGCAACAAGGGAAAAAGTAGAAAATAAAAGCAAAAGACATTAGTAAATAAGAAAAGCAAACACCTAAGTATTAGCAAAAACAACCAAATAACCAAAAAGTAAGCTATTTACACTATTGACATATTTAAAACAACCAAAAACATAAGACCGATTGCATCCTCGGCAACGGCACCAAAAACTTGATGAAGTAGGATTCGTGCCGATTCTAAATTTCTCAAAATAACAAGAATCACTTCGTCGGTAGCATAGTCCAAACCGGCAATTAAATCCCACCATCAAAGTTTAGATTTTTCAATACAAATATAACCGAGAGTAATTCAACCTCGGGTCGTTCTTCCTCGGAATGCAATTGAAGTGTCACACTTTCGGTTGTGAGGAAAATGGGGTTTTGAAATCAAAGAACTAAAGATTAAAGGAACTAAGAAATGAAAGAACTAAGAAATGATCAAAATTAAAATTAATGCAAGTAAAAAGAAAGCAAGGTCAAAACTAGTGAAAATGCTATAAATGCATAAACGAGCCTTGACTTGGGAATGAGAATTAAGGAATCCTATCATCGTCATAACCACAACTATGATAATTATGATGAGTCAATCTCACCTAGTCAACCCCTAACATCGAGGAGTAAGTCAAGCAAGCATAATTGACCTTAATCCATAAGTCCTAGCTAACTTACCAAATTAATTGGTAAAAAGCTAGCGTCGATAGAAACAAGAGTCAACTAACTACCCAAGAATTACCACTAAATGTCGGACATCATGACTCTAGTATCCTAGGAACTTATTTCCCAAGCCAAGGTATGAAAATCTACTCAAAATTATCAAATGCTATTTTCACAAACACTTGGTGAGTATAAAACCAAAACATGAGAAATTTGCAAGGGAAAATGAAAACTATAACCAACTATTCACAAAATCAACTATAAACATTCAATCAAGCAAATATAGAGCATAAAACATTAAATGCATCAATCAAAATTTCAAGAAACCAAAATTGCATATATAAACAAAGTGACTTGAACCATAAGAAATAAAAGCAAATGTAGTGAAATTAAATAGGACATTAAAGAGTACTTACAAAAGATGAGTAAAATCAAAGATCAAGCTTGACTATAAAATGCTACAGGAAAGTTTAGGGAACCCTAAAAGAGAAAATGAAGAAAACTACTCTACACTACTCCTACTCCTAACACTATGGAAAAATGTAAAAATAAAGTTCTAAGCCTTCCAAAATTAGGCCAAAATCTCCCAAAAATCGCGGTTCACGTGTTTCATTAATGAATCCACGTGCAGGGACCTGTGCGTACGCACACTTCGTTGAATGTTCACTTGAGTGTGCACACAGAGGGTTGTGCACCCGCACACATGCTGATTTCCTTCTTGTGCGTACGCACTGGAGGTTATGCATACGCACACATGGCTGTGTGCTTCTCCTTTGTTTTCTTTATGTGTTCTCCCTTTGTACATGCTTCCTTCTACTTTTGCCTTGCCAATCTTGCCTCTAGGACCTAAAATCACTCAATAAACATGTCATGGCATTGAATGGCATAAAAGTGGGATTAAAATCACTAATTTAAGCATAAAAATGCATCTTTTCACATTTAGGATCAATTTAGGGAGAAAACAGAAAAGTATGCTATTTAAGTGAATAAGTGTGAGTTTATGTGATGAATTCCATTCAAATCAAACTAAAATATATCGTCAAATATGGACTCATCACTCACCTAGCACATTGAAGAATCATATCTTCACCTTCACCTTCACTTACAATTAGAAGAATACCCAAATTTAGAACAAGAAATATTTACTTAAATATTATATAAATATTAAATTAATAACTAATAATCTAATTACCATCAACAAAGCCTTTATTCCAATTACAAGTACAAATCACAGCCACAACATTTTCTGGTAACATACGACTTCTGTATTTGTTAATGACATGAGCTCCAATATTAAAGGCGGATTCCAAAGCAACTGTAGTAATTAGATACTCAATAAGTCACGTGCAATGATTGATAACTTTGGATAACAATTCTCATATAATTTCCACCATTCCAAAACATCTAAATCTTCAAAACAATCCTTTAACAAAAGTGGCTCCTCCAAGTATGTATCAAGTGGATTCTTTCCACTAGAGACCTCAACTTGATGGTTACGTTTCATCATTTTCTAGCAAAATCAAAATAAACTATCTTGTTAGGATAGAACAATGAAAATTAATAATATAAGAGAATCAAAATATGTTAAACATTACTCACACCAATAATCGCAAGTCGCTTCTTACTTGCACTTTTAGGGGTATAGGTCATGAATGAAGATTGAATACTAGGTCCTTGTGTTTCAACAGTTGAAGGAAAATTCTTGTCATATTTTTCAAAAAGCTTGTATAATTTTTTTTTCACATGTTCCACCTTTCCTTTTGCAGTCTCAGCATCAATATCTTCATACATAAGCTCTAAAGTAAAAATCTTAAGCCTAGGATCAAGAATAGCACCAAATGCAAGAATGACACTATACTTTTTTCAATACTTCTTAAATTTGTTCATCATCTTTTCTCCCATACTCCTTAAAAGTTCATCTTCACTTCTCAAACTTCCCCTCAAAACACATTGAATATGATAGACTTGTAGAAAGTACAAATTCGAAATAGGATAAGATGTTCTAGAAATCAAATTAGTAGTTTCATAAAAGGGATATAAAAATTCACATATCCTTTCAGCTCTTCCACATTCATCAATCGAAGGACAATTCTTATAAGCATGATCGGTTGCCTTTAAATACTCAAAGGCCTTCTGATACTTGATAGCACTTTCGAGCATAATGTACGTAGAATTCCATCAAGTAGTAACATCTAGATGTAATCCACTTGTAAATTTCAAACCCTGAATAGCTAAAACACATTCTTTAAACCTTATCATTCTACTTTTCGATCCCCTTACATATTTCACACTTTCCTTAATCTTATCCAATGCATCATGAGCAATTTTTAATCCCCATCACACAACAACCAATCATGCATATTTAATGTACTTTTCAAATGTTATTGGCATGTATCATTAGCAGATGCATTATCTAATATAAGATTCATAATCTTCTTTTCAATTTTTCACCTATTTAAAAGCTCCAAAAATTTTAGAAGACAATTCAAATCCCGTGTGAGGAGGAGGCATATGACAAAACTCAAAATTTTACTTTACAATATTAAATTTAAATAAACAAAGTGAACAGTTAAACATAAATAGCCCTCTGTAGTGATGGATGTCCACAAATCAGAAGCCAAACAAACTATATTAGGACTGGCTACTAAAGTACTTTTAAGCTTTTCTTTTTTTCTTGTGTAAATTTTCAGCACATCCTCCTTAAGAGTATTTCTAGTAATCAGGCCTAGAGTTAGACTGATGTATTTTACCCAATTTCTAAATTTTTTATTATCAATAATAGAAAAGGGAACATCACAATCAATCACAAAGGCAGCAAACATCTCACGTGATACATGATTATCTATCTTGAGAGCTCCCATTTTATTTTACATTTCTATCAAAGTTTGACCAATATCCTCAAAGTCTATTTTCACGCACCTGTCCAAATGACGCTTAAGTGACGATGTCCCATATTGTTTACCACCAGCCTTAAACTTCTGTTTGCATCCATCACCTTGAACACAATCTATACCATCATCCCCAGGTTCAAACTTTGTGAAATATCTCTACACATCAGATGTTGTTGCTTTCGTCTTTTTCTTTTTAATATCTTTTGCAGCTTCAAATCATTTTTCATTTTCAAGATTTTGTCTTACATTTCCACCATTAACTTTCATAGAGACAGAATTATCCATTACAGAATCAACAACTCAATCTAAATAATATAAATACATAACAATATCTAAATCAATAAGAAAATATTCAAATGATAATCAACTAGTACTACCTGCATCATCAATCACTTATAGTCACAAGAAAAAAAATTTAACAAACAGTTAATTTTTTTCTTTTCATCTACTGTTTTATCCTTTCATATAAAAAAGTTTAGTAAACAAAGATAAATATAGATAAACACAGTTCCTTACTTGAAAATAAAACACAAGAAAATAAAGATATTCAAAACATAAACAAACAAGCATTACAATACCAAATTATCAAGCATTACAACAAGTTAACAATATCAATTCTGTTTTAGCCATCACAAGCTTGATTAATATTTTAATCCCAAATTAGAGATTGGGATTAAATCAGTTCTAGCCATCACAAGGTTGATTAATATTTATTTCAACAAGTCAACAATATCAATTCTGTTTTAGCCATCACTTACTAAATCACAGAGCCACCGAGAGGCTGAGGAGGAGAAATGAGCGTTGTCAGGAGTCCGAAGGTTACAGAACTGGCGAGAGACAGAGGAGGAGAGAGGAGCAAAAGGCAAAGCAGAGGCAACGTGGGAGACTTACAATGAAAGGCAGCTCGCAGAGAAGAGGAACTAGAGCGCGCCACCCGGCCGCCGCGAACCGCGATTTGTGACTGAGGACCGCAAGAATGAGGCAAGGCCGCCGCAAATTGCAGACCACGAGACTGAGGATTGCGAGACTAAGGCAAGGCCGCAGGGAGCTCAGGGAACACCGACGAGTGAGGACCGCGAGACTTAAGAGTGAGGAGGGAGCTGAGCTGGTGAAGCTCAGGGAGTCAGGGTCAGGGAAAGGATAAAGGGTTAGGGGGTTGTGGAGTGTTGACCGTGTAGGTTGTGGGCTGTGGGGTTTGAGGAAAGAAAAATCCTAATTTTCAATTTATATCACTTGTAATTTTACTAAAATATCCCTTAAAAAAATAAGACGATAGCTCGCCCCGTCCCGTCTTGGCCCGCAGTTTTGACAGTACAGTTTTGGCGGATTTTTAAAATTTGGCGGGTTCAGAATCTCGTCCCGACCTTTCTTTTTTGACAATTTGACCCGACGGGTTTGACCCATTTTGCCACAGCTATCCCTACATGCTCACTATTCATTATCTTTCCCACTATTACCACTACCTTTGGCCTTCACTAGTCACCTTACCACTATATATGATTTTTTTTATGATTTGTTATAATGTAGAAATTTCTTGGACTAAATTCCCAAAGTGGTTCCCGAGATTCGTCCCATGCACTAATGTTAGCTCTCAGTTTTCAATTGCACTAATTAGACCATTCAGATTGAACGTTGGGCTCCATACTGGTTCTTGAGCTCATTTCCGGCCTGAGTCAGCAAGCGGAGAGCTGATTTGGCACTGCCGATGCCACTTAGGATTAAGGGGCGATGTCTTTTTTCTCCTTGGCGCCAAGTGAGAAAGATATGACATTGTTTTGTTCCCAGAGAATTAAAAAGGTTTCTTTATTGAAGTGTATTAATCATTCACTACTTCTTTTTTTTTTCTCAAAAATATTTTGCCTTCTTCTTCTCCAAAGAAGCTCGTTACACTAGGGCAGTTTTCATTTAAGAATTTCTTAAGTTTGTTGGCACGAGAAGGACGGACGCCGTCTGTTGGTAGTCGCCGAAGCAAAAGATCACCACCATTATTGTTTGTATGAGCGAGGTTAATAATCAATTTTTGTCCCAAAAAAAATTCTGGTACTCATTGATGATTCTTCATTTGAGTTGTTTTTTTTATGTCTTCATTTGCATTTTTTATTTTGTGATGATGTTATCTTGTTAAAGTTTTGTGGTTTCTATGTTAGTGGATTTCTATGCTCTATTTTTTTATGTATGGAACAGAGCCATTTTTGCATTAGCGTTACCCTTGTGAAATTGTGATACAATATTTCTGTTGAACGTGTTTAATCTGTTTATTTATTTATTTATGATGCAAATGGATGAAGTTCTGGATATAATGTTTCATCATGGGGGCACCTTTGAAAAAGGTGTGGATGGAAAGCTAGGTTATTATCCTGGTAACAGAAACTGCCTGGGTGACGTTGAAGTGGATAGGTTGAAGCACAGGAACACAATCAGAAAGGAAGGAAGAAGAATTGCGTTTAGGGTTTATAATTGGAGACAAGGATTGAATTTGGAAATTTTGAAATGTATGCCATATCAGCTAGCTGTTATAACATCTTAGGTGGCAGCAGCAGTGCCAGATTAGCTCTCTGCTTGCTGACTCACGCCGGAAAATGAGCTCAATGACCTATACGGAGCCCCACATTCAATCTGGAGGGTCTAATTAGTGCAATTAGAAATTGAGGAGGAACAATGATATACGGACCAAATTTCGGAGACCATTTTAGGAATTTAGTCAATTCTTGAACATTATTTTGATTTGTTTAGTGACTAAACATTAAGTTTTTTAAGTATGTTGTTTAAATCTTATTTTTTTATCATTTATATAAATTTTGAAATTTAATTTTAGGATAAATATTCTATCCGGCTCTAGACTTTTTCCTCCTTAAATGTAATGCACCTTAATTATCCTTAAACCTCAACGAAGCCTCCACCTATTAAGAAAAATGAACAAATCGATCCTTGCTACCAGATGACAAATAATTATTTGCTGATGTGTCAGGTAGTTGTACCAAATATCAACTCCAGGGCTAAAAACCTCTTATCTACCCCCTCATCCTCTTCTTCTTCCTTCTCTTCCTCCTTTCCTTCCTCTTTTTCCTCTTCTTCAAACCCATAATCAACAGCTACATCAATAAAATGAGATGAGCAACACAACCAGCATAAGCATCACTATCATCTTCCCCAGTTTTCAAGATTAAATCTTTAACCCCCAAATTAGAATTCCCATCAACTCCACCATCCCAAAGCAAATCCTTGAGCTCCTTGTTCATTGCATTGTAAAGATTCAAAAGCAAGTAATCAAGCACATCTGGCTGTTGAATCCATCATAGATCCCCACGAACACCCAACCGTGTTTCTCTGACACCACCACATGGACACGGTTCTCCCCTGCTTTTTTCTGACACCATTGAACATTCTGGTGACCTTCAATCCATCGTCGTTGAATCATTGTCCTCCAAAAAGCTTCATTCGCTGTTAAAATTCAGGTTGTTAACCATGTTCTTGTTGCTTTTTTATTGGAGCTATGATCAAACCTTGCCGAAGGGCCTTTGAAATCGTCCTCTGGATCACCTGAATCTACCGAGTCTTTCTCGTTTTGGGTCAAATCCTAAGACCCAATCTTAAACCGCCATGAGAGAAGTTTCTCTGAAACTAATCAAAATTGTTTCTATCCTCGAAACTTAATGCAGGTTGAGAGGAAGTACCTGGGATATAATCTGGTATGCCCCTCTTTTAGGAAAAGTTTTAAGGCCATGGAGGTGGGTAGTGATGATAATGGTCTGAAGTTCAGGAAAAAGAGGAGGGAATGAGGAGGAGAAGGAGGAAGAAAAAGAAGAAGGGGTAGAGAGGAATTTTTTTAGTCCCTGCAAGTATTTAGAGTTGATACTTGGCACTGTTATCTGACACATCAGCAGGCAACCATTTTTCATTCAGTAACATGTCCATTTTTTTAACATGTGGGACCTGGTTGAGGTTTAAGAATGATTAAGGTGTGGTATGTCTCAAAGGAAAAAATGAGGAGCTGAATAGAATATTTACCCTTAATTTTGTATGTTAGATTTTAGATATTACCGGTGCAGGTAAGGGCGAGGCGAGAACGTGCCGAAAAAGATTAGTGTGTAAGTGTTTACTATCCACAAACAGTGTTAGATTTTTCATAAATCTAAATATCGCAGGGTTGGTCGGATAGGGTGAAAACCCGCCACGTTGTCATTCCTACTCTCAACAATAGTACAACAATGACACGTCTTCCTTTACCCACATGTTGGCTACAAGTGAGGTGGTGTGGTAGTAAAGGGTTAGAATTAAGGATAGGGTGGGATTAGAATTTCTTAGGTAACACATTTGGGACAGACATTCATTGTTTAATTATTGTCAAAAATACTGTTTGTACACTAAAATCGGCCACCAAGTATTTTTGTATTTATATATACATATAGGTCAAATACAAAACACATACTCCCTGCTTACTCTTTCTTAGTGTATATTTCTCTTTTTCTGTGACAGCATTCATGGATTCTTCTCTCTCCATCGTTTCATTCCATCACGCAACCTCATTCTTCAACAATGAGAACAACATCGTTATTTTTGCTCTCAAGAAGTCTCATTGTTCCTTTTCTCTCCTCTTCTTCTTCTTGGATTAACATTTTTCACCATTTTTCAAAAGGTATCTCCACATCGTAGGTTCTCACTGAGAAAGGCGTTGACGACATCATCATCCTCGAGCCTTCTGACAAAATCAGTGGAAGAATCCGCAAAGAGCAATTTGGCAGCGTATCAGTGGAGCTCGACGCAGGCTGGATTGCCGGCATCGGCGACCGTGAGTCCAATCCTGTTTGGGAACTCGCCACCGAAACTGATCTTCAAACCTGCCTCTCTAATTACATCAATGTTTACTACATAATCTACGATAGCAGGTTCAAAAATAATTCCAAAATAATTATTTCTACCTTCTCACAGATTTAAAAATATTTTTTTTTTTACTTTTTTAACACAATAGAATTTCAGTACTTCATGCCGTTGCAAATATTCTACTATATTTGGCGTTGTTTTGTTCGTATTGTAATCAAACACGCTTCAAATTATATTATAAAGTTTTGTTATAATCAAACACACTCAAGATAATAATTGAACTCAATAAATTTAGAATTTAGATTTACTCCAAATTATATTACAAAATTTGATTATAACCAAACGCACTCAAAGTAATAGTCAAACTCAAAAATTCAATATAAATATAAACTCATGCAATAATTAGATTATAATCAAATACATTCTAAATCATATTACAAAATTCGATTACAATCAAACACACTCAAAATAATAATCAAACTCAATAATTTAAATCAAAATTCATACTCATGTTATAATCAAACTATAATTAAATACGCTCTAAATTATATTACAAAATTTGATTATATTCAAACATGTTTAAAATAATAATCAAATTCATATTGGGTGAATGTGTTCACTAATAAAAATGATAAAAGAAACAAAAACGAAAAAGACTGCAAAAATGAGATTATAATTGTTGATTGTAGAGTATTGAAGAGAGAAACAACTCAAAGCTATGACTTTGACAAAGGATATAACAATTACAAAAAATACCTATAACAAAGATTTTCCAAACAACAAAAAGAAAAGGAAAAAGAGAAAAGAGAGTACAAATTGAAAACCCTAAAAGACTAAATTAACAAAAAGAAAGGAATCGCTGTTGAACCCCCGAATCTTGCAACTATATAAATAAAGACACCTGGGAACAATGATATGTGTGTGTGAGAGAGAGAGAGGTTGTGTACGACCATCATCGCCACCACCATCGCCGGCCGTTGTCTCTGTCTCGGTCTCTCCTCCTTGCTCGACCGATCTCCCCCTCTTTCCACTATCTATCTCTTTCCGGCAACCTCCTCCACTCCGGCCATTGACGTCTTCGATCTTGTGTACGCGCCTGTGTGAAATTTAATTTTAAGTTTTGAATTTTTGTATTTATGTACATTATAAGGCTGAAATTGGTGGCTAAATTGGTGTACACGTAACATAACTCAATTATTATATCTCATCATTATTAACATCAAATTTAAAATACTTGAATAAAACTTCAAAAATAACCTCTTGAATATAATAATTAAAAAAAACGATTGAACAAATTTATACTAAATTACCTCATTTGGGGGGTGACAAACAGGCCGAAATCCGTACAGTCCAACCCACGTAACCCGCCAAAAAAGACGGATTTGACTAGAAATTTGAGACCGCCTAACTCATACTGCCTAATCCATGGGTTTTGGCGGGCTTCGACGGGGCGGGACAGGCTTCCCCGTTGGACCAGGCATTTTTTTTGTCAGGGTCTTTTTTTACAAATTTCTATAATGTTATTGATCTACAAGAGGATGAAGATGATAATTGAAGATGTTCTAAGTTATATTTTAAATTATGTTTTATGTTTGATTGATTATAAACTTAAAGATGTTTAATTATATATTTTGGACAATATTTTGCTTTGGACAATGTTAGTTTTATTATTGTTTTAAAAAACTTGGTTTATAATTATGTTTATTACATATTTATAATTATAAAGATTTTAATGTTATAAATTTAGAAATTATAAATTTATTAAAATAGTTGTGTAATTATATATATTGTTTAATATTTAATGATTCATAAAAAAAAAATTGGCAGGCTTGATCCACCGGCCTACCGCTAGTCAAGACAGAGGAAGAATTCAGGACCGTCTCACTAGGCAAGACAAGCTAGCGGACCAAGCCCGTCAACAAACAAAAGTTACAAAACACGTTAATTGCCAACAAACTACCAGTGTCAATAGATTCAACTGTAAAATAAAGGTAATGTAACTACCTAGCCCAAACAAAGGTCGAAAGATTAAAAGAGGATAAAGTTCCGTTTTATATTAAACTGACTCCGCAAGCTGACCACAAACCAATCCTGTGAAAAATCGAAGTTCAGCTCCATTATCAAAGTCCAAAGATGAGGGGGGAAAGGCCAACAAATTGCTTCAAAGAACTCAAATTTTAAATTGAGATGCCATTTTGGTGATGTGAATTTAAAATCAAGCATGCTGGTTGTGTTTAAATGATCATTACCAATCCATATCCATTTATTAAATCCTTAGCTAGTAGCTACAATCCATTTTTTCCTAAGAAAGCAAATAGACAATGAAAGCCTCGAATTCAAGTAGTGACAAAATTTATGAAGTGCAACAATGCAGAGCCCTGTTAAATCAAACATATTGAAATGAAACACTCAGATGCCCTGCTCAAGCATTGCTCGCACCCTCATTGGAAGACCATAAAGCCGGATGAACCCAGCAGCATCGGCTTGATCATATATCTGCCCACTCTCGAATGATGAAATGTCTTGCCTATACAAGCTGTAAGGGCTCTTCCGGCCAGTTACGGAAACAGAGCCCTTGTACAATTTCAGATTTACAGAACCTGTTGTGGTCTTGGTTATGTTCTGCATGAAGGCATCCATGGACTCGCGAAGCGGATCAAACCATCTACCGGCATACACCAACTCTGCATACTTAAGGGCCAAAGAATCTTTGACTTGAATCGTTTCTCGATCAAGTGTCAAAGACTCCAACTCACGTACTGCAGTGAATAGGATGGTTCCACCAGGAGTTTCATAAACTCCGCGACTCTTCATACCTACAAGCCGATTCTCAACCATGTCAATTCGGCCAATTCCATGCTTTCCACCAATCTCGTTGAGCTCAGCAAGCAAAGTTGATGGTGAAAGCTTCTTCCCATTTACTGAAACAGGTAGTCCTGACTCTATCCCAATTTCCACATATCTGCAAGACAAATATGCACGCTTTCAAAAATGTAGAATGCAACCTTTTTTTAAGCAAACTTGGAGTCAATATATAGAAAGCCAAATCACAAGACAAGTGCATAGATTACTCTGGTTGATTTGGAGCATCCTCTGGAGCTACGGACATCATGTACATATCCTTTTTAGGCTCGTTAGCTGGGTCTTCCAAAATATCACCCTTCAAGAGTCACAAATTGCATTAATCAGATAAACAGCATCATGTCATTTCCATAATATAGTTTTGGATTTATACTACATAAAGTGTAAGTTAAGGAAAATTGACAATTTACACTTTAATCAACTGAAAATACATCATAGAATAAATGTCATGCTCATGATTCAAGTTAGTTATTCACATGCTCTAGAGTAGTAGCCAAATTACCTTTTAGAACTTGTTTCATGCTTTTAGAAAGAACATGCAGAACAAGGACACGGATGAAGGCATACATAAATAGTTGGAAAGACTAGTTTACAATCCTGGAATAGGTATGATAGTGGAGTTTAATCGTGAGACATGCAGCCATGAAAGAAATTTGAATGTAGCATTTTCATAACTGTGAAAAATAAACAACTGGCTCAAAGTTTGACATCAAGATACATTTCTTCTCTATCACCCATCATAATGACTATATAACATAGACAATCCAAATCCATAACTTTGAAAATAAAAGGATAATTGATCAATGATATTTTGACCTAAGAAGTTTTCAATGGAAAGCATAGAGCCAAAAATAGTGACAAATCATTAGACATAGCTAAACTATAATGAAGGTTAGAATGATGACAACCATAAACCTACCTCATGACTAAGGTGCCAGAGGTTCCGATCCCTGCTATAGATGGATTTCTTTGTCACAGGAACTGGAACGTTATGCTTTTTGGCATACTCAATAGCATCTTCTCTCCCTGTAATATCCCACTCCCTCCATGGAGCCACCACATTCAGCTTGGGGTTCAGTGCAAAGAAAGTAAGCTCAAATCGAACCTGTATTAATTATATATGAATGTGTCAGAAGATTTTTTAATAAAAAATGCGGCATAAGAAAAAGAAAAGATATGAAGTTTTGGGAGGTAATGGAGTAATAGTAAGACATGCCTGATCATTTCCTTTTCCTGTACACCCATGGGAGACAGCATCAGCTCCAACTTCTTTTGCAACATCAACCATGGCCTATCAATAAGAAGGTACAAAAAAATATAGTCTTGATTATTCTTCTTCAATAAAAGAGTGACTATTTCATTGAAAACTAGCATGATAAATGGCAATTGAAGAGATAACATTTGAAAATGCAAGCTGGAATACTTTTGCGATAACAGGGCGAGCCATTGAGGTCCCAAGCAAATACTTCCTCTCATAAACTGCACCAGCTCGTAGGCAAGGGAATATATAATCTCTAACAAATTCCTCCTTCAAATCCTTTACCACTAATTGAGAAGCTCCACTTGCTTTGGCTTTTGCTTCTAAACCTTCCAATTCTTGTAAACCCTGTCAAAAATATATTTGTCACCAGGCATGCAGCTATTAACAATAAGCTGGGAAAAGTATATTCTTCTAGTCAGAAGTTCAAAATCTTAAAGCAGTTTTTCCGGATAACACAATATAACAAGAGTCTTAATTACGGAAAAGTGAAATCTTAAAGTATTTTCCTGATAACACAAGATAACAATAGTCTTAATTACAGAAAGTGAAATCTGAAATTCATCACATACTTGGCCAACATCAGCAGTGAAGCAAACAACTTCACATCCATAATTCTCTCTGCAACAACAAAAAAGCATATAATAGGATTCTATTAGATCACAATCATAATTGACATGGGAACCTACTCTAATGTCTTAAAAAAGATAAACATTCTTACAGAGTGAGACACAGGAAACTAAGTTTTGTCTCTATCTCCAAGCATTTATTATTCAGAAATCAGAATATATAAGGTAGAAAAAAAGGCCTATCTAGCAAAATTGCAAAATTTTAACTAAAGTTTTGTATAGAAACTGGAGAACAAAGCAACAAGTAATAACTGTACCTCAGCCATGGAACAATGACTGATGTGTCCAAGCCACCACTGTAAGCCAGGACAACCTTATTCAGTTTTCCACGTAGGCCACTTCCCTTCTCCATTTCAGAAATTCCCGTCTTTGTCTCACTTTGTAGCACGGCTTTTATAACTGCAAATCAAGAGAACCTCATTAGCGTTGCAGACATTAATTTCAAATGTCGAACAGCTCTAAATCAATACAAGCGATGATTATCTCCTCCTATGAACTCATGCATTTTCTACATAAATTATTCAGCTGCTAAAAAGCCACAGTAACCCCATTAGAAACCTAGTTCTCTACATCTGTCATAAAATAACCTTTTTAATGAATGCTGATGTTCAAAATACAAGTGAAAATGGAAGTTACAATGCCAACCGATGAACAGTTCTATATTACTTGTCATTACTTGTCAATAACTAATAAGATCTTAAGTCTTAACCGGCAGACTCATTCTGTCATTGAGAAACGATAGCAAAATATAAGTTCTTTAAGCCAAGTTCATAAAATAAAGGGCAGAAAAACAATGCCATCAATTTAGAACCTTAGATTAAGTAATCTCACCTTGAAGCTTACTGGCACCAACACTTGTTCTTGGCCCCCACTATATAAAATTCCAACCATAAGTCCATATTTAAATCGTGTGTATGTGTGTATTTCAATAAACTTGGAGTAAAATTTTGGCATAAAAATATCACCTTTTTAAGTGATGATGGCCTTGCAGCCTTCAAGAAATGACTGGGTTGATGCAGTAGCTGCTCTGCAAACAGATAACAAAATTACAAACAGTTAGTGTGCATACTTCGGCGTGTTTCCCATAATCCTCCATAAATGAGAAAAAGTATATATAAAATGAGTGTCGATTAAAAGGATAATAAACCAAAAAAAAAAGTGAGAGAAAAAAATGACATGCATAAATTGTTGTTAAATCCCGAAATCAACCATGATTCATGTTCCTTCTAACATTAGAACGAAGAATCAAAATGGAAAATGAAAGAGAAACCGAAAAGGGTACCGGTTCTGGATGATTGAAAAGAAGGAGAAGAGAGTGTAGAGGAATATGAGAATGCCTTCAGCTGAGCCATTGTTGTTGCGGCAAAGCAGCGATTTATTAAAGAAAGAATCAGTAACTGACAGTAATAACGAGTCACGGGTAGGGCTAAGGGTTCTTGTACACCACTCGCGCCTCCTTTTAATAATGCTACAACTTTCTATGGCTGGGACATCAAGTCACAACTCACAAGTGTGCTATTAGTATTAGGGAGGAGATTGGTAGTGGAGGTCAAATCAGTGAAATCACCAAGGTTGGTTCCAAAAACCGAATCCGTGGTAAGGAAATAAAAACGGCTTTTGTTTGTGGTTTACTGTATTAAAAGTTTTAACAAAGATCCAACTAAAATAATTTAATTATAATAATATAAACAAAAGTATAACTATGTTTTAATATAAATTTAAAAAATAGACAAATTAAAAATATATCAAACAAAATTTTATAATTTCATTCAAGTATACAACATAAGAATTAATTGAATCTTAATTCCTATTTGTAGTCTAATAAGATCACTAATATATAAAACTAGACACGACCAGAAATTGGATTAGAACACCAATTTTCGTGGTAATTACCCGTTTAAGAACTTTAATAAAGGCCAAGACTTTTATGTGCACAAATAACTGTACTCAAACAAATGCTTATGTATATAATCAAACAAATAGAAAGAATAATCGGCTAAATTTTTTAGTAATGAAAAAATTTTGTGTAATTCAGTACTATAGTTAATTAATGTATTTTTTTATATAGATTTTATTTTATTTTTTTATTTTAAATAATAAATCGGACTCATATATTTGAAAAATCTAAAGATATAGAATTTAGAATTTAGGATATAGTGTACAAATTGAATGATTGGATTGGGATAAAATCAAATTTTTTTTGTGTAAAGCAAATCGAAAAGTCTAATTTACATGTTCAAAAAAATTTTCAGTGTTAGAAACACAAATTTAACCCTCAAATTTGTATATTTAGAAAGTTTTAAAATAAAAATAAATAAATCTTACCCTTAAATTTGTAAACTTATAAAAAAATCGCAAATCTGACCTGAAATTTGTAATATTTATACAAAATAAAAATACACCAAATTTTTATATTATTAAAAAACATTACCTACATTACAGCACAAAAAATAAAAAACGAGAATAATCACTATATTTGAGAATTACTTGGACGGTGTTTTGGTAAATCGGGGCCGACGGTTCTAGCAACAAATTTCGGGGGTCCCAAAATTGGATAGGAGTCTACCGAACTAAACAGCCTATTAGACGCGCACACATCGAACAAAGGAGTTCTGGCAGTAGTAGATCCTCTGCAGCCAGAGCAACCAATCCCCAGAGCAAGTAAACTATCACGCTCTGGGGACCCAGAAGCAAAAAAGCGAAGCTTGAGAGCTACGAAGACGAGACCAAATAAACGAACAAGCTGCTGTGAGAAGCGTAGCTCTGAGTAACAGCGCAGCCGAGAGAGTGAATATGAAATATACACTTTTGAGGGCTCCGGAGTACTCCTCAAGAGTACTTCGAAGCGAGCTCCGCATCAAGGAAGAGAACTGGACGGAGGATAGCGAAAGACAATACTTGCAATGTTCTTTCGACGCTCAAATCAATGAGTGGACAAAAAAGTGGAGAGATTAGGATTAGTGTGCGTACCTATGATGCACGGACACTGAAACGGACACGGGACACGACACAATACGGGACACGTCGACACGCAAATTTTGAAATGTTATAAGACACGGGGACACACATACATATAAAATATAAAGTATTTTTAGATAAATTATAATGATATTTTGATATTTTATTGATATTAAAAAATAAATTCATTTTTTAATTATTTTTAATGTTATATTTTAATTATATCAAGTATTTAAAATATTTTTTGTTTTAATAAATAATAATATATACTATATCTAAATTTATTTCAAGAATATATATTAAGAATAAGACTAGACAACTGACACGTGATGGTATTTAGATGTGTTCAAGCGTGTCCGGAAAAGAATTATTTTTTTATTAAGACACGATTGGACATAACAAATACGCGTGTCAGACGAGTGTCGATGAGTGTCGTGTCCAAAATGTGTCCGACACGCGTATACGGCAACTCAGCAAAGTGTCCGTGCTTCATAAGTGTGTACTTTTGAGGAGCTTTAAGACCCTATTTATGCCGTTACGGAGTGGTGTCGTAAAATTTGGATTAGATTTGTTTGGGTGAGTTTTTAAGAAAAATCTTTTTTTTAATTATCTTTTTTTAAAGATCTTATAGAAAAATAAAAGTATTTCTATGTTTAGATATCTTATATAGAGAGATCTTTTTATCTATCAATTATGTTTGGATATAACAATATAAAAGTATTCTTTTGCTTATTTATTTTGTGAAAAATAATTTTTTATGATTTTTTTTAAGAAAAGATGTAAATTATAGTTTTTCAAAAAAGATATTTTTTATTTTTTAGTATTTTTACTTTTACTATTAAAAATTTATTAAACACGCTAAAAAATAAAAAATAATATCTTTTTTATTAAAAATATCTTTTTTATCAATTAATGACATCTAAATAGACACTAAGTTTGAACCTAGACGGAGTCGTACCCCTTGGTCTAGTCGGGAGTCGGATCCATATCACACCAAAATCATAGATATATTATATTATAAAATTATATAGAAATACAGTGTAATAAAAAACAACGTTAATAGAAAGGAAAAGTAAGTTCCAATGCTTCATCTCTCTTTAAAGTTCACAGGCTCTTCGAAAATCAAAAGCACCAAGTGCAGCAGCGGCAACGATTGACTGCGGTGTTGTGAGCTCTCTTTCGAAAGTGAATCTATTACGTGCTTTTCATATCTCTCATAAAGAGTATGCAGTTGTTATTGTTTCTTGTCTTCCATTTCTGACATTCTTCATCTTCTCTATGAGTTCTAACCATCATTGCCAAAAATCTAAATTTGATTGCAGCTCAGGAAATTCAATACCCGAGTTTAGCCATATCATCCATGACTTTTCACACCATACCAAACAGTGGCCGACAAATTCACTTTCCTCTTCGCAGCGACGACAAGTTGGTGATATCCTCTGGATTTGTGTATGAATTCCTACATTTACTGGAAGCCTATTTTGCATAGATTTTCAAAGGAATAACCTAACTTTCGGTTGATATTGTAGGTCCCAATTAAAATTCTAGAGTCTCTTCATTGCAAATTGAGTTAGAAGGTGCTCCAGCGGGGGGAGGGGTTGGTAAAACTAAAACGCCAAGGAGTATCCTGATGCTATTGTATAATTGCCCTTCTTCTCTCTGGGCCAGGTTAGTAAGTCTTTGTCTCCTTCGATTTTTGTCTGTATTATGGCCTGAGCAATTTCTGGACTGAATTGTTGGAAAACTAGTTGTTGATTCCATTTTTTCACTATAGTCATAAGTTGTTCAACCCATAACCATTGCGAGTCTAGATTAGGTGTATCCATGGTTAACAGGAGAGGGAGATTTTTAATCTATAAGTCCTCCATAATCTTTACTATACTACCTCTTCCTATCTTCCATTTGACACCCTTTTCCAAAACTTTACGACCTTCTAGTAAACTCCACCAACCCTAAAAGGGGTTGGTTCCAACCTCTGCTCTAAGAGAGGAGGAACACCTGAAGTATTTGCTTTTGTACACTTGATAGATTAACGAATTAGTTCTCATTGGCAATCTCCATCCTTGTTTTCCGAGAATAGCTAGATTAAAGGCTCGCAAGTCTTTAAATGCAAGGCCCTTAATTCTTAGGTCTGCAAACTGTGCTCCACTTAATTCAATGCATTCTGCTCTCCGAATCTCTTTGTCTCCACCAAAATTGCATGATCATCTTGTGTAACTCTTTCACTAGTGAATTTGGCAAATTAAAGTAACTTAGAGTATATATACGCACTACAGTTGCAACTGCTTTAATAAGCACTTCTCTACCATTCACCGACAAAAAAGATCGTTTCTAATCTTGAAGCTTACTTGAAACTTTGTCTTTAATGTAGTTGAATGTAGCTTTCTTTAATCTGTGTATCATCGAAGGTAAACCAAGGTACTTGTCTTGGTTTCCTACGTTTGGGACTTGAAGTATGGCTGCCAAGTTCTCTCTAGTGTCAGTAGGGGTGTTACGACTGAAGAAAATCGAAGATTTGTCTCGATTGATCACTTGTCCATTGAGTAGAGAGTAAGTATTAAGAATAGCCATTAGGTTCTGACAATCCTCCACAGAAGCTCTGCTAAATAGTATAGAGTCATTAGCAAAGAATAAGTGAGTAAGCGTCGGGCATCTACGGTTGAGTATCGAACCCACAATATCGTCTCTCTATTCTCCTCTGTGGAACAGATGGGAGAGTCCATCTCCACAAAAAAATAATAGGTAATGGGAAAGAGGATCACCCTGTTGCAATCCTCGGCATGATCTAAAATAACCATGAGGTTGTCCTTTCACAGTAACAGAGTATGAGACTGTCGTCACACATTCCTTTAGCCACTCCATCCACTTCTTGCTAAAACCCATTTTCTCTATAGGGCTTGTTTAGGCGCCATTCTCGTAAAAGATCTTTTTATAAATGATATTTTTTAAAAGATGTTTTACAAAAATAAAAATGATTTTATATTTAGATATCTCATGTAGAAAGATCTTGTTATCTATTAATTATATTTGGGTAAAATAAGATAAAGGTAGTTTATTTATTATGTGAAAAACATCTTTTTTTTTAAGAAAAAAATATATTTAAAAAAAAAGATGTAAATTGTAACTTCTCAAAAAAGATGGTTTTTTTTCTAATACTTTTACTTTTACTATTAGAAATTTGCCAAAGACACTAAAAGATAAAAAAAATATATATTTTTCATTGAAAAAAGATATTTTTTTATCGATTTAATGACGCCCAAACAAGCACATAATCACCCAAACAAAACTCCATTCTACTCTGTCATATGTCTTGATCATGTCTAACTTGAGAGCAAACTCCTATTCTCCAAATCTCTTATTCTTCAAGAAATGCAAAAATTCATGAGCAATTAAAATATTATCACTGATAAGCCTTCCCTTGATAAAAGTGCTTTGATTAATACTGATCACTTTCTCCATAACAAGTTGTAACTTATGCACTATTATCTTCGAAATAATTTTGTAAAAAACACTGTTGAGACTAATAGGTCTGACTTATTTCATAGAGTTAGTATTAGCTACTTTTGGAATTAAACAAATGTGCGTATGATTAAAAACATGTAGCATATGTCTCTCAGAAAAGAAACTAACAACCTTGATAACATCGATTTTAATTGTCTGCCAAAAGAATTGGTAAAACTTAGCAGTGAAACCATCTTCTACCGAAGCTGATAAAGGATTAATAGAGAAGACTTCCTCCTTAATCTCCTTGTTAGACACAGTTATTGTTTTAGTTACTTGTTGTTTTAATTAATAGATTGATGTTTCAGTTCCTGCAATTTAACGTAATATTCATATGCTTAAGGAATCTCCCTTCACACAGTAGCTTGATTGTTAATATTTACTAATATAGTATTTATGCCATTAACTTGAATAGGCCAATTGATTGTTTTATTATCCATTGTCTTATTTCTATGTTTCTATTGTGCAGGTAGCTTTGATCAAATTTATTACTTGTAAAATTATAAATAATATTTCAGATATTGAGAATGCATTCCTAATTATACTTATCATAGATATAATCTTTGGGGAATTTTTGTTTTGCTTTTTCTAATTTGTTACTTGCTTTAATATGTCAGATATGTTGAATAGTATTATACTTATCACAGTACCTTTGTTTGACCCTTTTTTTATGCTACATATATTGCCTGCTTTTGATGCATATGGGATGCTTGCAGGCACCATTTTGAATCTGGTCGGCAAACTTTGATTAAGATAATTATTTTTGTTTGTCTGGTTCCCGTTGTTGTTGATGCTTGCGTGAAACTTTGGGTAAGTAGGTTCTTAAGCGGAGATCTACATAGTCAGGTGAAGTTGGCATAGATTATGTTGAAGTTTGTTGCCGCCATGGATGTTGAAGCAGTTTTACGATAGAGGTCGGGTGATTTAGTGTTGAATTTTCTACCTATATTTGTGTACGAGTATCCATTTGAGCAATTTTTGAGTCTGCCAATTTTTCATGGTTAGTTTTTAATATTTTTGATGGTTTGTTATGTTATTTAAAATGTCATTGTTATGAAAGAAAGGAAATTTTTTGTGAAGTTGAGTTTATTTGGCTATAAAGGTCGGAAGTGAAAGAATCGAAGAACTATTCAGAGGAGTCGGTTTGTGCTCCTGATCTAATCGAAGATCTCCATGTTGATGGTGAAGGGAGTGATGTAGGCGAGGAAGGGAGTGAAGAATTTGAATGTTATGAAGGTTTTGAAGCAGAGTCAGAGATACATGATGAATTTGGGGATGGGTTCTATGACAATTGGGAAGAAAGGGCAATTGATGAAATTTCTGATCTAGATTGTATGAATTTGAATAAAATCACAATGGAAGAGATTAAAAATCTCCATTTTTCGGATAAGAAAATAGCATTTTTATTCTACAACTTATATGCGAAAATGAATGAGTTTGTTGCTCGAAGGTATAGGTCTCAGCGTAATATAAATAATGAGTTGACACAACAATTTTTGGTATGCTTCAGGCAGGGCTTTCGGAAGGTAAGAATATGTGATGGAATTGAAGTTATTGATAAAAAATCCAAGCCGAAGCCAGAGAATAGGTGTGGTTGTGAGGCAAAAATGTGCGTCCATGTCGACAAGGATAGTGGTAGATGGATTGTAACATACTTCCAGGAAGTTCATAATCACAAGATGCTTGAGGACACACTTACTTTCATGCTTCCAGGACATAGAATGATGAACTCAACAGCAATTGATCAAATGAATATGATGTTAAAAGTCGGCATCAAGACCCCACAGATTTATGCATCGTTTGTGTAAACAGCAGGCGGGTGTGAAAATATTCCATTGTTGAAGAGAGACATGTACAACAGAATTGACAAGTAATGGAGGGTTATAGGTGGGGATGCAAGTGCGTGCCTTAAATAGTTGCAATGTATGAAAGTAGAAAATTCGAAAATGTTTGTTAAACACCTAGCAGACAAGGAAGGTCGTTTGGTGCATTTATTTTGGTGTAATAACTGTAGTCAACTGTATTATGAAATATTTGGGGATGTATTAACATTTGATGCGACATTTCGTAAGAATAAGTACATGTGTCTGCAGGTGGTTTTTTTGGGGGTTAATAATCACATTCAAACAATCGTGTTTGCTGCTGCCCTTGTTGCAAATGAGACCGAGGAAACATATAAGTGGCTATTACAGCCATTTTTGGAAGGCATGAAGGACAAGGCACCCGAATATGCCATCACTAATGGTCATGGAGCCATGAAAAAAGCAATTGAATCAGTTTTTCGAAATTCGTATCATCATCTGTGTGTATGGCAATTACTCCAAAATGCGACCTCAAACATAAACAATCCTGTGTTCACATCTGAATTCAAGAAATGCATGTTATTTGACTATGAAGTGGCGAACTTCGAAGAGCGATGGAATAATATGGTTTTCGAGCTAGGCCTACAGTTATCCTTGGGTGTGTGATCTTTATGCTAGAAGACATATGTGGGTAACTGCACACATCCGTGGTAATTTCTTTTGGGGCTTTTGAACCATGTCAAGATGTGAAGGGTTTCACTCTATGCTCAGTAAGTTTGTGCATTCTCGGCAAGTTAAAGGTACGCTCGTGTACATTCACAACATGTTCAGATATCTACACCCTATCCTGGTCTGGAGATTCTGCCCGAGAGTGGTGCATTTTATATTATCAAAATGGATCATTCTTCAAGTGTTTGTGCATGAGAATGGAGACCTTAGGATTCCTTGTGACCACATTATTGCAATATTTCTTCACCTTGATATCACTGAAATGCCTGCAAGTGTAGTATTGGAGAGATGGTCAAAAAATACCTGTTCGAGGGTGAGGACTTTCATGGAAAAAGGATTGTTTTATTGTGATTCGATGATTACCTACCACAATTGGATGTTGAATGACCTATGCATGAAGTTGTGTGTGCTTGCTTCCGCACGAGTGAATGATTTTGTAGGCGTGACTGCAAAATTGAGAAATAAAATTTTGCACTTGAAAGGTAAGATACTTTCTCCAAATGGGGAAGGAGCTGATCCTCTGGTGTCATCTACTCTTGAGGATTGCGTAAGGGATCCTCAAGTTTTACGTCATCACAAGTGCCGTAAATTGGCCATACTCGATTATCTTGTTCACAAAGGCATACACATGGGCTAGGACACACTGCTGGTAGGAGTGGTACCCAACGGAGGGCTGTTTATGAAGAAGCTGATTATAGTGAGTATCGAGATTTATGGGAAGAGATTAATGGAGTAGAATGCATTACTTTTTCCTTTTAAGTAATTCATTTTTTCTATTATGTCATTAATAGTATTTGATTTGTAGTTGATGCTGGATTTGGTTCGTATGTCATTAATAGTATTTGATTTGTTGTTGATGCTGCCTTTGGTTGGTGCCACTTTTGTGATAGTTTAGTGTAGATCTTTTTTCTAATATTTTAGTGTAGATTGACGATGTAGATTGGCTGAGAAGTCATTAGAGCGGTCATGATGCTAGTGAAAAACATGAAGACAAATCCTGTGAGAAAGACCATTACTTGGATGTGTCTTTGTCCAAGTCATGATCGTTTCACATGACTTATGGAAGCAAGTATGTTTGAGCTGTTTTTTACTTTTCTAACAAATTAATGAATTAAGTATAGCGGTGTGCCTGTTGAGTTTTATTTTTGTTGGCTAAATTAATGACTTAATTGTGATGTGCACAATGCACAAACCACCTGGTCGCTAAATCGTGTGTAAGCTAAGGAATTGTATATGTAGCTTTCACAATTTATGATTGATGTAAGTTTCCATATCACATATTTGTGCCTTACAAATTCAAAAACCAAAAAACAATCAAGACATAGTTGAAGATCTTAACAAAAGACTGCCATAGTTAAAATGCATCCATAATACATAATCCTGATTTTACGTTAGGATTGAATTTATTTTTTTCTTATGAATTCTACCTTTATTTTCTTCTTTGTTGTCTCTTTAGTACTCAAATATTTTAAATAAATAATTATATTTTTTTATAAAATTTTTATTTTTTGTTTTGCATAAAAAAATTTTAGTTTTTGTTTGGCTATATTAAAATTTGTAAGTGTAATTCTTGTATATTAGTTTATTATTGTAATTTTATTATAATATAAATTATTAATTTCATCAAAAAGAATAAAGTAAATAAAAAAACTAATCTTAACTAATAATAAAGTCATAAATAATTAAAATTTATAATTTAAAATAGTATTAAATAAAAGAGTACTAAGAATAATAAAATAGTTATGAGTAATATAATTTAATAAAGTATATTTTGATATATTATTCATATATTATTTTGTTTTTAATATAAAATATATTTTATCTATTTTTATATGTTATTTTTAATGTAATGATTAAATATTAATTTTATTATAAAATTGGCTCATAAAATTTATTTAAATCTTTAAATTAAACTAATAAAATAATATATAATTATTTAAATTCATGTTTTTTTAGTAAATTTTTACTTAAAAGTGATTTTGAACTATATAATCCAAACACAGAGTTAGTAGAGACACAAAACATAACAAAGCATGACATAGCTGAAGCGCATCGATACTCCTAAATAACAACACTAAGGTATAATAATACAGTGACGACACAACATAACAAAGCATGACATACTTGACGAGAAACTGTAATCCTAGTGGCACTAAGGTCCCAATAGATGCTTTACAAATAAAACTAAAAATCCGAGCTCTGAGCTAAGACGTAGAAGCATGGTTGGTTATCCATTGTGTTTGCTCGTTGAATGAAGCCATTAACAAAGCAACAACAGTGTGCAATCTGACACCATTTTTCTTCATCTGTATTTTGTAGGAAAACGAGGTTTCAGTACCGAAAATAATGATCATAAAAAATGTAAAAGCAACATACCTGAGGCATCAGATTGCGTTGGAAGGCGCCACCCATGGTCATCCAGTTGAGGACCCAAATGGTCGAGGTCTCACTGTATTGAATCATGAAAAAAACACCATAGTTCTCGAGGGTTAAAGTAAATGGTTATAGGTAACACATATACCGTGTTTGAGTAATAGGAAGGCTGTTGGCGACGGCAATTCCAGAACATGCAATACATCCCGCCTTGGTGGATAAGTCCTCTTCATATGTGGACTCTGCAATGATTGCGGCCACATCATCTCTCTAATTCTTTGAATAGATTTATTATATTTTTAATTTGTCAAAATAGACTTGAGTTAATTCCCGGGTGGTATTTGGAATATACTCATTGACTTATGCTAAGCGCTTTTAGTTTTCCACTGGAATGATCTAAGCGACGATGTAACAGGGACAATATTATTGGTCGTACTTAATCATGAAGGTCTTACCAACTTTCTAACGAACGATTTTTGTTTCATAGCCTCAACCTCTCCAGTTTATGCATTCAAGTAGTACAACATGCCCTCCTTGAATGCAAGGACGATGAGGTACCAGTATCTGAAATCTTCCTTTATGGGGAAGTACACCTGTGGGTAGCAAGGGGTGTGCATGAACTAAATGCATAATATTATCACATATAATGCATGAAGAAAAACCACTAAAGCAGAGAGTAAAGTATTTACATAGTTAAGGGTGAGAGATGGCTTCATCCATATTTTTGAATAGTCGATGACGAGTTGCTTCACCGATTTTTTCTGACGAATATCTGTCTGCATAAGACACATTTGGGTCAGCGTCTATACAGTAGGAACTTCCTTGTTCACTTACATGGTGATAGTAGTGAATACCGAAAATGATGGTGGTACACATAAAAAGGTTGGCCCCTTCATGCAATTGTTGTACTTAGTCAGCATCATCGCAAACATGTGGAAGATATTATCCACTGGAATTGCACCTAGTGTTAGGCTCAACAGCTTCTCCCTGATGAGTATGAAATCTCCAAATTTCACTAACTTCTCCCTACATGGAGACAGGTTGTTGCAAATCCATCTCTGTCAAATACAAATTTTAAAGTTGTACAATAGAGTGTCACATGAACTAAAAGTAAAAAAGAGCCTACAGTAAATTTTTTTGGATATCGAATGCATAGCTTGTAGCCCATCTTTGCAGTTCTGTCAAAGAATTTTCAGGCAGTAGTTTCATCTGGTCAGGGCTGACATGTGTCACTAAATTTTTTCTTCCAATGAGGAGTTGTGAAGGAGATTTCTTCATCATGCTACCAAAAACTTTCACCCTATTACTGTTGCCATCGTTGGCCCCACCAGTGTCACTGGGAAAATTTCTTTTAAGCACGTCCCCTTGGATGATACCAGAGCGTGTCGACAAATGGCTCTTTCCATGGCCCTTAATTGATCCATTTTTTACTAAGTATCCAGGAGGGCTAAAGCTTGACTGATGCAACATCATCGTTGGTCATTCGATTAGGAGAGGTGGAGGCATCTCTGCGACTTCCATGTTCCCAATCAAATTAACCCCACTAAGGGTTGGAGAAAGAGAATTCGAGCTGACGTGTAACCCATGGGTGGTTGTCAAATTTATTGCCAATCTGTGACTAACGGCCGATAAAGCTATAGTCTTTCGTGTGGCGTTGTCGTTGATGCTCTGCATACAATAAAAGGTATCCAAGTGAAGAAGAATGTAGGCCAATATGGCCGAAGTACACCTTTTTCTTATTTAAACATATGTGCTATTATTTTAAGGGTTATTTGGGGCTAGGGAGAATTAATGTTGGTACGACCCATGACATTCAGCATCACAATTTTTAAAAAAATAATTTTTAATATATGTCATGGGCCAAACCGCATCCAAAAATATTACAAAAAAAAAGATGTGATGGGCCAAAAAAATACTATAGCCATTAAATAACACTTTGGAATCCTTATAACTAATAAGAAATAATTTTGTATTAAAAAAATTAATTTTTTATCCTAAAAAAAAATATTAAAAATTTTTCAAGATATTAAAATAACACAATAAGTAAGTAAAACCGAGCATATTTAAGTTGCTGAGAAATGAAATCCCAACTTCCATACATAACACATTCGTTTTTGTTTAATTAATTACTAGTTTATGTCTTGCCAAGCTTTTAATCCATGCAGTGGAGACATTTTAGTGAATTGCTGAAAAATCTGTTTGGCTTTCTTACTTGATAGTCTCCTGTCCCACACATGATGGAAAAAAAAAAGATGTGGAGAAGATCGTAAACATGAATCAAATACAATAGTTATGACTAATAACCAAAGGTTGTCACCATTCCTTCACGATGGTCTGCCTGACAAACTTTTGGAGCACCTAGATCTTTTGGAGCTACATCCTTTGCGGGATCCACTAACAGGAGACGCCTCCTCCTCGTTAGATATTGCAATGGGCATAGTCACGTTCTCCACATTCTTGGCACTTGCAATCTTGTTAGTGTTCTCCTCAACACAGAGCAATGTAGTACACAAAAGCTCCATGCCGACCTCAATCTTGGCATGATAGGTTTGAAACAAATGAACTTTCATGGCCAATATATCCACCACGATAGCAAGGTCCTTAACGGCAGCGATGAGCTCTGAGTTGCACGTAGTTTTAACTTGCATTGATGAAGAAACATGACATAGTTCTCAACATTATTTTTTGTATAACGACCAAGACATGACATGGATGGAAAAAATGTACTTACACTATCCGACGGCTATGTGAGGGTGGCTCCTTGGGGAATCTCAAGCATTCCAATGTCTCCGTTTGTTAGAGAAGTATCGTCATTTCTGGATATGATTGAGTGGACCTCCATCGAAGACAAGTAAAGTAGGTAGAGTATGTTTGCTTTACAACATCTTTATAAAGAAAAAATATTTCAATTTTAATATGTCCTGCTGGCTTCTAGTGGTTTGACATTTGAGGGAGAAAAAATTTTCTTCATGATGCCGATTTTAAACCTCGTACAGGCCAGGGGAGCAGCATTGCCATTCCCAAGTAAGCGGGGCATCAGTTCAGGATAAAGATGCACCGAGTAAGTTACCAAAACTATCTAATTTGGCTGCAGTTGTAACACCCTACTATACAGAATTTTACACTTAAGTCGTAAAATAGATGTAGCATGATATTATGACCTCTAAAATAAAATGTACTATGTATATTAATTAAATGAATGGAGTATTCTAGGAGCCTTGAAGAATAGGTAAGGCAAAGTCGCAAAATTAAAAGTGCAACGCTCCGAAATAAGGATTACTTGCGTGAGAAGAAGACTAAATTTCATAAGAGTAATTAAACAAAAAGTAGAAACAGAAGGTCAAGAGTATAAAATAACAAGCTCCTAACTCAGCCTACGGAGCTAAGGCTGGCTGGAGAATATTTACATATATATATATACATATCCCAAAAATCCAAAATACATAGAAAAACCCTAACTCTCCTTAAACCTCTAAGAGAGACAAAATAACAAGTTGTTTGGAGAGAAAGTTAAGGCTAAATACATAGAAACTATACAATAAAAAGGAACGCAGAAACCACTCCGCTCTAGAAGACCAGACGCCTAGCGAGGTGCCTCTCAACCTATATCTGAAAAAAATAACAACACAGTGTGGGATGAGAACCGGAGGTTCTCGGTATAGTAAAGGTGCCACGCACATAAGATATAAGGTCCTGGGAATGCTAGAGGCAATCCTAGAAGTCCGATACTCAGATTATAAAGCTTAAAGTATTAAATAGAAACCATAAAATGTGGTTTTCTAAGAGTATCTAACTGTAACTTAACTTAATAATCTTAACTCTAAGTCTTACCGCCTTTCCTCCATACCTCCATCTCCGACAACATATCACAGACAAATAAGCAGATAAAGACAAACACAAGAAGGTTACAAGTACTGCAAGTAATAAATATACATTTAACATAGCAAGTACATTTAGGCACACCCAGTTAATGCACAAACAAGTAATTCAAGTAATATGCACATGATGCATGCTTGTCCTATGGTCGATGAGTCTCATCTGTCGGTTATCAAGCCAACCCGACAAGTCTGGTTTGCTAAACCCTTGGACTGTCCCTCGTCACGCATCCCCAAGAGTTTATGCATAACTTTTTCTCATATATAAATATTAATTGCTCAATGCGGTACCATTCCTAGGAATTTATACATGCCTGGTCACCCTTACAACGTAGGGTCAACAGAGTATCGAGTTTCAACCTGGTACACATGGTGGCAAGCCACGATACTTTACCCAACGAATCTCGTATCTCAGATCGTTTGATTGCTTAAGCCAAGTATTATACATACTCATTTATAACATTCTACGTTCAATTCATCACCTTTTTAGCTTTACTTCGCTTCCAAGTTATCCTTATTTCCTAACTTCATCTAATTACTAAGCTTATTATTGTTATTTATGACTGGAAGAATGAAAATAGAGGTTTAGAAGTTTGAAATTAGGTTTAAAACTTAGAAAACTATATTTACTGGAATAGGGACCACGCGTACGCATGGGTCACGCTTACGCGTGAGAGTACGAGAAGACCAGCTCGCGCGCGCATCCCCTCATCACGCGTATGCACCTTATTTCACGCGTACGCGTGGGCGTACGTTTTTCCAAAAAAAAAATCAGCGAAGTTAAAAAGCTGCAGAATTACATATTTCCAAATCAAACTTTCGACGCGCTTAACTTACTCGTTTTAAATAATTTTTCATCCGTTCTTCGAACGGCATAAACTTCATAAACCCAATTTTCGTTTAAAACAAGTGTGAAACCATTTTGGAATTTTGGAAGCCAAGTTATAGCTCACTGAAGTTCAGCTAAAAACTAGTTTTTTTTTTACAAAACTTCAAAAACCTCAATTTTTAATTAAAACCAAATTCAATATCCACTTCCTTTCATGTATTTAGCACAAACACATACTATAACATTCCCATACAACTCTATTATCCACTTATCACATCACAATCCATCAAACTCCAATTTTTTACCAATCCACACCCTAAATTTCATACTTCCATGAACAAAAATCATCAACATCTTTGCCATACATACATATATAACCAATATCATTAATTTACCAACACATACATAACTTATATCACCAATTAATGTTATTAATGTTAAGCATCCAACATTCATAGTCATTCCAACCTATCCTATGGTTCTCTAGCCTAAGTTTTCATAGAACATTATATATTAAATACGTGAAACCTAATCCATACCTTAGCTGATTTCTGCGTATTGTCCAAGGCAAACTCACCAAAACCAACTCAGCCCAAGGTCCAAAAGCTCACCAAGACATTAGTACTCAACCTCCACCAAATACCAACATCCACAATTTTAAACTCTAATTATTTATACATAACCTAATACATATTCATAACACATATACACCCAATTTTACATATCCATATACAAAATTCAGTATTCATACGCTAATTCAATAAACTAACTAGAGTTAATAATCCTTACCGTACCCATGGATCAAGAGAACCAAGTTCAACGAATTTTGCAAGTTAATTCGAACCTAGAGAACCATAATAAATAAAATCTCAATGTGAATTCTCATCAAATTCAAAAATTAAGGGGTAGAGAAACTGAGATAAAATTATGGCTCACCTATAAAATTGTTCCGATAGAATCGTAGAGTTCGACGCGGTGGTCGCGTGGCCGTAAACGATGCAGCGATCGGAGCTCAGATGGAGGAGATATGGTGGTTGGAAGTTGGAACAAGGGTTAAGGATTGGATACGTTCTTCTTCTCCCCCTGTATGTGTTTCAGCGTGCTTCTTGCTGAATTGGGGAGAAAGATGAGCTTCAGCTCATTTAAGTGCTGGGCCAGTTAGGCCCACGGACCCGGTTTGGTCTCGATTCAACCGATTCGGACCATTCGGCCCAATCTTGGGCCGAATTCTTTGAAATTAGTGTCAAAATTCTCATTTTGATGAGCTCTATCTTAATTTAATATAATATTCATATTTCTAATTTTTTTTATTAAAATTTAATTTATTGACTAATTATTTTCTAATTTAACGTAGTTTACAACAGTAATTTGCAATTGTCAAAATCCATCCAGTCAAAGTAGCTGATCAGAGATTAATATCATCTATCGAGGAGGGATAAACCAAAGTTGAGATTTATTTTGATGGGAACTTATACAGATTGCTTACGAATGGTTATTAGTGTTGAGTTACTTAATCTTTCTATAATTTAAGAAAGAAAAGCATTAGCTGATGCGAGTTAATCCATCAAAATTATATACCGGCAAAAGAAACAAAAGCACTGCCACAAATCCAAGATGCAGTCACATTTTTGTCTTTTTAGGTACAGGTTGCTTAGGACACTGCCAACAAAACTTTTCAGACGTATACCATATTGTCGATTAATTATTTACCAAACCTTTTCTTGAATAGTTTCTAATGCACATTGCTTTTTTTTTGAAACTTTTAGCATTTATTGTTCAAATAATTCTTTTTAATTATTTATGGAACTTTTTATTATTTTATTGTTTGATTTATATTTTTTTTTGGTGTGTTATTGAATTATTATGTATTCTATTATTAGGATTATTATTTTGTAATATAAATTATTGATTTCATTATAAAGACTAAATTCAATAAAAAAGAGTACTAAATTTTATGCTATGGTTATTATTGCTATCTTTTTATTATATGATTTATTGATCCAATTAGGTAGAACTAAATAAACAAAAAATTTATCATAAATAATAACAATAGCAAAAATATAGTATATTAAAAATGAATACTAAGAGTATAAAAAGTATATCATATAAGAGTACTAAAAATATACCATATAAAAAATTACTAAAATATTAACCACACGAAATACTATAAGGTAATTAGTAATTATAACTCCGTTCTCAAATAAATTTAATAACAAATACAGACACCATCATTGCATAAAACATTACAGTTACAAACCACACAAAATACTACAAAGTAGTGAATAATTTCTAAATACAATAACTGTTGCTAACTTTGGGTCATTTTTCATACCCAAAAGAGCTTATTTAGGCCATGGATTTATAACAACTTAAGGAGTAAACTATAATTTTAGTCCATTTGAAACCACGACTACCAATGATTTCGTAACGGGTACCGCTGTATGCTCATGCATATACACCTCCATGTCAATCTGCGGCTCAAATCCTTACCAAATTTTCAACTGCATTCAATGCTCCTGCAGCAAGTGAAACAGTGGTATTCCCACGCAGAATATAAAAATCAAGCTGGAGACATCAACAAAACAAGCACAGCTTAGGCGGATTTCTTGCTACGTTGCATATATATATATAGGTGACGTCTATGGAGGCATGAAGAATGGTGGCTAAGAGTGGCCAGAAGTTGACTGACCAATACCTATTGGACACTTGGCATTTGACAAGAGAATATGAAGGAAGGATACGGTAATTCACAAGAGTGTTACTGTCAGGATATAAATGAAATTTAGACACTAAAAAGTTAGGCCTGTGTTATGGGCTTTGGACTAGGAAAAAAAAAAACTAAATAAGGCAATATCAATAAGCCGAAAAACTTGGTAGAGTCCATGAATTTTGATGATGAGTTATTTTTTGTTATCCCATATAGTAAATAAATAATAGTAGTCAAAAAAAAAAGAAAACAAATTTACCATTTATGAGCAGGAAGAAGAACAAAATTATTTGAATAAATGATAAAAAAAATTGTTAAATAGATGTTTGAGATGAAATTTTTTTAAAATGAAGTGGTTTATATTGAGATATAAACTTTAAATAATTTTTTATCCATTATATATCAATATTGGGGTTTAGATTTTAAGTTTACTTGCATATTTTTTTGTTTATTCTAAAAATTATAAAAATAAAAAGAGCAAACAAAATTATACTTTACAATTTTCAAAATAAACAAGATTATTTATTATCCTATTTTTTTAACTCTAAAATAAACAAAAGATAAAACAATAAATAATTATACTTTACAATTTTAATTCTTGCATTGAAAAATTTGGATATCATTCTAATTACCTACGGTTTGATGATTTTATTTCTCCAACTTATCAAGGGGCTACAAACTAATGCGAATTATTTAAATTAAATTAATGTCATTTGATAATAAAAAATCTTAGGCAAAAAAAATTATTTTAAAAAAAAGTTGTGTTAAGCAAATAAATCTAAGATAATTTTATTGTCAATTCATGTTATATTATTTAATTTTCAACAATTCAATTTTAGTACATTAGAAAAAAAACTTTCAATTGACACTATCAAAGGAATAATTTTAATCAAAATTGGAACTAAACCTAAATAATTAAGGTCTGCTAAACTCGGACTAAATTTTAAATTATAAATTTTAAATTTTTATATGACAATAAAAAATTATAAGTAAAACCTAAAACCTAAACTTCAATATTAATATATAATTGATAAAAAGTTATTCAAAGTTTATGCCTCAATATAAACTACTTTATTTTAACAAAATTTCATTTCAAACTTCTATTTAACAATTTTTTTTTTAATTTTACTATATATTCGAATAAATTTGTTCTTCTAATTTTTTTTTCCCTTCATCCCACTCAAGAATTGTAAACTTGTTACCTTTTTTTTTTTTTTTTGATCAAGTGGATTGGACAGCCCCCAATCCTAGGCATTAGGCCCATGTTTCACACACACACACAACACACTCACACACACTACCATGGGTATCATGGGTTCTTAAACCAACAACCAGCCTCAGCTGGGATTTGAACCCGGGTGCAGCGTTGTATGAGGCGGACAGGTATGCCAACTGTGCTGGGCCTCAGCTGCAACTTGTTACCTTATTTTCACTTATTGATGTTACTTATTTAGTATTTGGGATAACAAAAAATAAATCACCATCTAAATTCATGGACTTTACGATTTTTTTAGGCCTATTAATATTATTTTATCCCTTTTATTACCTAAGTCCAGGTCCCATAACACAAGCCTAATTATAGGCATATTGGGTATATATCCTGGGCAGCTTCTACCCGACCCAGGTATATTTGTTTAGCCATGGGCTACAACAAAAAAAATTTTTTTGATGTCCAAATTCTGTTTATATCCTCACAGTAACAATTCAGTGGATTTCCGTACCTTACTCGATTTCTATACTAATTGATTATTCTTCTTTCATAATTCTCTTGTCAAATGCCAAGTGTCCAACATGTATTAGTAAGTCAACCTCTATCCACTCTTAGTCACCCTTTTCCATGCCACCTCAGACATCACCATATATATATATATATATATATATATATATATATATATATATATATATATATATTAAACAAAGTATAACATAAGACACATGTTTTGATGGTCGTGGCAAGGGATGCTACCATTCCACTTATTTGCAATGGGTTGAAATTTTTCTCATGGTGTAGCCATGATGTCACCCAAGAAACAGAATTGTTACTGTAATAGTGATGGGGAAAAATCGTCGGTAAAGATTTCACAAAAATATCGCATTGCAAGTATAGTTTTAAATCGACAATTAAACCTCAATTAAATTTAATATGTTTGTCACTTAACCAAACCAATAAAATTAACCGAAGTATTAAACCTCGGGCCGTCTCTCAAGGAATTGCAGGGAAGTTTTTTTACTATTGGTTACGGAAAAGTATCTTTTTGGGTTTTTTGAAATAAGGAACAAGGAAATATAAATTGCAAGAAGAATAAACCAAGGTTGCGAGAACCGGACCGGTCAATAAACCGTGAGGCACTGGTTCAATAGTTCACTGGTTCGACCGGAGTTCAACCGGGGTTCAACCGGTTTAATTAAATATTAAATAAAATTATTAAAAAATTTAAAAATAATTTTAAATATATAAATTCAATAATTTCTAACTTAATAAAATTTAAAATTTCACATAATAAATTATCCATAACTTAATATTAGAGGTTCACAAACAACTTCAAACATCAAAGTTTATAACTAAAAAACTTCATAGATCATTAAGGAAGAGAAATATAGTGATATTAAGAATTTGAAAAGTGTCACGTTCAACTCTTAAGTAACAAGTTTAAAAACAGAGCAATTTCTAGAAATTTGGGTAGCAAGTAGCAGCAAAATATAAGCACATGAATCCAAAAATTGCAATTAACATGAGAAAAGCATGGATTGCATGTACAGAGGCAGCATCAAACTTAATTTCACAAGTATAGTTCGGCAGGGCAGCAGGTAGAATAAGGTCACATGAAACAGAAACAACACAGTAATGATCACACCAACATCATTCAGCAAACAAGCAGTATTAAGCCATGTTGGATAATCAAGAACGGAGCAATTATCAGGCCTAGAATCCTCTAACCAAAACCTAGCTACCTAACAGCATATATATCTATCTATTCTAACAAACAGAATTATTAAGAACTCCACAGAACATGAACTCCTCCTCTTAGAATCCATAGTATGAGCAAGTGAAGGCTCCAGCAGCTGATCATGGAGTAGAGTTCCATGCCATTCAACCATTCATACACAACTTTCCCTACCAATGGACCGTATAACACATACTGTATTTATCAAATTGAAAACACACAAGTAGTTAGACTTGTTCTATTTACATAACAGATGCATCACATAATATAATATACCTTGAATAATCCAAAATTCTCCCATGGCCAGCTTGATAAAGGAGCACTACCCATTTCACTGCACTAGGTTCTGCTAGTTTAAGATATTTACAAACCTTGTTAATGTATGTATGGTATCTTTCTTCTGAGGAAAAACTCTTACTTTTGTAGCTTTCTTTTCTTTCTGTATTCTCCTAAAGCTGAATAAAGCCCCAAAAAACTATGGCAGCCAAGGAGCAGAAACTGGAAAAGATCCCAAAACCAAATAATAATGATAACATCAGAGAAGAATGAAAGAAAACAAAAAAGAACCAAATTATTTTTTGTTTCAATTGGGGATCTCTTACAATCACCACGTTTGAGCTACAACTAGAAGCATTTATTCCTACATCACCTATTTATAAAGGCATATCAAACTAGTGTATGTGTGTATCAAGTTAGTTCAATGCCCCCTGGCCCCTGGCCCCCTCCTCATACATGTCTCTTTCTCATCATTCATACCAATTTCTTAATTATATATTATGATTAATCAGCAATCTAACTAAAATTAATAACAGAATTAATAAAAAAAGTAAAGAAACAGAGCAGGAAGCAGGGATAGGCCAGGGGACCTGGTATGTAGCAGAGACAGACTAGGAAATGGAAAGGAAAAGAAGAGCAGAAGTAGTGCCGCCCAGAGTTGGTGGTGGCCGGCTGACCTCGTGGCGGAACAGAGAGCGGCGCGAGCGGCGGAACAATGCAGGGCAGAGAGATTCAGCTTCTCTCTGTAGCAGTGACGAGAGCTGAGTGGGGGCAGAAGCGTTCGAAGGGAAAAGGAGAGGCGAGAAGAGAAGAGGTAAGGTAAGAATGGTGGTCAGCTTTCCGGACGATGGGTAGCCAGAGACTGCTATTGTTGGCTGAGAGCGAGACAAGGAGGAGATGAGGAGGCGGGGGCTGCTGGGGCCTAGTTGAGAGAGAGAGAGAGGGAAGTAGCACCGTAGTGGGTTAGGGATTTGGGTGAGTGAGACTGATGAGAGGGAGGGAGAAGGGAGAAGGGAGAAGGGATGCCGTGGTAGTTGCTGGGAGCTGATGTTGATGGCGGTATTTTCTCTCAAAGGTTAGGGATTTGGTTGGAATGTGAGAGTGAGACAGAAGGGAGAGGGTCGGGTGTTTTGGGTGGTGGGGTTTTTACGTTTTTTTTTAGAACTGGTTTTTGACCCGGCCGGTTCATCTGGTTCACTGGTTAACCACCGGTTCAGCCGGTTTTTAAATCGGTTTTTTGCAAGACAGTTTTGCATGTCAACTGGACTGGCTATAAGACCGGTTCCCGGTTAATCCGGTCGAACTGGCCGGTCCGGTACGGTTTTCAGAACCATGGAATAAACTAATAATTAAGTAAGCTCTTAGCAAGGAAAGAAAATTAGAAGTCATATCCTAATTATCATTATCAATTGTGATGGTAATTGCCTTTTGCTTTCACTTAGTTAACCTCTAACAATAAAGGTAAGTCAAGTGAGCAAAATCAACTTAGGTTCACAAGTCCTAATTAAAGACTAGATTTAGTGAAGGCTAAGCCAACTAGCAAGTCTCAATTACCAATCAACAAAAGACTTTTGATAACTCAAGAGTCTCTAAATAATCAATCAAAGTTAAGAACATAAAAATCTAAATTAAAATCCTCCCAACCATTTTATCAAACACTTGGAAGGCACAAAATAAAAACATGGAAAACTAACAAAGGAATGTAAAATCTAAGACCAATAATTGCAAGGAATCAATAATAACAAATGGAGAGAGAAGCAATAAATATGAAATACCTCAAATTGCATTAAAAAGGAAATTGAATCTAACATGGAGAATTCATAAACTAAATTGGAAAAATAGAGAAATCAACAAGAGGAATAGATGAACTAAAGTACTAGAATAAATAAAAGTAGAAGAAAAACTAAATTAAAGGAACATTGAACCTGAATTTGAGAAGAAATTAAAAGAGAAACCCTAAAACCTAGAGAGAGGAGAGAGCCTCTCTCTAGAAAACTACATCTAAATATAAAATTATGCGAATGAGAAGTGTCACCCTGATTCCCCCACTCTGTAGCCTCTAATCTGTGTTTTTGGGCTTGAAACTGGGCCAAAAACAGCCCAAAAATTGCCCCCAGTGATTTCTGATACGTCTAGCACATGACTCTGTCACGTGTATGCGTCGTTGCCCATGCGTACGCGTCGCTGAACTTTCGCAAGGTCACGCGTACGCGTGATCCACGCATGCGCGTCACCTAACTGCATGGCAACTATGACAAATTACATATCATTTTGAAGCCCCGGATGTTAGCTTTACAACACAACTGGAACTGCCTCATTCGAACCTCTATAGCTCAAGTTATGATTGATTTAGTACGAAGAGGTCAAGATTGACAACTTAGCAATTCCTTCAATTTCTTGTATTCCTTCCACTTTTGCATGCTTCCTTTCCATCCTCTAAGCCATTCCTTCCCTATAAATTTTGAAAATACTTAACAAACATATCACGACATCGAATGGTAATAAGAGAGGATTCAAATTATCAAATTTAAGGTCAAAGAAGCATATTTTCAATCAAAGAACAATTAGGAAGGAAAATATAAAACATGCAAATTCGATGAATAAGTGTGAGAATAATGTATAAAATCCACTAAAGTAAGCACAAGATAAACCGTAAAATAGCGGTTTATCAAACAGACAACAGACCTATCATCATATGACAATATATTCCGTTAATGGGAACTAATGAAATTCTAATGACCATGAGGAAAGACCTTGTATTGCAGTTGGGGATTCCTTGGCCTCTACGGATTGGCTAGTCAGCAAGTTTTCTAGGAGTGTAAACTGCAGCAGGTCATTAACCTGGAGAAGTCATCACTTCATAAAGCCTCCCAAGCTAGAAATAAAAAACCAATGACTAGTCTTAACCACAAACTCTACGTTCTATTTAGAAGAAATACAAACAAACTATTTATCGTTTACCATTGTCTGGTTAAGTTTCTCCGTTCCAATGACCATGTTCAGCTCTAGCCACGAGTCCAGTAAGTAAGCACATTGGTTAGGGAAGTCAACAACCATACACCACCAGTGCATGAAGATGTTTTCTAGAGGAATGAATATCTAACACAATGACACGTTAAAACCATTATCCCTAGTGTGCAACCGCAAATTTTAAGATACTAATTATTCGTTCAAAGGACTCTAGAGTGATAGAAGTTTAAAAAATATTTTTGGGGTAATTGAAAATATCCACATAAAAGTCTAATAATAATATTTTTATTAAATTATAATTAATAAATAAAATTATTTTTAATTTTAGGATCAAATAAGACAATGAATAAATAAGTTTTCTAATATAAATAAAAAAGTATTCAATAAATAATTACGGTTTTTATTATTCACAAGGAATACGACAAGAAATTTATTGCAGTCTTTTGAATCAGAAAAAAAAGTTTCACTTTTCTTAAATATAATTTTAAATCTAACTTCAAACAAATATCCACCAACTTATTTTTAAAGGTTGGCAATGCTAGTTTCAAAAAATTATTTCAATCTCTACGTAAAGACTACTTACTATTATTCACTTGAGATGATACAATATATCGAGTCCATGATAAATATGAGACTTCAATTCAGATCATCCTAGTTTGAAAATTAGTTATTACTCACGTGATCAAGATATCTTCTTGGTTTGACCCAGAATATGACATAGGTTTCAATGAGCTCCTCCCTTGATACACCTCGGATCACGTCATCCTTATTAAAAACACAACACATTATCAGACACTCCACGGATAATAGTCAAATTAGTGTTGTGGTTAGACACATCTTCTCCAACATCACTCACAACAAATTTGGGAGGAAGAATCCAGTAATGTGCATGTCTCAGGTGTTTATCGAGCATGCATTCTGCATCGCAACCATTTCAACAACCCTACCATCAATCTCATGGCCGGGCATGAGAGATTGAATCTAACGCCTGGTCAGGCGATACTCGCACATCCTAACTAGGGTCTCACTGCATGAAATGATACTCCGATTAGTAGTGGCCTCTTTTAATACAATAAAGGTGTTAACAGATCATATAATAAAATTCAACTCGGTTAGCTACACATAACTTACTCTAAAAGGTGCCCATCAGAAAACAAAAATTTGAATAGCACAGTATCAGCCCGATTAAGGCCCATATCGTGATGAGTCTTGAAGTTTCTCTTCGTACTCTTCTGCCACAAGGTCCCACAATCAACAAATGAGGAACTTCAACGTAAAGGTAGCACAACGACGACATCAACAAAACTTAGTCGAGTCACTTTAGAACAAAAAGCTCCTCTGGAACGCTTGGCAGGGGCTGATGCAGTTCCCCTAAGTGTATGAAATAGCCTCCTATTCTTCCTCATGGGAGCTGTTAATTGTCCGCCTCGTTCATCCTCGTTGGAGTCGGGGGCAGTCAAGTTAGCGATATCACTAGCATTAATACCCCATTATGTTAGATTTTTCGGAACATTCGGTTGAAGAATGTCAAGAATGTATTCAGACATGTCCTCATGTAGTTGTGACGACAACAAAACGCTGTTGCCATCTCCGTCACTCTTGGAATAAACTATTATATGAAGTGAATACTCATGAGACCTACAAAGGAGACAACCAGAACATCATACAAGAACAATGTCACCCTAGTTTACCTACATGTAGCAAAACTACTCAACTTATTATTCATGTACAAAAATGACACCTATTAGGAGCGGTCATGGACCTCTTCAATGTTTACATGTGCAACTATCACAATATTATGAATTAATGAAGGTTGCAATGCTAGAGGTTTATGTTATAGTATATAAAAAATGATTTTTCCTCCATATCTTTTTCCACCAAAGTATACTTCGTTGTTAAGATCTTTTGTCTCCGTATGCAGACAAACAAAAACCGGAGCAAACCTTCCTGAGCAACCACTGACTATGGACTGTATCAGACAAATGTTTTCTTAGTTCCTAGAAGCTTTAGGAGGTGTCTTATTTAACGAATTTATTTAAATATTTGTGAAGCCATGAAAGAATTAAATTTTCTCATTAATTATTCCACCTAACTATACCCTCGATTATCCTTTATAAGAATGGAAAGTCCCTCCAAGGGTAACAATTCCACAAACAATTTGCATCAAATTTTCACCAATCATGGTGAGACAAAACAAGAAAGTCTATGTAGTTTTTCGTGAGAAAAATCCAGGAATTTATACAACTTGGCCGGCATGCCATGCACAAGTTGATGGGTTCAATGGTAACTCATACCAATCCTTTAAAAATATTGATGATGCAAGAATAGCTTGGGCTGAATATATCGGCCAATCCTTTAATATATAATATCTTGTGAATACTTAGGCTAGATGACCATATAGAATAGGGTGGAAAGATTAAGCGTGTTAAATGCTTAGTGCTTGTGATAGTAAATGATAATATGGTTTGAGCATGTGATGGTGTTTAATTGATTATATTGGAAATGGAATGATGAATTAGGGTATGGTAATGATTGATGAAATGGTGATCATGAAGGTGTATATATATGATTGTATGTTGATGATTGTTGGAAAATTTATGAAGTTTATGTATAGGGTTTATAAAAATGAGGTATGGTGAGTGATGGGAAGGTGTGGTATCTTATTAGTGTGATATGGGTTGTTTTATGCTGTACATATGTTTAGGAAGTTGTGTTTGAATTTGGTTTTTAATGAAGATTGAGGTTTTGAGGTTTTGTGTAAAGTTGGTTTTTAGACGAATTTTGGCAAGTCATAACTCGGCTTCTGGACTCTCAAATGATTTCAAATTGGTTTTATATGAAAGTTGGGTCTGAGAAGTTTATGTCGTTCAAATAACGGAAGAAAAATAATTTAAAATGGAAAAGTTATGCGCGTCGAAAATTTAAGGTCCAAAATGGAAATCCTGCAGCTTTTTCGAACTTAGTTAAAAATTTTCACAAAACATATGCCAACACGTACTCGTGGCCCATGTATACGCGTGACCTGGGATTTTTGCGTACCTGAACCACCCTTACGCAACCATGCGGTTCTGTTTGACACGCATGCGTACACGTAAAAGGGGATGCGTACGCGAAATAGGCCAAGATGTACGCCCATGCGTACGCGTGACCCGGGCTGTCTGCGTACGCGAAACTCCTCGTACGCAGCCAGACGATTCTGCCTGGTTTGCATGTGTTGCTACTGTTCAACGACGTTTTCTTTGTCTCTTAGATAGCTGCAATGAGAACTCCTCGAAACTTGGGCCTGGACATAAAACCTGCAAAAGAGACTCCGATACTCAAGTCAGCAAAATATTTTTCAAGAGTTAAAACAAATAAGACTATGAGTTCTTGATTTTTTTTCTTGTGTCGAATAGTCTTGTTTGTGCTCGTGTTTAAAGTTGTTTAGTGTAAGCAACTACTTGTTTTATTTCCAAGATTATATGCGGATTCTGGAGAGGTGGCAGCCCATATCCTTGGTCAAATATTATTTAAATCATTTGAATGCATTTCGAGGTATAACTGCTTTTTTTCCCGATATAAGAGGTAAGGATCAGGTTAAATTTCACCTTCTATAATTTCAACACTGTTAAAGCGTTAACATAACATTGTGCCACTATAATTTGAAGGTGAAGTTTATGGTATAGAATGCAATTATTTTCTACACATAAAATTTTCGTGAAAACTCTTAAAAATAAACACTTATTGTACTGCAGTCTGTGTCTAACCAGGTGTTGCAGTCTCTTAATTAATCAACCAGATAGTTTGTAGTGATTGTTTTTTTGCTTTAATTGAGATTAATTTTTAAGCGAAAGTGTTAATTAGGTGGGATAATATTTTTGTACTAGGCCAATAATTAAAAATTGGACAATACTTAAATTTGGGCCAAAATAATCATTTTAGGTCCTTTAATATATGGTATAACCTTTTAGATTTTTTAACATAAATAAATTACCAAAATAAATAAATAAATTAAGAGAGCATTATTTCCGAAAACAATGAAAATCAAATTAAATACCAATATACAATTTCTTTTTTTCTTGTTGATTTAGGAGAAACATAAGCTTAGCCACACCGATTTTGGTACAAATTTGAGAAAATTATTCCAATTTAAATGAATAGAATGAACATAATTTTACTTCATTATATTTTAACCCTTATAATTATTATGCTTACTCACCAAATTTGTGCGTAGTTGTTTTATATGAAAACCAAATATTAAAATATTTGATTTTAGTTTTTAAATGAATATTTTCTATCACACAATTTTATTTTTCTTAAAAAATAAATATTTTTTAAATAATATTTAAAAATATAAATAATTATAACATATATAGTTTACAATATAAGAGAAAAAGTCCAACTAAAGTAAATTTTATCCAAAAATAAAGCCATATCGTGATCCATTTTCTAAAATCATATTTTTATTTTTCTTAATATTTTATTTTATTTTATCTTCGACTAAAATAACCAAAAGTGCCTATTGGTATTTTTTTTTCTTTAGTTGATCACGAACAAATAATTAATCAATTAGAGAGATGAAAAACAAGGACTTATTTTAGTCCAAATTCAAATATGGTCCAATTTTTATTAGCCTGTTATAAAAAAAAAATGACCCACCTATTATAAAAAAAAATGACCCACCTACTTAAGGCTCATTTTTTTAAATATAAATGTTATATATATGCTGTGCTTGGATATGAATATGGGCTGTATTATACATTAGTATGGCAGTTACTTTATTCAAATTAATAGAATAAAAATTGGATCGATCAATTTTTTTGTTATTGAAGTTTGATACAAATCAAATAGTCTGATTTGTTTGAAGGAAAAAAGTTTTAAAATTCTGAAGTACTATAATCGGCAAGTCCAATTTCAATGTTTTTTTTTTTTATTTTGAGATGCACCAAATCGGACCATCCGATTTATATGGTTCAATAAATTTTAAATGCTTAAATATAAATTGAGTCATCTGATTTGTACCCTTATGTATACACCCACCCTACTCCCAGTTGGAAGAACTCCATCTTCTTCTTCTTTTCATTACTCTTTACCTCTTTAGAACTCTCCTCCTCTCGTCATACTCTCCTCCTTTGCTTCAAAAAAATTATAGTGAGTTTGAATATTTTCAATTTGAGTTAAAACAGATAAGATGGATGCTAGAATTTTGTTGAAAATATATTATCATGGTTAAATTTTGTTAAAAACATATGAAGGAGTGAAATTTGTATGTGAAAATTCATTGGATATCGTTATTCCATTCACACTCTCATTTGGAAAACTAAAAGGTGTGACTTGTGAGAAGATAGATTCTCAAATATCAAAGAGAGTGTTATGTATTTTGCACAGGTATCCTATATCAGTATTTGGTGGATTCATTCCATTTCAAATCAAATATGTGACTGATGAAATGAGCATGCAAGACATGGTTTTAATGTATATTGAAACTTGCTCTCAGATGTCGTTCATTGAGTTGTATGTTGCGTTCGAACAATCTGAAGTTGACCGACATATCGAATGGAAAGATTACAATAGTGATAGAGAGGAAGAGTTTGAAAGCGACTATGAGGTTGTTGATCGAAATGGATACGGAGGTCAAGCTTGGCACTATGGAAGCAGATATCGCAGAGGTGACAAATGCATTAGCAAACCAGCCTCCATTTGAGGAGTCATCTCTTATGCGCACATTGGATTTGGAGGCCATGTATGCACTGAAATTTTCTGAGTATAGAATGTAGGTATGTAATTTAAATATTTATATGAGAGATTACAATTTTGTAATTTTTTATATTGTCTATCGATTAATTACTTATGTGACATGTGAAAATATAATTAATTAGTATTTGTTTATGTATTTATTTGGTTAAATTTAAGATAATAACCTTACTAGGTTTGAATAATTTTTTGGTTAAATTTAAATAATTACTTGATTAGAAATATATATATATATATTAATTTATTAAATATTTATTTATAATGTATAATTTTAATATAAATTCATAAATATTTATTTCATGGGGACATTGTAGTAGAACTTTCTGTTGTGGCGGACGGTAAAATGTTGTGGGAATGGAATTTAGTTTATAGGAAAATTGTCATTATGGCGATAAAAGATTATACTATTTGTAGAGGTGTAGATTATTGGGTGTATGAGTCAGAATCGATGTCATTTTATTCCAAATGTACCAATATGCCTTAGGCTGTAATCGGCTAATTAGGGTTAGCATGATCCGCAAGAAGTATTGTTGGATTATAAGGAGATACAATAGTAGTCACACTTGTACCAGATCCACTATTTTTTCAGACCATTCGAAGCTGGATTCCAACACAATTACAGTAGCAATAAAGTCGTTGGTAGATATTGGCCCCTCTATAAAAGTGAAATCGATTATTACGGAAGTACAATCAAAGTTTAATTACACCATCAGTTATCGCAAAGTATGGTTAGCAAAGCAAAAGTCAATGGAAAAAATTTTCGGAGGTTGGAAAGCATCGTACGAAGTTTTGCCATATGGTTTGAGACCATGTGTCACAAGGAGTCATCAGCAGTTGTCCATTTTAAAACTATGCCTGCATATCATGACGATGACTTGGTAATTGATATTCGGGTATTACATCGAATCTTCTGGAGTTATTACTCCTGCATTAAAGCATTCAGATATTGCAAACTAATTGTCTAGGTAGATGAGAATCACTTGTATGAAAAATATAAGGGTGTGTTTGGTTTGCATTTTCATTTTCTATTTTTATTTTCAGTATTTTCTATTTTCTGGATTTTGTGAAGGAAAAAGTGAAAACAGGAGGTGAAAATACAAAACAGAATTTTATTATTTTTACTGTTCTCACCTTTTCCTTCACAAGATTCAGAAAATAGAAAATACTGAAAATAAAAACGCAAACTAAACGCACCCTAAGGGTCATCGTTGTGGGATTCTTTACCAGCATCCTCATCCTCATTATCACCATCCGAGGGGTCTACTAGGTAGTCATCAATCTCATGTTCAACCCGCTTAGTGCTTTCTTTAATTAGACCCATTGAAACATGACATGGATTTTTGTTGTGTATAATTCCTCGACCCCATCACTCCTACTCAAGTCACCAGATAGCCTTCTTCCAAAATTTTTTTGAAGTGCGGCATCGATGTCTCGAATCCAAGAAATACCTCCTCGAAGTCATACCAGGTTGATGGCTAGATTGTGACGGGCCTGGATCTGAAACCTTGAACCCAAGCAGTTGGCAAAATGAAGCTCCATCTCCTGTGTCAAATTGTGGAACACTCTAATACTGCTGATATAATGGGTATGAAGGGGTAAACAGTGTGTGAAGAATATATGGGATCGAGGAATGCTGTGGTTCTTGGCTCAATGTAGCATGTGGTTGTTGTTGTGGCTATGGCGGTAGCGGTGACTGTGGTTGTTGCTCTTGATTCTCATGATCACCCACAAGATTACCCTCTTAGTTCTCTTGCACCACAAGATTCAACAAGTTCAAGCGGTTGCCATATTTTGTGCGATATCAATACATGTAAATCTCAAAAGAATGTTGTAATTACACGGGAAGTTCATCAAAAATGTGACTATACATGTTTGTTTATTTCATCACCCAAAATGAATAAGTGGTAGTGCATGGTGGACCAGTCAGGACTTTTCTGTGTGCTTTATCTAAATCTCGTTCCTAATAAAGAACTCTTTGGATGAAATCAAACTGTCTCCTAAATCTATCTATTACATGCCACTTAATGTATTTCAATAATATCAATGGCACCGTAACGCACTACACAACTGAATGCTGACATATGTTTGCAGAAATCACATCTGGTTCAATGCGATCAACACATAATCCTCCTACACAATTTTAATAATACTAATATTATATTCTATTCACATACATACATAAACAATACATAATAGAGTTAATAGTCAAAATCGCCCCTGAAAGATATTCCAATCTCCATTTTAGTCCTTGAAAAATAAAATTAATCGAAATCGGCCCCGAAAGATACACGACTTGATCACGTTAGTCCTTCCGTCAGTTGGATGATGACGTGGTGGGTTAATGCCACGTGTCACAAGATGATTGGTTGACGTATCAGATCAGTGACACGTGGCACACCATGTGTCAAATCAGTGGCACGTATCACTTGACATGTAAAAAAGTTATTTATAATCAAAATAGTCCTTGAAAGTTCAGACGTAAGTCATTTTTATCCCTAAAATTTTAAAAATTAATCAAATTAGTCCTTATATAATTCTTTTATTTTTTCTTGATAATATCAAATTTGAAATATTTTTTATACTACTAATTTTAATAGAAATGTAATTGACAAACAAAAATTAGTAATTGTATCTTTTCTTCTTAAAAATTTTTTTTAATAAAATTATCTCTCTCCTTTAATTCTTCTCAAAATCTCTCTTATTCTTTTCTATTCTAAAACCTTTTTCTTACATTATCACATTTTGCTAGAATATATATATATATATATATACTCAAAATTGAAATGTATGTATTTGTTAACCTAAACAAAGTTATATGCTCAAAATCAAAATTTATGCATGTTAACCTAAATAAAATTATACCACTATTTGTTTTTTACTACATCTTTTTTTTTTCCTTTACGGTATTACTTACATATAGGATGTAATGGTAGTGATATTAAAAGTCAAAATTCAAGAAGATCCACAAATTTTGCTTCAATATCAAACTTTACAAAATATTAAAAATTTGTTGCTTAATTATTATTATTATTATTATTATTATTATTATTATTATTATATATGCTAAATGAATTGTTTCTTAAGCGTACTACATGCAAAGATCATGATAAATTTTTGTGTGTTTCATATGTTTGAGATAGATTATATAATTTTTCTTTTAATACATAAATTTTGATTTTGAGCATATAACTTTGTTTAGGTTAATAAATACATACATTTCAATTTTGAGTATATATATATATATATATATATATATATATATATATATATTGTAATAATGTAAGAAAAAAGTTTTAGAATAGAAAAGAATAAAAGAGATTTTGAGAAGAATTAAAGGAGAGAGATAATTTTATTCAAAAAAAATTTAAGAAGAAAAGATATAATTACTAATTTTTTGTTTGTCAATTACATTTCTATTAAAATTAGTAGTATCAAAAAATATTTCAAATTTAATATTATCAAGAAAAAATTAAAAAAAATTATATAAGGACTAATTTGATTAATTTTTAAAATTTTATGGATGAAAATGATTTACGTCTGAACTTTCAAGGACTATTTTGATTATAAATAACTTTTTTACATGTCAAGTGACACGTGGCATTAACCCTAGGGATGGAAACAGGCCAGGCCAGGCCAGGCTTTACTCTTAACAGGTCAGGCATGTAATAGAGTATATTAGCCTTAGCTTGGCCTGTAGCCTGGTATAGGCTTTTTAATGAGTACTGAGTCTGATCTGTTGTTAAATCTGGCCTGACCTGAAACCTGTCAATAGGCCTATTTTTTTTAATAATAATTAAATTTAAGATATAATTTATTTTTTAAAATTATAAAATATAAAAAAATAAATTTATGAATAATATTGATACAAAATACACATATATAATTAAAGAGACAAATGGTTGAGTGGATAAAGGTATTATTATAAGATAGAAGACCCAAGTTCAGATCCTTCCAATAGCATTTTTACTAGTATAATAAAACTCTATATATATTTGCAGGCCCAACAGGCTATTTCAAAAGCCTAAGCCTTGCCTTTTAAAGAATATAGGCTTTTTTAATAACCTGCACCTATTTCCTATCAGGCCAGGTGCCACGTCATAATGTGCCACGTGACACTTAACATGACACGTCATCATCCAACTGACAAAAGGATTAATGTGACCAAGTCGTGTATCTTTTGGGGACGATTTCGATTAATTTTATCTTTCGAGGACAAAAATGGAAATCGGGGTATCTTTTAGGGACGATTTTGACTATTAACCTAGGAAGCACCGATACGACATGCGATACGGACACGACACGACACAGATATGCCGACACGATCTTTTTATAAAAAATTGGATACGACACGTTTAGGATATGTTGTGAATTAAAATTTAAATAATATATTAAATTAATAAAATATCATATTGTAAATATAAGAGAAAATATAATTGCATAAAAAAGTCTTAAAATTATGCAATTATTAAAAAAATAAAAAATTTTAATCTACTCTTGCCATCTCGCTAACAGAAAATGTATCAATTTCTTCTCTTCCAAATCCATCATCTGCAAACACCACAGCTTCCATCATCTGCAAACACCATGCACCACACAATGTAGTTCTTCAGTTCGTCTTCAACCTTTGTATCTTCTATTATTCTTCTTCGATATAACGCAGAGAACCAAGAACGGCTAAGCTAGTGAGTAAGTAAGCTACCAAAGAAAAACGGTAAATAGATTTAGGTTTTGATTTATTAATTATTTTATTTTTAAATTTAAATTTTGATTTGTTTTAATTTTAGAATATTTTAAAATTAGAAAGAAAAAATTGGTTAATCGGGCCATAAAATCACAAAATCAATTGAAGATTTGCAGTCCAGCTGAAAGATCCGTCTCATGAACATCTGAATCGGATCGGACTCGTTCGGATTCGTGACCGCTCCACCAAAATTTTACACCGCAAAAAGACACGCCGCAGATACGCTCGTTTAAAGTATCCACCGCGCGTGTCGGTATCGGATTCGTGTCCGACATGGATACGCCGGCACTATTATAAAAGAATTCGTGCTTCATAACTATTAACTCATACATAATAAAACAAGCCTAAGACAATTTATATTATTATAATAATTAACGACTTAAAATAACTAACTAATGACATATTAAAAAATTTTGAACGGTATCTTATTTTCAAAAATTCTAATATCATTATTATTAATTAATAATTTATTAAATTGTTTATTAATCTTTTATTAAATTATTCATTAAGTTATTTCTTAAATAATTATTTATTTATTAATAACTTACTAATAATAATAAATAATTTATTAAAATAATACTAAATATAGTGTTAATAAATTAATTAATTAACTAGCATGCATACGTACGTACGGCTAAGCTACAAAGTACTCAACTAACACTATTAAAAAATTTAAAAACTTAACTACAATAAATATATTAATTAAATATCTTCTAACAATAACTAATTAAATATTAAAATTTTAAAAATATAATATTTAAAACATGTTAAATCTATTTTACAGAAACTCCACAATAATAATTTAACTTCTAATAATAATTAATAAAATTTAAATATATAAAATATAATTCTAATATTTATTACTAAATAACCTAACAATATATTTTCTAATAACCTACCACAGCAATATTAACATCATTATTAACTAAAATATTCACTGACTAAATTCAACAATTCATTTCTAACTACCACAACAACTATCATTCAATCAACATTAACAATATTAATCTCCAATGTTATTACTAATATTTTTGTTAAATTAAAAAATAAAAATAATAACTTACATAATTAGAATGATTGTGATAATTAATAATGTGAAATTTAAGATGATTTACATTTTTAGTTTTTTGTTTTCTTAACATTGTGTTGTTGTATGCAAGATTGAAGGAAGTTGATGAAAAAGAGAGTAGAAGAAATGGGAGTTGGGGTTCTAATGCAGAGAGAGACTTGATAGAGAGTGAGTTGTGAGAGAGAGAGCGCGCATGCTGGAGTTAAGCGAAGAGGAGGGACTTGCATGTGCGACAGGTGGATGATTGGATGGCATGACATAAATTGAATAATCTGATTTGTGTATCTAAATCGAATCGTCTGATTATTATACTCACAACTCAAATCGTCTTATTACTATTTTTTTGACATCACAACGACGTAAAGCACCAAACTCTCCAATAATAACGTGATACACCATTCTAAACCCTATTTCAAAATTAAAACGTTTCTACTTAACACTTTCATTCAAAAATTAATCTTAGTTAATATAGAAAGACAAATTTCTACAAAGTGTCCTATTGATTAACTAAAAAACTGTAACGCCTGGTTAAACACAAAGTGTAATACTATCGGTGTCTCTTTCTAAAAGTTTCCACATAAGTTTTATATGTATAGAAAAAAACATAACATCTTACGTTAGAGACTTCGCCTAATTTGAAAACTATAACATTGTGCCACTAATTTGAAAACTATCTTATTGAAACTAGAATTTTTCATTTGACAAATAGTGATTTACTTAATATTTTAGATAAACTGCTTTATATTTGGATAGATAATTATTTAAATATATAATTAAATTCATTTCTAACCTCTTTCATTTATGTGATTGTTAAGTTATCTATTATTAACTTGCAAATGAATCTACATGCCATTGGCTCATTGCACTCGTTACCTTCTATCAAGAGTTCAAGACTAATATTTTCTACATTTTGCATGGTTAGCAACCAAATATGTATCATAAAAAATAAATTAGAGTGATAATTAGGTCTTTGAAGATTTTAATTTTGGATTAATTAATCTCTAAAAAAAATATCAATAGTTCTTCTACGATAATAAACGATGGATATGTTAGATCTTTTTATAAATTTATTTTGTAAAACTTAAAGGCAACATTTATATGTTAACTATATAATGTGTTTGTTTATGAAAGATCATCTCGAATAAAGTAAAACTTCACTTTTTTATTAAAATTCGTGATAAACAAAAAACTGATGAAAATTATATAAAAACTCAAAAAATAATAAATATTTTAATGTCTAAAACATCATTCTCATGCTCACAAGATAGCAACAAAATATGTTACTATAGATAACAAAACAGATGATCAATTTCGAATCGTTTCACACTCTCCGTTGACTTAATTAGTACTTTTTTTTTTTCTTCTTCAAGAATTAATTAGTGTGAAATCGAAATCTTTGAAGAGCTAACTGTCACTCTACTTTAAAAAACCAAAGCCCCACTTTGTCCGATACTGAATGTTGAAGAATTGTATTGGGTGTTCGCTACAAAAGTAATTTCGGTTAACATGTGAAACTGAAATTGCTGTTTCTCTAAAAAAAAAAAAAAAGTCCATTATCATGAAAACGCAGATGCATAAACCGAAAATATAATCACAGGGAACCCAATACAGAGACAGAACGCTGAAATAACATTTTGAGTATATACTATATCTAGACAATAGCCCTTGTGATGATAAATATCAGAGTTGAAAACGCCCTTTTGAGTTTTGAGCACAAAGTAACACTCTTGAGCTGGAAAGCCTCAGAACATGTAACTGTATGGAACAGTCTTCTCCAAGGTCCAAGGATGCTTGGGGCAAATCATTGAAAATATTAGCAGAGTCATTTGGCTATCATGTCATTATCTCAGACCGATATTACTCAATAAACGTAATGTTACACGACGGAGAAGGCAGAAAGACAGTGGTCGACAGTGGAAAGTGCCACATGACATGAGTTGCTCATAACTCATCTCTGGAACCTCCATCACTTCCATTACCTTCGAAGGATGCATACGCCTTTATTATCGACTCATAGATCTCTATTCCTTTCAAGTATTCATCTTTGCTTAAAAACTGCAAAAAGCAAAAATAATGCTCAACTCAAAGATAAACAACAAAACATTGTAGTTACAATACAGAGTGAGGACTTCATAAGAATGAAATTACTTAGGATTCAACAAAAGGCAAAACAAATCTCAGAACACCTATATATATAAGGTGGTCATATATTGATCGACATCTATGTAGATATATAACTAAAACCAGCAAACACAATAAGTCACCACTGTTTTATTATTATAGGGCTAATGCATCTCATCTTCATAAAAACCCTTATACATCTTCAAAAAACCCTTATAAGGGCTTAAAGCAAGCCTCGGATTTAAATAAGGGGAGATAAATTATTCTCTCTCTCTCTCTCTCTCTCTATATATATATATATACACATATGATGGTATCACTTGTGCAGATAAGCATAATAATAGCAAAATGATCAAACCTAAAGGAATCACCTCATTGTGATCATGGAGTAGAATAGGGGTGTTTGCCATAGGTGAGAACCCAATTGCTGGCAATCCACGGTCACGGAAGTAGCGTGCATCGGTGGAGGCAGGAAAGACCTCTGGCTTACCAAGTTTTCCACCAGCCTTTTCGATGGCATTCTCTAACAGAGTCCACCATGGATTGGAATTGTCAGTTTTTGTGAGAACTGGTTTTCCAAACTTATCATGCACAGATACCTTCTGTTTGAACTGTCCAAGCTACAAGATATTAATTAACATATTCTCAAAACTCAAATGGCATGTAAACAATCGATCAGGTTTTCACACATATGGCCATTGCTAATCAAAGCAGAGTGACAGTTTGCAACTATCCCTTTAAAGTCCATTCCAATAATTCTCATACATATCATGACCTTTAAAAAGGGGATGCTGATAAGTAGTTTTAAAATTTAACTTACAGGTTGACACAAAAATAATAATAATAATAATAATAACAATAATAATAATAATAATAATAATAATAAAATTTAACATGCAGCTTTCTGTTTTTCTCCCTTTATCATTCTAACAACATACCTGGAAGCCTTCGGCTCTTCCATTTAGTTTGGAACAGTTAAAGGTCAAAACAATCATAGATTTATTAATATTGACATATTTCATTTTGGTCTATAATTTTTTCCTATTTGTTATAGAACATAAGCAAAAAGCTGACCACAGTAATCACAAAGCAATGTCAACAAATAGCCAACTGAAGTATATATGATGTAAAGGCACCCTCCCGTACACACATACATACACAAATCAAATAAGGAAAGCAGCTGCAGAAGGCAGAAGCTTGAAGCACTCTGAATTTGGTGAGAAAAATAAAATTGAATCAACTGTCACGGAGGAGAGCTTCCTAACACATAACACGACTTGTAACGAATAATGCACAGCATACTTCAATTAACAAAAACCAAGAATACGGTTGTTAATTACCAAATAACTATTATATAACCATTCAAAACTGCAAGCCAATAGATGAATGCTCGGCAATAACGTTTATATACTATGTAAAATAAAGTAAAAAAAGTTTGGTGGTTTTGTTTCTCGTCTTTAGGAGGCTTTTTAAGTTGTATTACCTACATATTTCAGAATAATCGACATTTCTATAAAACTTCTAGTTTATAATGAACTCCTCCACATTTTAAGGCTCTTTCAAAGATGGTAATTTTCAGCAGATCAATTTTATTTGACTAATTTCTTTTTTTTTGGATCTAACCATGAACCATGAAAGTAGCAAGTGTATTCATGTGGCAGTTAATATAAAGCAAGGAGGGGACAAATAGCAAATTACACTGAATGACATGTTTCGCGATGCAGGTGCCCATTCTTCAGCAATTCGTCTCTCCAGTGATTCTGGATCAGCAGTTGGTGGCACCCTAATATCAAATCCAGCCTCTGCTTCGGATGGCTGCAGATTCATGACAAATCCCTGTATGACACCACATGGCAGATACAATACAATGATACATCAGATTAGATCTTCAAAAACACCAAATAACAATTCCTTTTACCAAAGTCAGCAGTGGTAAGAAAAGTGAAGTAAAATTCACTACATCCATACAAGTATGACGCATCACTCGACTTACCGTCGGGGAAGGAGTTCCAGCCTTAAGAAAGACCATATTAACAGAAACAACATCCCCTTCGGCCTTCAATCCAGCCTTGACCAGGTCGAACTGCGAGGCTCGGAACCTTCTGATGTTCTCAATACTCTTCAAGAGATTCTCCATGGCAGAGTTGTCATAGAGCTTGGCTCCATGCCCGGGCGCCCCAACAGCCTTAATTATCAACCACCACGGGCACCTCTCAGCATAAAACGCCCTGTACTTCTCATCCGGCGACGCCAACCCTGCCGCCCAACACCACATTTACATGTATGTACGTATCTATCAATCAATTACTAGTCCTTTCACAACGAATTTGAGTCGAATTATTTTGATTACAATAGGAATATGAAGTTTGAAGTTTGAAGTGAACCTGGAAGGCTAGAACCTCATGCATACTACCCTAACCCGTGTCGCCTAATCTATCAAGAGTATCAACCAAATACGAGTTCTGATGCCACAAATTTAAATTGAATTGAATTACCTTCATCAAGCACGACGCCAACGTTGAGCTGGTCGAAAATCTCGGACTGGGAGAACTTCTCGGCGCCGTCGTGGCCGCCAATCTCCTCGTCGGGGGCGAAAGCGAGGTAAACGGAGCGAAGGGGTTGGAAGCCTGAGTTCTTGAGGCGGCGGACGGCTTCGAGGTATTGCATACCGACGCACTTCATGTCCTGGGAGCCTCTGGCGTATATGCGGCCGTTATCGGGCTCGATGTGGGCCCCGAAGGGATGGTGGGCCCACTTGTCGTGCTCGGCGGGGACGACATCGGTGTGGGAGTAGAGGAGGATGGAGGGGAGGTCGGGCTGGGAGCCGGGCCACTTGATGAGGACGATGGGCTTGGCGTTGACTAACTCGATGGTTTGGGATTGGAGGGAAAGGGAGTCGGCCTGCGATTTCAAGAAGTTGGCTGCTTCGTGGTAGTTAGGGATGGGGTGGGCCGTGTTGATTCGGAGGTATTGCTGGAAGCGCGATATGATGCTTTCTGATTCTGATGACGATGATGATTGAGTGGTGATTGCTATGGAGAGTAGAAGAAGAAGGAGGAGGATTGGTAGGCGTGGGATGCTTCTGGTATTGGATTCCATCATCGGATTCACGCAGTCTGATCACCTCAATCTCTGCTCTGACTAAATTGCTTTCCCTAGTTTGGTCCAAATTCTAATCTAGTTCACGTCACCGCAGTGTTCTTTCCATCCTTTTTGGGTGTACTACTACATTGGTATCTATGGATTTAATTTTATTTGGTTTTGATTTTTGAAGGCTCTTATTTAAATTTAAAAAAAATTATTTAATTTTAATGTATTTTTGCCATGAAATTAATGTTAAATAATTAACAAAATTTAATTTTAGATATGAACAATTTATATAACCAACCTTTTCTATTACCGAGGAGAATTATTTTACAATATAAGTGACGATAGCCTTGCATTTACGTTTGATATAACAGTAACATTAATTTTATTATCGGATTACATTAAAATTAAATCAATTATTTTTTAATTTAAATATGATACTTTAAAATTTAAAAACTAAAACATGATTAAATTTACACGTAAAAGACTAATTTAATATTTTATTTTTTTTATACACTAACTTGACAAATGCATAAATGGACCTTGGGAAAAAATGCGATTATGCGGTATCGAAAATTTTATTTTATTGATAAAAATAATTTTAAAAAATATTAACGACAAATAAATTTAAAAATTAAAAATATAATAAAAAATTATATATTAAATATATATTTAAAAATTAAATTTTAATATAATTTTTTATAAATATTACTAAGAAAATAAGATTTTTGTTAATTCTTAAACTTCATTAATTTTGTGTCAAATAATTTTTTTTAAAAAGTACTTTATTGTGAATAATTACATTATTTTAAAAAATAAAAGCTCTAAAAATGAAATTTTGTTCCGAATTTTTTTTGTATTTTTAAAATATTTATTAAAATATTGCAATAAAAATTCGGATTAAATAGATAATTTATTTGCTAAATAAAATTTTTTTGTTATTTATTAAAAAATATAATATTTATTAATTATTTTTATTGCATTTTTAAATAATTTAGAGATTATTTTGTCGATAACATCTTTTAAAATTTTTTTCTTCCGCGTGTAAATTTTTTTAGTATCAAATTGGTAATTAACTCAAAACTTGCACTCCCATAGTGATGAATTAGCACCTCCTACATAGCCTAAGCAATGACAATGATGAGTTTGAAGAGTTAGCATCTACCAGAGGTTGAGGAATCACTATAGTGCTTGGAACTTAATTTCAAAAATCATAACATTGCAATTGAAATTTTAGAAATTAAATTGGTAAAAATCCTAAATCTAAGGGATCATTATAGCATCTAGTTAATGATATTGTTTCTAAAACATGTTAGCGCTATTTTAAAATAAACTAATGATCAAATTCGTCTTTTAATGATTTTTTTAATTAAATTAATTATGTTTTTTTTTTAATGAATTAATAGTTTGCGTTAACGATTGATCACATAAAATCATATAATATCTGATATACATAAATAAATGTTGATAAGATATATTTATAAAAGGATTCCGGTAAGGAGATAATAGACTATTTGTACAATGTGTATAATGGACTAATGAGTTATAAAATAAACATTCCTCATATTATTCAGAATAACTATCTGAATACTATGAATAATAAACATCTTCCCTCATGTCATAATATCACTCATCCCAAAAATTTCAGTTAATAGAAAAAAATAATACTAATAGTTATATCTCTAATATTCCATAAACCTCCATTGTATATATTATGTAAATATTCTATTAGCTCCTCATACATTCCCTTTATAAAATTAAATCAAATTAATTGCTATTTTCATTTACTATCAATCTATTACTATTACTATTGCGGAAGAAGAAAAATTGAAAAAGCAAAATCCAAGATAAGAAGAATTGTTCTAAATTTTCTCTACATGATTTCCAAATTTCCATCATCCTATTCTTTAATATTTTTATCTTTAATTTTTCTTCGTCTAAATCAAACAATTAAGGTAAACAAATTTAATTATACATAAATAAATAATATAAGAAGAGAATAAACAGACTACTAAGTACAATTTTATAGTTAATATTAAAAAATTTATGCCTAAAAAAATTTACCATCACAAATATTTTTTCATTTCTCCCTTTTTTTTCATAATAAATAAAAAAATAAAGAACATTATTTAAAACATAAAGCTAAATTATAAGATTCTTAATTGGTATAAGATTATTTAGTGCTTCAAGCTCTTATGATATCTTTGATGGTGATAATGACTTTATATTCTTCTTGTGATTTTCTTTTTCCTTCTCCTTCAATAATTACTTCATTACTATTGTTGATGATGGGGTAGTTGTAGTTGTAGTTGTTTTTCTTCCTTTTTTTTATATATTTTTTTTATAACTTTTTTTACATAAAGTTTATATATAATTGTGCTTTTTTGTGTTCATGTTCGTTATTTGTGTTTAAGAAAAAGAAAAAGAAAATGAGAAAGAAAATGTGCAGAGAGAGAAGGGAGAGAGAATGAAAAAAATGAGTCCAAATATATTTTTTTTATTTTTTTCATTCCCCAAGTAATGATACTCATGCAATGGATAAATGTCTACATTTTTTTTTGAGAGGGGAGGGAATTTATGGTTTAAATAAATTGGAATAGGAACTAATTTGATCCAAATTCATAAACATATTTTGTTAATATTCACTTGTGTATATCAAGTGTCATATGATCTGTCATTTAATGTTCTATGTATCCACTCATTAGTAAAAATAGTTAATTTATTGATAAAAGGACAAATGCGATTAATTTTAAATCTTTTATGAACTAATTTGATTGAAAAAATTATTTCAAGACAAATTTGACTAATAATTTATTTTTAAAGAACTAATTTGATCAGTAACCTATTTTAAAACTATTTATATACTTATTTATTGAATGATAAACTACGAAGAAAATCCAAAAGAAAAAAGCATGTTTTAACTTTTATGTAAAAACCTGTTTTGATTTCTGTATATTTTACAGAAAAAATATTCGCTTCTTTATGGTTAAAAAATGACAATTTAACTTTTACACATCAGTTCTATCTGACAATCAATTTTTTTTTGTCAATTTCGTCATGACTTTCTTATGGCAGAATTCTATGTGGCACAATAATATTGATGTGTTACTCAATTATTGAATTGGGACAAATAATCTCTTCACCAAATTTTTTATTGGAACATAATCCCTCGTAAAAATATTATTTCTTCTTCTTATTATTCTTTTTTGTCATTTTCTTTTATGAATGAAACCATTTGTTAACTGACCACTGCTTTATTCCATTTTTCATAACATATTATGTTAGTGCAGTAATATTATTCACTGTTGGCTTAACTAAAAAGAGTGTAATGAAGATGTTCGTTAATTTTCTTACTAATATATCATCTTGCAATAAATTAAAATACTGAAGGATATAGTTCATCATAAAATTAAGAAACCAATTAAAAATTTCGATGAGAGGTATGTATGGAACTTAAAGATAGAAAAGATGAGAAAATTCTCTGATTCACGACTATAAAAATCAATGTGGCAATCACAGACAATGCACTCGATTAATGTAAGGGTTGTTGGCTTTTTCTATCACTTCTTCTGCCACGCTTAAGATGGAGAGATCTAAAGATGAAGTTTTTTTGTCAATGAAAAAGAAGAAGATAAGAAAAAAAAAAGAATTGAGGTTACTGTTGTGATAAGATCAAAATAGTCAAAGTGGATGTCCATTAATATGGGTGGCTGTGTGATACTAAATTACTCAAATTCTCAATGCAAACCAGAATTAATAAAGTTGAGAATGTAAAACTTCCTTCGCCTATAAATAGAGAAGCGACTGAGGAACAATACACACAACAATAAAAATATTCTCCTCTCTCTTTATACATTACTAATATTTTCTCTTTCTATTTCTTTTTATTGCATATAAATATATGAATCTCCCTTATTGAGTTAATTATATTTATATTAGAGTCTTCTATTTACACATCTTTATTTTATATTTAGTACATCATCTTTATTTATTTTACAACATGTTATCACGAGACTCTAATCAAATTTTAAGATAACTCAGGTAACAAATTTTCATTATGTCGAAACTCTCTCATCTTGAATTTAATGCTCTTGATATATCTGGAAACAATTATTTATTATGATATTAGATACTGAAATCCATCTTGATTCTATGGATTTTGGAGATACTATTAAGGTTGAAAATAATGTATTCCAGAAGGATAAAGCCAAAGTCATGATTTTCCTTCGTTGTCATCTTGACGAAGGATTGAAAAATGAATATCTCACATTAAAAGATCCTGCATATCTGTGGAAAGACCTTGAAGAAAGGTATAATCATCAAAAGATGGTGATACTTCCTCAACCTCGATATGAATGGACGCACTTGCGTCTACAGGATTTTAAATCCATAAATGAATATAATTCAGCAATGTTTCGAATTACCTCACGAATGAAATTATGTGGAAAAAAGATATCTGATAATGATATGTTAGAGAAAACTTTCTCAACCTTCCATGCCTCAAATGTGCTCCAGCAGCAGCAATATCAAGAAAAAGGGTTTAAAACATATTCTGAGTTAATTTCTTGCCTTCTTACTTTTGAACGCAACAATGAGTTGCTCTTAAAGAATGATGAAGTGTGCCCAGCTGGCGCCCCATTTTCTGAAGTAAATGCGGCAAATCATTACTCCAGAAGAGGTAAATGGGAAGGTTTTAGTAACAAGAAAAATTATGGAAGGAATCGGAATTATATTCACAAGAAAGGATCTCACCAGAAGTGGGATAAAGAAAGAAACAATTGGAAAATAAATCAGTTGAGGATAAATGTTTTCGTTGTGGTGGAAAGGGTCATTGGTCACGTACCTGTCGTACCCTAAGGCACCTAGTTGATCTTTATCAAGTATCTTTGAAAAGGGACGATAAAGAAAAAGAGTCAAATTTTATTTCAAATGATGCTGAAAATTCCACCACTCATTATGATGTATCTGATTTTTTTAAGAATCCTGAAGGAAATATTGGTCATTTGATCAATAATGGAATAGTTTAATATGTGAGATTGTTAAGTATTTATGTAAATAAATAATGTAAAGAACTTCTTGTTAAATTTTATTTTCTATGTGCTTGAACTTCAAGTATAATGTATATAAATAATAAAATATTATGAATTTTAAAATTACTGAATGTGCCAAGATAATAATAATAAAATTTTTAGTATATACTATACCTTTTAGAAAAATATTTTTAATTAAGAAAATAATTTTATGTGCATATACTTCCCTCATTTTATTATTATTATTTGTCTTTGAAGAGAATGGCAAGGACATATAGTGAAGATGTTTGCCTTGCAGATAGTGCAATTTCGGACACCATTCTCAAGAGTAATATATACTTTAACCATCTTATGCCAAAAGAAGAATATGTTAATACTATTATTAGCTCAAGCAATGTGATAGAAGGCTCCGAAAGAGCTATAATTTTATTTTCTAGAGGAATAAAATTTATAATAAATAATGCACTATTATCTACTAAGTCTCTAAGAAAGTTATTGAGTTTCAAAGATATTCACCGAAATGGATATCATATTGAAACTATGAATGAGGGAAGTTATGAGTACTTATGTATCACAACTCATGATTCAAATAAAAAGGTTATATTAGAAAAGTTACCCTCACTTTCATGTGCGTTATATTATACCAAGATTAGTGCAGTTGAATTACATACCATTGCAAACCAGAAGTTTACTAGCCCAAATGAATTCATAACTTGGCATGATCGATTGGGTCATCTGGAAACAATGCAACCATGATGTGGAGAATTATTGAAAACTCCTATGGACATTCACTCAAGAGCCAGAAGATTCTTAAATCTAGTGAATTTTGTTGTGCAGCATGTTCTCAGGAGAAATTAATTTTAAGGCCATCACTAGTAAAGATTGGATTTGAGTCCCCTTAATTCCTAGAAAGGATTCAAGGCGATATATGTGGACCTATTCATCCATCATGTGGATTTTTTTAGATATTTTATGGTTCTAATAGACGCATCTTTGAGATGATCACATGTGTGCTTATTGTCTTCTCGCAACCTGGCTTTTGCGAGATTACTGGCTCAAATTATTCGATTAAAAGCACAAATTCCAGAAAATCCAATCAAAGCAATTCGTCTTGATCTGATGAATTTACTTCCCAAGCTTTTGATGCTTATTGTATGGCTAATGGAATAAGTGTTAAACATCCAGTAGCTCATGTTCACACACAAAATGGGTTAGCAGAATCACTTATTAAACACCTTCAGTTAATTGTTAGACTCTTACTTATGAGAACAAATCTCCCAACTTCGCTTTGGGGGCAATGCTATTTTACATGCTGTAGCACTTATTCCTTTGAGGCCAACGAGTTACCATCAGTTCTCTCCTATGCAATTAGCTTTTGGCCAGTAGCCAAATGTTTTTCATTTAAGAATTTTCGGGTGTGCGATATATGTTCTCATTGCACCACCTTCTCGCACCAAAATGGGACTCCAAAAAAAAATTGGGGATATATATTAAATATAATTTCCCCTCTATAGTAAGGTATCTTGAGATACAAACTGGGGATATATTTAAAGCCCGATTTGCGGATTGTCATTTTGATGAATCAAAATTTCTAATATTAGGGGGAGAGAATAAGCTTCCTAAAAAGGGACTTAATTGGAATGCATCGATGCATTTGGATCCTCGATCTAGGCAATGTGAACTAGAAGTTCAAAAGATTATACATTTGCAAAGGATAGCAAATGAATTGCCTGATGCATTTTTTGATACAAAGAGGATAACTAAATCCTATATACCAGCTGAAAATGCTCCGATTCGAGTTGATGTCTCAGTCGGATAAATTACCACCAAAACAAATTCACGCCAAAAGCATGGCAGGCCTATCGGTTCCAAAGATAAAATTCCTCAGAAAAGAAAAGAGGTAAATATTATTCCTATTGAGAAAGACATAAAGACACCTGTAGTTGTCCAAAATTTTGATACAATTTTAACTCCAGAAGACGTTCAAGTACCTGAAAATTGTGAAAATGATGAGATCTCGATAAATTATGTTTTTACAGGAGAAAAATGGGATCAAAATAAGACAATTGTCAATGAAATATTTGCATATAATGTGGCATTGAATATCATGTATGAAAGTAAGGATCTTGAGCCAAAATCAGTTGAAGAATGTCGACAAAGAAATGATTGGCCAAAATGGGAAGAAGCCATGAAGGCTGAGTTAGACTCACTTGCAAAACGTGAAGTCTTTGGACGTATAGTCCGTACAGTAGAAGATGTAAAACCTATTAGATACCGATGAGTATTTGTAAGAAAACGAAATGAGAAAAATAAAGTTGTACGCTACAAAGCTCGGCTTGTGGCACAAGGTTTTTCACAAAGACCCGGTATATATTACGAAGAAACGTATTCTCCTGTAGTGGATGCAATAACATTGCGTTATTTGGTCAGCTTATCTGCATATCATAAACTACATATGCATTTAATAGATGTGATAACCGCCTACTTATATGGCTCATTAGATCGTGATATCTATATGAAAGTCCCTGAAGGACTAAAGATATCTAAATCATCCAATGAATATTCACAGGAATTATACTCAGTTAAATTGTAAAGATCTTTATATGGTCTGAAATAATCTGGACGGATGTGGTATAATCGTCTTACTGAGTATCTGGCCAAAAAACATATTTAATAATGATGATATCTGCCTATGTGTTTTTATAAAGAAATCTGCATCTGGATTCATTATAATTGCTATATACGTTGATGATTTAAATATCATTGAAACCCCTGAAGATATTCCAACAATTATAAAAACTCTAAAAGAAGAGTTTGAGATGAAAGATCTTGGAAAGACTATATTTTGTCTCGGCCTGCAGATCGAGCATACAAAAAATGGGATCTTCATTCATCAAACAACATACACAGAAAAGATCTTGAAGAGATTTTATATGGATAAGTCACATCCATTAAGTACCCCAATGATCGTAAGATCTTTGGATGTGAAAAAGGATCAATTCCATCCTAAGGAAGAAAATGAAGATATCCTTGGTCCTGAAGTACCATATCTTAGTGCCATTGGAGCACTAATATATCTTGCTAATAATACACGACTTGATATATCATTTGCTGTGAACTTACTAGCAAGGTATAGTTCCTCTCCAACTAGAAGACATTGGAGTGGAATCAAACAAATCTTTCAATATCTTCATAGAACGGTTGATATGGGATTGTTTTATCCATATGAATCCAAGTCACAACTAGTTGGCTATGCAGATGCAGGATACTTATCTAATCCACATAAAGAAAGATCTCAAACAAGATACCTGTTCACATATGGTGGTATAGCTATATCATGGAGGTCAACGAAACAGACGATTGCAGCAACATCCTCTAATCATGCTAAAATACTAGCGATACATGAAGCTAGTCGCGAGTGTTTTTGGCTAAGGAGTTTGATCCAATGTATTCTGTCATCATGTGGACTGATTGATCAAAAGATAGCTCCAACTGTCCTGTTTGAAGATAATACAACATGTATTGCTTAACTTAAAGGCGGGTATATCAAAGGTGATAGAACAAAGCATATTTCTCCCAAATTCTTCTGATGGTTTCAGTGGCTAAGAGAAGGGGGGTTGAATCTTAGCCCTTTTTCTCTTCAGAACACTTGCTTGTCTTTGAAACAACTTCTGGAGATTTTTGTCTCGACCCTAGCCACGAGACTTTCCTTTTTGTCTCGTCACTTGGCACGAGATATTTTGCAGTTTTATCTTCTGTACAGTAGAAACAAAAAATGGAGTAGAAGAGAAGAAAAATAACACCCAAATATATCCTGGTTCAGCTGCTATGTGCAGTGCAGCCTACATCCAGTCTCCATCACAACAATGATGGAATTTCACTATAATCATCTTTGATTACATACACCAATTCTCCCTAGGAACTACCCTTCCTATCTGGGACAAGTCCAGAATTCTAAACCCAAAACTGAACTTGACTTAGTCACTGCCAAGCTTCAACTGTAAAGTGCTAACCCAACTTACAAGGGGATTCCCATAGAATCATGAAACACAACACAGATGTACAAAGGAACTCTAAGGACATCTATGACTTTTTCTTTTAATTTTGCACTCTCTGCCTTTTTCCGCTCTATGGCTTTTTTTTACAAACCTCACTGTTTGCCTTTTTCCATGAGACTCAAGACATGACAAAATTAAACAGAAAAATACAAAATAAAGAATATTGAAGGAGAAGAACTTCTGTTAGCTTAGATAGCTATGAGAACTCTGTGCCTTGCACTCTCACTACTTACTCCTTGCTTCAAGCCCTGGCTATTCTCCCTTATTTATAAAGGGGGAAGCCTCCACGGTTGAAACTAAAAACCAAGCTAAACTTCTTCTTCTTCATGTAAACAGGTTCGGCCAGAGAGAGAGAAGAGATAACACATGCAAAACCCAACATGCAATTACCTCTAGTCCTTCTTTGTTCACCAATCTTCATCAATCCGAGCCCTTCATCTTTTTTTGCTTTCCAAGATGAACTCCTAACCCTTGATGCTTCATGATGATGATAGCTTCATCTGCTCCTATCTCTGCCTCTTCCATCACGTAGCCACTGTAGCTACCTCCTGTGGTGGTTGAGCAAGATCAGAGACAAGCCATCCTTCCAAGGATCTTCACCTTGCTGGCCGAATCTTCTTCAACCATTTTTGGTGTGAAGAAGCCAATATCTCATCACCATATCTTACCATAAGTGATAAGAATCTCGCCACTACATTTTTTATATTTTCTTGCCATCATTGTTATGGTCTTTTTACGTGCCTTTCCTTCTTTTCGGTAGCTCAATGTAGCTTCCATGGCTGGTTGTGTAAGGACCGAAAGAGATGAGGAAAGTTGAGAGAGAAAAAAGAGAAATTTGAACATTAACTAATGGATTTTGATAAAGCAAATTAAATGTCCAGTTCCCTTTCTTTCTTGGTGGCGTGCATCATTAAAGAAGCCATCAAATCAATTGACAATTTTTCTCTCATAGTTTTTATGTATTAACTTAACTTTAATGAATTTTGAATTCCATCGCATGGTGAATAAAGAAATCCGTTGGAAGCAATGAAACTTTGCTTTCTTTGCTAAATGGATTCGGACCATCATTTGGTCTTTTTAGAAAATATTAGTTTGGGCTTATGGTAATGATTCAATCAGGCCCAAATGATCACAAATTGCTTCAGCCACTTGATATAGGAAACATTCAACAAGGCTGAATGCTTATAAGCATCTTGGGCTTGCAATAATTTTTCTTTTCTGTTTGGCCCAAATAAACTTGCATTGCAAAATTATTTTAATCAATATTTAATCCAAGATTAATTTTGTAATTAATTATATTAATAATGTTTAGTCATCACAAATATTAATTTAGAGTTTTCCAAACTCATCATCTTCTTTACTCATGATCTTCAAAATCAAGGGACAATTGATGTCCAACAGATACTCTCAAGTGACAATCTGGCAGATTTATTTACAAAGTCACTCCCAAAATCCTCCTTTGAAAGATTGGTACATGAAATTGGGATGCGCCGGTTTCGAGACATTAAATGATGTCGACAAGAAGGGGAGACTGTACTCTTTTTTCCTTAGTCAGGTTTTTTTCCATTGGGTTTTTCTTGACAAGATTTTTCATGAGACAATCCCATCACAAAAGATATTGTACTCTTTTTTCTTCACTAAAATTTTTTTCATTGGGTTTTTTTTAGTAATGTTTTAATGAGACATAATCTTAAATAGGCATCCAAAGGGGAGTATTGTGATAAGATCTAAATAGTCAAAGTAGATGCCCATTAATATGGGCGGCTGATTTTGTTGTTGATGCTAAATTACTCAACTTCTCAATACAAATCAGAATTAATGAAGTTGAAAATGTAAAACTTCCTTCGCCTATAAATAGAGAAGTGACCGAAGAACAATACACACAACAATAAAAATATTCTCCTCTCTCTTTATACATTACTAATATTTTCTCTTTCTCCTTTTCTTTCTCTTTATTGCATATAAATATATAAATTACTTTTATTGAGTTAATTATATTTATATTAGAGTCTTTTATTTACATATTTTTATTTTATATTTAGTACCTCTTCTTTATTTATTTTCCAAAACAGTTACTTTTTTTAGAGACTATTTATCCCAATTAAAAATTTTGGTAAGGGAGTTATTTATTCTAATCTATTGGTTGAACGACACATCATGCTGCGCTACATACGTAAAATTTTGCTATTAGAAGATCAAAGTGAAATTAATGAAGGACTAATTAATTATCTAAAAAAAATAATGATTAGAGATCATGTTATTTATTAATAGTAAAGAGACGGTCGTCCTTTATAAAATAAATAAAGATCAAAATAGAATTTTACTGTAGGTTTTAACTTCACACTTGCAATATCTTTAAGATCTTGTACTTTCTTTGGATTATTGATAATTCTTGGTGAATATTACGTAGCCCCAAAATGTTTGGAGTTTTAGTAATAATAAATATTTTTGTTAAAAATTTGTAAAATAAAAAAATTTATACAGAATAAAAATTATAAATTAAAAAACGATTACAATATTACTTTATTATTTACCATTTTATCAATTTACTATTTTAGATACATATTATCCTCTTAATTGAAACTATCTTCTAAAGTTTCTATCTAGCCTTTATTTTTCTGCCTTTTTTCATCCCGTGGTTCCGAAATATTTGGAGTTTTAGTGGTAATAAAAATTCAGTTAAAAGATTTATAAAATAATAAAAATATTTTAATTATTTTTAATTAAAATAATAAAATTTAAATAACTTTTTGGCTTTAGATAAGTATTATACTCAAGCTGTCTTTTAAATTTGTTAGTTAGCCTTCATTTTTTCTGCAATTTTTTCATATTTATACTCATTAACCTAAGTTATCGTATCTGTGTGTCAAATACATTTTAGATATAATACTTATCGATATTCGTCTGATATGCGTGTCTATTGTGTCTAACTTTATCTTAAAAAAACAAAAAATTATTCTTCAAACACATTTTGACACATCTATATTATATATATGTTTTATCGATTTTTAGCAAATCGAGAGTAGTTCAATATCTAATGGTTTGGAAGCGAAACCTACTCCTCCTTGCGAGTACCAATTTTCTTAAAGTGCATCAAAGACCTTTCGATAGGACAAAAACATTAAGCAAATATGAAAACAGTAAATAAAGAATTTGAAAACAGTAAATAAATTGACTGAATTTGAAATGATTTGCATTAAATTTAAATAAACTACTAAAATGCCTTTGATTAGATCAAAGGACTTTAATTTGAATTCGAAATAAAAATATTGGAATGTAAATTGAACAAGAATGTTAAATGTTGCTTGGAGAATAAACTTGCATAAAAAGTAAAGTTTGTAGAAAATATAAATAAAAAGTAAAAACAAATGGAAGGAATCCTAAAGAAAATTAACTCAAAGCAAACTCAGTAAGTCGCTAGGATGTGGGTGTGCGTGAATAATTCACAACTAGAAAATGAATTAATACAGACAGATTTACAGACAGATTTAGTCTTTATTACAGATGGATTTTTGGTTACCGACAAATTTTGTCCCTCTGTAAAAGCCTCGTCGGAAATTATTTACTGACGGGTTTTTTCCATCGAAAAATTACCGACGGATTTTTACCAGTTACCGACGGATTTTCCCTCTGTAAATTCTCCATCCATTTTCCGAAGGCGACAAACTTTTCGACAGATTTTCCGTCGGTAATTACAGACGGATTTTTCGACAGATTTTCGTCTGTAATTTGAACCTTGGAAAGTCATCTGACACTTTGATTACAGACAAAAAATTCGTCTGTAAATCCGTCAGTAAGGTAAAATAGATTTTTTTTATTTCTCCAATTACAAAATAAATATAAATTTAATACAATTTTTTTATCTAATTTGTATTCGAATATTTATAATATTTTAAAAAAATAAACAAATTCATCGTATTTATCAAGCAAGTCAATATAATTCAAAATATAGACAAAATGTATTGATACATTAACTATAGTCCTCAGTGTATTGTTCAACCATACTAAATTTATCAACTATAATTCATAACATTGTATTATATGAGAAAATTTACATTATGCAAATCTCTACAAGCCAATCAACCTCCCACACATACTTTGAGTAATGTCGTGTTGCTTTATATCTCTTAATGCAATTAGAAAAGGGATACACTTCTTGGCTACAAAAATTTCAAAGTACTGCATGTCAGTAAAAGTACACAGCAGAGAAAAATACATGAAAAAATGTCAATAATAAAAGTTATTCACTTTGTTATGGCACAAAAAACTCATTACTCAACATCCTTAATGAAAAATATGTCAATTGAAAGCATAAGAACTAACCATGATCTGTACAATATGAAAATATTTCAATATATAATTTATTAACTCTTAGAAATAAAAGACCAAACAAACAAATTTTATGGAAAGAAAAGGCCAATGAACACAATTTCAAATTAACTTTCCAAGGTTAAGAGTCTATATAGCAAGGTATAATCCATCCGTCGACAAAAAAATACTGAAGACATACCTTTTGATCACGTGCATGGAGGTCTTGTTCCAGCACAGTAGGATGGTCAGGCGGTGCCTGAGCCTAGCCCTGTCATCGATGACTACATCCCTGTGTCTCCTCCAGTAGGTTTGGATATTTTGATAGAGTCTCTTTCTACTCACTCCTCTGCCTTTTTCACCATAGAGCCTATCGGGACTTCCGCCGCAGTTTTTGGCCAGCCCTTAGTAGTTAAGTAGATTTCTCCTAGTGGTATAGTTTTCGCAGGCGACAGTAGTGATGGTAGTCCCTAGAGTACATCAGAGGTCATCGAGGACATCGAGGAGATAGAAATTATGGATCTGACTTCTGAGGACGACAAGGATCCTGATATGGATATAAAGACCGGGGACTTGACTTCAGACAATAATTAGGTAGCGACATCAGCATCTTCTTTTGGCAGCCCTCCGGTTTAGTGTTTCTTTTGTCTTAGACTCTCACTTTTAATTTTTGAGAGATTAAGTTAGAAGACTAGGCTAGTCTAGGCGTCAGATTAGGAGCTTCCTATATGGGCCAGAGCCCGGAGATGTTTTGAGTTGTATATATGTTCATGATTGTGAGGTAATAACTAACTTTTTATCTTTTGAATGTATATATATATATATATATATATATATATATATATATATATATATATATATATATATATATATATATATATGTATACATATATATATATATATATACATATATATATACAGTGTATATATATATGTATATATATATATATTTAATATTATCCTGTTTGTGTATGTATCTGTTTATCTTCTTAGGTTTCGTAATCTCGCGTTCCTTCTTAGTTGCAATTTTATTTAAGGAAGGATTTTCATAAAAATTGAGTTTTGTTAACCCAATTACAGGCTTAATATTATTAATAATAGTGTCAATGTAAGGTAACACTCGATGTTTTGGTATGAGTATGCTATACCAGAAATTGGGTTGTTACAACTAGACTTCAAAAACTCTCAACCATGAATGGAGCATTTTTCATGAAAATTTTGTGAAGAGTACTTACAGATCCTATTATCCTAACATTCTTTGGGCCAACATCTTTTATAGTAAATATGGTATTGCTCAAGACCTATTCATAGGCTCAAGACCTATTCATAATATTGGGTCAAGCAACTTCAGACTCAAGTCAAATCTCTGAAAAATTTCGGCTACAATCTATAGTGACATACATCAGGAGTTTATTTATTTGCTGGAAAATGGAAAAACCATAAAGTTTGGAATGACAAATAGGTAAAAGTGGAGCAGCTTCTAATCCAGAATATGCAAATTCCAATAAAGGAATAAATACATAACTTGAAGCATTAAAGTTTATTTTAGAGGATGGGGGTTGGAACACCTCTTTTATAAGTTAATACCTTTTGATAGAGATCGTGAACAATATTTGAGATTGTATGCCACCTAGAGAGGAACTGAAAATAAATTAATCTAGAATTTACCTCAAGAAGTAGAATTCACAGTGTCAACTGGCAAGTGCTTACAAGTATCTAGCAAACAACAACTCCTTACAAGATCAAATTTGGAAGTAATTTAGAAATGATAGAATTTGGAGAGAGTAAAGTGCTTCACATGATTAGTTTTGCATAACAAACTTATGAATTTAAATAAAAGATCTCATCTCTTTACAAATGTTCAGACTAACACAGATGTAGAGGTAGCTTGAAAGACTTTACAACATGTTCTTCATGATTACCTGTTAGCATCCAAAATTTGGATCCATATCATACAACATTAAAAGATAAATGATTTCTTTAGAACTCCTTTAGCTTCGATATTTGATTTCGCTGGAATCTCATATCCAAAATTAGAAATTTCAACCAAGACAAATGGCTGACTTTCTTCTTAATCGCATACTAGCAGATTTGAAATTCGAGGAAATAAGGAGGTTTTCTCTTCTCCCTTTCAAAGACCAGCTGAAGCTTCTAAGATGATCATCATTCAGTATGTGCATTCTATCAAAATGGCTTTTATGAAAGAAAATCTTCTCGTACCAAAAGCTAGAAAGAAAGAAATCGATATAGCCCTAGCATCCACCATCCTTAAGTTGGTCTAAAATTAATACATATTAAGCATCAAGTGGATACATTGCTAATATTAGTACCTATACAATTTTTCATGCATACGTATTGATACGATAAAAACGTGGACAAGAAACAAAATGACACATGGATTATATTATTCACGTCAATATTTATTTTTTTAAATATATATATATAATATAAATACTTTTACTAAAATACCCTTATAATTTAATAAAAATGAAAAAAAACTATTCCTTTAAATTAATCAAATTTTAAAATTCAACTAACTTTATTCTCATAATTTTAAATTTTAAAAATAAAATAAAATACTGTTAGTTATTCATCCACACTAAATGAAATTGCTTCAAATTTGTTGATGCTCTTCCATAAATCCTAATATCTCAGTCATTCATACCAAAAAAAAAAAACACATCTGAAAAATTTAAAAAAAAAAAATCAAACAAGCATTTCATCTTCGTTAGGGATTAGGGTTCATGGCAGGAACAACAAGCCAAACTGTAGATAACAACCAAATTCCTTTACCATTCTTCAAGCTTTCCACCCTCACTTCCATGTTCACCGCCAAAGGCTTAAACTCACGATGTCAGCACCCTCTTCAGCGCTCACACCATTGGCCAAACTCAATGCCAGTTTTTTAGAAACCATATATACAATGAAACCAGCTTCGCCACGTCATGAGCTAAATGCCCTACCACCGAAGGGAACGCAAATCTTTCCCCTCTTAAAACACTATAAGAAAAACGATGAACACCGTCGAAAAAATGAATAAAATTCGACGATAAGTTAATTACCGACGAATTTACCATCGTACGTAATCTCATGGTATAAACCTTGTCGGTAGCCAGTTATCGTTAGATTTTTTTGTCCAACGGTAATTACCGTCGGATTCTGTGACGGATTACCTGCCCAAAAAATTATTTGGTTACCGGATTTTTCAACAGAAATGTTAACTCGACAATATATTGTTTCTCGTACTATTACCATCGGATTATGCCCTTGGTAAATCCAACGGTAATGTCAATTTTTTTAAATATTGTGACAATTTTTTTTTAATTTTTTCCTTTTTAATTTTAATTTTTTATTAAAATTTATTTTTCACATAATTAGTTGTCAGATTATAAATAATAAAAACTTATTATGTAATATTAAAGATCAAATGTTCAAATAAATAAAATAAATACAATGAAACTGTAAAACAGAACCCTAATCACTAAAGATCATGATAGTCATCATCGTCGTCATTCCCATGGTCTTTCTAAGGTGGCAGAGAAGGTAGTGATGTCTATGTCCCACCAGCAGCACTACTACCACCGGCGTGCATCTGAACTTGGCATACTGCCATCTGCTACTCTATCCGCTGAAGCTGCTTCAGCTGCTCCCTCCATCTCAGCCTGAGGTCATTCATGTCCATCACGTGTGTGAAGATCTCCTGATACCTCTCCTAATACCTCTCCCGAGCCTCGGTCAGCTACTGAGCCTGTTCGTGAAGACTCTAGGTGAGCTCCTGCACTTGCAGCCTCAAATCAATGCATTCTTCGAGATCGATGGCTCGACAGGTGGTAGAGGCGGAAGATGGCCTCAACGTGGAGGTACGGAGGTTACTACCAAAAAACGACCCCAGCCCATATACGAAGTTCTTGTACGGTATTAAGGTGGACTCGCGCCAAACTGCATTAGGATCGACGACCGAAGCAGCAGAGCCACTGGCGTCCTCCCCACTTTGTTGAGATTACTAAGTTATAGCCTCCAGTCTTTGCATGTAAGACTCTTGTGTAACACATGTTATTATGATTAGGACGACAGCTGTACAATTAATTGAAAATTGTATATCACAAGATCATATGTTTACTCACATAATGATCTATAGACCACTGATAAGCAAATCTCTCCTTGTTCTCCTTCAAAGTGTGGGTTTACTTAAAGACCTCCACCAATGTTGCATTGCAATCCAATGACTTTAACTACACATGTTGCATTAAAATAATATGTTAGGATGCCTACCAATGATATGTCAAAGAATATAACTAAGTTAATAACAAAATTAGAGAAGCTACATACTAGTCTGACCTTAGTCTTCATAAAGGTCGCTAAGCCGCCGGTATACTTGGATGACCTGACCAATGCCCTCTTATCTCTATTTGTGAGATGTCGATGCCTGAACCCTTCATCGGTCTCTTAGTGAACAATCAGAGCCTTCTTAATTTCCGGGCAGAGCTAGGAAGTAAGGTGGTCGCACTTCTCACATACATCCTCCAGCATTTGTTGTAACTACCTACCCATTCGATGGTCGTATATCTTATTGATGAAGGCATCATGCTCTTTGTCCCATATAAATTTTAGCTGCACAAAGAAACTTTAAAATTAGTTAATCAAAATATATCGTATTAAACAAAATAGACGATATAAACTAGCTAATAAGGTTTCACTGTATTAAGTTTTTACTGCCCATTTCTGAAACCATCGCTCTCTAGTCTCAGAAGAGATCTTCTTGTAGCTCGTCCATGGATGGCCGTACATCAGCTTAATGACGTTGGTCATCTCCTGTGTACATGCATTGTTGTTTTGGCTCAAACCTATAAACAATTCACAAACAAACCAATATGAAAATATAAATTAAAACTTCAGAACCAAATAACCATAATATATAGAGATTTTTTTTTTAGAAATTTTGGCAGAGTTTGATCTATAACTAGAATGCGCCGCAAACTCTATCCATCAACAATTAACTTAAATAGCACCGATTGTCAATCATCAAAGAACAACAGTCAATAATCACGAAGCAACATTCATAAATCCACTAAATCCACTAAATTAGAATCAATAATCAAGAGTAAATAATCAAGATATATCAAACACTTTCAGTAGTTCAAACCTACAACCCCAGATTTACTAAAACTAGAATCAATAATCAAGAATCAATAATCAAGTTATATCAAACACTTTTAGCAGTTCAAACTTACAACCCTAAATCTACTAAAACTAGAATTAATAATTAAGAATCAATAATCAGGAGATATCAAACACTTTCAACAGTTCAAATATACAACCTTAAATACATTAAAACTAGAATCAATAATCAAGAATCAATAATCAGGATATATCAAACACTCTTAACATATAAAAGACTTAAAATAGTACTTACGTCGTTTTGCCATCAGGCCAAATCGTCAAACATACGATGGGAGGTGATGGAGGAGCATCAGCTGGCTGGCTTTTGTGAGAGAATTACAGTGCCGCGATGTCCGTCATTGGAGGCAGTGTTGTCGAGACAGTGGGCTGCTGAGCGGATGGAGGCAACATCATTACCGTAGATGCAGGGACGTAGTTAGGGTTAGGGACAATGATGAATGACTGGTCCGATGCACCCACAACCTGTGACATCACTGAGGTAGTCAGAGTAGAGGGAGAGGATCCAAAATTCCTAGGGGTACTGGCAGGAACCCTCCCTCTATAACGACCACGACCACTAGATGATCCACAACACCTCTACCTATCGTCATGTTTGCGAAGAGCTTATCAATTAAAAATGTGCTAAACATATTCACAACATCATTCAAAATGCTTAATTAAAATAAACTACCTTAAACATAGTTAAAAAATACATTATCCGACGTAACATCTTATATTCTTACGGGGTGGAGACACATCGCAAGAAGTTCGCACACGAGCTATTTATTTTAATGGAGATATTTCAGGGATCCTAAACTTTAATTTAAATCAAGTTTCATTGCAATTATTTTAAAATTGAATTTTGTACAAATTTTCAAAGTTTTGTCCTTGTCCTAGAAATTTCTAAAAAATAGCAGGCAGCAAGATTTTTACAAAAATTATGAAAAATTCAATTCTAAGTCAATTCTTCCAAATTTTGGTGGAGTTGTACTAGATACCTCCAAGTTTGATTTAAAACAAGTTCCAGACTCATATCACATCATATGACAAAGTTATATAACTTTAAATTCTGTTCTATTTTAGTTTTTTCAATCATTATTAAGGGAACATACAAGGGTTCAAATCCTAATCCACCCACCAAGAAACTTTAAGATTGTTACTAATCAACTCAAATGCACACATTTGCTAAACTTTTAAAGCATTCTAAAATTGTAAAACAAACAAACTCTAAATCATATAATTTATTTTAATTTCCTCATCATCAAACCAATTTTTATAAATTCTCTAAATGATTCTAAATTATCATCAAATTGAAGCAGCAAGAAACTTGAAAAGAAAATTAAAGCACCAAAAAACAATTTGCAACTAAAAGATTAAGAAAAAATAAACAATAATGAAAAAAATATATAATGGAAACTTCACTAAGCAACTTGAATAATCAACACAAATCAACAATAATCAACACATATTTTATTTTATAATAACTAATAACAAGTAAAAAAATGAGCTTTTGACCTGGCGTCGGCGTTGCGAAGAAGAAGAGTAGAAGCAGTGGCAAAAGCATTTGCAGCAGCAACGTCAGCAAAATGGTGGGAGGGTGCGGTCAGAAGGGGCTGCTGGAGAGGAAAGATGAGAAGGTTAACGAGAGAGTGGGAGGTTAGAGAGAGAGAGAGAGAGAGAGAGAGGAAGGTGAGAGGTTAGAGAGAAAGCGAAATTCGAAAAGAAGGAGAAGAGGATTTGCGGTTCGAATTTAGGGCACGATTACTGTCGGACGCAGTGCAGGTCGCCAAAACAAAGCATTCCACTAAAGCGTTTATCGTGGATTTTTCCGACAATAAATCCGACACTCAAGTTTGCGCCTATTTTTCTTGTTTTTCCTCTAATTATTAGCGATGAATTTACCATCGAAAATAAAAATTTATTGGTAATGATTTGACATGACGAACCCCACACCAAAACCGTTGTTAAATTTACTGGTAAAACCGACGCTAATTACGGCGCTAAATTCGATAGTAAATTTGATAGTATTCAAGATTTTTCTCGTAGTGAAATCCTAACTCCGTCTCGATTCAACAACAATTACTATAGAAATCTTGTTGCCAAATGCGGCCTTCTTCATTCGGATCAAGTGCTGGTGGGAGTCAATATGGTTTAGTAGGTTTTATAGTGCCAATGCTATTTTTCTTTTCAATGATTTTGCTGCTGCCATGGTTAAGATGGGAAATATTGGTCCTCTCACTAGCACTAGTAGATAGATTAGAAAGAATTGTAGGGTAGTGAATTAATTATTGATGATACCATGAAATTTAATTCTCTCTTTTAAGAATTGTGTTTTAGTATTAAAATTAGGGCACATCATAGAGCAATTGATGTGAATAAATCATCATGTATGAGAGAGATGAAATAAAAACACATTTTTTTAAGTATGAATGACCATGAGAGATTAGGATTTATGGGAGGATCAATAAGATTGAAGTAATTTTTTTTAATGTAGATGAATAACTAAATGTGCTTTTGTTTATTTTTTAAATTATTTAAAATTTGAAATTATAAAACTAAAGTTAGTTGAATTTTTAAAATTTAATTAATTTAAAGGGGTAGTTTTTGTCTAATATTACAAAAAAGATATTTAGATCTTTTTATAAAATTAAATAAAAATATTTTTTATTTTTATTAAGTTATAAAGGTGTTTTAGTAAAAATATTGATATGATATATATATTTTTTTAAAAATTAAATACTAACGTAGATAATATAGTCTATGTGTCATTTGTTATTTGTTTATGTTTTTATTATATCGGTGCGTATAAATTTATCATCGTATCGAAACAAACACTTATAATTTATGGGTTAAAATTGACTTATAAAATTGGAACTAAACAAGATATTTTAAAGACTGACTTTAAGATTTTAACCAAAAGCATTCTAGTTAGAATGCAAAATATTTATCTTAACTAATTATTTTACTAATTTTTATGATTTCTTAACGAGGTTCAATTTTTTACCGTTATCTAAGGTTTAAGATTTAGACTTTGACAATAGAACCAACTATTCTTAGCGGTGTCAATAGAAAAAATATATCAAAGATTTAATTTGGAACGAACAAAGAAAAAAAAAAGAAATTAATAGTTATTGTGAACAAGATGTAACTTGAATAAAATAAAGAGTTTTTTTTAAAAATTATCGATATAGATAGTCAAAGAATGAGTAATACTTTTACAGAATTTTAAAGTATTCATACAACTTAATTTTCACAAAATTTTAAAGATTTAACTAAAAATGTAGGTTGATAGAAAATGAAAAAAAAAAACGTTGCAATAAAGTGTAAAATATAAAGAAAAGAAAATAAAAATGTGAAAAAAACTGTAGACTAATATTAATTTATTACTAATATAGTAATATACATAATTAATAATTAATACTTATTAATCCACTAGTTATTATTGCGCGCATCAAAATTTTAATAAGTTGTCACTTTCATAAAAAGAAACATTAATAAATTGTCTTAATATTTAAAAGAATATTTTATATTTTAATTAAATAGAGTGACAAATGTAATAAATGTAAAGACAAATAATAATTTACAAAAATTTATACACAAATAAATTTCTTTCGTTTGATAAAACACTGTTTTCAAAAGACTTGGATTAGAGAACATATTTTTTCCAAAAGGATAGGAATATTTAGAAGTGAAACGTGTGATAATTATCATTATGATAAATATTTATATAATCAATTTTTTTTAGGAGACTAATTAGGAGTAGCCAAGTAAAATCAATTAGGTATAGATTCAATTCAAGTTAAAAAAAAAACAAAAAAAAACAAAAAAATACTTAAAAATTATCCTAATTTAATTCTAACCCTATTAACAGTGCACAATGAAAATATTAACCACAAAACTCTAATTGATCAATAACTTTGCACTTAGATGTGATTCTCTTATGATAACATCTATTGTCACTTTCAGGATCTGCCACCAGATTCTAGTAACCCCGCCGGCCACCAGACAAGCACTGTCACAGGCGTTTCTTCTCAAAATCTTAGCCACTGTGGTAGAAAGCCTCTTCCGTACCGAGCTAGCTTCTGCCGTCTTCCACTGGACGTCGTTTGATTTGTGTCGCTCCTGTAGGTTCCTCCATTCGATGCCACACGCCACCGTTCAACAATTAAAAAAGTCATTTTAGTTTGCTGCTGTAGTGACGTGTGTCCTGAGTCACGCGCCAGTGCTTAGCTGTCGCAGGCACCGTTTTGCTGCCGAAAACAAACGCATTTCATCATTGTATTGACCTTCTCGCCTGTTTACAGTGAGAAGCATTAATCCCATACTAATTTCATAAATTGAATTATTAATTTGGATTGTTCTTTTGACATTAATTGGATTATTAATTTGATAATCTCTATAATTTTGGTATCTCATGAATTTGATACCTAATTTATTTTGTTATTTGGATGATTTATTTTTTTAAAAAAATTGAGTTTTTAATTACACAATATTTAGGATGGTTTTATTATGTAATGAATTTTTCATGCAATTTTAGAATTTGTTGTTGTATACGAAGGTTGCTTTTATAGGAAGGTTTCATTTTGTACTTTCTAATTGTTTATTTGGTGATTTTATCATAATATTTGAATGTTTCTAGGCTTTGTGGTTGTGATTGGTTTCGTATATAATTTGGATGTATTGGTAAATTTTTTTTGGATGTTTTGGTAAAATTATTTTTCATATTTTAGTGCATATTAATTTTAACTTATTTTGTTCAGCCATTGATGTTTGATTTTAATGGTTTAGTTGGATTTTTTTTTTCAAAAATTGAAGTATCAATCTTATAATATATTTGATTTTTTTTTCGAAATCATGAATTGGTACGTGGGATTAGTTTATTTATTACATAATTGATATGGTTATCAAAGATATAGTGTTATTTTTTTATTGTGCTATTTAGTTGTGTTTTTAATAATGTTTCATAAGTTTTGTTCATATATTTTTTGTAATCTTTTCAAGAGAATTTCGAATGTATTTTTTAAAGTGTAGCTCAAAAGTTTTTTTACCTGACTGTTCTAGAATCTTTTTTAATGGATGAAGAATGTTATTTTAAAGATTTTTTATGATTGTTATAGATTGTACTTTATTTTTTATCATTATTATATAATAATTGATGTTATTATAAAATGTTTAGTGTTATTTCTTTTTGTGCTATTCTATTTTTTTTTTCATACTATTTCGGCTATTTTTTCATATATTTTTTGGAGTCTTTTGTAAGATAATTTTGGAAGCGTTATTTAATATGTATTTCAATGGTTTTTGACCTCAGTGTTCTGTATTCTTTTTTTTATGCGTTATGGATGTTAGTTTAAATATTTTTTGAATAGTAATGCATACAAAATGTGAAATCTTTACATACACAAATATTTGTTTAATCTCATGTAATTTTGGATACCTTTGTTTAATTTAGAGTTGAATAATGTTTGTTAATGTATTTATGGTTTGGGCTTTGGTTTCATGGTTAGGGTTTTTGGATACGATTTAATGGTTTTAGGAATAGTATTTTATTTTTAGTTTTTATGATTTATGGTTTAGTATTTAGGGTTTATAAGTTAGAGTGTGGGTTTAGGGTTTAGGGTTTAGTGTTTCTTGTTTAGAGTTTAAGGTTTAAGTTTTACGAGTGAGAGTTTAGGGATTATTTTATAGTGTTTTGGGAAAAAGGAATAGGGCTTTGGTTTTAGGGTTATAATTTTAGGTTTCATATATATGGTTTATGATTCAGGATCGTTAAATTCTCATATTTAGTTATTTTTTATGTTAAAATGTTGATTTTTATTTTATGATCCATGTATTTTGTGTTGATTATCATGAAATTTATATGGGCATTGTATCATGTGTTTTTAATTCATTATGTTGAGTTATTTACGTGACACATATTGCATATATTTTTCGTGTTTTTTTTTTATATTTTGAGGTTTTACTAATCGACAATATAGGTTGCCGAAAAAAAGAAGGCGGACCTAAAAAAGTATTATTCTTATCATTTTTATCTATCTTCATTTTATCATGAATTTTGTAGTCTTACATTAAGAATTGTATGTTATTAGAAATTTGTGGAGATAAGGTGCACTCCAAGTTATATAGCTGGAATCTTTGAGCAACTTACAAAGTTCAATGCTTAATGTAACACCCTTACTATCAAAATGTCACGCTTCTTGCTACGTCACTCTGATAGTAAGGAGTATTACAAATGCTGAGGCAAAGCTTTGGAGATAAATACCATGGGATATCCCTTGATGGGCGTTAAGGCAGAAAATCATGGTAGAATTGGCAAGATCATATGACCTTGTCTCAAATAAAATAGTATTGAACATTGATACTATCAAAGTTAATGCTGCACTAATTGGCCATTTCTTCGAGCTCCCATCAGCTGGTAAGTAAACTTTGCTTTCGTTATTCTGTAACCATATATCATTTAAAATTATTTGTGCATTTCACTTTTCAAAATATTGAATCTGGCAAGGGATGACTTTCCAAAATTTGATAAGGAGAACCCAATGCACGTGGCAATAAAGAATAAATTTAATTGTGCAACAGCGACGGAATTTCACGACTACATATATGAGTGCTCCACCAACAGTAAAGCTAATAGGATGAAATTCCAAAGACATTTTATATTGCTTGTGATAAAGATGTTCCTCTACATTTTTGATATGCGAATTAATTTTTTTGTTATATCCTTAAGATGCGTCGAAAGGAAATGCCTATTTTTTTAAGTTAAATTAGTTGTTTTTTTTTATTTGTGTATAACTCAAATTATTGTGGGTTTCTTTTTATTGAAAGAATATAGTTGATTTTCCATCATTAGCAGGTTGTTTTCCATAATTAGATTTATATATAGTGGTTAACTTCTTTCTCGAATTTTTCTTATGCTACTTCATTTATTTTTATGAAACTAGTTATTTTTCGGATGTTTCTTCTTATGATAAATAGAGGTTTTTTTTAATGTTACATACCTATTTCTTTTTATGTCACACAGACAGATAACAGAATTCCTGTTAGAATTATTTCACTATATAAGTATTGATAAGGAATTGCTGAATACCCGCTAATATGATTATTAGTTTAAATTCTTCATAATGAATTAATAAGTTTACAAATCAAATAAAAGGCTAATTCCTATGTACAAAATACTAGAAATTCCTAAATGAATTTAACAAAGTTAAGAATCTACCTACTTGTTGGGAGTTAATTGGTTGTGTAGGTTCATTGAAATTGTCATTTCTAATATTTTCATCAACGGTTTTTGCCTCGGATTGAACTACATCCTGAAAAACAACACCATAGATAACTATAAGCTATAATATTCGCAATTTAAGTTAATTTACAAAGGACATGAAGTTAATCACATACCAGCCTGCTCTTCTTTTTCTCACAGCTTTCTTGATTGTTTTGTCCAAATCTGCACCAAGCCTCTTCATAGTAGGACACTCCTTAGTTGATACACTTGGTAGTCCTTGTATGTCGTCCATAATAACTATACACACGCTCTATGTTGCCATAGTGTTTTGAGTAGCAGCAGTGTTATTGCCTCGCAAACTAGCATGATATTCATCAAGTTTCATTCGTGCATCGTCGATAGCAGAGTGCAATATAGCTGCTTTCTCATCACAAGTCAAAAACTCTTGAGCGACATTATAGAAGTGTGAATATAGACCTTTAAAAAGGTTGTGACATTCTCCTGAATGAATCACATCCTGACTACTCTTATAACTGTGTTTGCGCTTGACATTCTTGCTCCAGCGGTCGAGAATGTAGTAGGAAGGTACTTTCCCCACACGTTTGTGGGATAACACAGCAAGTGCATGACAACAAAGAATATACAACCCTATCAAATGCTAATTTCTGTTCATCCACTTTCAGATGAAACACAATCCAATCTTGGGACACATCATAAGTATTACAATCACCTTTTTTTTATGAATTCCACTTGGATCTCCCTAAACATATTACTCTTATACTTATACTGAAATTGTTTCTCAATCATTAACCTGGACACACAAGGAAGAATCCCTTTATAGTCACCAGCATCATCCTCCAATTCCTTTTGCACTTTATTTCCAAGGACGTTATCATACTCATGGACAAACTGATTAAGCTAGTCTTGGGGTGTAAAATTCACTGTAAAATGCATGCATACTCTCACTTCTCTGAGTACTCCTCATACCAATCCAGAATTCTTCCTCAGAGAATACCGAAACCCACATTTGTCGATTTCCATAAAGATATACAACAAGAGAACACCGGCATAACTCAGCGAAAAAAACATTTAGAATGATACAATAAAAAATATCTTAATACTTTATATAGAGAACAGCTGAACAACGGAAAAATAAACATCTCCAAACAGTAAGTAACAAAACCAGAAAGCTCATTAAAGACCAGAGGTGTAACACCCTAACTACCAAAGCTCACGCTTCCGGCTGCGCAACTCTGATAGCTCGGACATTACGATGACACTTATACTATTTAATACTAGAATATGAGCCTGTTTAAAACTTTAAACCGCAAATACCGTTCCCAAAAAAAAATACTTTCGTTCGATAACGTACATCCAAGGAAACCATACAACTTACATAAACTCATAAAGAGTACATCCATATATATACATACATATACAAATAATCTTACAGACATTAACCAATACAATTCCTATCCCTCTTATAAAATATATCAAGATAAAGGCGAGGGTACAAAAATAATAATCTAAAACAATACAGAGCATCTCAATAACAAATGATTAAACTCTTCATAACTTCTGCACCCAAATCCTGAAAGGGGAAAAATGTAAGGGGTGAGAACATCATCCTCGAAAGGGTTCTCAGTAGAGGGTTTTTGGGAAATTACTGTAATAGGATACATGAAGATAAACCGTACCAGTGATTAATAACCGTCTTATGCCTCTTTTCAAAAACAACGGTTTACAATAAAAGTAAAGTCAGAAATCTTTTCTGAAAGAAGAACCGCTCAATTCTCATAAACTCAAAAGCCTTTCAAAACGGTTTATCTATGCGAAACCAAAATAGCCTTTCATATTTTATTCCAAACCAGAAACACAAAATCGAAATCAACCATCAGTTCATCTCATTCCAACCACGGCCTCAGGCCCAAACAATCCAACCACGGCCCTAGGCCCAAACAATCCAACAGAGTTCCAGTAGCAAACACAGATAGGAAGATGCAAGCACAAACAAACAGTTATTGCAAGTAGAACAATTAGCAATTAATCACATAGGCAAAACAAGTACAATATGCACACCCAAACAATGTCACATAGATGCATATGATGCATGCCTGTCCCTAGTGGCTGATGATATCATCTGTCGGTTATAGAGCCAACCCGACAAGTCCTGGTAGCTAACCATTGGACTGTCCCTCTGTCGCGCATCCCCAACTCGAGTTATACTCATCATAAATTTGATCATAAACATGATCCATATCCATCACCCTCACTGGTGAATATTTCGGGGGCGAGCTCATCCGGGGCTTTCACAGTGCCCGGCCACACTTACGACATAGGGTCAACAGAGTATCAAGTCTCAACCTGGAGCACATGGTGGCTAGCCACTGCTACTACCCAGGGAAACCCGTATCTCAGATAGTGGAAGTGCAACATTCACATTTATCAATGATTCAGCATAAACATGCATTCAATCTCATCCATGGATCACCATCCATCTCAGCCATCCGGCTCACGGTTCATTCCAGAACCAGCCAATATTCATATCATACACAGCCATTCCGGCTCACGGTTCAATCCAGAACCAATCAATATGTATAAACATACACAGCCAATCCGGCTCTCAACAAGACAGCACTTCCACATTCAAAATCATCAAATTCATGAAATCGGCATTTAAGCCATAAATCATTTTCTCAATTCATTTCACTTTGAAATCAAGTTTCGACTCTTTTTAGCCTTGGCTTTTAGAAATCTCGCTTCTCAAATCATCTCAGGCTCATAAGCCAAATTTACTCAAAGTGAGTTCCCTTTTTAAAACAGAGCCACTCTCGGCATTCTCTTTCCAAAACTTCCAAAACCATGACAAGTTAAGGATTTATTTCAAAGCATTCAAAATCACCCATCCGACAATGGGATTTTATAACAAAAGTTTCTCGGCAGAGTCCCAAGTCTTTAGGGGAGAATAACATAACTCATTTCGCCAAGTTCATTTTAAATTCATTAAAAACCTTGGCTTCCTGATTTGAGTAGTAAAATAGGATCTAAGCCAATCCGAGTCATGTAATCAATTGCTCTTTTCAAAGCCGTTTTCTTTACTTAAACAAAATCGGCTTCAATTCCATAATTAAATCTGAAGCGTTTTAAATTGCTAAGAGAATCATTTTCGTTGTGTTAATTTAGAGTTCAAAGGGTACTTCGAAGCTTATTTAAAACGTCAAAATAATAAGGTTCATCAATCAAAATCCAAATCCTTTTCAAAATCACGAAAACTCTTCCAAAAGGGCAATCTTTATGTTTAATAGAGAAAGCATAAAACCGTTTTACCTTTTTAAAACAGCCTCAAGGCAAAATTCTCTTTCGAATGACTTGTACCCAAAAACATACTATGCTTCTTAGAAAAATAAGAAGAAACTACGATTCCCTTTTCAATAATTCTTTCAAAGCGTAGCTTCATCGCTTTCATAATTGTTTTAAGTAAAGATAATAAGAGAAGCCCTAAATTCACAATCCTCCAAATAATTAGGAAAGGCACTGAACTCAAAATTTCCCGAATAACGTTTCAATTGAAAACTCGGATTTTATAAAAATTTCGGCAGCATCTCCCCTAAAACTTGGACTTTGCCACCCGGTTCGGGTCCCAACTAAACCGTTCCACAATCCTTTTCAACAGCTCAAAACCAGAAATCAATTCAAAAGCAAGCTAAATCCAACAGTTGCCTCAGTGGCATATCTCAAGGAAACCATTTCAAAATCTACACAATATCAACCGATTTAACTCATTTCCAAAGCTTAAAAGAATCGGTTCAGAAATAAATCATTTGTCCAAAACCAAGTCAATTAAAATAAACCAGGCTGAATTCAAAAGTGCATTCAACTTCTCAAATCATCAAAATAATTAACTCAAAACAAATCAATCTTCAACGGATTAAACTTAGATTTCAAATCTTTAAAGAATCGACTTCAAACATTACAATTCACAAAGCCGCACAATAATTCAGCCAAACCAACATCCATAATCATTCGAGTCAATCAAATAATACATAAGGCAGATACAATCACCAAATACATAATATCTCACATCAGTATCCATATGTAATAATTCCAATACATAAAACATAGTTTTTGGAAAGCGCCCCTACCTCAAAACGCAAATTCCATAACCCAAATGCTTCATCAAGTCCTTTCCGTCTCAAACCAAACTGACGGCCACCAAAACCTCAGCTCCAAACCACTTTCGCAACAGTCTCAACAACTCTAATCGCAACATACAACAACCGAACTCAATCTCAGCAATTAACGCCACAACCTCAGCGTATGATAACAGAACGGTAACTAAAGGGCTTTCAAATCGAAACGCTTACCGAACCGAAGAAGGAGCGACTGAACCGAAACCGCGGCGGTCTCTGAACCGGTTCGGTGGCAACCTGGCAGTCAGCCCCAAGCAGCAGCGGCAATCTGAACCACACGCAGTGACGATGAAGTTCCAGGAAACTCAACAGAAGGGAAACTTAACTTAAAAGTCTTACCGGCAGTGGAGCTCGGTGGCGACAGCGGCGTTCCCGACGGTTGAGGCTCGACCAGAAGCTCCGGCGGTGATCCCGGAAGTCACAGAACCACTCCCGGAGGCCAGAATTACAGAGGTGCAGCTCCCTCCTCCGGCAGCGACACTTGCGGCGGTGGTTGGTGCAGTAGCTCGACAGCAAACGCCCACTGGCCCCTCTACCTCGGGGTTCTGCCTCCCTTCTCCAAACCTCCAAGAGAAGCACCAGCACCAAACAAAGCTCGACGGTGGTAGTGGAGTGGCTGACCTCAATACGGCGACGCTGGCGGTGAGCAGACCGGCGACTGAACAAGCAGGATTGGCGACGGCACGGCTGGAGGTTACGGCGACGCTGGCGACATGGAGGGGTCCCGACGCGGTGGTTGGGCCTCCGCTCGGCCTCAGATCCTGCTCCTCCTCCTCCGCGCGTTTGACTCCTTCCCTCTCCTCCATTGTTGACGGTGACTGGTCGGCGAGGACGAGCTCCTCTAACTCGCGCGACAACTGCCCCCTCTCAAACCCTCTCCTGCGCGAACAGTGGCGACGCAGGGAGCTTCGACGATGGCAAATTGGTGGCGACATAGTGGTGCGACGGTGAGGGAGCTTGGCGACGGTGACCCTGGCAGCATGGACTGCTGCGGCGGCGCGGCGCAGTGAGGCACGATGACGGTGATGAGCTCCCTCCTCCCCTCATCGCTGCAGCTCAGTCTCCCTTCCCTTCCTTGATTCTGTTCTCTTCGTCCGTGGAAGAAGGGAAATCATAGGTGTTGCTCCGTGGGTGAAAGGGAAGATAGGTGGGGTTTCAGCTGCTGGGATGGAGGCCTCAGGGTTTCGTTCATTTTTTGAAAACTAGGGTTAATGGCATTTTTGTAATTTTACTTAAAAATAGGTATAATATAGTAATTGAAACTCAAATTAAATCCAACACTATTTGTACATAGAAAATACTATTTGCTCATCAAGTTCACAAATTATTTTCAATAAAATGCCCAAATCTAAAAATTAGAAATGGTATACTTAATTTCTTCATTTTCCAAAATAGCAGTAATAATATTTAAAATATTATTTATCTAATCATATAAGATCCTTATTATTTCATAACTATCAACTTTATACTTTAAATATAGAAAATAATCCAATAATTATAAAATTGGATAATAATCATAACTTATATCAAATCCAATAAATCAAAACTCGCCTTAATTATCCTTAATAAAATAATCTTTGAAATTAAGGCTATAAATAACTATATGATTTGAGACTTGATCATAATAAGACTTTTCAAATATTCTGGGTCTTACATTCTACCCACCTTATAAAATTTTCGTCCTCGAAAATTGATACAAAATGAAAGAAATTCCATAACAGTTCACCCTTGAACACATTTAAGGAAGAAGCAAAAATATCTCAAAATATAATCATATATAGGATTTTCAAATACTTTGATTGTCATAAGCTTAAGGATGTAAAGGTAGGAGTCTGATTGCAAAGCAAACGTTACAGGGTAGGCTCAATGCAAAAGTTAACATGGGTCAATCATGTGATAGAAGGGCAAGGCATCAAAGGCTATCAAACAGGATGGAGTTAAAACGACGTGCTCGACCTCCGCACACTAATCTTATATCAACCTCAAAGTTTCAACTTCCCAACTCCATCAAGCACTTTACAAACCCCAATTTCGATCATTAGCCTGACAACCACAAATCCGTTCGCAAGGAACAAAACGCCCACAATTCATACGTTGCACACCTACCGCTTCAACTTCCGTATACACATCACGTCTTAAAGAACTAACGTATCGCGTTACTACGTCTACAAGTCGCACGTGATATCAAAACAATTCTCGAGTCTACTCAGAAGGATACAAGATTTAAAAGGAGAGTCAAATGTCAAGGATAGTACTCAAAGATTTGAGAGAATGTATCCAATTCCAAACAAACAAGGACACTCAAGCAATGAAGTTTGCTAGACTCAATTCAATTGACAGCTTCAAGATAACCCTTGGATCAAGGAAATCCAATAGGATCAATAAGAAGGAGAATCAGCGCATTGGTTTGAAACAATTTCAAGCTGAGTCGAAGAAGTATGAGGTTTACAGAAGAGAATATCTCAAACCCAAGGCAAAGCTCACGGAATTTAAGAGCATGATTAAAAATACTTCCAAATACATTGTTCATAAAAGAATCGAAAACTTGCAGAAAAATCACTTCGCAGTTTAGAAGAAAATTAAGTAATAAACATTCTTCAAGGGAGTAACAAAAGCATAAATGTGGCCTTGCTCTAAATCACTTTCGCGTTGAAGTAGATTATGTAGAGTTTTAAAACAAAATGCACACAAGTTTGGCTAAGAGCCAAAATATTTCCTCAAGTATCTTAGAAAGATAGTCAGTGCACATACTCAGCCAAAAGTAGTTCAGAAGGCTTGGAAGAAAAATCAAATGCTTGTTCAAAATTTTCCAAAGTCCATATTCAAACAAGCGTGTATGACATTTATAGCAAGGACAAAAGATGAGTTAAACTCTTTTTAGAAAGGAAATTCCGAAGTAAAAATTTGCTTACAATTTGGTAAAAGAAATAAGTGGTGCGTTACAAACGAACCGGTTTCCACTAAACAAGGAAACTTTTCAAAACCTCATTTAAAATAGCGCATGCCAACTTTAAGATCAATTTCATCAAAATCGAATAATGGTTTCACTCTCAATCAAGTAACAGGGAATAGATTCAGTTTAGAATTTCTTTAAAGAGAATTCAAAACTTCTTTAAAAGTTCAAAACAAGACTCCAAAAGTATAGTTCAAATCACCATTTCAAAAGGATATTCAAGGATATTAGGATGTACTTGAAAAGGAGTCAAGCCATACAAGAAAGGATCTTAAACCAAAGTAGTTCAAACAAGATTCACTAGGCATGAGTCATCAAACAAGCTTTCAATTGATCCAAAAGAATATAAAAGTCATAAGGAAAAGACAACTCAATTATTAGTAATTTCTCAAGGATAAATCTTTAACTAAAAACTTTTGTAAAGATAATGAGAGGATATATAAATGATGCACTATTTGGACACGAATCAAACTAACTCACATGAGAATGAGATTCACAAGATTGGATAAACCAAGATCAATGGTAATGCTCACAAGATGTAAGAAATTAGTTAAAAACAAAATCAAGTATGACATTCATAGAGATGATAGGTTTAACAAAGAATTTAGTCCGTTCATAAGAAGAAAGCTATGAGTCCAACATTTTCAAAAGAACAACAGTGGCATAAACCATGTAGTATGCTAAATCAAACTCAATTCAAAATGAATTAAGTAAAGCTTATCAAACGAAAATCAATCGGGATAAAAGTGAAAAATCTTTCCCTTCCAGAATTTTGAAAAATATCCAAATTCATAATCGAATGAAGATGTGCATTAGAACTATGGTAAATTTACTAGAAAGTCAAATTGTAATTTAAAGTAGATGCAGTTCTGTAAACCAGTAAAAGTACAGGCGAAGTATTAGAAACAAATAGTTGTTAAACTGTATAAGAAATATTCAAAGTTTCATATATAGATAAGTATGTATCTATTCAACAGCAATTTCCATAAAATCTCAAAATTGGCTGTGATCACTGTCAAATAAGAGAAAAACTGAATCAACAAGTTCTCTAAGAATGAAATCAGAACCCGGAGTTAAAGTCACAGCACATCAAGACAAGTTCAAAGCTATATCAAGGAATATTGGAATCAGGAACGACTCAAACAGAGAAAGACAGATGCAACAAGGATTCCAAACAAGCACGTGCAATTGAGATCAAACAAGAATGCATATGAACAAAAAAAATAGAGTGGAAACATCAAATTACTTTTCGAAAGGAGTAGCAAACAAGAACTTCAAATTAGGATATGAACGAACAGGTCGACTCGAATAGAATTTCAAGACACACAACTGAGCAGCCTCGAGAAATAGTTTCTAGCGTTCCCAAAACCCGCGATTCGCTTTACTCAACACTCGTATACCATCTATGATAACCCATTAGTGCTCTCATATACATAACTCACTAGTATTAAGCCGGCCAAACTTAATACCAAGAATTATGCGATGCAAGACTAACAGTGTTAATCGATAGACCGTCATGTGCATAAAGCCCTATTTCTCGTCATTCGACAAGACCTATTACATGACAAACGCTCAGAGTATGCAACTGAAGCATAGTCGGTCCATTCCTCAGGCTCTACAGGAAGGACTGCTCTGATACCATAATGTAACACCCTAACTACCAAAGCTCACGCTTCCGGCTGCGCAACTCTGATAGCTCGGACATTACGATGACACTTATACTATTTAATACTAGAATATGAGCCTGTTTAAAACTTTAAACCGCAAATACTGTTCCCAAAAAAAAATACTTTCGTTCGATAACGTACATCCAAGGAAACCATACAACTTACATAAACTCATAAAGAGTACATCCATATATACATACATATACAAATAATCTTACAGACATTAACCAATACAATTCCTATCCCTCTTATAAAATATATCAAGATAAAGGCGAGGGTACAAAATAATAATCTAAAACAATACAGAGCATCTCAATAACAAATGATTAAACTCTTCATAACTTCTGCACCCAAATCCTGAAAGGGGAAAAATGTAAGGGGTGAGAACATCATCCTCGAAAGGGTTCTCAGTAGAGGGTTTTTGGGAAATTACTGTAATAGGATACATGAAGATAAACCGTACCAGTGATTAATAACCGTCTTATGCCTCTTTTCAAAAACAACGGTTTACAATAAAAGTAAAGTCAGAAATCTTTTCTGAAAGAAGAACCGCTCAATTCTCATAAACTCAAAAGCCTTTCAAAACGGTTTATCTATGCGAAACCAAAATAGCCTTTCATATTTTATTCCAAACCAGAAACACAAAATCGAAATCAACCATCAATTCATCTCATTCCAACCACGGCCTCAGGCCCAAACAATCCAACCACGGCCCTAGGCCCAAACAATCCAACAGAGTTCCAGTAGCAAACACAGATAGGAAGATGCAAGCACAAACAAACAGTTATTGCAAGTAGAACAATTAGCAATTAATCACATAGGCAAAACAAGTACAATATGCACACCCAAACAATGTCACATAGATGCATATGATGCATGCCTGTCCCTAGTGGCTGATGATATCATCTGTCGGTTATAGAGCCAACCCGACAAGTCCTGGTAGCTAACCATTGGACTGTCCCTCTGTCGCGCATCCCCAACTCGAGTTATACTCATCATAAATTTGATCATAAACATGATCCATATCCATCACCCTCACTGGTGAATATTTCGGGGGCGAGCTCATCCGGGGCTTTCACAGTGCCCGGCCACACTTACGACATAGGGTCAACAGAGTATCAAGTCTCAACCTGGAGCACATGGTGGCTAGCCACTGCTACTACCCAGGGAAACCCGTATCTCAGATAGTGGAAGTGCAACATTCACATTTATCAATGATTCAGCATAAACATGCATTCAATCTCATCCATGGATCACCATCCATCTCAGCCATCCGGCTCACGGTTCATTCCAGAACCAGCCAATATTCATATCATACACAGCCATTCCGGCTCACGGTTCAATCCAGAACCAATCAATATGTATAAACATACACAGCCAATCCGGCTCTCAACAAGACAGCACTTCCACATTCAAAATCATCAAATTCATGAAATCGGCATTTAAGCCATAAATCATTTTCTCAATTCATTTCACTTTGAAATCAAGTTTCGACTCTTTTTAGCCTTGGCTTTTAGAAATCTCGCTTCTCAAATCATCTCAGGCTCATAAGCCAAATTTACTCAAAGTGAGTTCCCTTTTTAAAACAGAGCCACTCTCGGCATTCTCTTTCCAAAACTTCCAAAACCATGACAAGTTAAGGATTTATTTCAAAGCATTCAAAATCACCCATCCGACAATGGGATTTTATAACAAAAGTTTCTCGGCAGAGTCCCAAGTCTTTAGGGGAGAATAACATAACTCATTTCGCCAAGTTCATTTTAAATTCATTAAAAACCTTGGCTTCCTGATTTGAGTAGTAAAATAGGATCTAAGCCAATCCGAGTCATGTAATCAATTGCTCTTTTCAAAGCCGTTTTCTTTACTTAAACAAAATCGGCTTCAATTCCATAATTAAATCTGAAGCGTTTTAAATTGCTAAGAGAATCATTTTCGTTGTGTTAATTTAGAGTTCAAAGGGTACTTCGAAGCTTATTTAAAACGTCAAAATAATAAGGTTCATCAATCAAAATCCAAATCCTTTTCAAAATCACGAAAACTCTTCCAAAAGGGCAATCTTTATGTTTAATAGAGAAAGCATAAAACCGTTTTACCTTTTTAAAACAGCCTCAAGGCAAAATTCTCTTTCGAATGACTTGTACCCAAAAACATACTATGCTTCTTAGAAAAATAAGAAGAAACTACGATTCCCTTTTCAATAATTCTTTCAAAGCGTAGCTTCATCGCTTTCATAATTGTTTTAAGTAAAGATAATAAGAGAAGCCCTAAATTCACAATCCTCCAAATAATTAGGAAAGGCACTGAACTCAAAATTTCCCGAATAACGTTTCAATTGAAAACTCGGATTTTATAAAAATTTCGGCAGCATCTCCCCTAAAACTTGGACTTTGCCACCCGGTTCGGGTCCCAACTAAACCGTTCCACAATCCTTTTCAACAGCTCAAAACCAGAAATCAATTCAAAAGCAAGCTAAATCCAACAGTTGCCTCAGTGGCATATCTCAAGGAAACCATTTCAAAATCTACACAATATCAACCGATTTAACTCATTTCCAAAGCTTAAAAGAATCGGTTCAGAAATAAATCATTTGTCCAAAACCAAGTCAATTAAAATAAACCAGGCTGAATTCAAAAGTGCATTCAACTTCTCAAATCATCAAAATAATTAACTCAAAACAAATCAATCTTCAACGGATTAAACTTAGATTTCAAATCTTTAAAGAATCGACTTCAAACATTACAATTCACAAAGCCGCACAATAATTCAGCCAAACCAACATCCATAATCATTCGAGTCAATCAAATAATACATAAGGCAGATACAATCACCAAATACATAATATCTCACATCAGTATCCATATGTAATAATTCCAATACATAAAACATAGTTTTTGGAAAGCGCCCCTACCTCAAAACGCAAATTCCATAACCCAAATGCTTCATCAAGTCCTTTCCGTCTCAAACCAAACTGACGGCCACCAAAACCTCAGCTCCAAACCACTTTCGCAACAGTCTCAACAACTCTAATCGCAACATACAACAACCGAACTCAATCTCAGCAATTAACGCCACAACCTCAGCGTATGATAACAGAACGGTAACTAAAGGGCTTTCAAATCGAAACGCTTACCGAACCGAAGAAGGAGCGACTGAACCGAAACCGCGGCGGTCTCTGAACCGGTTCGGTGGCAACCTGGCAGTCAGCCCCAAGCAGCAGCGGCAATCTGAACCACACGCAGTGACGATGAAGTTCCAGGAAACTCAACAGAAGGGAAACTTAACTTAAAAGTCTTACCGGCAGTGGAGCTCGGTGGCGACAGCGGCGTTCCCGACGGTTGAGGCTCGACCAGAAGCTCCGGCGGTGATCCCGGAAGTCACAGAACCACTCCCGGAGGCCAGAATTACAGAGGTGCAGCTCCCTCCTCCGGCAGCGACACTTGCGGCGGTGGTTGGTGCAGTAGCTCGACAGCAAACGCCCACTGGCCCCTCTACCTCGGGGTTCTGCCTCCCTTCTCCAAACCTCCAAGAGAAGCACCAGCACCAAACAAAGCTCGACGGTGGTAGTGGAGTGGCTGACCTCAATACGGCGACGCTGGCGGTGAGCAGACCGGCGACTGAACAAGCAGGATTGGCGACGGCACGGCTGGAGGTTACGGCGACGCTGGCGACATGGAGGGGTCCCGACGCGGTGGTTGGGCCTCCGCTCGGCCTCAGATCCTGCTCCTCCTCCTCCGCGCGTTTGACTCCTTCCCTCTCCTCCATTGTTGACGGTGACTGGTCGGCGAGGACGAGCTCCTCTAACTCGCGCGACAACTGCCCCCTCTCAAACCCTCTCCTGCGCGAACAGTGGCGACGCAGGGAGCTTCGACGATGGCAAATTGGTGGCGACATAGTGGTGCGACGGTGAGGGAGCTTGGCGACGGTGACCCTGGCAGCATGGACTGCTGCGGCGGCGCGGCGCAGTGAGGCGCGATGACGGTGATGAGCTCCCTCCTCCCCTCATCGCTGCAGCTCAGTCTCCCTTCCCTTCCTTGATTCTGTTCTCTTCGTCCGTGGAAGAAGGGAAATCATAGGTGTTGCTCCGTGGGTGAAAGGGAAGATAGGTGGGGTTTCAGCTGCTGGGATGGAGGCCTCAGGGTTTCGTTCATTTTTTGAAAACTAGGGTTAATGGCATTTTTGTAATTTTACTTAAAAATAGGTATAATATAGTAATTGAAACTCAAATTAAATCCAACACTATTTGTACATAGAAAATACTATTTGCTCATCAAGTTCACAAATTATTTTCAATAAAATGCCCAAATCTAAAAATTAGAAATGGTATACTTAATTTCTTCATTTTCCAAAATAGCAGTAATAATATTTAAAATATTATTTATCTAATCATATAAGATCCTTATTATTTCATAACTATCAACTTTATACTTTAAATATAGAAAATAATCCAATAATTATAAAATTGGATAATAATCATAACTTATATCAAATCCAATAAATCAAAACTCGCCTTAATTATCCTTAATAAAATAATCTTTGAAATTAAGGCTATAAATAACTATATGATTTGAGACTTGATCATAATAAGACTTTTCAAATATTCTGGGTCTTACAAGAGGTGAACCTAAAAGCCATTTATTGTGATGAAGACCGTATCTTTGTAAGAAATTAGATCACCCACTCTCAAACGCATCCACTGATCAAGAATTCCATATAACTCCGAGCATGTCAGCGTGCAGCCCTCTGTAGTGAGTGTAACCAATTAGCTTTTGATGCATCTTTTTTATAATGTGCCATATGTACTGCCTGTGACGAGTATCTGGTGGAACTTTTTAAATTTTTCCAAACATTGATTTGCATTGGTCTGTGATAATGTCCTTGGGAGGATTTTTCATGTAATTCACCCAATTCTTGAAAACCCATTCGAAGCTAGAGATCTCCTCATTTCTTAATAAAGCACACCCTAGAGAGTTGACTTTTCATGATGGTTAACACCCACAAAGAAAACAAACGGTAGTTTATGCCTACAAGAAAGACAAAAAGAATTGACACATTTAAACATATAAAGGATAGATCAAAGGTGTGACAATATCATAAACAAAAAACTACTTACTTATTTTTCTTGTATGTGGTGTCAAATGATACCACATCACCAAAGTATTCATATGATACTTTGCACCTTGCATCTACCCAGAGTGCACTCCTCAACTTGAGACTGTCATCAATGTCCACTGCATAGAAGAAGATTAGATTGATATCTTTCATGCATAAAAAGTACTTTGACATTTCTCCGAAGTCAGCATTGTTATCAGTGAATCGGGGTTGCTCGTGATATAATTTCTCATATCTTTTTCTGAAAAATTCAAATTTGAAGAACCACCTACTTCATTAGCAAGTGCAAGGTATGTCTTGTTTGGTTGTACTCCAGTCTCGTCGTTGTCCTCAATCACACACTTAGCATGGACATTAAGCTCGCTATTTTGATGGTAGTGGATCGATTGTTTAGACGAACATGGATGTGAATGCCTTAATTCTAATCTCGACTCCATCCAAATCATCTTTTCTTTGTCCAACATGACATATATCCTTGCTTTGCATTTGGTTGATGATATCTTATGTGCTCGAGCTGCTGCCTTCACCCGAGAGACTCGATTCCCTTCACGAGTGCAATGGATAGATTAGTTGATGGGTAACTTTAGTTCCTTTTGGATTTGTCATAGTTTGTGTTTCTGATATTGGTAACGAAGCATACTTTCTTAGCATAACTAGCATGAAATTCTTGTGTATGCTGTAACGTATCAAAAATCCTTCATAGTTCTGGAATTTCTTCATAACGAATGCCATCATGGTCAACATCCGTAACACAAATAATAAGCCATAACTGAATAAAAGTTAGGAGTTTCACACTTCAAGAAAACATTATTTATGTATCTACAATCCAAATCTAATAAATCTCTTCCACGTTGTCATAGGCAGATTCAGAAATTTCAGTACCTTTTCATCACCAGAAGTTGTATTTAGTTGTTTTAAAAATTACAAAAAAAATTTCAATTAAATATATAGAACCATCCATTATACTTTGCAAAAAACATCCAAAACACCAGTTTAAATATAAAACCACAAATTAACACGGAAAAAAAGGTCATAATGACACAAAATAAAAATCCAATTAATGCGAAAAACATTATAGTAACACAAAAAAATATCCTGTAAACACCAAAAAAACATCCATTTAACTCGAAAGAAACAACCATTTATCACAAAAACACCGTATGAAATCCAAAATTATAGATATTGACCCATAAACCTTAAACCCTAAACCCCAAAAACCGTACACACTAGACCTATTTTTCCTAGACCATAAACACTAAGCCCTAAACCTAAACCCTAAATCCTGAATCTTAAATTCTAAACCTTAAACCAACTAAACCCTAAACCCTAAAGACTCTACAAACTAAACCCATATTCCATAAACCGTAAACCTTAAATCACAAACCCTAAAACCCTAAATCCCGAAACATAAGTTCTAAACCCTTAACCCTAAAATATGAACCTTTATCCTTAAATTTTACACCCTAAAAGTAAATCTTGAACTCTAAACATTAAACTAACTAAACACTAAACCGTAAAGTCGAAAGCTAAACCCTGAACCCTAAACACTAAACCCTGAACCCTAAACGCTAAACCCTGAACTCTAAAATACGAACTCTAAACCTTAAACGAACTAAACCTTAAATCCTAAATAATAAATACTAAACACTAAATCGTAAATCCTAAACCTAAACCAACTAAATCTTAAACCGTAAACCCTAAACCCGAACTATATAAACCCTGAATTCTACATCCCAAAACCTAAATCCTATACCCTAAATCATAAACCAAAAATTATAAATCCTAAATTCTAAATTATAAATCCTAAATCCGGATCTTAAACCCTAAACCCTGAAATCTAAACCCCAACTCCTAAATCATGTAAATTAAACCCGAACCTTAAATTCTAAACTATGAACTCTAGACCCTAAATCCTAAACACTTAATCCAAAATCATAAAACCAAAACTTTAAATTCCAAAAAAAAACAACCATTTAACACAAAAGAAACAACCATTATTCACGGAAAAAACGTATAAAACCCTTAACCATAAATCATGAACCTTAAATGTTAAATCCTAAACCATAAAATCTAAAGACTAGATTATAAACCCTAAACCCTAAAGACCATACACACTAGACCCATTTTTCCTAAACCTTAAACTGCAAACACTAAACAGTTAACTATACACCTTCACCCATGAACACTAAACCATAAATCATAAACCCTAAACTCAAAATCTAAACTCTAAATCCCTAAATATAAATCCTAAAAACCAAAACCCTAAAGCCTAAATCCAATATGCTATCACTCAATATGCCATCCATTTCAGATGAATCTATTTTGCAATCGGCTTGAAAGGAGGACGGTGGTACTGCATGTAAGCTTTGTCGCAAGAAAGAAAGGCACAACATAGCAACGGAGACGTGTTCCTCGTGGGCTGGGTTCCGCGACGGATGGTCATGCGATCGATGGTGCCGCTGGGATCCGCAATGAATGGAGTGGCTGGGTGATGTTTGGCTGGCAACAATCAGCGGGGTGAACTGTACGACGGGAGGTGCTGCAGAAAAGTGGGGTGTCAAAAGAGAGGAAGAAAGTGTACGTAGCGATTGTTTTTTTTAGTACAGGTTTTGAAAGTGTACGAGCGTGGAAAAAAGTTTAAGAATTATAGTTGTTTTTTAATATTTAATTTTTTTTAATTTAATTAGTATAGTTGGCTCAAGTTGGCTTCAAAATTAGTTATTTTCCTATACTTCTTCTTTTTGAATTTAATTAGTGTAGTTGGCTCAAGTTGATTTCAAAACTAGTTGTTTTTCTATACTTCTTCTTATATAATAGAGGGGGTAAGGTACTATTTTGGTCTCCAATATTTAGTCCAAATCCTAATTTAGTTCTTAATCTTTCAAACGTTCTATTTCTGTCTCAATTTTATTTACATACTGAAATCGAATGTTATTGACTCTTCAATATGCAAACTATTTGTGTCAAATTTAATGGTAGGACAACACTAATTCCGCTTAAAAATTTTTTGGGATTGAAATAGGACATTTGAAAGTTTTTGAGACTAAAATAAGATTTTTAAAACGTTAGGAACCAAATTAGGATTCGACCCAAATATTGAGGACTAAAATAATACTTTACCCTATAATCAAGTATAAACTTCCTGTGACATTTTTTATAATTTAATATTTTTTGTTTTATTTTTTTAAATTTAAAAATGGACAAATAGAAAAAACATGACATTAATTTTGGAAAAAAAATTCCTATTTATCATAATAATAAGTATCATACCATACGCCATATTAAAAATAAAAAAATATTATATGTACATATAAAATAAATCATTAAATAAATTATTATATATGTATTATTTAATTTATTTTAAAATATATTTTTATATTTTAATATATATTTTATACAAATAACTGATTTTTAGTATACACATTATATAATTGATTTAAAATTTATCTTTTAGATAAAATTTTTTTTAGATATATGAAATAAATGTGTTATTTTATAAATAATATTTCCTGCACATTATTTTTGGTGAATACTCTTGTCTTGAAAGTAATTTTCTAATTGATGATTTTTATTTTAATCTTTAGTATTATTTAAAACGGAAATAATTTTTTTTTAATTAATCTTATAAAATGTGATATCATATTACACATTATAGAAAATTTAAGTATGATAAGAAAAATGTAAAAAAAAAAATTAAAAGTAAGAATCTTTTTGAAATCATTTATCACCAATTTGCTAACCCAGGATTTGTACGGCACTAAACAAAATCAATCATATTATTTATATATTAAAATTAATTATTAATATAAAATATATAACAACAACAAAGTTTTGTCTAATTAGATGAGATCAATTACATAGATCAAATGACGTCATTGAATTCTATCATATATTATATCTACAAAAAGATTATTTTTATATAGATGATGGTCTTTTTAAATTTTTCTCTGCTTTCATCTCTTGTCTATTTTCTATTTCATCCACCCTTCTGACTAGGTACTTTGTCGTCTTCTTCTCATATGTCCAAACCACTTCAGACGTGATTCTAGTTCTATCATATTTTTCACAATAGGTGCTACTCCAATCCGTATGACCACTCATCTATCTCAATATTTTCATCTCTACCACCTTTTACTTATAGGAAAAGTCTAGGGGGCAGCAATTTTATTGAATTTTGGCCAGCATGTAACTAGCAGAAAAAGTGAGCCATTGGATGAAATTTTACACCAATCTCACACCATCAAATCATCATTGATGGCTAGTTGATGGCTAATAATCACAAAAATTGCTGGCTCCCGAGCATTGTTCTTTACTTATATTCATGCTTATCTTTTGGTCGTCCAACACTTTGTACCATAAAGTATAGTCGGTTTGATAATAATACAATATAATTTACTTTTAAATTTTAAAAGCACTTTTTTTTATCACATATAAAACCAGATGCACTCCACTATTTTGACTAATTTACTTAAATCTTATGATTTACGGGCTTGTTTGGGTGAGCTTCTAAGAAAAGATCTTTTTCGAGTCATCTTTTTTTAAAAGATCTTATGAAAAAGTAAAAGTAATTTTATGTTTGGGTATCTCATGTAAAAAGATCTTTTTATTTATCAATTATATTTGGGTATAACAATATAAAAGTACTTTTTTGTTTATTTATTATATGAAAAACATCTTTTTTTTTAAAGAAAAAAGATCTTTTAAAAAAAGATGTAAATTACAGCTTCTCAAAAAAGATGTTTTTCTGATTTTTTTAGTACTTTTATTTTTACTACTAGAAATTTGTCAAACACACTAAAAAATAAAAAAAGATCTTTTTTCAATAGAAAAAAAATCTTTTTTTATCAAAATAATAACGCCCAAACAAGCACTACGTCATGTTCAATCTCTTCATAATGTACCCAAAATATTTAAAACTTTTAACTTTTAACTTTTATATTTTATATTAATAAAATATATATTAAAATATAAAATATATATAAAATTTGATTTTGACAAATAATATTTTGAGTAATTACCCAAATCAGTCCCTGAGAATTTCAGAATCGGACATTTTAGTCCCCAAGGAAAATTAATACACAGATTAATCCCCAAGGTTTTACTCCGGCAGACAAATCAGTCCCCAGTTCATTTTCCGGCAGTGTAATTACCCAGATCAGTCCCCAGAGATTTTAAAAACGGACATTTTAGTCCCCAAGAAAAACTAATGTACAAATCAATCCCCAACGTTTCTCTCTGTTAGACATAATAGTCCCCTGTCCAAAAATAAAATAAAATAAAATAATAATTATTATTAATTGCACAATAATATTGTACTATATTTTTTGTATTTTTTGGATAAAAATAATGATAAATTTATTCATTAAATTCATATATATATATATATATATATATATATATATTCACTCAATAATAATAATAATAATAATAATAATAATAATAATAATAATAATAAAATTACTAGAGATTATTTTACAAGAAATTTAAAGTTAAAATCATTTGATATGTTTGTATTTAATATAATCAAAAGACGGCGTATGTAAAAAAAATATATATGTTTGTATTAAAAAATATGTATTAAAAGAAAATATTTTAATTTGGATTAATATTAAATACATATTTTTAATACAAACATTTTTTTAAAATATTACATCTTTTGATTATATTAAATATAAAAATATCAAATAGTTTTAACCTTGAATTTCTTATAAAATAATCTCTAATAATTTTATTGATTATTATTATTATTAATTAAAATCATTTGATATTTTTGTATTTAATATAATTAAAAGATGTACTATTATTATTAATTACATAATAATTGTTATACCATGATTTTTTTGTATTTTTTAGATAAAAATAATGATTTATTCATTAGATTCTTTTATATATATATATAGTCACTCAATAATAATAATAATAAATAAAACTATTAGAGATTATTTTACAAGAAATTCAAGGTTAAAACTATTTAATATTTTTATATTTAATATAATCAAAAGATGTAATATTTTAAAAAAATGTTTGTATTAAAAAAATATGTATTTAATATTAATCCAAATTAAAATATTTTCTTTTAATACATATTTTTTAATACAAACATATATATTTTTTTTACCAAGGACATCTTTTGATTATATTAAATACAAAAATATCAAATGGTTTTAACTTTAAATTTCTTGTAAAATAATCTCTACTAATTTTATTATTATTATTATTATTATTATTATTATTGAGTGACACTATATATATATAAGAATTTAATAAATAAATTTATCATTATTTTTGTCCAAAAAATACAAAAAATATAATACACTATTATTGTGTAATTAATAATAATAATAATTTTATTTTATTTTATTTTTGAACGGGGGACTATTATGTCTAACAAAGAGAAACGTTGGGGATTGATTTGTACATTAATTTTTTTTGGGACTAAGATGTCTGTTTTTAAAATCTTTGGGGACTGATCTGGGTAATTACACTGCCGGAAAATGAACTGGGGACTGATTTGTCTGCCGGAGTAAAACCTTGGAGATTAATCTGTGTATTAATTTTTCTTAGGGACTAAAATGTCTGATTCTGAAATCTCAGGACTGATTTGGGTAATTACTCTAATATTTTTGAAACAAAATTCATAATTTTTTTCGGTGTCCTGGGGATTAAAAGAAAAAGAAAAGAAAAAGAAAAACAACTAAACAAGAGAAAGAAAACACGATGTGCTCATGTGCAGAGTCAGAGACTAAGAAGTTATAGCATCAGCCATTCAGCCTCTTTCCTAAGTTCCATCTGAAGCGTCATTCTTTTCTTTTCTTTTCTCGTATGCGCTCTTTTCCCTTTGGCGCTTCCTCTTCAGTCTCCGCAAGTCCTCTTTCTCTTCGTCATTCGTATTACAAAAAATGTAAGAACAAAAAGATATATTTGTATTTTTATTTTTGTTTTTATTTTTCCTTTTCCTACCGAACTTCTTGATCATAAGCTTTGATTCTGCACTTCTGCATTTTCCCATGTCGCCTTAGGGTGTTTCTGAGACATTTCGTTAAACCCCATTTCTTCGGTTATGTATACGTATATAGCGTGTTTTCTTCTATTATTCTCTCTTATATCATGTTTTGCATAATGCGATGTTGAATTGTTAAAAGAAATGGAAGTTATTATTGTTTCTGGTTTGTACGAAGCAGTAATAGTATCGAACCTACATGCAACAGTGATGTTAAAGCTACATTGGGTGATTGTGCTTCTGTAATTAGTGTTGATTATTTTCATGGTTCTTGTGAATTGGAATATAGCGCAGGAAGTAGGATTACTGGGGCAAAAGATTCCCTTTGTTGCATTGCAGTTAACTGCTGAGCATTTCATATTTTTTCTGAATTCAATACTTTCATATTTGTTTGAACCTTGAAGTATATTTACTACGTATTTATACAATCAGCCTGTTCTTCTTTTGAATACATATTTCAAAGATTCTATGTTGCTATTTCAAAGATTATTATTTTTATTTATTATTCTTATTATTCTTATTATTATTTTGCTCCTTGTTGATGCGTTATGTGGAATTTTGGTAACTTAATTGCTATATTCTTTCAGTTCCTCTGCATATTGCCTATGAAATGATCTTAATCCTCTTATGCTAGGATGGGAGCAGGGAAGAAGGCTCAAAATTCTCAGTACAGGAGGCGGTCATCTTCGCTTTCAAATTCATCAGCCACTACTGTATTTGGCAGAAATTTGGAGAAGAATCAACTTGGAGGTGTTGTATTTGGGTGCAAGAATAATACAATTAGAGAATGTCTTTCTAAACAACTCTTTGGTCAGTGTTATTCATTTGATTTTCTTTGGTTTACAGCATTTGCCATAGGAAAAGGCTATTAGTAGTATGAATCTAGAAACAAATAGGTGTCATGTGACAATGATGATCAACATTTTAAAATTGAAGTTACTGAATGGTCACTGATATAGTTGACATGAGCTTCATATTGGAACTTATATTATCAACAGCATAAAAGTTGTCACTTAGCTTATGGTAATTTTTTTTCCCATATTTTGAATTGAAGGTGGCAGTTGTTGCATTCGACTCATGGAAATTTTTATCTGTTTAAACAGGTTTACCAACTCAGCATTTCTCATATGTGAAGAATATTGAACCTGGGTTGCCGCTGTTTCTATTCAATTACAGCGACAGGAAACTTCATGGAATTTTCGAGGCGGCTAGCAATGGAAAGATGTCTATAGACCCTTACGGATGGACTGCTAATGGTTCGGAGAGAACACAATATCCTGCACAGGTATCACATGCTATAGAGTACTATTGTTCTGTTCAAGACAATTACATTCTGAAACAAGCCCTCATCTTCATACTTTTCTGCTATTAAGGTGCAAATTTGTGTTCGGCTTCAGTGCCAGCCACTGTCCGAGGATAAATTTAGACATGCAATTGCAGACAACTACTACAATAAAAACCTTTTCTGGTTTGAGCTGGACCATGCACAAACTAGCAAGCTGATTTCTTTGCTAACACCAACAGCAATTGTGCCTGGTAGCTCTGTCCCTCATCATATGCTGAATTTGGCAAATGTTTCTCAGCCGCCTCCATCATATGAAACTTTGAGGGAAAGTGAACAGTTCACGGTGCTTGAATCGGATGTGGAGCAATATACTCACACCAGTGTGATACCAGAATCCGCTGAAATTGATTCTACTATAGATGAAGACATCCAGCCATTGGATACTCATTTAGGCATGCCGGAAGCAAAACAGGATGAGAAGAACCTCATATTTCTGAAACTAAAGCAGCTGTCTCTTAACAGTAAAAGACAAAATCTATCTTTGCCAGATTATGTAAATGATACCGCTGCTGCAAATAATATGTGTCCAATCGAAAAGGATAATTCTGAGGCACCAGCTGGTTTAGAGAAGAAAGTGGATCCTAGTCCTTCATTGGAATATCAATATGACATAACCCAGGTTGTTGAGGATATTTGATGGAAAATATTAAAAATATTATAAATTTTGTTCGTAAGCAACTAACTCGATATATGTTTTTTTTTAGTTGGTGCAAGAGGTCAAAGAACTGACAGCTTTCAAGAAAATGCAGACCGAGAGGAATAGTTACCTGGAGCAGAAACTGGTAGGGACTCTTTGCTATGTTGTAGATGCTATTCTTAATTATTTTTCTCTATTGCTTCTCTATTGGTATCATGTTAAATTGTATTGTTGATTTATTGGCATGCATAAATGTATAGTCTTCATACCAATTGACCAAGTATGTGGAACTTCTCAATCAACCTTATTTATAAATTCTTGTTATGTACTTATCTCCATATTAAAATTTGAATCTCTGCTACTATTTGAAATGGTTTGTTTCTGCCGCAGTGACTGCATCAATGAAATGGGGGGATAACAAATAAAACAAGATGGTTCTAAGTTTAAATACGTTCATTACTTTCTGTTTTTTGTTATTGTTTTTATTATTATTATTATTATTATTATTATTATTATTATTATTATTATTATTATTTTGGCTCTTTCTCTTGTCATCCAATTCCATTAAGTTTGAGACTACACAATTTAAAATAGGTAAGTTTTCAAAGCAAACTGAACACAATATAAATGACTGTAAATAATGAATAGTTAGTTTGGTAATTTGAACAACATTTCTGAGTGGTATTGAATTAAGATAAATCATTGTATCATATCAAGCATAGCATGTTTCCCCATATTTATTGATCTATTTCTATCTGCCTTTTAGAAGGAGGCTTTGTCAGAAATTCAGCATCTAAGAGATCGTTGTACATTATTGGAATCTGCATCTAATGTTACGACACATGTTGAGAAGACATTAACCAAGTCATCTCGAGAGCTCCATCTAGACCACAAAGATTCATTGTTTCTAATAGGAGGCTTTGATGGAGAATCTTGGTTGCCAAGTATGGACATGTATTCTACTTCACAAAATGCTATCAAGTCTCTCAAGCCCATGAGCTCAATACGTTCATATGCTTCGGTCGTGCAGTTCAATGGTGATATTTATGTTTTTGGCGGTGGAAATGGTCTTGTTTGGTATGATACTGGTATGGGATCTTGTGATGGTTTTGTTATTTATTTATTTTAACCAAGATGAAGTTCTGAGAAAGATTATTATCTTCCGTGTTTGTAGTTGAATCGTATAACCCGATTCTTGACAACTGGACCTTGTGTCCTGCATTGAACCAGAAGAAAGGAAGCTTATCTGGAGCTGTTTTGGATAAGAAGATATTTGCTGTTGGTGGCGGCAATGGAGTTGACTGCTTTTCAGACGTTGAGATGCTAGATTTAGACATTGGACGATGGATCACTACACGCTCAATGCTAGAAAAGGTAAAGTGTTGCTGTCATATGGTAAATAGTTCAGGTCTTGATTGAGATTTAAGAGGTACAATTATAGATAAAGGTAAAACAACAGTTCTGAAGTCTTTATTTCCTTGATTTTTGAGGAATAAGATTCTTAACATAGCAGCTATAAACCGATATTTTACTAGGTGTTCCTTTTGTGTTTTGTGTTTGTGTGTGCGCAAGTTCAATTTGTTCAATTAAAGAGAGCTTAGATGTTTCGTTGATGGTTATTTAATGATATGGTTTCATATGCTGGGACTGGTAATTAGTGTTATCTACCTTAAAGGTCTAATACTTCTGTATTAGTTGCCTCTGTAATGTAATCAAATTTCTGCCTCACTTGACTCTCTTCTCCAAACATCACAGACACCAAATAATCAAGAGAGAGATCCATTTGTATTTTGTAGTGCTTTGAAAAGCCTATGAAAATACTGAACTTATTGCTTGAATGCATTTCTATATTCCAGAGATTTGCTCTTGCTGCTGTTGAACTCAACGGTGTGCTTTATGCTACTGGTGGATTTGATGGAAACGATTATTTGAAGTAAGATTTTGATATATTAAATAGTGTATACTCCCTCTGGTTCACAATATTTTTCACTTTACTCGTTCACATGCCAGTTAAGGAACTCAAAATTCAGATTAAATTACAAAGTTGTTTAATATAAAATGTTTCATTGTTTATTGTGAGAATGACTAATATACCGAAATTGACAAATATTGTGAATCGCATTTAGTAAACTGTATCTGTTCTGACATGAGTGACACTTCATGTAAATGCAGCTCTGCTGAAAGATTTGATCCCAGGGAACATTCTTGGTCCAAAATCCCAAGCATGAATACGAGGCGTGGCTGCCACTCATTAGTTGTTCTAAATGAAAAGCTGTGAGCTTGACTCCTCTTCTCTCTCTTGACGCATTAGGGATTACAATTTGCATAAGTGTCCTCTGAGTGTTCTGTAATTTGACCATTTACAGAATAAAATTGTATAGATGACTGTCATTCTAATTGGAGATCAGTATCCTGTTCTGAATTTTCCATGTCCGACTAATTAAGCTTCTTAATCCGTCTTCGCAGCTACACTCTAGGTGGCTTTGATGGAAGTGCAATGGTTCCGAGCCTTGAAGTGTTTGATCCCCGTCTCGGCACATGGATGATGGGAGAACCAATGAATCACCCTAGGGGTTACTTTGCTGCTGCAGTCATCCATGAATCTATTTTTGTGATTGGGGGAGTTAAATCTGGTGACAACATTGTAGATACGGTAATTCTAAATAACCATTTTGACCTCTGAAAGATTACAATTTTGACAAATTGATCCTTCAAAGATATTTTCTGTTTGACAAACTTAACAAATGTTCAGTCAATTCGCATATATACTTGTATACATTTGGTTCTTTTTGTAAATACAGCGTATCTTTGGAGGTCATTTTGTCACTTGCATCTTTTGCTGATACAGTGATACCTTATGACAAGCCTAACGCCTATATATCCTTATGACTAAATGAATATACTTTACAGGTTGAGAATTATAAGGAAGGTCAGGGATGGCAAGAAACTTGCAGAACCTCGGTTGCGAAAAGGTGTTTCTTGTCCGCAATTGCCTGCGGTCATGAGTAAACAGAAGGATGTTCATAATCACCATTGCTTTTTGTAAAGTCACAGGATGAAGAGATTGTCTTTTCTGACTCTAAATCCTTCTCTATGTTGGCATTGCTTTTTCTGTTTACTTCAATGCCAATAATTCAGAGCTAGTGATTGTTTCATGTAAGGTGCTTGTGGGCTTGTGGCCGAGGTTGTGTGTGCATAAATGGTTTAGTTTTACACTTAATGTGTATATATAAATTTCATTGTTTGGTTAATTGTACAAGTCACCCTTTTTTCATTTTTAATCAACTTAAAATGTGAAAAAGATGTTTTCAATCTCCTAATTCAATATATAGATTAATTACAATCATTAAAAAGCAAGCGTTACTACATTACTTGAGCACTTATTAGCTGCAGGATCCTCCTTTGTTGGTTATTGACCGTCAAAATTTGATTTCAACATTTTTTTTGCAAATTAATTTCGAATAAAAAATAATTCAATTTCTGATATTTAATTTTAAAATATTAGATAAATTAATCTTTGATAAGCTAAAGATAGTTGGCCATAACTTAGTTTTTTTATAAGACCCTCGAAAGATAAACTATTTTCTCTTCACATAGAAGTACCAGTTCACATTTTGGGCCCCCATGTGCCTGGACTGGAGTAATATTCTCAAACAAAGATTCTAAACCAATGCAAACCTTCAAGTTGAAAGAATCAACTTCTGGGGTTCTGTAATATGGCACAGCATAAGAAATTTTTCTCACCTCTCCAGATACTTCAAAACTTTGCAAATCTAAGTAGACATGTTGTGTAAAGCCATCATTTATACACATTCTAACCCAGGCTCTGCAGTTGCTTGAAATGTTATGTATTGTTATGTCACATGGTATACTAGCAGTTAGTCCTGGTGCAAAGGGAAGAGGATAGTCAGGGCAATTGTTAGGAATACTTAGTTCTGCCCTTCTATGTCTGATTCCTTCCCGAATCATCAACCGCTTCGGGGAGAACAACTTTAGACAGTTATCAAATGCAAGTGAACTGCAGGAAGCTCCACCGTTGCTACTTTCACGTATTAAGCTCCCAAGTTCAGCTACAAAACCGGAAGCAACATCTGATCTCAATTTAAGGAATGACTCGGTGCGTAAATATATGATCGTCATCCTCTTGAATATGAAATTGCGACTGCAGATTTCAGCTCTGCAAAGCCTGAGGGTGTAAGTCAACAAAATTAGCTCCAGAACAGAGATTTCCTCTTCTGCAGAGAAACCTACAAAACGATTCATCAATTCTTTAGCCCTCCCGTCAAGCTTTTCCAACTTGTCTTCCAATTCAACCGTTCCAGAGACCACCTCCGTTTTTCGCACCAAGTGATCCCAGACTTCTACGACCAACTTTATTATTTTAAGATACAATAAAGCAAATGCTGAAGCATCAGCAGGAGCAGAAGAGTCAAATGTCAAAGATGTCAATTCTTCCTTCCAATGCCTACATCATTAATATCATCATCCCCCAAATGGGAAAATGACAAATGGCAAGGTACAATATAAGATATGTATTTCGAAAGATGTATACAGGCTGAATTAGACCATCAAAAGATTTAAACAGAAATCCATATTGTATAGAATCAGTTTAAGTAAAACTTGAAGCCCTCACAAAGATAGGCACCGAACCAGAAACCTTTCATCATACTAAGCACATACAAACAAAGCAAGATCCCACAATTGTGATGCTGATCACTGAAAGTGAAGACTCTACATGGATCTGGGTTCACGTGCACATTTTAAACAATATTGCAGGTAGTAAAACGCATCTTAAGGAACAAATGTTGGTAGCTATAAAACAGTTCTTACCTCAAGGAACATAGCACTTCGTTTGCAGAACAAGATTGTACCTTTGGCCATATATTAGGGAGCTTCACAAGGATGTAATTTATGTAGGTTAGAACAACACTATCATGCACTGGCCGCTTATGTTGGCCTACATCATTTGGCGGCTTCATTTCCAAAGCAACATTTTGAACATTGTATTTGGATAAAGGCAACTGTCCTTCCCCATTGTTGATAGTTATTTCAGAATGAATCATCTCATTGCCAGCAACATTTTGAACATTGTCTTTAGCCAAGGGATTCTGTCCTTCCCCATTACTAATATTTACTTCAGGTTGCACCATCGAGCTGCTTTTCTGAATAAGGTACTCCAAGAGGGTGTCCCGATTCATGACATCACTAAAGGCGCAACAAATCCTACTTAAAAATGTAGCCGCAAAAGAAAATATTACTGGTGGTATAGGGCCAACATCTGCATTCAAGAATGGAGCAGATATAGATAGGACTAACAGAGCAGCCATCCTTGCACTATTAAATTCTCTATTTCCTTCAAAACTTGCTTCTACCTGTGAGGACAAAAGGATAATCAGTGCCATTCTTTCAAGGACAATAGGTACTTTTTATTTCATTGGCAGGCCAACGTGCCAAATTTGTATATAGATATCTATGGCTAAATTACAGTCCGAGAAAGTATACCTCATCAGCGATTTCATTTGCAATTAAATCTACAAATTGCTTGTGATTTCGGCCAAGATGAGAGAGAACAGAAAATATATCAGCTTCATCCTAGTAAGAAAAAGGTTAAATGTCAAGCATAGGGAGAGCGCAACAGTAAAGAATTACTAAAATGGAGTTGTGTGCATAACTTGCTCCATAAATAATAATTTTTTTAAAAGAAAAAATTAGACCGATAATGACGAACAGAAATGGATATCGGCAGAAGAATATCAAGAGAAAAGTGAGAATGAACTTGAAGAACAATGTAGTTAACTCATCAATATCAATTGAAATTCAAAAATGTTATTTGCATACTAAAATCAGCTACCAAAATCAACCACCATGTATTTGAGAATAAATACATATATAATTTAACTTATTTTCAATCTGCATTTTGTATTTCAATGTGTATTCTACACTGGTAGATGATTTTGGTGTACTCCTAGCATGATTGATTGAAATTATACCAGTGAAATGAATTTTTCATAAGCAATGAAATCAGAGTTTTATCTAGTCTATCATAGAACTAACTTGTATCTTGAAAATTGAATGAAGATGCATCACTATGCCATTTGGGAAAACACAAACATAATGAGATGGAAATAAAGCAAACCTGTGGATAGCTGTCTAAATTTTTTAGAAGAACATCCATAGTTGACTTGAACAACAAATGATTTCTTAGCTTCATTAGTCGAACTATTTTCCTGGCAGAAAATCTCACTTCACTACTATTGTCCTCTAGAACATCAAGAAACTGCAAAAGATAATTAAACACACAAATGATACCAATCACAAATTTTCTTAGGGTAATCTTTCTGCTTGAAAAAACAACAGAAAGATTGTACTCATCTTGATACATCAACAAGGAGATTCAATTAATTACAAATAATGAATTTTAGGCTCCAAAATATATATAGGACATCAAGCAAAATGATTAAGGAAGGATGAGGAACAAACCTTAATACCTTATGCATGTAATTTTCCTGAAGCTCTAGACAATGATTGATTGCCATGTGATGCATAGTTTCTAAAGCTTGGAACCGAACTTCCACTTTATAATCATTCAAGACATCCATTAACAAGTTTAAGGCTGCATGAGCAAACTCAACTGAGAGTACCGTCAGGGCGCGTAAGGACTGGCATACAGACTTCCGGACCTTCAGTTTAAGCAGAAAATCAGTCATTCATTCATATATTAACACAAGGATAAAGCACCCAAGTCATGAAACTCAGTTCGCAGTGGTCAGTTTTTTTTTTATTTATTTATTTTAAAATTTTATTATTATGAACCTCTGAAAGCAAGGTACAATATATTACTTGGTAGTATGTTCTTGAAAGATACCTCAAAGAACTCATCCTCAACCCCATGAACTAGTGCACCAGCGACATTACTTGCAAGCAGCACAAATTGTTCAGTTGGGCTTTGATCCAAAACTAAAACCCTCTTTGACAAGCTTTGCATAAGAAGTTCCTTGGATACTATTTCCATCTTTCCAAGGCCATTAAAAACTTCAACCCTGACCTTCATGTTCATATCTCTCACCACAGAACAGAGCTACATTCACATGCAAAGAAATTTGATGTTAACATAACAAGCCAACAACTGCAATAACAGCTAGAAGTAGAAAAGTAAAACAGATACTTAATATAAAAATTTAAATTTAAATTTAAAATATATATATATATAAAATAAAAAGTTTGGAACCTTTAGCACATAAAACTGCTATCATCTACAACTACAAATTTACCATGGCAAATACTTCGTTGGACCAATAGGTCTTCGTATCTACATTAAAAGATGCTAACATCAGGCCCCATAGAGCTACCTGAAATACATATAACTAGCATTATTCAAATTGAGCACCACCAGCCCCCCTAAATAAGGGCATTTTGGAACCGGGGGGGGGGGAGAGAGACCAGTGCAACAAACTCCTTCCAATCTCCTTTATATAGTAGGAAGTAAAAGACACACACACACATATATATATATATATATATATATATGCTAGACAATAAAATAAAAATGAATAAATGAAAAGATGCAACATATGTATTTTATCCTAAATTTCTTTCATCCTGTGATTGTAAAGGAGGTACTTACAACTCGAACAGCAGAGATCCTCACGCAATCTTCGTTATCACTTAGAAGCTGAACACCACGCTCATAGCAACCTTTCACCAAGCTTACCTCCTCAAAAACTGCACACTCTCCCAACCGAACCAATGCTTCCAATGCTTCCTCCCTCAAACATGGGTAAGGCTCCTTTGTCATCCCCATCAGAACCGGGTACAACAACTCGGGTCGAACCATGACCCGGCAACCTGAATTCCTCACCATCCAAAGCCTCACCGGAAACGATGCCGCCAGGCATATCGATGTGAAGAGAGAGTCGTCAACCTCTACGGGCCTCTCCGAGATGTTGACAAGTGCATCTAGGTACTCAATGGTGAGTTGACTTGGCGGGTCAGTGAGTTGAGGCAACATGGATTGGAGCGAGTCAAGGGCGAGTTGGGCAAGGGAAGGGTGGTGGGAAGAGAGGTCAGTTATGAGCTTGAGGATTTGGCTGTGGTGTGATTCTGGAGAATGGAGGAGGGAGTGGATTAGGGTTTTGAAGATTGATGAAACCGTGCTTTTTGGTGTTGAAGGGTTTAGAATTTCGTTAATCATTGAAGTGAAGGTCTGCATGGAAATTGGTCGTATGGATTCTGGTGTGTTGTTCTGTAGGAAAAAACACAAAAAGAGAAAATTTACCTAGCAACATAACGTTTGGTGCAAAATTAGGACAAAGTAAAATATATGGCACAAAAATATGACGTTTCAAATGGTAGAGACAAAATTGAGACTTGTCCTAAACATTAGGAACGAAAATAGTAGTTTACCCTAAAAAAAATATGAGAACTAGAATCATATATAATCTAGCAGAAGATAGGAATAAATGCATAGCTAAAAAGTTATGTTGAATGAGAGAGAAAGAGATAACATAATCTATGTTGAATTGATGTTTTCTGTTAGGGAAGAAATGGAGCTACCACCCAAAGTCACATCTGACATGAATTTGATGCTATTATCAACAAGTTTCCGATCAAATGTAACTAAGAGATCATTATAGCCAATATCATATTAGAGAGACAATTCTGAAATTTGTGTTTCCAATCAATAGGAATGATTTTAGTCTTAAATATTAAGGGTTTAAATTAAAAATAGACTCTCCTAAACTAGATGACCCTTTACACTTTATTATATATAAGAAGACCATCACTTTCTCACATGCTATACTCACTTATTATTTCGTTGCTACTGATAAATGTAAATTGTTTAGGGAAAGATAAGATAAACACTTTTATTATCTGGTTTAATGAATAAATTACGCTAAAAGGCATGGCAAGAAGAAACATCCAGCACCCTTAACAGCACACAGATAAATAGAAGAAAACTTGATATGTTTTCATGGACTGATCAGCAGCCTCCTTTCTCTCATCACCACACTTGAATTCGGCCAGATACTGATAATAGTCGCCCTTCCTGCAAATAACAAAGCAAAAACAGTGAAATTCCAAATTCCTCAAACAGAAAGACATCAGAGAGAATGAAAAGAGAGAACGATATCCCGTGCATCTTATTGAAGTAAACACTAGGTTGGCCACCAGAACAAGAAGGAACAAGGTGTTAATAATAACAGTCATGATATCTGCGCAGATATTAGACAACTCAGATTCAACTTTGTTCCTACACTTTTTAATCATATAGTAGCCACAGTCAATATTTTAAGTTCAAAGAGACACTAATTTTTATTCCTCATATGAAGTGTGTACGCTACACAAATCAGTTGCGAGTTCCCAATAATGTAATCTATCCAAAATGACTCCTGTCATTATTTATGCAAGAGTGATTCTAATTCTACGTTGTTGACTTGTTATAATTTCATTGTACAGAATTACAGATTAAACCACAGCAAAATGAATGCCAAGAAATTCCAGATATATTAATGAGCAAAATAAAGTCACAATGGTAGTACCCATTGCAAAGAAGACCAATGACAGTTATGTAGGTACCTAAATAAGAGTCATTTTGAACAGCGTAGAGAAGAGGGGTTATGCATAACTTGTAGATCAAAATTTACTTCAGTGATAATTCTAATTTTAACACAAGATGGCAATTTTAAAATCTCTGAAATTGATTCACTCTAACTAAAATGAATAAATAAAAGAAATTTTGTAGCTATCAAAAGAAAAAGGAAAAGGCAAATACAAATCTACACTTTTCTCCAGTTTTTTCAAGCCATGTCCTGTCAAAATTCTAGAGCGCATGCTATGCTAACCCACAAGAAATACCAAACAAACAACACATACCCACAAATCCCCAAGAACCCAAATTCCAAGTCAACAGATTCTTGAGAAGGCACAGAAAACATCATACACAGAACAAGGGTGAAGTGGTGGATGCAGTATGGTGGTGGTGCAACTCAAAGGGCCATGACAGCAACGGAAGTAACCTCATCAGTCAAACAAAGCACTGGTTGATGGAGGCAGGGGAGGAGACAGGACCTTCGAACTTGGCGGTGTCCTTCCTCCAGTGGCGGCGTCGGCGGCGTGAGTGTCAGAGAGAATTTAACATGGATACGTTATGGGCCATTTGAGACAACTGGAGTATCAATTTGAGAGAAATTGGGAATTAGGGTTTCGTAGGAGAATGGGCAAGGAGGAGAGAGAACAGAGAGTGAGTTGCCAGTAACTGAGGCTGACAATTGAAGAAATACATAAAGGGTAGGTAAATCCAAATCTTTTGATGAACAAATTGTCTTTTGACTTTTGAGACTGACACTGGCAAGGCATGAAAATTTAATTCTTATTATAATGTCATGGTTATACTAAATATATTAAATAAAGGTAGTTAATATTGCAATCAAAGTTGTCAAACTCGCAAGTCTAAATAAACTCGTAGAACTCACCTAAACTCAATTCCTAGACTCATACGAGTTTACTTGTTATGAAATACTCTTTTAGTGCGTAAGATATATATCATAGAAATTTTACTCAAATATAAGCATTCTAGGTTGACAATTTCACCACAAAGCACATAATAAATCAAATTCGTAGTGGAAGTTACAACAAATATCTTCAAATATTCATAATTAAGCTCTCTAAGTTCCAATTTAAATATAACAGACAATCAAAGCATCAAATCCTAGAATTAATTAAAACACCAAATTGTGCCCCTGAACCATCATTCTCCTACATTCTGAAATATCAACCAACCAAATCAGAATCATTCAACAGCCACAACTGAAAATTGATGCTCTAAACAACCATAATAATCAACAATATCAAATTACTAACAAGAAACAACCAGAAACAGTTCAAAATTGAACAAACTATTAACAGCGTAAATAAGTAACAGACTAACAATCATAACAAAACACTTAACCATTTTATCTTCGTTTACTGATTTCAACAAGTCTAAGCACAAAACATACAGCTTCTTTGTATCGTAACTATCAGCTAGAAAATGCTGTTATACCTTTCTGAAACCATGATCGCCAGACAGTATGCCGTAGATGTTGCACATGTCTTTCTAAGAGCTCATTGACGGTGTGCATTTGAGATATTAGAGGTCCTGATAAATCAACCGTGTCTCCCTAATCCTGTGAACTCTAATGAAAAGTAAATGAGAGTCTCAGCAATGATGCATAAACTGCACTGAACTAAAACAAAATAATATTTGATTCATTTATGCACTTAAGAAAAATAAAATTTCTCTTTGAAATTCAAATTTCATATACATCAGATACTATGAATCACCTTATCACCATATATGAAAACAGAACAAGATAATGTAATATCACAATCACATACTTTTATCCCTTTGCATGTGATATCTAATTTTTAATAATGTTATCAATGAAGCTGGAAAGAAAGTAACTTACCAATTAGAAGATACACTTAATGCCTTATGTTACCTTGTGGACATTGACACTTCAATTACATTACAAATCAATCAATTTAAGATGTATCAACAGAAAAGAAAAAGCTAGAATTTTCTCCCAATCACAAAAGAGCTTTCCATTTTTAAAGCTCCGCTTCTTTTTCTCCCCCTCCTTGAATTTAATTATCAACCAAATCAGTGAGCATCATAGTGCAGAGTAAAAACATTGCAAAAACATAATTAATAGGAATAACAAATAATCAGAAATAGGTCCTTATGCAAGGGTCAGGGTTTAAATATATTAAGCTAATCATAATTCGCAGCCAAATAGGTGTTACCAAATGGAGCAGGGAACAGGAAGCGAATAGAATGCAACTAGAAGACGAGTAGCACATGAGCAGTGACGAAAATGTAAATTTGAAGCCGTCGAGCACAGAGGTTTTCATGTAGAGTAGGCATATCTTTAACTAAATTTGAAGACACTGATTAGTGAAGCCGTTTTTGATAGAGAGTCGGAATGAAGTGCCTTTTATCTATAAAGACTTTTACATATTTTTCATGCACCCTCAACCTCTCATCCTTAATGTTTGTCAGCAAAACACAAATGCAGCATGGTGACATATACACGACAATTAGGAAACTTGGGTTTCATAATAAGGTGCCATAATTGTCATAGGTTCTCAACTGTTTAAATCTTGACGGGAAACCTTAACACCATTTCATCTCAAACACACAGATTCATGGGAAGTGATAAGAAAGGAACGATTCTGAAGATGCAATAAGTTAGGTATATAATGAAGCAAGTTGATTCTAAATTGGGTGTCCCATGTCCACAAAAATTGCCCCTGAATTGACTCATGCACTTTCACACTTGTTTGTAATCATCACTACATGTTCTACCAGATGATGAAATATTTAAATTAAACTAAACTACACTAATATTTTGCTTCAACAATTTTCCTACTTAGTAGTATGAAAGTTCCACTGATTAAGCATTAAAGGGAAACATTTGGTACAGTATGCTGAGTGCCTCAAAATTCAAATAATTGAACTAGCTGGATAACACAAGCATTTACCATTCAATTAGGATAAAAGTATATCTGAACCTGATTAAAATATGATATATACAAAATTCCACATACATGACATTATATATTTTATATATATTGCATAAAAGATAAGTTTCAGATAAATAAGGCTTCAAACCAATTTTCCAAAGCTATATATCTGCCATTCAAACAGAAAAGTACGTGCTCAAAGTACATGATTTCCGTTAAGTACATCTTCAATATAATTATCATTAAAAAATATTAAGAAACAGCTGACTTCCATCGGATGGAGATTAACCAATAATGCGTAGTATTTTTTTTATCAAGTCTTCGTCTGCATCATCATCGTTATACAAAATACAAATGACCAACTCCATAAGGAACTATAACTTTTGATTAGATTATACACTTAGGACTCATCATTGTATGCATGACAAAAAATACACCAGAACATGAGCAATTAGTCTTGGATCAATTGTTCATCACAATACTAAAGAAATGACAGCATCCATAACAATATACACACATCATATTATGCAAAACAAAAAATCCAGAAAAGAAACACCGGATAAAACTGAAACAATTCATATAAATTGCATTGCTGCACAAATATCATCAAAATCAAAACCAGGTTTCATCCATAACATAAAATTTATGTTAAAGAGGCATCAAGCTTAGCTTTGCTTGATTGAAAGCTCAGTATTGCACATTAGGAAACAAGGTGCTAAAAGAATCTTGCAACTCTCTAAGGGAACCTTTGAATGCCATTTTACGATATTCTGCAGATGAATTGGTGATGCGTTTTCATGATGAGAAAATAGGGATAGTGAGATAACAGTAAAACGCAACAAATAAACACTTCTTTAGATGGCAATTTGGCTCAGTAGACATTTAGCTGAAGCATAATTGCATAAATAGTCCAAATAATGAAAAACGAAAAAGACATGCAAATATAACACTCTAGAATAGAATTGAGAATTGTCGTATAGCACAAAAAGGCCTCTTCTCTCTTAGAGTGCAGCAGAAACAACCTCTTCTTATGCAGCCACTAAAAAAGGTAAAATGGAAAACAAAGTCACTAAAGACAGAAAATAAAGAACATCAAAAAAAAGTCTTACCCAAGACATGAGGAAACAAATCTCAAAGTAACTACCTAAAACACTCACTGAACTCACGGGATTTACAACAAAGCAATGCTTATTCCATAATAATCAAATTTCAAATCGTACCATAACTGGACCACATTTACCTCTATGGTTTAAATTCCAAATTCTATATTTTCACAGAAATTCAAGTGTTGAACTCCAAGTGGCATGTTGCCTACCTTTGTTCTACAGGACTAACTAAAATATTTTCACAGAAATTCATTGGCATACATATTTCATTCTGCAGGACTCCATATTTTTTCTAATTATAGTATCAACAGTACTGTATTAATTTTATCAGAAACATGATTAAAATTCAGCGATGATTTACAACAAAATGGCAAATTAATTAATTAGTTAAAGAAGAAGGCAGGAAGCTGCGAACTAAGGAACACAGGAGAAGGGAAGGACTCACCACGGCGACGAGACCGGCGAGAAGGCGGAGACGGCGAGGCCAAGAAGCAAGAAGATGACGACGTCCAAACAAGGGGCGAGTTGCTGGCTGCTTCTGCTTCTGCTTGACTGAGCCGGCGATGACGAGGCCAAGAAGGCGGCGACACAGACGCCGGAGACGGAATGATTGAGCTGAGCTGCTGGCTGCTTCGGGTGAGTGTTGGCCGTTGTGGGCTGTGAGCGGAGTGAATGAAGAAGACAGATAGTTTGAGAGACTGAGAGAGACGGAGTGTGAGAGATTGATGAGCTGAATAGCTGATTAGAAGGACGAGTGAGGAGTGAGGACTGAGGACTGAGGACTGAGGACTGAGGACTGACGAGTAAAATCAGGGTTTGGAGTTTTGGCATGAAACAACGTTCGTTTATCCCTTTTAAAAAATTATTAATCATGAACCAATTCAGGTTTTCGAAACCCATCGGGTCCCGGGTTTTATGAAAACGGACGGGTTAAATCGAGTTCCAACGGATTTGATCATTTGATGAATGGACGATCCGAAAGGTGACTCGACCTGGCCAAAATAATCGGGTTGATGGGTTTTCAATCAAACCAAGTGGGTCAAATCCGGTTTGATTACTGTGATCAGCTGAACTATTAAAAACAAAAATAAGAAAAATGAAAATTTAGAACGGGAAGAGTTTGTGTTTGGCGGGAGAGGTAAAATACCAAAATGGCAAAATCTCACCCGATTCTTTATTTAATTTTTTTTATAATGATAAACATATTCTCAAAATATTTTGAAACGCGATAAAATTATATAATATTAATTAAATATATTTTTTAAAATATTTTAAAAATTAGATTTTATAATTTTTACGAGTATAATTAAAAAATAAGTCAATTTTATTCTTAAAAATTAGTAATTTTATACTAAGTATATTTTTTGTGATTTTTTTTTATCAATGATTAAGAATATTTTTTAAAAATAAAAAATTTTAGAGATTAAATTTTTATCTAGTATTTTGTATGTACTTTTTAAATAGTTATCTAAATATTCTTACAAAATTTTAGATCAAATACACAAATAATTTGCTAAATCTTTATAAAAATAATATTTTTTGTTATTTTTGTTGTGTTTATAAATTTTTAAAGATATTTTTGTCATTATCAAACATGATAGTTATTTTTGCCGATGTTTCAAAAAATCATATGTGAATTTAATACTTTACCCAAAATATAAAATATTAGGAGATATTTGTGAGGTGTACCAAAAAAAAAAAATTAAAGACACTTATAAAGAGTTGTCCTTAAAAAAAAATTGTTCATTAATATTATAAAAAGACAATATAAAAAAGACATAATCTATTAATAAAATAAGATATTCTTTTTTAAAAATATAACTTAAAAAAAATATTGCAATACAAATAAAACAGAAAAGCTCTACATACAAGCCATTAGGGCTTGTATGCTTTACAAGTTCATTAAGTAATAAACCCACAAAACGCGCTGCATGCCCTACGTCCAATACACACGCTATATAAAGATCCCCCTTATATGTAACTACCAAATTTAAAAGATTTGTTTCCTTCTTCATTCTCCTTATCGTTCTTCTTTTTCTCGTTCTTCTTCTTCTCATTCTTCTCTCCTTATTTCTAGATTTGTTTTCTTCTTCGTTCTTCTTCTCGTTCTTCTTTTTCTCGTTCTTCTTGTTCTTGTTCTTCTCTCTTTCTAACTCTAGCTTCGTTTTCTATCGATTTTTGTTTACTGAAATCAAAGTTTGGATTCGTTTTGAAGATAATAGATGATTCAATCTCAGATTCTTAGCTGAATCAGGGTGAAGTGGATTATGAATTTGAATCTAACAAAGTTTCTAAGGTTTGATTTACATACGTTTACTCTGAATTTTGTTGCAGTAATTTGTATAGCATTGTGTAGCTGAATAATTCGTGAACATTGACTGTGAGACTAATGCGTCAACATAAATCTGTGGATTGAATGTAATGTATTTGATTGATTATCTGGAATTTATAGCAGACGCTCGGGTATAGATCAAAACTTGTTTGGGTGTATTTTTTCTGGAGTGTGGGTGTATTTACAGTTTATGGCTTTTTCTGTTATTTTAGCTGAGTTGTTGTCGTTCGGGTGTATTATATGAGACATGATTGGGTGTGTTTTTAGTTTTCATCATGGTGTATTCTGCAGCCTGTGTATTTACAGCTTACGACTTTTATTCTCATTTTGGTTGAGTTGGTGCCGTTCGGGTGTATTATATTACCAATGATTGGGTGTATTTCTAGTTTTTTACATAGTGTATTCTGCAGCCTCTCTCTGTTATTGATGACCAGTTTGTTCCAAAGGTTGGAATGACCTTTACCACCCTTGAAGATGCTGGAAAATTTTACAGGAACTAGTATTTCGGAGATGTTATTTCATTTGACACCACATACAATACAAACAGGTAATAAACTGTCCCTTTTTATGATTCTAAATTAATGTGTTTTATGAATCTGCCACAGAGGTGTATATTGGGTATTTTTTGGGTGTATACAAAGCATTTGTTGGGTGTACGTAATGATTTTCCATTCTGCACTATGGTAATTTGTTTCAGGACAGTTTCAATAAGATTTCATTCTTGAACAAAAATCCATTTTTTGGTTTATTTCATCTATTCCATGAACGGAACAGGGGGGATACACGTTACACCACGATTTTGAATCAGAAGAGAGATCTCAAGAAATGGCAGATCTATTCACTCTATCAATAACCGAGCCGGATCTAGTGTATCATAAGGGATTTGTCTTTTCTATTGATTCCTCCGGATTGGATCAAAAACAATTCTTGAGGGGGGTATTCAACTCCAGGGATGAGTCGAAAAATAAATCTTTATTGTTTCTACCTCCTCTTTTTTATGAAGAGAATGAATCTTTTTATCGAAGGCTCATAAAAAAATGGGTCCGAACCTCTTGCGGGAATGATTTGGAAGATCCAAAACCAAAAATAGTGGTATTTGCTAGCAACAATATAATGGAGGTAGGCAATCAATATAGATTGATCCGAAATCTGATTCAAATCCAATATAGCACCTATGGGTACATAAGAAATGTATTGAATCGATTCATTAAAAAGAATCGATTCGATCGCAACTTCGAACACTCTTTGATGAAAAACAAAGAAATTGAATCATTCAAATGGTTATTTCAATGTTGGCTTCGTTGCATGGGAGGAAATGCTCCGAAAGGGTTTTTCGCCAATCAATGCGCATCAATGAAAAGGGCTTTAGAGCCCTGTATGCCAACAACAATTCACCGTTGGTGTATTTGGCACATCATGAAGAAGATTCCAAGCAAATTAAACGGGTACAAGGGACATGCAAAAATTGAACAAGAAATGAGCGAAGTTGTTTGGAACTCTCATAGTAAAGACTCATTTGATAGAAATTGGAATGAATTTCTGCTGAATTTTGGTCTTGTGGACAACAAGTGGCTTTCAGGTAATGTTTGTTTAAAATCTGCAGCAGAGGTGTAAATTTAATTTTCTTCGGGTGTATTTATAGTCTGTGTTTGGGTGTATTCTACAGATCTCTATGAAGACCGTCATATATGGGTTCCAATCTATCTGGATCACCACTTCTGGACAGGGATGAGAAGCACGCAAAGGATCTCTATGTTATAAAATACTGTTTATTTTTTTTACAATGGTTTAAGGGTTTTGGGTATTAGGGTTTAGGGTTTTATGGTTTACGGGGTACGGGTTAGGGTTTAGGGTTTAGGGTTTAGGGTTTTATGGTTTACGGGGTACGGGTTAGGGTTTAGGTTTTAAGTGTTTCGTGTTTAGGGTTTTAGGGATAAAGCATTAGGGGGATAGATTTTTTTGTGTATATTCAACGTTCTTTGGGTGTAAAAATGGCAAGTTATGGATGTATATTTAGTTTGATTTTTTCCTTCATATTATAGTACCTGTAATTCATACATTTTGAATACAGCAGAGAGATTTTAATTATTGAAAAAAAATTTACAATAAACAGAACTATAATTGAAAAATTTTTACAGCATGTGTTCAATTTGTTACAGGACTATATAACATTTACATTAAACAGTGTCAATATTCTCAGAATCTATCTGACAATATGGACTCAATAAAAACGAGGATGACTTGGACAGTCTTATTGCATTACTTTTCCTAATGGCTTCAGCTTTGTCTAGATTCATGTCATGGAATAGAATCCTGGAAGCATATTCCACTCTAAAGTGGTCCACCTCGTCCTACAGTTAAAAAGAATATTCTGTTTAATCAACCATGTTAATTGAGAAATGTAATACAGAGTTATTTACTTTTTAAACACATTTACCTAGCTGACATTTATTTCATCTAAGCACACTTACATTTCTTCCAACTTGGTTTCTGGCTATCATTTTTTCTGAAATAAAAAATACACTCATAGATATCAGCAAGATACACCCAATGATATAAATAAGATACACCCATAGATATGAGTCAGATACACCCATAGATATCAGTCAGATATCACTCAAACATGCATTAATATACGAGGGCAAGCAACATTACAAGGTCAAGCAATATACACCCATGGACAATCAAATATTAGAACAGTGAAACTGTTGAATATATATTACAGTATATCAGTTCAGAAAAATACACCCATAGATATCAGCAAGATACACCCAAGGATATAAATAAGATACACCCATAGATATGAGTCAGATACACACATAGATATCAGTCAGATATCACTCAAACATGCATTAATATACCAGGGCAAGCAACATTACAAGGTCAAGTAATATATACCCATGGACAATCAAATATTAGAATAGTGCAACTGTTGAATATATATTACAGTATATTAGTTCAGAAAAATACACCCATAGATATCAGCAAGATACACCCAAGGATATAAATAAGATACACCCATAGATATGAGTCAGATACACCCATAGATATCAGTCAGATATCACTCAAACAAGCATTAATATACAAGGACAAGCAACATTACAAGGTCAAGTAATATACACCCATGGACAATCAAATATTAGAACAGTGCAACTGTTGAATATATTACAGTATATCAATTCAGAAATATACACCCAACAATGTATGTGATATACACCCAACAAGTTACTCCATATACACCCAGCAAATTACGCATTATATTCCAAACAATCAATTACCAGAAGAACTAGAAAAACAACTACAGTAATACCTAGAACAACTAAGAAGAACACTATAACCTAGAACCAAGAATAATAGTAAAACATAGAACAAGTAGAATATTAAAAACTGTAAAATGAGACTTAGAACAAGAACAGTAAAACCTAGAAGAATGTAGAAGAACAGTAAAACCTAGTTCTTCGTTTTCGAAATCTGGAAAATATAGAATATGAGTGAAATAGTAACGTAACGTACCTTGAGTATTATAACTTCGTTTTTTCTTGAGATTCTTGATCGAGAGTTCTACGTTGTGTTGATGGAGAGTTTTGATCTTCGCGACAAGTGCTATCTCTGCCGTTTGGAATGTTGCTCGAAAATGGACGGTTTGTGTTTTCTTTGAACGGGTTGGAGAAGTGGAAGAGTGCGCCATTAAGGAGAGCTATTTGAGAAGAGAAACCGTTTGAGTGGGACGCGTGTAATTTACGCTCCATTCAAAGTGAGATGAGTGCGCGTATGAATGATGTGTGGGTTGGGAACTTGTAAAACTTGTAGGGCCTTTTTGCTTGTATGTGTAGCAGGCCCGCAAATAAAATTCTTGTAGTGTGAGTTACCAGTGATGATGCATACCTTTATTTAAAAGCAAACTACTAAGTGTTGAATATGGCGCGTGAGTTAGTTAGTTTTAAGTGAAAATTAGTTAGGCAACTCAACTTGAACTTAGCGTATATAAGAAAAATTCAGTTAGGGTTAGTAGTGCATTTGAGCATTTTGTTTCTCCATAAACATCTCACCTTATTCTACCTCAAGCTGCTTCTTTCTTATCCCTTTTACTTTTTTTTTGTATCTCTCTTCTTGATTTTGTAACTTATTCATATAATTCTTCTATATTAGTGAATTAATGCACCAGAGTCACACCATTGATTCTAGTTTATCATCTGCAATTTGTCTTCTTCTTAATCTCTTTGCATCAACTGTGGTTTAAAAACTTTCACATGGCGTGGTGAGCAATTTGCAATAGAGCCTCAGAACACACAATTTCTAATAACATGGATGTCCAACAATTGTCTCAATTGCTTCAACAATTATCAACTCTTTAAGCGCAACTTAACAAGAACAATTTCAATCCTGAAATGGAACCCGAGCAGCATCTACTTTCTTCATCATGGTGAGAATCCAGGAACTCTTCTCGTCAATATTACTCTCATATCTCAAAATTACACTCACTGGTCAAGATTAATGTGGCTTGCAATAAAATCCAAAAACAAGCTTCAGTTCATTGATGGTTCAATTCCAAGGCCAGATAAGTCAGATTTTCTTTTTCCTCTTTGGGATCGTTGTAACACCTATGTCCTTTCATGGATCAACCTCTCTCGTAGTCAAGAAATTCTTCACAGTGTCATTTGGCAAACTAATGCATCAGATTTATGACAAGATTTGAAAAGAAGATACCATTAATGGGACGTATATCATATTGCACAATTACACGAGAAATTCTATGCATCACAGTAAGGTGATATATTTGTAACTGTATATTTTACAAAGTTTCAAGCATTATGGAAGGAACACAATTGGAAGAAATCAAAGAAGAGGATATCAAGGCAAAATTTGCTCGTACTATGATAAGATTAGGCATTTAGTAGATTCTTGCTGCAAGAAACATAGAATTCCTCCCCATATGAAGACATCAGGTTCAATACATCACATCTCAACTAAAGAGAATGATGAATTCAATGGAGGTGATAGTTGTAAACCCCGTAAAAATTAGCGAATAATTAACCAATAAATTAAATTTTAATAAAAGAAATTAGAAATGTAAATTTTATAGTAAAATAAAATAGAGCTAATTAAAACAAGAATTTTAGCACTAATTTCAAAGAATTTGGCCCAAGATTGAAATGAACGGGCCGAACCGGTTGAATCGGACCTAAAATGAGCCCAACGCCCAACCCATCAGCCCAAATACACATTAGAAGAGTCAATCTTCTTCTTCCCTTCAGCCAAAACACGCTGAAGCCAACTCAAGGGAAGGGAAAGAGGTTCCAAGCCCTTGTCTTCCATTCAATCCTCCATATCTCCTTACTCCGAGCTCCGGTCGTCACACTGTTTGCGGCCACGTGTCCAGCGCATCGAGCTCTACAAAGCCTAGTAACCAATTTTGGTGAGAAACCTTGATTCCCATCTTAGCTTCTCATTCTTTTAAATTTCAAAATTTTGGGATTTTGGTTATTAAAACTCGATGTTTTGATGTTTAGGCTCAAATTAGCTTGAGAAACTTGTGGGTCTTTGTTCATACAAGACATATATAAGGTAAGGACTCTCAAAACCTTACAAATTTTTAGCTTATGTAAGTTTGGGTATTGAATTTGGTATATAAGTGTGATAATGTGAATTGGGTGTATAAGTATGTAAATTGGAGACTTGGTGGAGCTTTGGGTGTCATTACTTTAGTTTCTTGGTGTTAGATCTTGGACATTTCGCTGGTGCCCTTGGGTTATACGAGAAAATCGACCAAGCTATGGTTTAGGTTTCTCATATTTAATATATAATGTCTTGTGAAAAACTTAGACTAGATAACCATAGGATAGGAATGAATGCATGTGTATGTTGAATTGTTTAGTGCCTTGAGAATATAATTATGAACTAAGTTGGGAGTTGGTTGTTGTTTGATATTGGGGATGAATTATATAATGTTATATGATGCTTTGATGATGATTGGTAAGGTGTTAAAATTAAATATGTGTATATGATGAATGATTGGTGACCTTGCTAGTTAGTTGAGAAAATTTAAGTATGAAATGGTGTAATATTGAGGAATGGTTGGTTAGGGTGATTGTGGTGCTATAAATGGTAAGTTGTGGTGCTATTTGTATAAGTGGAATGTTGTATTGAATTTGATTTTTGGTAAAAATAGAGGTTTAGGAACTTGGTGAAAAACTGATTTTTAGTCGAACTTCGCCGAGCCATAACTTGGCTTCTAGACCTCTAAATTCTTTCAAACTTATTTCATATAAAAATTAGGTCCGTGAAGTTTATGCCGTTTAAAGAACGGAGAAAAAATATCTTAAAACGAAAAAGTTATGCGCGTCGGAAGTTTGGAGGACAAAACTGAAAATTCTGCAGCATTCAGCATTTTAGCTGTTCTGCAAAGCTTGCGTACGCGACCACTGCACGTGACGCGACCAAACTCTTCGGGTTTATCATCTTGCGTATGCAAGCAAGGATTTTTGAGGGGTTGCATATGCGACCACATGCACGTGACGCGACCAACTCTTTCGGGTTGGGCATCTCGCATACGCGAGCATGGCAAAACGCACGCCCATGCGTACGCGTGGCCCCTGTTTCAGCAAATCTAAGTTTTGTGTTTTAAAGCTAAATTTTGAACTTCTAAATCTCTACTTTCATTCCTTTAGCCCTAGATCTTATTAGTAAGCCAAGTAATAAGATGAAGCTAGAAAATGGAGGTAACTTGGGGGTTAAGCAAGGTTGGAAAATTGATGAATTATATATGAAAATGTGAATACTTGGAGTGTTTATGGTGCCATGACTTTAATGATATGATTATGCAATGATTACAAATGATTATGAATGTTTATTGGCTTATGCACTCAATTATCTAAGATTCGAGTTTCCCTAGGTAAAGTACCTGGCTTGCCATCATGTGTTCTAGGTTGAGACTCGATACTCTGTTGACCCTACATCGTAAGGGTGACCGGGCACTTATAAATTCCCGGGAAGGTTGACCCCCATTGAGCAAATATATATATATATATATATATATATATATATATATATATATATATATATATATATATATATAAATTATGAGTGAGAAGAGAAAAAGCTATGCATAGACTCATGGGGATGCGCGACGGGGGACAGTTCAGGGTTTAGCAGCCGGACTTGTTGGGTTGGCTTGATAACCGACAGATGAGAGTCATCAGTCATAGGACAGGCATACATCACGTGCATATTATTTACCTTGCTTGATTGTGCATTAATTGGGAATGCCTAAGTGAATGTACTATGTTAATTGTTATATTCGCTAATTGCAATACTAGTATACTATCTGTGCTTGCCCTTGCTTGCTTGGTGGTGTTGGAGGATCAGAGGAAAGGCGGGGAAGTTAGAGATTTTAGTCAAGTTTACGGTTTGGTTAAGTTAGAATTTTAGAAGACCACCCGTTTATGGTTTCTGTTTTAGTCCTGTAAGCTTTATAATCCGAGTGTCGGCATTCTAGAATTGCCTCTGGCATTCCCAGAACCTTATATCTTATGTGCGTGGCACCTTTACCATGCTGAGAACCCCTGGTTCTCATTCCATATGATATTGTTGTTTTTCATATGAAGGTCGAGAGGCACCTCGCTAGGCGTCTAGAGTTTCTACAGCAAAGTGGATTCATTTTGGGATTTTACTTTTGGTCTTTTGCTATATATGTATAGATTCTTCTCATGTATGTATATGTTTTACTGTTGCACCTCTTAGAGGTTTATGGAGAACTAGGATTTTAAACATGTATTTTGGGTTATGGGTTGTATATTTTGTATGTAAATATTCTCCGGCCAGCCTTAGCATCGCATGCTGAGTTAGGAGCTTGTTATTTTGTACTCTTGACCCTCTATTCCTACCTTATGTTTAATTATACTTATGAACTATAGTTTTCTTCGCATGCAAGTAATCTTGTTCCAGAGCATTGCGCTTTTTATTTCACGTTTTTGCTTTACCCGTTTTTCAAGGCTCCTCGTATACTGCATTATTTCAATATTACACACACACACATACATATATATATTATTTTAGAGGTCATAATACTACACCACCTCTGTTTTATGGCTTAAGCGTAAATCTATATATGTGGCATAATCGTTCATGAGCATGCATTTGAGACTTCAAGCACTAGACTTGTGATATTGAGACTGATTAACTTGATATCACTTGTTTGGTGTGTATAGAAACCAGATGGCGCCTCGTGGATGCGGTTGCGGGTGAAGTAGAGGTAGATTAGGCGATGCAAATTCTGAATGTAAGAACCAGAGTTTTCACGTAAAACCGTTTTAATACAATAATAATTTTAACTGCCCGGAATCGGTTGGAAAAATTAGGCATCTTAATTTTAAATTATAAAAATGTATCTTTTGCAAAAAAATTTTGTAAAAATGCGTACCTGATGAGCGGATATTTTATACGCTTTTTTGCATCATTTTCATATAGTTTTTAGTATGTTTTGTTTAAGTTTTATTAAGTTTTCATAGGTTTTAGTATAAAATTCACAATTTTGGATTCTACTTTGAGTTTGTGTGATTTTAGGCACTTTCGCGCATTTTCTGGCTAAAATTGAGGAGTTGGAGCAAAAGTCTAATTCAGAGGCAAAGAAAGTACTGCAGATGTTGTCCGGATCTGACCTCCTTGCACTCGAAAGAGCTTTTCTGGAGCAACAGAACTCCAAATGAAGCGTTCTCAACTTCCATGAAAAGATAACATCCAAAACTTTTCAGAAATATATAATAGTTTATACTTTTCTTCAAAATTGAAGGCCCAAAACTGGCGTCCAACGCCAGCCTCCTGCCTTATTCTGGCGTCTAGCGCCTACAAGGAGAAGACCAGCGTCCAAACGCCCAAGAAGGACCCCCTAGCCAGCGTTCAACGCCCTAGAGACTACCTATCACATGTATCTCATAAAAGCTCAGCCCAAACACTCACCAAGTGGGCCCCAGAAGTGGATTTTAGTACTAAAAGACCGTTTTGCCCTTTCTTATGTAATCCTTAGTCATTAGCTTAGTATTTAAAGAACTTTTACATGATCTTCTAGGAAAGATCAGCCATATTTCGTTTTTCACATTGTATTTTCTATTAGTATGAATTTTTAAACCTCTTAGGTTGAGGGGAGGAGCCCTGCTGAGTTTTATGGATTAATAAAAGTATTATTGTTTCTCTTCAATCCGTGTTTGATTCAATTCTAAGATGTATCTTCATTCTTCAACTTGATGAATGGGATGACCCGTGACAATGATCTTCATTCTTCATACTAAGACCACGTGCCTGACAACCACCCGTGTTCTTCTTGGGTTCATGTGAATACGTAACTGAAAAGCATTGAACCACCAGCTTGATTATACATCTCTTAGATGGATAATCCATGACTTTGTTGGGGACTTCTCGAGACACCAGTTCAGCCGAGGTTGGGGAGATTAGGGTCTCTATGGTAGATGCTAGAACCCAAAGGCGCAGCATTCTCTGATCCGGAAGATCCGACCTTGTCTATGGCATTTTGAGTAGGATCATTAAGGAGAATGGACTGCAGGAGCTTCACCCTCAATCAGAATGGATCCATACTAACCCTGGGGTTCAAATCTGGAGGAGCATTGGCAACTTCTCAACCGGTGACAATCACATACAGCATGTTATAGAAGAAATCATTCACAATTGAATAAATCATTCACAATTGAAGAAGACAGTAAGACCAGAGTTAATCTAGAAGGACAAAGCATCTCCAAGCCTTAACCATATTCTTTTAGATCTCATTATTCCTTTTATGCAATTAAACAACATACCAACATCTTCTACTCACCTAACTAAGATCTGCAAGATAACCATAGCTTGCTTCAAACCACAATCCTCGTGGGATCAACCCTGACTCGCTCAGGTATTACTTGGACGATCCAGTACACTTGTTGGTACAGTTGTATAAAGTATGGGGATTTGTGCACCAGTACCGGAGCTTAAGCCAGCAGTACCGGCTCTAGTCTGTCTGGTACTGCGTATTTTAGTAAAATAAGATTTTGAAAATTTAATTTATTATTTTGAAAGGACAAAAATAATTTGGAATGTAAAATCGGGCACTAATCCTAAAGGTTTTAGCCCAAAGTCGGCCAAACGGACCTAAAATGCTAACGGGTTGGATCGGATCCAAGTTGGGCCCAAGTCCATCATATAAATACCCTAACTAATGAGCATTCAGCTCATTTCCACCCTAATTTGAAGAAGGGGGCGTAACTTTGAGAGAGAAGAGATCAAAAGAGTTGGTCACTATTCACAATCAACTTCCGGTGGCCATAACTTGAGTTACGGTGCTCCGATTGACAAGCCGTTTGCGGCCACGCATTGCTCTCGCCGAGCCCTCATTTCTAACTAAGTTTTTTGGTAAGAAACTCTTCCTTTAGATCCAATTTTCTACCCTAGCCCAAAACTCAAAAATGACTTTGGATTTTTGAGTTTCTTTGTGTTCTTGGTTGTTTAGGGGTAATCTAGCATTGGAGTATTGTTGAATTTTATTCCTAATCTTGTTGGGTAAGGTAAGTCTCTTCAAACACTTATGGTTTGATGTTTTGGTTAGTCATAGTGTTGATTCTTGGTATGTTATATGTGTATAGTTTGATAGTTGGTGAGTTTTGGAAGTGGTGTAGGTGTTTGTGGCTTGTTGATCTTGTTGGAATCAAGCTTTTGGTGATTTGTGCATATTGAGAATCGGTTAAGGTATAGTTTCATTTTTCTTTATATAATATGTAATATTTCTGGAAACTAAGACTAGTAAACCTTAGGATAGGATTGAATTGATGTTAATTGTTAGTTGTTATTGATTATTGTGGTTTTGATGATGATTGTTGAGAATTATTGTTGTTAAAGAGGAGTGTTGATATTGTTGATAAATGATATGGATTAAAAATTTTGATGATGATAAATGGATGCTTAGATTGATAAGTGTTGAAGGAGTTGACAAATTGGGATATTAAGATTTGGAAGTTGTATAGTTGAATAATGATGGAATTTAAGAGCTTTGATGTGATTTATGTTGAATTTAGATGTTGATAAATAATGATTTTGATGGTGTGGAATAGTGTAATTGGGAGGTTATTGATGGTTGAATTTGAGGAATGAATGGTATAGACTTCTGTGTTGTTTTGGTATTGTTTGGGTTATGAGTAGTTTGGTTTTGAATTAAGAGTTTTGGTAAAGTTGAGTTTTTAGTATTTTTCGGTAAAAATGAGTTTTAGGCCAACTTTGGCGGATCATATCTTGAGTTACAGTTTTTTAAATTGATTGAATTTTGTATCAAATCAAAGATAATTCAAAGAGCTTTAAAATGGTATAGATTTTGTAGAAATATGAATTTTGTAGAGAAAGATATTATTGTTGGAAGTTGGTGTCAAAAATCTAATTTCTGTGATGTTGCAGAAATTGTAAGTTCTGGTTTGTGTGCGCACGCACACTGCTGTGTGTGTGCTCTGAATAGGGGCCACATTCTTACTTATGCATACGTACACCCTTGTACGCACGCACACCCTGTGATTTTTAGAAAACGTGCATACGCACATACTGGTGCGCACACAGACACAGGGATATGCCTACTGTTGAGAGCGATCGCACACTCTAGTGCGCACACACACCCTGCTAAATTTGCAAGTTATGCGTACGCACAACATCGTGCACACGCTGAGAAGTGCCTTCTGTTGAGGGAGCTTGTACGTATCTATGCATGCACTCAAAATGAAAACTTTTACCTTCTATGCGTACACACACTTTGTGAAGACTCTCCTGGGAGTGCGTACGCATAACCCTATGCGTACGCACACTGTCCTGTTTTTCAATGAAAACCTTATTTTTAACCGTATTACCTTTCCGGCAAGCTTGCAAACTTCCGTAATACTTATTTAAAATATTTTTACTAGTTTTAGGATCTTGAATCAAGGGAAAAAAATAATAAGTGTATAAAAAGGGGTATTTTAGTTATGAGTTTAGAAGACGGTGATTTAGACTTGGAAAGTTCTGTGAATGAAATAGCTGGAGTGTTTGGGCAGAGTGTTAAGGTGATCATGACTTGAGAAACATGAATGATTATGGTTAATGGAATGAGTATGAACAGAATTGTGCTATGAGCAGTGGCCTCTGAAATGGATTATGTGATTGTGATATGCTTTGTTTTCTGTCGTAGGGGATGTGGCAGTTTCCCGTCTACATTCGGATGTGAGGGTTGAAGCTGGGCTTCCCACTCATATTTCTCACTCATGGAGAAGGTGGAAGGGCACTCATCCCTCGAAATTATTCCTCCTGAGTATGCGTTTTCTCTCTGGTTGCAAGGTAGTAGGGCACTAACCCACAGAATCATGCAGCATCCAGAGGAAGGTGGTAAGGCACTCTCCCTCGGAACGTTTCCCTCTGAAAGGAGAAGGTGGTAGGGCACTCATCCCTCGGAATTATTCATCCTAAGTATGTGTAACAGAGAGACTAATCTGGGAGTTGCTGATGAACGGATTTTTGACGGTTTAGAATTTCACTAATGAAATCTCGTTGTAAAGTATAGTTTCTAAACCAAACAATGATCCTTTCATACAAAAAGTTGTTTGTCACTAGTACAAACCCCTAAAATTTATAAACCGAAGTATTGGACCTCGGGTCGTTCTCCCTAGGAATTACAATAGAGTGTCTCGTTATTGGTTGTGAGTTATTTTGGGGTTTTGATATGAAGCATGAAAGATAAATGGCAAGAAAGTAAACTAACAACTATAAAAGGCTCTTGGCAAGGTATGAAAATTAGAAGTTATATCCTAGTTATCCTTCTCAATAGTGATGAGAATTGTTCATTGCTACCACTTAGTTAACCCTTACTAAAGAAAGGAAAGTCAAGTGGATGAATTGACTTGAGCCACAAGTCTTAGCCAACTCCCAAGGAAAGACTAGCTTTAGTGCACTCCAAACCAATTAGCAATCTCTCCAATTATCAATCAACAAAGGAATTAGATAACTCAAGTGTCACTAATTACTCTACCTAGGCCAAGAGGAACAAAATCTACACTAAAACTAAAAGAGACATTTTAACAAACACATAAAGTGCAATAGAAGTAATCATTATTAAATGCAAGAATTAAAGGAATCTACAACTACAAAAATAAGAGATCAACAATAGAAAAGCAAAGAAGACACATTTAGTATGAATTACCTCATATTGAATTGGAAGAATGTAGAAGGAACAATACTAGATCTACAACAAAATATAAGAACAACATAAAGGAAATTACAACAAAAGAGTAGAAGAAGATGAATGTAGCAACAAAGAATTGAGAGATAGAAGTGGAAGAAAGCAAAGATTAAAACCTAGATCTAAGAACTAATCCTAATCCTAATCTTAGAGAGAAGTGAGAGCTTCTCTCTCTAGAAACTAACTCTAAAACTAAACTATGTGTGTGTAATGAATGGGAATCCCCTTTGCTCTTCAATCCTTGGCTTTAAATAGCATCTTTGGCGCCAAAGTTGGTTAGGATTGGGCCCCACAACCCTTCAGAATTCGTTGGCCACGTTTTCATTAAAAAATCATAAACCAACACCGACGTGTACGCGCACATCACGCGTACGCGTCCATGGGGTAATTCGCAGGTGCGCGCGCGCGTCCATGGACGAGTTCAACTTCTTTGACTTTTCATGATTTCTCCACTTTGCATGCTTTCCCTCTTCACTCCTTTGATCAATTCCTAGCCTTTTCAATCTGAAATCACTAACAAACATATCAAGGCATCTAGTGGAATCAAAGGGAGATTGAAACCATCAAATTAAGGGTTGAAAAGCATGTTTTCACATCTAAGCACAAATAAGGAGACAATCACAAAACCATGCTATTTCAATGGATAAATGAGGGTAAAAGGTTATAAAATCCCCTAAAATCAATACAAGATAAACCGTCAAATCGGGGTTTGTCAGTTGCCGACCAGATTTTGTGTCGGGTTTGGTATTATAACCGACATGTGATATCACAGCCAATATGACAGGCATTTATCATATGCCTCTCTTATGTGCTTGTTTGCTTTGATTACTTGCAGTTTGCCTAAATGTATCATATACCTACTTGCTTCTTGAATTACTTGCTATATATGAATATTACATGTGTATTACTTGCTTGCATTATATGTGATTGTCTGGTGCTGAGGAGGTTAGGTAGGCGCTGGCGATAGGATCGCACGGAGGTTAAGTTGGTGAAGGCTGTGGGATACAGCAGTATGATTAGTATTAGTTAGAAATTCTCCTAAGTTTAGATAACCCTGTTTATGGTGTTCGGTTTAAGTTATTTTTTTATTCTAAGGTTGGATATCTGTTTGTGTGAAGTTCTAGGATTGCCGTTGGCGATCTGGAACCTTACATCTTATATATTGGGCACTGTTACCATATTGAGAACCTCCAGTTCTCATACCATATGTTGTTGTTATTTTTCTGATGCAAGTCGTAACCCACCTCGGTGAGTTGCGAGATGGTGACAGAGCGGAGTATGGTTTCTTCCTTATTTGATTCTGTATTATTTTGATATAGTCACTCTCTCATCCATTGTATTTATATAACCTTGTTGCCTTAGAAGATTTATTTCTGAAAACTTTGAGAGATAGGTTGTTGCTATTTTAAACATCAAAACTCTATTGTATTCAGTTTGACTAGCTGGCCTAAACTCCGCAGGCTGTGACTAGTCCTCTTTTTAATATCATATTTATATATATGTCTTGTTTAATTTAAGTATTACCTTGTGTATCCTAGAGCTATCTACAAGGATTCATATATATTATGTCTTGTTTTGTCCATGTCTACGCATTTAGTTATCGTGTGTGAACGCTTCGCGTTTTGTAATTCTGCTTTATGCGACTTTGAGCTTTATTCTTTCATCGGGCTTCTAGTTATATAAATTTTTTGACATATATTATATATTATAAGCTTTAGAACTATCATGGCACTTTGTTATCCTTTGCTTTATGGCTAGAGGTAAGGCTTAAGGTAACAGGGTGTTACACTAAACCGGTAGGGAATAAGCCTATAGATTTCATGGCTGCCCTGGGAAACATGGTTGTGGCTATGTAGGCAATAGCTGAGGCACTGGTAATTAGATAAATGATAGGAATAACGGGAATAATGGTGATGAGGGTCCAATGACGCTTGCCTCTTTCCTGAAGGTTCACCCTCCGATCTTCAAGGGGACTTTGAACCCCACCGAAGCAGATAACTGGATCCAGGCGATAGAATGGGAACTGTAGGCTCAGCAGGTTCCCGAGGAGAAGTGGGTCGAATTCGGGACTTATCAGTTGCAAGGTGAGGCCCATTACTGGTGGCAGGGAACACGACGTATCCTACAGCTAGATGGTACTATCTTGGAAAGTGTTCCGAACAGAATTCTATAGAAAATACTTTCCCAGTTCCGCTAGGAACACCAAGGAACTCGAGTTACTGTAGCTGAAACAAGTAGGGATGGCAACACCACCCGAACCCGCGGGTACCCACTCCGCCCCTACCCATCCCGGTATATATATAATATATATAATTTTAATATATAATATGTATAATATATGTAAAATAATTAGTAAATGATTAATTATATTATATCATATTTAAATTTTTACTTTAATTTATGTTATGAGTTATATAAATTTTGAAATTTAATTTTACTTGTTGGATTTTAATAATTATAGGGGCGGATAGGGGTGGGGCGGATACCTGCAGGTAGAAGCGGGGCAAATTTTATGCGGGTTCTTGTACGGGGGGACGGGGTTAGGTAGAGGAAAAACCCGCCCCTACCCACCCCGTTGCCACCCCTAGACCGTTGCAAAATACACTAATAGGTTTGAGGAATTATGCCACTTTTCCCGAATCTGTCAAGGAGCACCTAAGGATTTTGCCGAATAAAAATACATTAAGTACGAGGGAGGCCTTCGGAGTGATATTTTGAGCTCCGTTACACCGATGGAGATCAGAGTCTCTTCCGAGCTTGTAAACAAAAGCCAAGTGGCAGAAGAGTGCGTGAGGAAAGCAACAGTGGAGAGGGGAAGTCAGAAGATGCCTTTTCAGAGGGCTCAAGGAGGGAATTTTGCACCAAGGGGTAGCTAGTAAAATTTTAAGTGCTTCGTTTGATTCTGGGGCGACGCATTCGTTTATAGCATTTGAAAGGACTAGTGAGTTAGGATTGAAGATAATGGTCTTAGGTTATGATTTAAAGGTGTATAATGCCACTTCTGAAGCCCTTGTGACAAGGTTAGGATGTCCACAAGTCTTGTTTCGGGTTCAACAATGTGATTTCATTCATGATTTGATCTGTTTACCGATGACTAGTCTGGATCTCATTTTGGAATTGGATTGGTTGTCTAAAAATCATGTTTTGCTTGACTGTTCTGAGAAATCGGTGTACTTTATGTCGGAAGGATCGGAAGGGCCGGTTGTGGCGAATAGCTACTATTTAAACTCTGTGGTAGTAAACTATTCTGGATATGAATGTCAGGGTGTTATTCTATTAAATGCGGGTGTTTTGGGAGATGAAAAAAGCTTGGAGCAAATCCCAATTGTTTGTGAATTTCCTAAGGTGTTTTCGGATGACATTTATGAATTTCCACCTAATCGAGAGGTTGAGTTTGCAATTGAGTTGGTGCCTGGAGCGGGTCCAATTTCAAGTGCTCCTTACAGGATGTCAGTTTAAGGCTCAGTTGGAAGATTTAATGGGTAAATGCTTCATTCAACCGAGTGTTTCTCCGTGGGGAGCGCCAGTATTATTGGTAAAGAAGAAGGATGGGAGCATGCGCTTATGTGTTGACTATCGACAGTTGAACAAAGTTACCATGAAGAATAAGTATCCGTTACCAAGGATTGATGACTTAATGGATCAACTTCAGGGAGCCGGAGTATTTTCCAAGGTTGATTTTTGATCCGGATATCATCAGATAAGTTAAAAAGACATAAAGCTAGCTAAACCTTTACAATTTTAAGAGTTAAACATGTGATTTTTATTCGATTAAAATTAGTACCTGAATGTAGCCTTTGTTTTGGAGGTCAAGTGATTCCATAATCAAAGCTGTAGAATTCTCGGCTTCTTCTTGTATCATGGATAACTTATTTGTAGATGCAGCCAATACAATTGTCTACACAAGCGCCAAAATTATTAGTAAAAAATACAAAGAACATGCCCATGCTTACCAAAACCAATTAACTATTTTTTACACACCTACTATATTTAACTAAACATACACTTGTCCTGGTAGGACTAGGTGCCATAAATCTAACATGAACATTCAGAATATGACAAATAGTAACATGATTTTTCTTCAATCATCTTAAGATTAATTATTAATTAACCTGTTTTACATCCGTCTGTCCACAAGAATTAGAAAACCAACGACACGCCTACAAGACTTCCAATGTATGGCTGCTTCCACACCAAAAGCTACACAATCATCACAATCTAAGTACCCTATATGAAATTATATGTCTGTTTCATCTCTATTTCCCTCACATTAATCTTTTTCTCTTATTGTGTCATCCATCAATAAGCCAAAAACATATGAAGAAGCAATAAAACATGAGTGTTGGAGGCAAGCCATTAAAGAAGAACTCACTACTATTGAACTAAACAAGACATGGACTGTAACTACATTACCTGCTGGGAAACGAGCAATTGGGTGAAAATGGGTGTTCAAAGTAAAATTCAATCCGAAATGGGAGTGTGGAAAGACATAAAGCTAGGTTTGGCAAAAGGGTTCACTCAAGCTCATGGTTTAGACTATTTAGACACATTCAGTCCGGTGGTAAAAATGACAACTCTCAGGGTTCTCCTCTCAATTGCAGCAAGAAATGGATGGTATTGTCATCAATTTGATGTAAATACATCATTCCTTCATGGTGACCTCAATAAGGAAGTTTACATGAGATTGCCACCAGGTCTACAAGATCACGTAATTCAGTTTGTTTACTTCAAAAGCCTCTTTTCGGGATAGAAAATGTAACACCCTACCACACAGAGCTTTACGTCTAGGACGTAAATCAAAGGTGGCGAGGTGCTACGACCTCTAAAAATAAAATACATATATACATATATAACAAGGATAATATAGCTAGGAGCCTTGAAAGAAAAAGGGGTACGATCAAAACAAAACCAAAGATGCATCGCTCAAGAAAAACGATAAGGCAGAAAGCTTATATAGAAAATCAAAAGATATATATATATATATAATTCCAACTGATAAGTATAATCAAGTTCTAGACTCGACCTTGCGAAGCAAAGACTGGCCAGAATGTATATATATACAACCCAAAATACAGATACAAGTCCTAATTCTCCATGTCAACTTTTAAGAGGGACAAATGCAAGTTTTATACAACAGTGGTGAATATATATAAAAGCTAAGTACATAATATAAAAACCCCACAAAAGTATATCTTTGCTTTTGAAAAGGTCATCCAGCACGCTTAGCGAGGTGCCTCACGTCCTGCATCTGAAAAGCAACATGTATGGAATGAGAATCAAAGGTTCTCAGTATAGTAAACGTGTCCACATAAATAATATATAAGGTCCCAGGAAAGCAAGAGGCATTTCTAGAACTCCGACACTCAGATTCAAACTTAAAACTTATTCTAAACTAGTAATATCGGTAATCTATCTAAGAAAATTCTAATTTTAATCTAACTCTGCACCTTCTGTCTCACCAAACCCCCTTATTCACCGGTAGAACTATCCTCAGTGTTACCTCCGCCAGTATAAGGGATCTCTCAGTTGCAAAGACATACAAGACATGCACAGAAAATACAGATATGATGCAATTACAGCAAGTAGGACAAATAGCAGATAGGCATGGCTAATCAATTAGGCAAACCAAAGTAATTCACACTCAAGCAAAATATTTTACATGATGTATGTCTACCCTATGGCCGATGAATCTCATCTATCGGTTATCCAGTCAAACTCAACATGTTTGGTAGCTAACCTTGGACAGTGCCTGCGTGCAATCCCCAAGCTCAAAAATCATAATCATTCAATATATATATATATATATATATATATATATATATATATATATATATATATATATATATCCATGGGGGAGAGCTCATCCAGAAAGGTATACACGTGTTTGGCCACACTTATGACACAGGGTCAAAGGAATGAGATGCAATTAATTTATAATTTCCATTCTGAAGCAAGTTGGGCAAACTTCAACCCTTGTTACTATCCAAGAAGCTAAAATCATCATAACCCGGAGCAAGTGGGACAAACCACACCCTTATATCTACCTGAGAAGCCTCAATACTAACCAACCTAGAGCAAGTGGAACGAAACCACAACCCTTGCGTCTACTTACGAGGTATGTTCTCATATGTCAAGGAGGAACAAAGGAAGGGATCCTAACCTCCCACATCTTGCTGGAGGCAATTTTACAATACTAGGAGGAATAAAGAAGGGGATCCTCACCTTCTACCATCTCCTAGGATCGCACTTTCAAGAAAGAGTGCTCAGATGAAATAGTTATTTCTTTAGAAATCAGTTTCATAATATTAGAAATTTATTTATGCAACCCTATCTTTTCTATACTTTGATATGTTCTCCTTAATCTACTCAGTACACCCCACAGACCCACTCTGGTTAATCTACCCACAATACTCTGTAACCCTAAGTCATTGGCTCTAAACTATAATAGAAAATACTTCTTTTATTTTACCAGTACACTTTCACTTATCTCAAAAGTCTAAACACTAGCTAGGAAAACTCAAATAGTAGTTACAGAGGTTTAAAAAGTTTAAGGAATGGTTTAAAGCTTAAAAACACCATTTTCAGCCAAAACAGAATTCCGCGTATGCATACCTTCTGCGTACGCGGGACATTTGGGCAAAGCCCAGGGTCCCCGTTGCGTGGTACATGTTCACGTACGCACACCTCTAATTTGATAGGTCCGTGTACACACGACCATACCGTGTACGCGAGATCACAAAATAGTGAAAAATCCTCATGTCACGTGGCATGTCGCATACACATGCACCCCTTTTTCCTCAAAAAGCTGCTAAGTCTCAGAAATCATATTTTTGTACCAAACTTCGAACACACCTAACTTTTTTATTAAAAATTATTTTTAGACCATTCTTTGAACATTATACACAGACTCAATTTTTATTCTAAACAAATTTCACAAAATTTAGGGATCCGGAAGCCAAATTATGGCTTGCCGAAGTTGGTCAAAAGGTCGGTTTTTACCAAAAGTTCAAAACCTCATTCTTTCCAAAACCTCAATTCAAAATCATTTTCTCCACAACGAAAATAGCACCAATCCTATCCAAACCACATTTCTCACACTCTCCATTCATGCTACAATATATTAACATACAATTTCTTCAATCTATTCCACAATTTCTTTCATGATTTCTAACCAACTTCAATATTAAACATTAACAAATCACATTATATACACATACTATTTTCTAATCAACCAAACCAACTTCAACATTAAACATTAACAAATCACATTATGTACACATACCATTTTCTAATCATTCAAACCTATCCTAAAGCAATTAGCCTAAGTTTTCACGCAACATTATACATTAACTATGAGAAACCAAAATCATACATTGACTGATTTTTTCCTAAGCCAAAAATGCCTTAAAAGTCCTCTTCTCCACAAGCTCTAAGTCTCCAATTCCACATGAAACAAAATTCTCAGCTTCCGAGGCTCACTTCAAGCATCTAACATCCACCAATTTGATTCTGATTGCTCTAATTTTTGCCAATTCAACTCCAAGTCAATACATTATCAATCTAATTCATATAATTCCTCAAGATTAGTACTAGGGCACACAAAATTAGACAAATCACAAGGGTTTAGAGTTTTTTTTTTATCTTACCCATTGATGATTAGAATAAAATTCAACAATTATCTAATGTTAGATTGCACCTAAATTACCAAAATAATCAAAATCACTCAAAACTCATACTAAAACGTGAATCCAGAAATTGGAAAGAAATTGGGCACAAATTACAAAATTTCTTACCACTCTTTTTGGATAAAAATGAAATTAGGGTTTGAAGCAAAGCTTCTCTTCCCAACGTGAAATGAAGTTCTGGGGAGGGGGGGATATATATATATATATATATATATATATATATATATATATATATGTTGGGTCTTGGGCCCAATGTGGATTCAGTTCAATTGGTTTGGTTTATTGGTTCAATTTTGAGCTAAAACTTTTAAAATTACTGTTGAAATTCGTATTTTAAATATTTCTACTCCTCTAAACTATAAAATTTAATTTTCTAATTTTTTTGAATAATAATTAATTTATTGACTAATTATTTATTAATTTCGCGAGGTTTATAGAAGAACAAAGCAACAAGACAAGTGTTTGCAAATTAGAGAAATCACTATATGGTTTGAAACAAGTTAACAGAAAATGAAATACAAAATTGGCAGCAACACTCAAGGATTGTAGATTCTCTTAATCAAAGTCATACTACTCTTTGTTCACCAAATGCTTGGAGAGCTCATTCACAACCATTATAACATATGTTGATGACTTAGTCTTGGTGGGTGATGATATCGAAGAAATTCAAAGAATAAAAAGGGTGCTAGATGACAAACTTTGAATTAAGGATTTGGGAGATTTGAGATATTTTTTAGGCTTTGAAGTTACTTGAGATGAGAAGGGTATCACAATGAACCAAAAAAAATATGTTTTGGACCTCATAAATGAATACCACATGCTTTATGCAAAACCTTCCACCACCCCAATGGATTACAATAGCAAATTATCAAGAGACTCAGGCACTCCCTTAGTAGATTCATCAGTGTATAGAAGAGTGATTGGCAGGTTAGTTTACCTGACAAACACTCGCCCGAACATTATCTTTGTGGTAGAAAAACTAAGTCAATATCTTAAACATCCAACTGACTTGCACATGATGGCAGCTCTTAGAGTTCTCAAGTACCTAAAGGTTTCACTAGCTTCTGTACTTTTCTTTTCTTCCCAGCTGCAAATAGTGAGCAAACTTTGGCAAGATATGCAGATGCTGATTGGGCACAACTGCACAATGTCCAGATTCACAAAGACCAATCACTGGTCTTTGTTTTATTTTTGGGGGACTGCAATGATTATCTAGAAGAGTAAGAAATAAAACATAGTGCCTAGCTCATCATCAAAAGCAGAGTATAGAGCTCTTGTCAAGGCTACTTGAGAAGCACAATGGCTTCGTAATCTTCTTACTGATTTGAATCTCCTCCTATCCCAACCAGTAACAATTTACTGTGACAGTCGTTCAGCTCTTTACGTTGCTGCAAATTTAGTATTCCACAAGCAAACAAAACATATAGAGATAGACTGTGATGTTAAGAACTTCGCACTTAGTTCAATTGCAATTAATCAAATGATTAGAGTTGTTTGAATTGTAAAATTATTTATGATAAATAATTTATAAGATGTCTATAATATGCTACAACTAAAATGAGAAAAGCTTCTTTAAAGGATCGCATAGCGCATAGCATTTTAATTTGGTAGTATCTGTGGTTATAATAGCTAAATAATATTAATAATACTTTTTAAATAATACTAAAATTAATTTTATATTTTTATATTTTTATAATATTTAATTTTTATTTTTAAATTAAAAATGTACTAAATAATAAAAAATATTATTTAAATTTAATAATAATTTTAAAATATTGATAAAATTAAATAGTCACCGTGACCATAACACATGCACCTTTTAATTTTATCCTAAAAGTAAAAAAAATAAGTATTTTGGTGTTTCACATATGAATTTTGCCAATTATATTAGGTAACTAATTAGAATATCAACCAATAATAACCAATTATTAATTGGACTGCAAACAAGTTAATAAAAATATCCAAAATTAAATGAAAAAATACTTAAAATTTAAAAAATATTCTAAAAATAAATAAAAACAAACATTTAAAATTATTGTAAAAAGATATCTAAAATCTAACAAAAAAAATATCTGATATAACAAAAAGAAATATAAAAAATCATTGTAAATGATTATCTAAAATCTAATAAAAAAATCTAAAATTTGAACAAAATAAAACTATTTTAATTATGATAAAAAAGAACGCATATATTTTTGGATATTTCTTATATTTAAATTTCAAATGTTTAAATTGCAGAGGTTTCAGTTTTTTTTTAGAATGTAAAATAATAAATAAATTATTAAAAAAGACGACATCATTTTGGATGTTTCTTATATCCGAATTTTAGATATTTAAACTTTAAAAGTATCGGATATTTTTTTAAGAATGTATAATTAAAAGTAAATGAAAGTAAACTATTAAAAACGAAGATATTATTTCGGATGTTTTTTATACTTACGTTTCGGATGTTTAAATTTTGGAGGTTTCGATGTGTTTCTAATAATGTATTCATCGTCGTCGTCATCACGTTTGCAGATATGGTAGCAAATTGGTCGAAACCTGCCGAGTCGATCCGCGTAACCCGCCAAAAAAGATAGACTAAATCGCCAAACTTAAAAAGCACGTCTAACCCGCACTGCCTAATCCGTGGGATTTAGCAGGGCGGGGCGGACTTTTCCAGTGGGCCAGACATTTTTTTTTTGTCAGAACCATTCTTTTACAAATTTCTATGATGTTATTGATCTACAAGAGGATGAAGATGATAATTGAAGATGTTCTAAGTTATATTTTGGATTAAATTTTATGTTTGATTGATTATAAACTTGAAGATGTGTAATTATATATTTTGGATAATGTTTCTCTTTTGACAATGTTGGTTTTATTATTTTGTTTTAAAAAATTTGGTTTATGATTATCTTTATTACATATTTATAATTATAAAAACTTTAATGTTTGTGAATTTAGAAATTATATTTTTTTATGTCTTTAGAAATTATAAATTTATTGAAATGCTTGTGAAATTATATATATTTAATATTTAATGTTTATAAAAAAAGAGAATTGGCAGACTTGGCCCACAAACCTGCTGTTAGACGGGGTGGGGGAGGAATTCAGGACCATCTCACTAGGCGGGCCAAATGGTGGACTTTTGGTGGAGTGGAGCGGGACGGACTTCCTCGTTTGTCACCCCAATCTACAGGTGTCTTGTCATCCGTCGTCATCCCTTCATTTATCTTGCTGTTTAAAAGAAACGTCCAAAAAATCACAAAAAGAAACCCCCAAAATTATTATAAAAAAATATCTGAAATCTAATAAAGAAAAATATTTGAAACTTAATAAAAAACATCTAAAATATTAAAAAAATCCATAGCCAAACAAAATAAAAATTCAAAATTATTAAAAAAAACATCCAAAACTTAATAAAAAGAATCATCAGAAATTTTACAAAAAAAAATCCAAAATTATTTTAAAAATATTTAAAATATAATAAAATAAGACATCCAAAATTATTAAAAAAAGAATACCCAAAATATATATAACAAAAGAAAACATCTAAAATATACTAAAAAAACATACGAAAACTAAAAAAAAGAAAAACATCTAAAACCATTAAAAAACATCTTCCAAAATTTATAAAAAAGACACATCCAAAATTTTGAAAAAAATTCAAAATTATTATAAATAATTATTTGAAGCCCAACAAGAGAAAGAAAAGGAGAGTGCAGAAACTACTTCAAAAAAAAAAAAGAAAAAGAGATGTGAAAAAAAAGACAAAGAATAATAGTAGCAAACAGCGTAAAATGTTAAATTTTTTGCGTTTTTTAGAAGGAGGTGAAGGAAAATGAAAGTGGTGCATGTTTTTTGAAATTTTAAAATAAATTTTTTTAAAAAGTTATCTGCTATATTATTTTTAAATAATGATACACATATATTTAGTGGCGGAGTTTGAATGAAACTTTTGAAAAGGACAAAAATTTTAACAAAAAAAATTATATAATAATATTTATATTAAAATAAAATTTATATATATAATTATTTTTAAAATTTGTTATTAATATGTAAGACTGCATAAAGTTAAAGTTAACTGAAAAACTAAACTTAATTTTGGTTAACAACAAATTTAGTTTAGATTAATAAATAAACTAAACTAATTTTAAATAATAAAATTAACTATTAACCGATTATAAAATTAATAAATTAATTTTAAAATAAAAATTAATTTTTAAAAAATAACTAATTTTTGTATGAAAAAATCGATTTTTCACATAAAAATGATTTTTTAATCTAAAAAGCTATTATTTAAAAAAAAGCAGGCTTTTTTTAAATTATACAAAATTAATTATAATTTATAAATTAATTTTTGATATTTTAAACAATTAATTTTATCTTTAACTATATCTATCTCTCAAAAATCTCAAGATTATTTATCTTTGTTGTTATTTTTGTTACAATCAAATAATATATTATTATATAACAAAATAAAATCTTAACTTCTAGCAAATAAAATATCTAAATTCATTAATGTACATAATGCTAATACTTCAATGACATATTTAACTATTAATATTGATTTAAAAATAAAATAAAATAATAATTTTTTATTAACAACTAGTATTTCTACTAGGTATATTATTATTGGTTTAAAATTAAAATAATACATGAAATAAAAATGTATAAGAAAACACAATATCAGAGAAAATCTTTTTATTTCAATATCAACACACAAAAACAAGTGAACGGTGAAGATGAGTATTAAATACGAATAAACAAGATGAAAAAACAACAATTTAACTAAATGAGTTAACTTTATTTTCTTTAGACAAGAACTACTAATATTTTTATAAAATTTTTGGCGATCATAAATCTCATTGTCTACACAAAGCTAAACTAAGTACGACGAAGTTAAACAAAAAAAATGAAGTAATGTATTTATAACTAATTTTTATTGATTTAGATCAATTTAATTAAATTTAATTAATAAATATATTTAAATGTATAATATTAATTTAATAATAAATTGACTATATATATATATATATATATATATATATATATGGATTTGGATCCTCTAAAATTTGAATTTCACTTTAGAGAGTAAAGTATGATCTCTCACCATTTATTTTATATGTGGAACTAAGAATAAATATAAAAAAGAAACCATTTAAGAATAGAAAAATCACACTTTACTTTTTAAAGTGAAATTCAAATTTTAAAGGATCTAAATTCTCTCTCTCTCTATATATATATATATATATATATATATATATATATATATATATATATAGAGGTAGTTTTCTATATTTTCGGGTTCTGTTATCTGCTCCTGTAGTTCATTTCTATGTTGCAAGTTCAACGGCACCACCATCCACCACTAATCCACTATATACGTGCCTACGGCCCTATAGTAGTAGGAATTGAAACTTGAAAGCACCAACAATTTACTTTGATCGAACATCACTCATAAGTCCAAAATTAAATAAATAAATAAATTATAGTTTTTGGGATTTATCCCTTTCACTTTGACTACAAGCTTTATTACAAAAAAATGCTTCAGAAAACAATAAATCACATCTTCAATGTTGGGGATATATTTATTCTGATCCTCAAGCATCAGTCAAAATATAAGGCTTTCAACTTCTTTGTCCAGAAAAAAGGAGGGTTTTTTTTATATATAGTAGAGTTCAGATGACATTAGTATACTAATATACGATCGATTAGAGTATTATAATATATTTATATTCTTAAACAATAATCTCAAGTACTAAATATAGGATTATTTCTGATAAAAAGTACGTACGAATAATTCAAAGATATACTCAATCTTGTGTATTGATTTATAATTAGATCTATGACTTACATAGTACATTGTCTATCTAATTGAACCCTAGATGCGCTTTCTCATTAAGAATAAATAATAAATACATATAAATTTGTCAATAATTAAAAAAGATAATAACTATAAAAAAATAATAAATTCTGATAACTAAATTAAAGAAATTGATGAGTTGATACTTAAATAATCATAAATAAATAAATAAATTCTGATTTATTTGTATTTTTTATAACTAAAATTATCTTATTTAATTTAATATTTATAAGTTTATATATAATTTTTATAATTATATACTTATTATATTTAAAATTACATTATTATTTTAATAATAATTAATAAATATTAAATAAAATAATTTTAAACTATTTAAATTGATATTTTATTTTTATTTTAATTTGTATATATTATTCATCATGTCTACCTTGACTTTTAGACTATAGGAGTTGATATCCACCATCTTGCATATCATCATATCCACCTTAGAAACAATAAGAAATGGAGCACTATGTACATAACTAAGGAATCATACCGAGCTATAGGCATAATATTATCAACGTTCACTACAGTTTGTGCCACAATGCAAAGAAACATATTGTCACTTTTAAGCCAAGCTGGTGTCTCCTCTAATTATCTCAATTCACAACAACAAATATGTCATGATGATTTTTTTCTTTTTTAATAAAGCTCCAACAGAAAACACATAAATAAAGCTCCAAATAGAACAAAATCTAAACAGACAATTAACACGTTTTAAAGGAAAGATTGTTTTAATAGAATTAATATTAGATCAATTAGTATTATTTATATTTATATAGCATATCTTTATATTAATTATAAGATTGTATACGTTTATTATTCTAATTCTTCTAACACTTATATATACTCTTTGTACATTATACTTTTTCACAACCTGAATAATACATTCTTTTAGATTACTCTTTTGTTTCTAATATGGTATCAAGAACATAGGTTCTTTTTTTTTCCATATAAATTCGTTTGTAGCCCCTTTGTTTTTTTCCCTCTAGCAGTATTCTTTAGCCTTGTTTTTTTATCCTTTCTCGACGCTTTGGTTCGTCATAGCCATTCCCACCGTGTTCGTCTCGTCGTCGTGATTCCAACGCATCCAGATTCGTCGTCATTCGCCGCCGGACGCACTGCCACGCGCCGCCACAAGACGCTACCGCGCCCAGCGTTCTTCTCCTTCCAGATTCATCATGCACCGTCAGATTGGGCTCTGCGATCAACGATCCAACGCTCTCCACGTGTTGCTCGCCTCTTGTTCCGCGCTGACCCGGAAGCCCGCACCCGAACCCGACCCAGTTCGCCTCCAGGTAGCCCGAACCCGACCCAGTTCGCCTCCAGGTAGCCCGAACCCGACTTGGTCCGCCACCTGACCCTTATTCCAGCTCACCTCGCCAGCATGTCATCCCCTTCCACTCAGATGTTGCCACGTGGCATCCATCTACTGACATCGATGTTGACTTGGCATTGACGTGGTGCTGACGCGGCAGACAGTGGGACCCTCCCTAAAGTTTTTGGTGAGCTCTTTCCGATTCTGCACTCCGTTTTCTCATTTTCTGCTCCAAAATTGAAGTTTTCTCTCCTCTCTTTTGATCTTTGTGTCTACTATTATGGAAAAGTCAGATGTTTTTGCTGCCATAGATAGAAAGGGCAAATTCTGTCAAAACTGTAATTGTTCTGGGCACCTCTTCTCCGACTGTCCTTCTATTGAATGTCGTACATGCCACTAAAAAGGTCACATTACCTACCATTGTTCACAGCTGTTCTGTCATTATTGCGAGCTCTCGGGAAATTTGATTACTACCTGTCCTACTCGCCCACCACGTCCTGATCAACTCAAGTATCATTCTCGTCCCAACTTCTCCAATATTGTGCCTGCCTCTGCTGTTGCAGCTACTACTGAATCTACCACCTCTACTCCTCTCAACCCATCTCCTGTCTCTCTATCTGATATTGCGTCTCTTCTTCAGCATCTTTTCTCCCTTTCTGGTAATACTCCTGCTGCTTTTTCGACTCCTCTAAGTAATTTTAAATGGTATTTTGACTCGGGTTACTTTAATCACATGTCTTCATTGCGTAATCTTTTCTTGTCTCTGTCTACCACTACAAATGCACCTTCTGTCAATACTGCTAATAGTTCTCTCTAGCACGCAACACACAAGGGTTCTATCTCCCAGTCGACTCTTAATCTCCCTGATACTTATTATATTCCCAGATTAAACTTTAATCTTATTTTTGTTGGTCAACTTGTTGTTCTGGATTTTGATGTCACCTTTTTCATTTCTGGTTGTCGTGTTTAGGATCGTCGGACGGGACAAATCATCGGGATTGGACGTAAGGTCGGAAGGTTATTTGAACTCAAGAATCTTCATATTCTTTTTGTGCCAAATTTCTGTGCTGCTTCTTCTCCATCTACCCTTCACTTATGGTATCAACACCTTGCCCACAACTCCTTAGGAAAATTCTATCCTCTTGTGTCTCAGGGTATTTTGGGTCAGGTTCCTAATGAGTCTTCTGATTGCAATTTTTGTCAAACTGTCAAACAACCTGCTTTATCTTTTCACAATAATTCCTCTCTTACTTGCTATCCTTTTGATCTTATCCACTCTGATGTTTGGGGCCCCGCTTTCGCCGCTTCTATGGGAGGAGCTCAATACTTTATCATTTTTATTGATGATTATTCACGCTTTACTTGGGTTTATTTGATGACTAATCACCATGAGTTACCTCAAATTTATATTAACTTTGCCACTATGATTAAAACCCAGTCCTCCAAGGTCATTAAGGTTTTTCGACGCGATAATGCTATGGAATATCGTGATTCCAAACTTTTAACATTTCTTGCAAAATAGGGTACTTTGTCTGAGTTTTCTTGTCCTGGTACGTCTCAACAAAATGGATGAGTTGAACGCAAACACCGTCACATTCTTGACTCTGTTCGTACAATGCTTCTTTCTTCTTCGTGTTCTGAGCGTACTTGGGGTGAAGTTGTTTTTACTGCTATTCATGTTATCAATAGAATTCTTTCTTCTGTTTTTGGTAATATTACTCCCTTTAAGCGTCTTTATCATACCTCTCCAGATTATAGTTTCCTTCGAATTTTCAGTTGTGTCTGTTTTGTTCTTCTTCACCCTTATAAACATAGTAAACTTGAACATCGGGCTCGTATGTGTTGTTTCCTTGGTTATGGCACTGAACACAAGGGTTATCATTGTTGGAATCCTCTCTCTAAACGTATTCGTATATCTTGTCATGCTGTCTTCTAGGAGCATCACATGTTTTCTCGATTCTCCATCTTTGAGTCCATTCCTCCTACTCAGTTACCTTTTTTCACTAACCCCAATGTTGATCTTGTTCCTAGTGATGATTCTACAGGTTCTATCTCGAGTCACCCTCTACAGCCTCCTGTTCTTCTGCCTTCTCCATCTCCCGATGGATCCATACTGGACGATGATCCTGCTCCTATAGTCATGCTTCCTCCTTCCACTCGTTCTTCTAGGGTAAGAAATCCACCTCCTCATCTTCTTGATTATCATTATTTTTCTACTATTCTTCATCAACTTGAACCTAAGTCATTCAGAGAAGTCTTCACAAATCTAAATTGGCAACAAGAAATACAAGAAGAAATACAGGCACTTGAGAAAGCACACACTTGGGATTTGGTTGATCCGCCTTCTAATCAGGAAGTTATGGGAAGCAGATGGGTATACAAGATCAAGACTCGCTTTGATGGTTCTATTGACCGTTATAAGGCACGTTTCGTTGCTCAAGGTTGTACGGAATAGTATGGTATTGACTATGAAGAGACTTTTACTTCTGTTGCTCGTCTCACATCTGTTCGAGCTCTTTTTGCCATTGCTGCAGTCAAAAAATAGTCTCTCAGTCAGGTGGACGTGAAGAATGCAGTTCTTAATGGAGACTTGAAAAAAAAAAGGTCTATATGAAATCCCCTCCGGGTTATCCTTGTCCGTCTAGCAAAGTTTGTCTCATTCGCAAGACACTTTATGGTCTTAAGCAAGCTCCTTGCGAATGGTTTGACAAGTTCAACACCACTATATGCAATCTCGATTTCACTTGCAGCCCTCATGAGAATGCTCTCTTTATTCATAAAAGTGAACGTGAAGTTGTTCTTCTGCTTTTGTATGTTGATGACATGATCATTACTGGAGATGATGTTGATGGTATCTCTAATCTCAAAGCCTCCCTTCACTGTAATTTTGAGAGAAAGATCTTGGTTCTCTCAGATATTTTTTTGGTCTTAAGGTCATATTCACAGATGATGGTATCTATCTCTCTCAAGCTAAGTATGGTTCGGATCTTCTTGCTCGAGCCGGTATTACAGATAGTCGCACTGAGTCTACTCCTCTTGAGCCTGATGTTCGTTTTACTCCTATGGATGGCATTATTTTTTATAATCCTACTCTTTTTCGGCAGTTAGTTGGAGGACTAATCTATTTAACTGTCACCCAACCAGACATTGCCTATCCGTTTCATGTTCTTAGCCAGTTCTTGTCAGCTCCTCGTACTACTCACTATGCAGTATTTTTTCGCTACATCAAAGGCACCCTATTTCATAGCCTTTATTTTTCTGCTCATTCATCTTTATCCGTTTAGGCGTACTCAGATACCGATTGGGCTGGTGATCCCACTGATCGTCGTTCTACTACTGGTTATTGTTTGTTTCTTGATAACTCTCTCATTTCCTAGCAAGTTAAGAAGCAAATGTTCACTACTCGATCAAGCACGAAAGCTGAATACCGTGCTCTTGCTGACACCACTGCTGAGGTTATCTCGATTCCTTGGCTTCTCGAATACTTGGGTGCACCATAGTCGTCCCCCATTGATGTTTTTTGTGGCAACCGCAATGCTATTCAGATTGCCCATAATGATGTGTTTCATGAGCACACCCAACACATCGAGATTGATTGTCACTTTGTTCGACAACACATCCTTATTGATGCTATTCGTCTCATCGCTGTTCGAACACTGGATCGGGCTGCTGATATCTTCACGAAGGCTCATCATCCGACTCATTTTCAGACTCCGATATCCAAACTCAAGATAGTATCCTTAGCTCCCACTTGAGTTTGAGGGGGGATATTAGAGAATAAATTAGAATCAATATTAAATCAATTAGTATTATTTATATTTATATAGCATATTTATATATTAATTATAGGATTGTATATTTTTATTATTCTGATTCTTGTACATTATACTTTTTCACAACCTGCATTAAAGGAAAGATTGTTTTAACTAACTCAAGTATCAGTTACACAAAGTTTACTATATATATAATGAAATTTTTGAAATGTTTTCAACAATAATCCAAGTTACTGCACAAATATTAAATTTCTAGAAAGAGTAGGTGAGAGATGCGTTTGTGCAAAATACACATACACGTGTTGAAAAACACAAAAGAAGAAGAACAACTTCAAATGATGCATAATAATCAATTGAAGTTAGTTAGTGTACAAATTTGAAAACAAAACTGAAGCTCGCCTATAAATAGTTGATGATTTCCTTTTTTTCTTTTCCATTGCATCAATTGAGAGTGAAAAAGTAGTTAATAATTAAACTATTGAGAAATTAATTATATATCTCTGAGAGAAAAAAAGAGTTTGAGTAATTTTTTAATACGGTAAAATGTAAATTTATATACCAGAATTTTTTTAATGAATATATATTATCTCTATTATTTTTTGGTACTACAATTACTATAAAGTTATAGTATTTAAATAGGAAGAAGATTTTACTAAAAAATACTATATTTATCTCTTATATATGTAGAATATAGTAAAAATTTTTGTATAATATTTTGATAAAATTTATATTATATAATAATAATTTTAACAAAAATAATTAGGTAATAAATTTTGAATAGAATAAGCTAATATTTGTCAAATAATATAAAATAAAATTTAATTATTTTATATTTTTATATTACTGTTTAAAATATTATTTTAAAATAATTTTTAATATTATAAAATTTTATTGCATAATAATTAATGTTTAATGAATAAAAAATACTTATATTTTTTTGTATTTATATGTTTTATATTTATTTATTTAAAAATAAAAGATTATATTATCATTTAAAGTATTGTATATTAAAAAATATTTATTTATGTATTAGAATATTCTATATTTAATAAAATTTATTAATATTTTTGTATATTAATTTATGATTTTTATTTAATAAATGTGACACATTTAATAAAAATAAAGGCTGTATTTGTTTTTAAGATCAGGACAAGATAAGACGCTGAGAACAAGATACAAAAAATAAAGACATAAAATTTAGTGTTCTTATATTTTGTTTGGTGATAAATAAGAACAAATGATGAAAATACAATTTATGGTCATTTTTTTTATTCAAAAGATTTATGAAAAAAATATAATAATAAAAAATGTATTTATAGAAAGAGGCCTGCTACACATACAAGTCTTTTTGACTTACAAGTCTTACAAGTTGCTAACGGGCCTTTTAATGCGTTATTCATCCGTTTCCTGTTTTCAAAGCGCTACACTGTATTATGAACGGTTCCTCTCCCTCTTCTTCTTCTTCTTCTTCTTCTTCTTCTTCTTCTTCTTCTTCTTCTTCTTCTTCTTCTTCTTCTTCTTCGTTTTTTTTTTTCGATTTTCATGGTTTTTGAAATCAAGTTTTCCTCTTCCTTCTTTCTTCTTCTTCTTCTTCTTCTTCTTCTTCTTCTTCTTCTTCTTCTTCTTCTTCTTCTTCTTCTTCTTCTTCTTCTTCTTCTTCTTCTTCTTCTTCTTCGTTTTTTTTTTCGATTTTCATGGTTTTTGAAATCAAGTTTTCCTCTTCCTCTTCTTCTTCTTCTTCTTCTTCTTCTTCTTCTTCTTCTTCTTCTTCTTCTTTCTTCTTCTTCTTCTTCGTTTTTTTTTTCGATTTTTATAGTTTCTGAAATCAAGCTTTGAAATCGTTTTGAAGAAGAAGAAGAAGCAGAAGATGAGGAGGAGAAAGAGAAAGAGTTTTGAATTATGCAACGAATTTTAGGTGTATTTCTTAAATCCTTTGGGTGTATTTTCGTAATCCTTTGGGTGTATTTCTGTAATCCTTTTGAAGATAATGGAACTTCATAAATACACCCAAACGATTACAGAAATACACCTAAAGGATTACAGAAATACACCCAAAAGGTTACAGGAATTCACCCAAACAATTATAGGAATACACCCAAAGGATTACAGAAATACACCCAAAAGATTACAAAACTACACCCAAAGGATTTAAGAAAATACACCCAAAATTCATTGAAGTACATCTTATGCATAATTCAGAACTCTTTCTCTTTCTCCTCCTCATCTTTTGCTGCTTCTTCTTCTTCCATAAAGATTTTACCATGAAAAATAAAAAAAAACGAGAAAACAGAGAGAAGAACACGTAAATGAAGAAGAAGAAGAGGAAGACAAGGAAGAAGAACGTGCAGAAACGAAAGAAAAGGAGAAGAAGAAGAGCAAGAGAAAGAAAAACGTGCAGCAAAAAGAAGAAAGAGAAAGAGAAGGCAAGAAAAGAAAGAAAAGAAGAAGGAGAAGACGAAGAGGAAGAAGAACGGTTCGAAGCGCGTTTTGAGCGTTAGTTTTAATTGGACTTGTAAGGCTTATGATGAGCGGATAATTTATACGCTTTTTGGCATTATTTTTAGTATGTTTTTAGTATATTTTAGTTAGTTTTTATTACATTTTTATTAGTTTTTAGTTAAAATTCACTTTTCTGGGATTTATTATGAGTTTGTATGTTTTTCTGTGATTTCAGGTATTTTCTGGCTGAAATCGAGAGACCTGAGCAAAAATCTGATTCAGAGGCTGAAAAGGACTGCAGATGCTGTTGGATTCTGACCTCCCTGCACTCGAAATGGATTTTCTGGAGCTATAGAAGCCAATTGGCACGCTCTCAATTGCGTTGGAAATTAGACATCCTGGGCTTTCCAACAATGTATAATAGTCCATACTTTGCCCGAGATTTGATGGCCCAAACTGGCGTTGCAAATCAGCTTCAGAATTCCCGGTGTTTAACGCCGGAACTGGCACAAAAATTGGAGTTAAACGCCCAAACTGGCATAAAAGCTGGCGTTTAACTTCAAAAAAAGTCTCTACACATGAAAGCTTCAATGCTCAGCTCAAGCACACACCAAGTGGACCCCGGAAGTGGATTTTTACGTCATTTACTCATTTCTGTATATACCCTAGGTTACTAGTTCACTATTAATAGGATCTTTTGACATTGTATCTCTACCTCATGATACTTTACACGTTTCTCATTGTATCTTCTACAGCATGAGTCTCTAAACCCCATGGTTGGGGGTGAGGAGCTCTGCTGTGTCTTGATGAATTAATGCAATTACTACATTTTTTCATTCAATCACGCTTGCTTCTATTCTAAGATATCACTTGTTCCTAAACTGATGAATGTGATGATCTGTGACATCATCATCATTCTCACTATGAATGTGTGCCTGACAACCACTCGTTCTACCTTAGATTGAGTAGATATCTCTTGGATTCCTTAATCAGAATCTTCGTGGTATAAGCTAGAATTGACGGCGGCATTGAAGAGAATCCGGAAGGTCTAAACCTTGTCTGTGGTATTCTGAGTAGGATTCAGGGATTGAATGACTGTGACGAGCTTCAAACTCCTGAAGGCTGGGCGTTAGTGACAGACGCAAAAGAATCACTGGATTCTATTCCAACCTGATTGAGAACTGACAGATGATTAGCCGTGCTGTGACAGAGCGCGTTGAAAATTTTCACTGAGAGGATGGGAGGTAGCCATTGACAACGGTGAAACCCTGTATACAGCTTGCCATGGAAGGAGTCTTGCGTGCTTGAAGAAGAAGACAGTAGGAAAGCAGAAATTCAGAAGATAGAGCATCTCCAAAACCTCAACCTGTTCTCCATTACTGCAAAACAAGTAATTATTTCATGTTCTTTCACTTTTCACAATTAAACCTGAGAATTATTGATATCCTGACTAAGAGTTACAAGATAACCATAGCTTGCTTCAAGCCGACAATCTCCGTGGGATCGACCCTTACTCACGTAAGGTATTACTTGGACGACCCAGTGCACTTGCTGGTTAGTTGTGCGGGATTGCAAAAGTGTGATTGCAATTTCGTGCACCAAGTTTTTGGCATCGTTGCTGGGGATTGTTCGAGTTTGGACAACTGACGGTCTATCTTGTTGCTTAGATTAGGACTGTTTTATTTTTGTTGGTTTAGAGTCTTTTATTTGAGTTTAATTTCATATTTTAAGTTTGGTGTCAATTGCATGCTTTTGTTTCTTTTAATTTTCGAATTTGCATGTTCTTAGTCCTTTCTTGTCTTTAAAAGTTCTAAGTTTGGTGTCTTCTTTGTGTTTTTCCTTTAAAATTTTCGAAAATTTGTGTTTGATTTTCTAAAAATTTTAAGTTTGGTGTCATTTTGTTTTTTTCTCTTCTCATTTCAAAATCAAATCTTTTTCAAAAAATTTTCAATCATATATTTTCAATTGCTAATTCCAAAATCTTTTTAATTAACTATTGATTTAGTTTTCAATTTGCTCTGATATATCTTCTTTAGTTTTCAAAATTTATTTTATTTTCCATTTGTTTTATTTTTTTTTCGGTCAATTTAAAAAAATTTTACTTACTTGTGAATCCATATCATATTCCCTTTCTCCATCATGGACCTAAGTGGAATTGAGCAGTCCAGAAGGACTCTGGGGTCATATGCTAACCCATTACAGCTGCATATGGGAGTAGATCTGTATACCTCCCATTAAAGCAAGCAGCTTTGAGCTAAATCCTCAACTCATTATCATGGTGCAGCAAAAATTGCAGTATTCCGGTCTTTCACAGGAAGAACCTACTGAGTTTCTGGCACAATTCTTACAAAATTGCTGACACGTACGTGATAAAGAGGTGGATCAGGATGTCTACAGACTATTATGTTTCCATTTGCTGTAAAATCAAGCTAAGAGGTGGTTGAATAACCAACTTACAGCAAGCATAAAGACATGGAAACAGTATCAGACAAATTCCTAAATCAATTTACCCTCCAAAAAGGATGACACAGCTAAGACTGGACATCCAAGGCTTTAAACAAGAGGATAATGAATCCCTTATAATTCCTGGGAGAGGTATAGAGGTATGCTAAAAAATGCCTCTCTGAAATATTTTCAGAGTGGGTACAGTTAGAAATCTTCTACTATGGGCTTACAGAAAAGCTCATATGTCTCTAGACCACTCAGCTGGTGGATATACATATGAGGAAGACGATTGAAGAGGCTCAAGAGCTTATAGATATGTTCTAGAAATCAACATTTACTCTAGCAATGAGTTCTCTACAAAAGAGAAGTTATGGCAGTAGCCACTGATCTTAATCTCAAGAACAGATGGTTGAGCTTAATCAAAAATTACACCTGATGACAAAACAGTTAGCAGAATTTAAGAGATGCTCCAAGAAACTAAAATTGCTAACAAGAACATAGAATCGCAGTTCAGACAAACAGCAGTTATCTAAACAGAAACAGAAGAATGCCAAGCAGTTCAACTGAGGAGTGGGAAGACATAAATAACAATGCTCAAAGTAGCAAAAAAGCCAAGAAAGAAACAATTGACAGAGGATGACCAAACTACTGTCCAAAATCCCTCTGAGAATAGTAAGAGCCCAGGAGGAATGCTCTTGGCGTTCAAACGCCAGAAAAGGGGGAAAAGTTGGCGTTAAACGCCCATTCTTCACCCAATCTGGCGTTCAAACGCCAATGCGGAATCAGACACCTGAGAGTGCTGATAGTAACCCTCTAAAAAGGTTTCTCCAACCACCTCTATAAGGAAAAAACTGCAGCAACTAAGGTTGAAGAATATAAAGCCAAGATGCCTTATCCTCAGAAACTCCGCCAAGCGGAACAGGATAAGCAATTTGCCCACTTTACAGATATCTAAGGACTCTTGAAATAAGATTCCGTTTGCAGAGGCACTTGAGCAAATACCTTCTTATGCTAAGTTCATGAAAGAACTTAAGTCATAAGAAGGATTGGAGAGAAACTGAAAAAGTGTTTCTCACTGAAGAATGCAGTGCACTCATTCTGAAAAGCTTACCAGAAAAGCTTCAAGATCCAGAAGCTTATGATACCATGCACATTAGAGGATACTTGTACAAGAAAGCTCTATGTGATCTTGGGGCAAGTATCAACCTAATACCTGCATCCACTATCAGAAAGCTCGGCTTGACTGAAGAGGTCAAACCAACCGGATATGTCTTCAACTTGCTGATGGCTCTATTAAATACCCATCAGGCATAATTGAGGACATGATTGTCAAGGTTGGGCCATTTACTTTTTCCATGACTTTGTAGTGGAAATGGAGGAGCAAAAGAGTGCAACTCCATTCTAGGAAGACCTTTCCTAGCAACTGGACGAACCCTCATTGACGTCCAAAAAGGGGAATTAACCCTGAGAGTCAATGAGGATGAGTTCAAATTGAATGTTATCAAAGCTATGCAGCATCCAGACACATCAAATGACTGCATGAGCGCTGATATTATTGACTCTTTGGTGGAGGAGGTCAATATGATTGAAAGTCTTGAATCAGAGCTAGAGGACATCTTTAAAGATGTTCAGCCTGATCTGGAGGAAACTAAAGGAAATAAAAAATTCTGAAAATTCCTCAAGAAGAAGATAAGCCTCCTAAACCCGAGCTCAAGCCATACCACCCTGAAATATGCATTTCTGGGAGAAGGTGACACTTTTCCAGTGATCATAAGCTCTGATTTAAATCCACAGGAAAGGGAAGCACTAATTCAAGTGCTAAGGACACACAAGACAGCTCTTGGGTGGTCATAAGTGATCTTAAGGGCATTAGCCCAGCAAGAGATGCACAAGATCCTATTGAAGGATGATGCTAAGCCAGTGGTTCAACCACAAAGGCGGCTAAATCCAGCCATGAAGGAGGTGGTGCAGAAAGAAGTCACTAAGTTACTAGAGGCTGGGATTATTTATCTATTTTGATAGCCCCTGGGTGAGCCCTGTCCGTTGTCCCAAGAAGGGAGGCATAACAGTGGTTCATAATGAAAAGCATGAACGGGTTCCTACAAGAACAGTTACAGGGTGGCGTATGTGTATTGACTACAGAAGGCTCAACACAGCCACCAGGAAGGATCATTTTCCTTTACCATTCATAGACCAGATGCTAGAGAGACGGAGGTCATAAATATTACTGCTTTTGGATGGCTATTTGGTTACAACCAAATTGCAGTAGATCCTCAAGACAAGAGAAAACAGCATTAATGTCCTTCTGGAGTATTGCTACAGAAGGATGCTTTTGGTCTGTGCAATACACCTGCCTTTCAGAGGTGCATGCTCTCTATCTTCTCAGATATGGTAGAGAAATTTCTGGAAGTCTTCATGGATGACTTTTCAGTATTTGGAGACTCATT